>NC_057401.1:34131272-34830398 GCF_019320065.1 Cervus canadensis | reverse complement strand
TGTTAAAAAGAATTCATTTGAATCAGTCCTAATGAGATGGATGAAACTGGAGCCCCTTATACAGAGTGAAGCAAGCCAGAAAGATAAAGAACATTACAGTATACTAACACATATATATGGAATTTAGAAAGATGGTAACGATAACCCTATATGCAAAACAGAAAAAGAGACACAGAAATACAGAACAGACTTTTGAACTCTGTGGGAGAAGGTGAGGGTGGGATATTTCAAAAGAACAGCATGTATACTATCTATGGTGATACAGATCACCAACCCAGGTGGGATGCATGAGACAAGTGCTTGGGCCTGGTGCACTGGGAAGACCCAGAGGAATCGGGTGGAGAGGGAGGTGGGAGGGGGGATCGGGATGGGGAATACGTGTAACTCTATGGCTGATTCTTATCAATGTATGACAAAACCCACTGCAATGTTGTGAAGTAATTAGCTTCCAACTAATAAAAAAAATAAAATAAAATAAAATAAAACAAGTTGGAAAAGCACTGGCTTTGCTGATTCTCCAGCTCCTCCACTCAGTTCTAACATCCTATGTTTCTTCACTTCTGTGTGTATAGGAAAGAGACGGAGAATGAAAAGGTTTTGGAAACAAGAAAAAGAAAAGAGAAATCATAAGTTTTTCTTTTTGAAGGAAGAGGGGGTTTGTAAGGGAGTAGAGGTAGGTACAGCCTCAGTTGTACTGTATTTAGTTGCTCAGTCGTGTCCTATTTTTTATGTCCATGGGATTGTCTAGATGAGAATACTGGAGTGGGTTGCCATGCCCTCCTCCAGGGGATCTTCCCAACCCAGGGATCAAATGCAGGTCTCCTGCACTGCAGGTGGATTCTTTACCATCTGAGCCACCAGGGAGGCCCCACATCCACAGTTAAAGTATGTTTTATTTCTTCTCTGAATCCTCAAATAAACAGATTTCTCTCCTGGCATTACTTCATACTGTTACATTATTTTGTCTCTTTTAGTGTTCCATTTGCACAACCTCTGAAATCCCAGGAAGAAGGTGAAAGAATAACATTGCACATAGCTCTGGGTTGTGCTATGTTTATTTCAGGATGGGCCATTCACTTGGGCTTAACCTCATACTGACCTCTCTGATTCCAGACAAGACAGCTAAGCTTTGCTAATAGATTCAAAATCATAGCCTAACTAACAGAAACAGCTTACTTCCCGAGCCAAAGACGTTTTCCATTCTCATTATTTGTGTTCGTGGTCACATGAACGAGTTCCAGGGAGATAATTTTGAAGAATTCATAGACACCTTTACTGCTGAAGTACATGTGTGGATACCCTGGGGTCTTAAACAATTGGCACCTCACCCCAAACTCTGGGTAGATTAGCTGAAGGATGGAGGGAGAAAGAAGGTTTTAGACTATTTTCAAGCTCAGTTTTGCTCCAGTCCTTTGCAACGTGGTTTCATTTTATTCTTCAAGTTTTGAGAACATCTCAAATGTAAATGTAAAACCATTGTCCAAAGTCAAGAAAAAAGGGATATTTGGAAGGCTTCTCTAACAAATAATTGAAGGATTACTATATTTTGTTTGAAGGTAGGTAGCCTCTCCAAGGATGCACAGCATTTTGGATCAAATGGTGGAAGGATGGTTCTATTCCCCAGAAAGAGTCTGTGTGGGGTTCAGAACCCCAGCAGAAGGCAGGCTAGGCTGGGTTTGAGGCCATCTCTGCCATCAGCCCATGCTCAGGTTGTGTCTTACACTGATGGCCATCTGAATATGGGTATCAAGTGATGCGCCGGCTTGTTTGTACTTTGAGGACAACAGAAACTACTTAATATTTAATGCCAGAAATTGGCACTGCCTATGCATGGGGAATTCTGCTGTTGTGCTATGGAGGACCTGAATCTATGATGCACAGCGCCATGTAGGACTTGAGGAGACAATTTATTTTAGGTTGACTAAAGAGTATCTTGGAGAAGGAAATGGCAACCCACTCCAGTATTCTTGCCTAGAGAATCCCATGGACAGAGGAGATGGTGGCTTACAGTCCATAGGGTCGCAAAGACTCAGACACGACTGAAGTGACTTAACACAACACCCAAAGAGTATCTAGCAAAAGCCAAAGTGTAAATAATTGTATTTACTGAGTGCCAGGAGATTTTAAAATAAAAGCCCTTTTTTTGATACTCTACAAGAGTAAAAGAATATATACCTATTTAACTAATGGAAAGGGAAGATGGAATTAAAGAAGAGAAAACCAATTTAGATAAAGGCAAGCAAATAGGGCTTCCCTGGTGGCTCAGTTGGTAAAGAATCTGTCTGCAATGCAGGATATGTGGGTTAGATCCATGGGTTGGGAAGATCCCCCTGGAGAAGGAAATGGCAACCCACTCCAGTATTTTTGCCTGGGAAATCCGATGGGCAGAAGAGCCTGGTGGGCTACTGTCCATGGGTTTGCAGAGTCAGACATGACTTAGCAACTAAACAACAACAACAAATATATAGATAAACTGTGGGGCAATAAGTTGATGTAATGTTCTACAGCTATTAGAATAATAGCAATGAAGACATGAAAAGTGTTTTTAGTATAAGGAAAATAAAAAAGCAGAAGAGGAAACATGAATGCCTTAAAATGTGTATGGGCGGATGGAGACTAAAATGGAGCATTTGAAAATGAAAATGGTTGAAAGAGTAATGGGATCATGTGTTTTGTTTTTCAGTAATATATGAAATGTTTCTATAATATTATGAAAAAAATATATATAGGTAATTGAGAAAAGTGAATTGGCACAAGACAAACCTCTTATGGTTTAAGAATCAAAGCAAGGCCTGTAGGCAGAAGAGGAAATTGCCTAGATATCAGGGAAGGAAAATTTCAAAACAGAAATGACTGTTGTAGCCTCTCTGTGTGCTGGGATCAGTGGGTTTCATGCCAGGAGAAGGTGGTTTTTTGTTAAGGAAACTTTATTAAACAGATGAGAAAAAAAGGGCCTGAAGCCACCGGGAAAGGAGTGTTCAGATTTAAACATGTCTATATTATAAAGTAACAGAACTTTTCCATTTTCCCTTGGTGGTTTGTGAGTAGAGCGAGATAGAGAGATTGGAGCCTGGAAAACTGGGAAAAGATAAACAAGAAAAGATCCAGTTAGAGAGGGTGAGAGTGGTGGGGATAGAATAGCAACTTTAAGGGTACTGGTGACCAATTTCAGTTTAAGCTATTTTCTCTTATGTTTTTTCCCCAAAATTCAGGCAAAATATTTGAAGAATGAGTGGGGGAGGGGATAGTGTCTGAGGGAGGGGAACACACACAGGTGCACAGAGAAAACCATAAATGCAGGAGGCTGGTTGGTGAGCGTGGACCAACAAGTCCCTTTAAGGGAGAATTTAAGTGTGGGGTGGCCCAGCCATGAGTCCTCTTGCCCTGCCCCCACTTGGGTGTCTGGAGGAGGGTACTTTACTCCCATGGGATGGAGTTCAGGCCATTTGCTTGGATGTTAAAAGTGTTACGGAGTCCAAGCTCACTCTGCTCACTGCACAAGAGGTCAATGAATCTGAGAGATAAGGTGTGGAGGCAAGGAATCTGACTTTATTTGGAGAGCTGGTTGACCAAGAAGGTGGCAGACTAAGGTCTCAAAATAACCATTCTGTCAGAGTCTGGATGCCAGGCTCTTTCATGGATCAGAGATGGTGGGGGTGGGAGGTGAGAAACCAAAATAAAAAAGGCCATTAATCTTGCAAATGTCTCCAAGAATGGGAAGCCTCAGGCAGGGAGATGTGTTAGTTTCCTCCTTCATGCCATGTACAGGTGGACAGGGTTCTGAACAAGGGCACTTTAACAATCGGACAGAGGGGCAGGATTCTTTGAGGCAGGCCATTGTGTATGATTATAATAACAAGAGCAATGAAAAGCAAGTCAAAGAAACAGTTTCTGATGGAGTCAGAATTGACTTCTCCCTGCAACAAAAGAAAGCTGATACCTTGAGATGGACACTCAGAGTTCGCATACACAACATGGTCTTAAGGGTCCTGACCAGAGGTTACCTTTTCCGTGTTGACCCTTGGAGCTTTGAGTTGCTTCATCACCATCATTAACAGTATAATTTTTTTTTTTTTTTTTTGTAAATGGACACAACACAACCTAGGAATCCTGCTGTTTTAGGTATGAAAAGGTCTGGGAAAAGTCCTGCCTTTCCACAAAGGCCTTAGGGAGAATGGTTTTGACAGATCATTTTAGCCACTTAGTCAGGAGGTTGGGCAGGCTTTGATGGGTGGTGGGTGGGGAGGGAAGGAATAACAAATGGACATGCGTAAGAGTGATTTCAGGGCCCTGAGCTGGGCAGTGTAGTGGGGTGGGTGGAGGTGGTGGTTGTGGAAGGAACAGAAAGATGGGAATTGTATCTAGACCTTGACTCCTGCTCCCAGGGGACCTTGTGACAAATGGCCCTTTTAGAAATGGTGCTAAACCTAAAGACCCGTAGAATAACAACACTGTATGGTCTCAGTGGGCCATGGTGGGTGAGAGTAGAAGCTGTCTGCCCCAGGTGCTGGCCATAGGGGAGGAGGAGTGGGCAGGGAGTGCATTGTCTGGGTGGGGTCTGACAATCTGCATCCCTGACAAGTGCCCAAGGGAGGCTGATGCTGCTGGTCGGGGGGCCCACACCCTCCCACATTTAAAAACAGTAACGAAACAAACCTCATTTTATTGTCGTCATGTGCCAACAGTTCCAAACACCGTGGTGATAATACCCCTGCCTGCTGGGCAGCTGGCACACCCCTGTCCCTGGTCTGCCTGGAGCAGCCAAGGAAGGGAATCCAGAAGGGGCTCATGCAGGAAAGAAACCTGAATTCCTCCACCTGGGAAATGAGAGACTTCTCAGGACTGAACCGGAAAAACATGGGCCTGGCCAAGGGTGGGACAAGAAAATCCTCAGAAGACAGCAGCTGAGCAGAGGTTAAGCAAACTTCGGTGCCAAGTCAGTGGCAGCTTGGTAAACAGGCGGCTCACAGCGAGCGCTTAAGATTAGTGTCTTTTCAGAGAAAACAGATGACGACGTAATCTCATCTGTGATGGGGGAAAGCAGGCTAGCGCCTCTTTGGTGAAAGATCAGAGCTCTAGCTAGGTTTTGAAAGACCGTTCTAAGAAAAGCTGGGAAAGGAGCACTTGGTCATCCTATAGACCCTGGGGCACACTCAGGGCTGGGAGGAAGCCAAGATCCCTTCTAAATCCAACCGTGTATAAGGATGGAGGCCGATGAGGTTCAGATCAGCAATTCCCAGAGTGTGGTCCTCCTGCTTCCCCCTGCCCCCCACTCCAGCAGCATCAGCGTCACTTGGGCACTTGCTAGTGATACAGATTCTCAGACCCCACCCAGACCTACCGAGTCAGAAATTCTGGGGCTGGGGTAAATGATCTCTATTTTAATAAGCCCTCCTAGGGATTATGATGCCCACTAGAGCTTGAGAACCACAGATTCAGGGTGGACACTGGGGTTTATTTTCCTCTGACAGGTGATGACAGGTAACCTCCCCCTTATCTCCCTCAATCCAGGCACCTGAGGTTTGTGGGGCTGCAAGGATAAGTGATAGAACAGACTTAGGGAAGAAAATATAGGTGTTTTGTTTTTTTTTAAATTTGTGAATGGCTTTAGTTAGCTACTGAATCTGTGGACTCTATTGTGCAAGATTCCAAAGGGAGACACCTCGATAATTCCATTCCAGTGTCTGCTTGTTCTTTTGTTTGGAAAATTTAATCCAGTGGTCTTAACCAATCCTTAATGTTTGAGCAAGTTCTTCTAATTGTCTAACAAAATCCTTTCTACTATACATGCAAATCGTGATGGAAGGCAGACCTAGAAGGGACAACATCAGAAGGTTTTTGATCCTAATGTTCACAGAAAGAATGGGAAATGAGAGGGAAAGGGCTGCCCTGTAACTGGGCCCAGGTGGTTCTGTGTGTAGTGGACACTCCCGGTCACTGGGTGAGGCCCTGAAGCGTGAATAGTGGCCAGTATTATCACATCACATTGGGAGGTTGGGTAATGAGGCTGAGAGCACATTGGTTTGGAGAGTCAGACAGGGTTTACATGGGGCTCTCCTATTTATAAGCTAGATAACTTTGGGTAAGTTCTTAATCTATCCCGAGTCAGTTTGCTCATCTCACCTCTTCTGGGGTTAATTCAGCAGAGCATTATGCTAAATCTCGGGAGGGGGTGGGGTGAGGTGTGATGTCCTTGTTCATTACGACTGGAAGGTGCCAGAGGGGGCGCTAGAGAGGTGTGTAGATGGCATTGCATCCCTCCCTCTACAAAACCGTTTGCCAGGGTTATTTTGTACTTGAACAATTTGGACTTCACCCTGAGGGCCTTACATGTAGAGCTGCCCCAGTGCTCACAGGGTGGAGAGATGGTTCATGAATTGATTTAATTGATTAATTAATTAATGGCTGTGCTGGGTCTTCCCTAGTTGCGATGTCGGCTTCTCATTGCAGTGACTTCTCTTCGTTGTGAAACGCGGGCTCTAGGGCATGAGAGCTCAGTAGTTGTGGTGCACAGGCTTGGTTGCCCCATGGCATGTGGGATCTTCCTGGACCAGGGATCAAGCGTGTCCCCTGAATTGGCAGGTGGATTCTCAACCACTGAACACCAGGGAAGTGCGACGTGTCGATTTAAACACCTTAGATCCTGGGGTGAGACAGCATCATGTTGACAAGGGCATTCTCAGAGTCTTCCATGGCAATATCTCAGGTTTTGCAAACTCGTCACCACAAGTGGCATTGCCTCTCCTGAGGGCAGAGGGACTCTGGTGGGTGAACGCAGCCCCTGCTCTGTGCTGGTGGGCACTCATGGTCAGGAGGGCTGCATCTAAGAGTGAGCAATCAGAAGGCAGACGTGAGTCATCGAAGGTCCTTGGATTTAAAGGCTACTGGGAGAGGTCAGTTTGTTGGCCAAGGTGGGCACTTATTGAAGCAACAGATCCCACAGAGTGACTTCCATGTGTCAGGCGCTGGTTAATAAGATAGGAGAGGCCCCATCCTCAACTTGCTCACAGTCCAAGGTGGTCCTGGGCCAGGGTTATCAAAATATCTGCACTCTGTGTGTGAAAATGACCTGAGGGGAGATTCTGGCCTCATGAGGTACGTCTCCTCCCTAAAGATGTCTGTGTCCTGTTACGTTACTTATCATGGCAAAAGGGACTCTGCAGATGTGATTACATTGAGGGCCTTGAGATGGGGAGATTATTCTGAATTTGCTGCAGGGACCAGACTGAATCACAAAGGTCCTTTGAAGTGGGCGAGGGAGACAGGAGTGAGTCAGAAAGCGGTGTTTCTGTGGAAGAGAAGCAATGCCGTGTGAGAAGGATTCAGCATGCTGTGGCTGCCTCTGAGGAATGAGCTGAGGAATGGGGTCAACAGCCAAGGAATGCAGGCAAGTTCCAGGAGCTGCAAAAGGCCAGGAAATAGATTCCCTGCTTGAACCTCTAAGGAGGAGTGCGGCCTTGCCGATGCCTTGATTTTAGCCCAGTGAGACCTGTGTCTGACTTCTAACCTACCAACTTGTGAGTAATGGATTTGTGTGGTTTTGAGCCACTAGATCTGTGGTAATTTGTTACAGAAGCCGCAGGAAATATAAATGAGGCTCTGGGCCTGTAGTTAGGCCATGGCTATCCATTTGTCCCCGAGTCTAAGAAGGGTCCCAAAGTCTCTGCACCTGAGGTCTTGTGTTGGAACGTGAGGCTGACTTTGAGAGACTGGCTGTGCTGAATCCCTGGAGGTCCTGGCTTGGGTGTGGTGGGAAGTGCAGTTCTGGAGGGAAGCCATGCTCACAGCCATTTATGGAGATGCTCTCAGGGTACCAAAGTAACCAGCACATGGTAGGTGGCATGGAGAGATGCAGCCCCCGTGGAAGCTTCCAGGTCTGTCTTGAAGAAGTCAGGCAGGAGAGGCCCAGACTTGCCCTCAATACTGCATCTCTCATCCCTTCCTGTCATGGTGAGAGGACAGAACTTAGGCTTGGTTATGTCCTAGCCACATCACGTACCTGTTGGTGCAAACTTGGACAAATTAATTACCTTCTCCTAACCCCAGTTTTCTCGCTTATACACATGCACATCGCCATATTGTTAGAAGGAAGGCTCAGACACTAAAGAATCTGCCTACAATGTGGGAGACCTGGGTTCGATCCCTGGGTCAGGAAGATACCCCAGAGAAGGGAATGGTTACCCACTCCAGTATTTTGCCTGGAGAATTCTCTGGACAGAGGAGACTGGTGGGCTACAGCCCATGGGGTCGCAAAAAGTCAGACACAACTGAGCGACTAACACTTTTTCACTTCAAGATAATATATGAAGCACGTGGCACGTTACAGGAGGGTGAACTTTTCTGGAGAAGGACAGTCGTAGGATTCTGTCCAGCTTGGTGAATGGTATAGAACCAAGCATGAATACCTTCCTGCTGGCTCATGTGGGAGCCATGGTTTGTCAGAGATTTGGAGCTGCTGGGAGTGTAGCCAAGTAGGCAGTTCACTCCCTTTGTCGTGGTTCAGTTGCTCAGTCATGTCCGACTCTTCGTGACCCCATAGACTGCGGCAACACAAGGCTTCTCTATCCTTCACTATCTCTCAGAGTTTGCTCAAACTCATGTCCATTGAGTCAGTGATGCCATCCAACCATCTTATCCTCTCTCACCCCCTTCTCCTCCTGCCCTCAATCTTTCCCAGCATCAGGGTCTTTTCCAATGAGTTGCCTCTTCGCATCAAATGGCAAAAGTATTGGAGCTTCAGCTTCTGCATCAGTTCTTTCCACTGAATATTCAGCGTTGATTTCCTTAAGGATTCTCTGGTTTGATCTCCTTGCAGTCCAAGGGACTCTCAGGAGTCTTCTCCAGCACCACAGTTCAAAAGCATCAATTCTTCGGTGCTCAGCCTTCTTCATGGTCCGGCTCTCATATCCATACATGACTACTGGAAAAGCCATATATTTGATTAGATGAACCTTTGTCAGCAAAGTGATATCTCTGCCTTTTAATATACTATCTAAGTTTGTCATAGTTTTTCTTCCAAGGAGAAAGCGTCTTTTAATTTCATAGCTGCAATCACCATCTGCAGTGATTTTGGAGCCCAAGAAAAGAAAATCTGTCACTGCTTCTACTTCTTCCCCTTCTATTTGCCATGAAGTGTTGGGACCAGATGCCATGATCTTAGTTTTATGAATGTTGAGTTTTAAGCCAACTTTTTCACTCTCCTCATTCACCCTCATCAAGAGGCTCTTTAGTTCCTCTTTGCTTTCTCGAATAGGGTGGTGTCATCTGTATATCTGAGGTTGTTGGTATTTCTCCCAGCAATCTTTGTGCATGCATGCTAAGTCATTTCAGTCATGTCTGACTCTTTGCGACCCCATGACTCCTACCAGGGATAACCTGCCAGGTTTCTCTATCCATGGGATTCTCCAGGCAAGAATACTAGAGTGGTTTGCCATGCCCTTCTCCTGGGTATCTTCCTGACCCAGGGATTGAACCCAGCAATCCTTAGCCCCTTTGAAATAAGATACAGAGGTGATCTCTTCCTTCAGGTTTTAGGGAAGGGATATCTGACAGGAAACTTCACAGCCCAGGGCATAGCTGGATCTGACTTTTCTGGTCCTCAGTGGTGGCACCAGTGGGGAAGGCGATCAGAGCAGCTTGATGAGCCCCAGACAGCACACCCAGCACCCGGGCCAGTGAGTCTTTGGGAGAACAGTCATCTTTCAGCCTCCGTATAAGCCCCTGGAGTGACACTGCCTGGCCTCTCCAGAGCTGATCTATTTTCTTGTCACGGTTGATGCCGCTTCTTTGGGGTCCATAAGCCAGGACACCCAAGGTCCAGCCCTGGCTCTAGGCAGCCCTTTGGTACCAGACACCCTAGAGCTGGGTGAGAACCACATGGGGAGGTGACTCTGGAAAGGCAGAGGTGCCAAGCAAGCCTCTTTCTGGGCCTTTCCACCTGTACTCTCTCCCACCCCTGCACCCAGCCTACGGTGTCAGAGTCCCTCAGTCTGGACCCTCCTTCATGAGCCCCTGTAAAGTGAGGCTTTACAATAGACAACCCAGAGGACTGTGCTCCAAAACTTTCTGACTCCCTCAATTTGAGAATAAGGTGAGAATAAGAGAATGTTACATCTTCTTGATTTTGTCTTGACTTGCATTTCCGTGGAGAATCCAGTGTTTCTGTGCTTACCCTCATGTTGCTCATTAGCTACAGTGAACTACCTCTCCAACTTTCCCTGAGGTTTTATCCCTCACTTGATAGCAACTTTTCGCAAACGAGTTTTTAAAAATCACCCACCAGTGTCATTTTGTACGTGTCTTCTGTGAGTCACGGAGCTGAGTCCAGCCCCCAGCCAACTGCGGGGCTCCTCTCCCCAGTTCCTCCAACACACTGGCCTCCAATGGGTACCGCCACAAAGTCGCAGATCACTACCTTCCCCTAGGACGTAGGAGTTGCTTCATGCTGGGAGTTTGAAATGACATGAAATTGGCACTAACTCTGCACTGTCCAGGTCCCATCCTTCCACTCTGCCCCCTTTAACCACTTCCATCCTCATTAGCTCAGGGCTGGTGGCCAGAAAGCAGTCTGAGAGCCCTAATGCGAGCTAAGTTGCCTCAGGATGTTTACTCATTAATATAAATACATTTTAATTTAGTAAAGGATCAAATGTGAATGAGGCTTTTTAAAAATTGTTATTTGGGGGAGGGGTTGTTTTTACACTACTTGTGTGTACTTTGTATACCCTTTGGGCTATGTTTTGGTTTCTTTGTTCAAAGAGGAATTACAGTGGCCATTGGGAAAAGTATACCCACTGTCCATTAGAAGTAAGAAAACAGAAAGAAAATTATCTGAATGTAAACATGAAGCATTTAGAAGATTTTTATTAATAAGTTAACACTTATGATTAATAGTAAATAACAATTGGAACTTCATTGGCAGTCCAGTGGTTAAGACTCCACACTCCCAGTACAGCAGGTCTGGGTTCGATCCCTGGTCAGGGACCTAAGATCCCACATGTTGTACAATATGGCCAAAATAATAAATAAGAATAAAATGTCTAAATCAATTTCTAAAAAGCCCAATAAATTAAAATAAAATAGTTAAAAATTATTACATATTAATTTCTAAAAAGATGGAATATAAGTTTTTTGTACAGAGCATGGTTCTAGGCACTGGATAATTCTGTGATGATATCAAGTCTTTCTCTTTAACTCTCCAGATCTTTCTACCTTCCTTATCATTAATACAAATATATCATTCAGCTCAATGATGCTTTTGTGGAGCCTTGAACAGGTGTCAGACTAATTTTGTTTTAAATCAGTGGTTCTAAACTGAGGCAGTTTTGCTCCCCGGGGGGACATTTGGCAATGCCTGGAGAAGAAAACTTGATGCTACTGGTATCTAGTGGTAGAAGCTAGGGAGAATGCAAGACATTTCATAAAGCACAGGACAGCCCCTTACCCCCACCCAATGAAGAATTACCCACACCGAACTGTCAGTAGTGCTGAGGTTGAGAACCCTTGCCTTAAATCATGAATTCTTCCCTGTTGGGAGCTAATGTTGGGAGCTCACTGGTATGAGTGCACTGAGTTTGGGCCCCAGAGATAAAAAAACTTGAAAGTTTGTACTGAGGCTTGTACCTACGAGATCAACCCCTGTAATACTGCCCTGTCTTTGTAGATGGTACTCATATTTGCTGAAAAAAATTCCTCCTGATTCCTCTTTTGACCTGCTGTGTGACCTTGGGAAGATCACCTAACCTCTCTGGGCTTTAATGGCCTCATACAAAATGCAAAGTTTGGCACATATGATCTTGATGGTGCTTTTCTGTTTTCACATTCTTTGCCCATAACAGTGAATGAAGCACGTAAAAGTTGCTCTTCCTGTCTGCTGGGTGCTTATCATCTAAGCTCCCTGCTCTACCACTCCTTCAAATCAGGG
The DNA here is from genome assembly GCF_019320065.1 of Cervus canadensis. NCBI lineage: Eukaryota > Metazoa > Chordata > Mammalia > Artiodactyla > Cervidae > Cervus > Cervus canadensis. Next base: position 34,818,475 of record NC_057401.1, on the reverse strand, counting down.
TGACCTTCCCTCTTCCTCCTCCCATTACCTGATCAATTTCTGGGCCTCTGTTTATGAAAATGATACAATCCTAAGGCCCTGGGGTTTCAAATAGCTCCTGTTAAGTTAGAACTCGATAAATATTTCATAGTTAAGCCCAGAATAGCAAAGTGGCTCCTCCCTCATATTAAACAGATTCAAAATTTCTCCACAGTGGGAAGTGGTGGGAAAAGAATATCTCAGCAATTGAAGACATATGTGGATGTGGCGGTTTTACCCTCCGGCTATATCAAAGGGACAGGCTCCCAAAGTGGATTCAAGGATGACCTGCCAATATCAACACTTTGGTCCAGATAAATAGACTCAGAGGTAAAGCACGTGTATGTGTTTGCATTTTGGGAAGGAATGGCTTTAGCTTCCCAATTCTTGTTATGACTGTGTCTAAACAAGCATGTTAATAAATCAGAATTCAGTTAATAAGCACAGTGTCTACATCAGTTTAATAATCTTGGCTTCTGACTCTAAGCCAAGTATGAGGATTGGAAAGAGTTGGTTGAAGCTGGTCCCTTCTGTGAAAGATAAAATTGATGAAATAGAAATGTCCTTCTGAGAAGTTAAAAAGCCTTCTCATTTACAACTAGCCTCTGGAGACACTAATAAAGACAGAACTCCAAAAGCCAAACAATTGCAACCTTGTCCATAGAAATTTGTTCTATTAATACAATGGATTTGTTAATAGTTGTTTAGTCTTGGCCCCTAATAGTGATCACAGGTGGATAGAGAAGTACTGAGCCATGAATTTGGAGAAGACGATTTGGAAAGCACTGGCCTGGGGCTGCTCCCATTGACCACTGACCATTCAGGAGCCCATTCTCATGCCCATCAGATTATTCTGGGCAGCTTTTCCCAAATCTGCCCCATTGTGCAGAACTTGAAGGCAAAGCTGGCACTTGGAAACCCCAGTTTTATGAATGTCTCAGTTACAGATTTCTGGTCTTAATTATGGGGTTGGAGAAGTGATGTGTGTTTTATAAGATTAGCTTTTATACCAGCTACTGTAACTGGCAGGGCTATAGCTCTTTCAGAAGCAGCCTGGCAGCTGGGAAGAAATGACTTTATGTGATGGGGCAAGGAGTCATCGGCGTGCTTGGGAAAAGGCTTTTACAGAAACCTCTTTTTACTGTGTGGTTTATGTGTGCTAGCTGAGGATTTTGACTTAGAAAGGAAAAAAAGGTAAGTAAATGATAGAAGTGGGTCAGCTGTATTTTTAAAAGTTTGGAAGTTAATGATTTTATGGCCATTCTGAGAACTGTTCCAGCGTAGGCTCTGTTACAACCAGATGTTCGCCTCATCCAGCGCCTGTTATCGAGTCCCTGAAACTGTTCCTGTGCTGTGCAAAGGGGATCCAGTGGTGAATCACCCAACATAGTCCCTGCACCCATGGGTCTTGCTGCCTATTCTTTGCCCAGTTGCTTTCACTTAAATTATTGCTATATAGTCTTTAGTATAGCAATTGTATCATTTATTGATTGCCACAATAATATGTGAAACAAAGCATCCTGAAACCCAGTGACTGAAAATCATTGTTTTTTCTTTTTTTTTTTTATTAAGTCAGTTGGTTTGTAAGATGGCAGTTTAGGCTGGACTTGTTTGGGCAGTTCTTCTGGTCTTGGTTAGGCTCACTGGTATAATGGTTTCTAGTGGTGTTTAGCGGTTTAGTCACTAAGTCATGTCTGACTCTTTGTGACCTCATGCACTGTAGCCCACCAGGCTCCTCTGTCCATGGGATTTCCCAGGCAAGAATGCTGGAGTGGGTTGCCATTTCCTTCTCCAGGGGGTCTTCCCCACCCAGGGATTGTACCCGAGTTTCCTGCATTGCAGGCGGATTCCTTACCAAATGAGCCGCCAGGGAAGCCGCTATGTTTTCAAAGGTTGGCTGATTTAGGATGGACTCAGCTGGGAGGTTCTTCTGGTCTCGGCTGAGTTCACTCACATACCAGTCTGGCAGTTGATTGGATGTTGGCTGGGGCAGTTGGAGTCCCTGGGTCATATGTTTGGCATCCTCCAATGGGCTGGCTCTGGCATGTTTTCCAAGCAATCACAGATGAGTAGAAGCAAAAGTAGTAACACTTGAGCACTTCTGTTTAAGCTTTGGCTTATGTCAGGTCTGTCCAATGTTCAAAGCAAGTTTCAAACTGGTAATAAGGAGTAGGGAAATACGTGCCGCCTTTTGGTTGGTAGAGCAATCAAGTCACATTGAAAAGGCCAAGGATCCAGAGAGGGGCGAAGTGCTGGAGCCATTAGAATGATGAGTGTATACCTGGGCTTGTGAATGGTATGGTCAACATTGTCTTTTTATTAGTAGTGAAGACAAATAGATTATCTATGGTTATTTAAATATGTTCTTGCTTAAGTTTAAGATGAAACACTATTATCTTCAGTAGAGAAAAAAACTAATCAAAAATAGTTTTTAATGAAGGTAAAAGGACATGGAAGAAAAAAAAGGTGACTTTAGAAAGTTTGGGATAGTGAGAGGACTTACTAGCTATGAAAGATAATTTGTTCTAGAGGAGGATGGGGAGAAGGAGGTAAAAGTTGAAAGTCAGGTTGGAAATAGATTGTGAAGGACCTTGACTTTCAAGCAGAGGGATCTGGGCCTTTTCTTATACTGTGAGTAATGCACACATGCTAAGTCGCTTCAGTTGAGTCCGACTCTTTGCAACCCTGTAGACTGGAGCCCACCAGGCTCTTCTATCCATGGGATTTCCCAGATAAGGATACTGGAGTGGGTTGCTGTACCCTCCTCCGGGGGATCTTCCTGACCCAGGGGTTGAACCCATGTCTTTTATGTCTTCTGCATTGGCAGGTGGGGTTCTTCCCACTAGTACTACCTGGGAATCCCCAGTGTGAGTAACGGGAAATGTTAATATTAAAACAAAAGGTGTGGAAATTGAAAATGACTTTGGAGTTAAATAATGTCAAAGTGTAGACTCATCTAACTACCTGTTTTCAACTTTTATTAAAATGCTGACATCAGTGGGTGGATGGAAATGCTGTAGCGTGGGGGTTTGGTTCCATAGAGTTTACATGAAACAAAGTACCCCGGTTCACTCACCTGGTTGGTCTAATGGCTTTGCCTTTTTTTAAACCTTCATGTGAATGTGTGTGTTTCTTTTGCAAGGGGAGCAAGGTAGGTATAGATAAGTTGAACTGATGATCGTCTTCTCCAAATGCAGGAGAAACACTTAAACAATAAATTCTACCACTAGCACAGCAAGATAGATCAATCTCTATCTTTATAATTAAACCTAGTAAATGATGGGATGCTGAAATGTCCATTAGTATGTTGATAATTTTCACAAGTTACTTTACAAGGTTGAAGTTCATGCTCAGCCAAGCTTTTCCGAAGTTGACATTTGTGACCGAAACAAAGCAGTTTTCTTTTTCTTTTTGTCAAACTGAAGCAGCAAGATCATTGCAGTCGAGCTATGATTCTTAACCTGGGCTGCACATTAGAATAGTCCAGGGAACTTTAAAAAAAGAAAAATCCAGTGTCTAGAGTCTCTGAGTTTAGGGCCCAGGTGATACAAGCAGGAGTAAGAAACAGAACGATGGGCAAATAAACAGAATCTCGGTTTGTGAACATCCCTGGTTTGGGCTTTTCTCTGCTGGGGCTTTTAACTTTCACAATATGTTTTCTGCCAGCGCCTTTGCCCTGGAAGAACCACCCCGTCCCTGACTCCAATCCTCCCTGTAGCTGTGGTTTTTCCAGGAAGCCACTACAAAGCAGAGCAAATTCCCTATAACTGTGCTTTGCATTATCCTCCATTGGTTTCTGCTGCCTACCTACCAGCTTGCCTGTTGGTGTCTGCTCCCTGGTTACCCGCGTGGGAAGTGATGGTGCAGATCAATGCCAGGGGCTCCTGGAAGTCTGGCACACTGGGTACTGTGACTGGTACCCATAAGCCTGCCCTTGGTCCCTCTCAGTCAGGCTTGCTCCTAGGGTGTCACAAGGACTCAACAAGATAATGCATATGTAATGGTGGATTGAATGGGCTGGACTCGCTGGGGAGAAGCCGAGTCACGTTATTCTTACTCATCACTGCTTTTCGCATGAGTTCTTTTGGCTTTTCCTTCCCTGTCCCTGGGAGATTCCACAGATGTTGGGTTACTCTCAAATATTTTAGTCGTGCTTTCCAGTACTGAAATATTACGATTCAACTAAAAATTTCAAGTTTTTTTTTTTTTTTCTTCTTTTCTCCAGTTCAGAACTCTAGGTCTGACCAAGGCTTGGGAACTTGCAGTGGGGAAGGGTAGGGTGTATTTTGTTCTATATTTTCTCTTATTGTTTCTTTCCTCTTCTGCCACTTGTCATACTGCTGCTTGTTCTTTGGGGTTTTAGTCCAGTATTGATATAGTTGAATTCTGGGGCTGAGGCCCTCTGCGTGTCAATTCTCAAATATTAGCACTCTCTCTTGGAGTACTTTCGTAGGTCTTAAGAGATCTCCTTTCCCTAAAGTGGTATCAGGCATTGCCAACTGACTGTCTTATTCCCTGACTTGGGGGCTTACCCTCCTATTGACCAGGTATGGTTCTCCTCTATTACTTCCAATCTCCCCTTCCTTCTGAGCTTCTGGTTGTGGAATCACCTTAACCTCTGGGGCTAGATTCTTTCAAGGTGGCTCAAGGCTAGCTGTCCTCCATGGTGTCAACTGCTCTTGGGAGATATTTTTGTATTCCTTGCCCACCCAATTCTGGAAGGGCAGGCTGCACTCAAATTTTTTCATGTCCTGCTCTGGTGGTGGTGCTCAGTGGCTCTATTTCTGCAGCTTTTTGATTATCACGCGGTTGGGGCAAGAGTTAACCTCTCTTTCAGTCTACCCTCTAAGGTGTGGTGGCAGTGGAGAATATCTATCCCTGTTTCTCAACTGAAACGAACAGGATTCTCTAAATATAAGGTCATGACTCTGTTCCAAGAATCCATGCTCCCTAATCTTCCTTTGATTATGTTTTCTTTCCTCTTGTGTACTGGCTAAAGGTAAACGATGGTCACAGAATCAGCCTTTCCTCCTCTTTTTATATTTTGAAACAACCCCAGACTTTCAAAAATGATTGAGAGGATATTACAAAGAACATTTTTTTTTTCTCTGAACTTTTTAAGAGTAAATTTCCAACTTGTATCCTATCACCCTGGAATATTTGAGAAGATGTTTCCTAGGGAAAAAAACCATTTTCCTGTGTGAGCATCAAAATCAGGAAATGAATACTGATACCTTGCTATCCTCTAGTCCTCAGACCCCATTTCAGTTTTGCTAATTATCCTAATAATGTCCTCACAGCAAAGGGATGGAGTTCAGAATCACAGGCTGCATTTGGTTGTCGTGTCTTAGGCCTCCTTCAGTCTGGAACACACCTTGAGTTTTAGCACCTTGACACTTTGAAGTTCAAAGGTTAGCATTCTGTAGCACACCCCTCAGTTTCAATGTCTGATGTTTCCTCGTGCTTATATCCAGACTAGGCATTTTGGCAGGAATACTGCAGCAGTTAGGTTATGTGCTTTTCACTGTATCTTACCAAGTGGTACAGATGGGAATACCAGACCACCTGACCTGCCTCTTGAGAAACCTGTATGCAGGTCAGGAAGCAACAGCTAGAACTGGACATGGAACAACAGACTGGTTCCAAACAGGAAAAGGAGTACATCAAGGCTGTATATTGTCACCCTGCTTATTTAACTTACATGCAGAGTACATCATGAGAAATGCTGGGCTGGAAGAAGCACAAGCTGGAATCAAGATTGCCGGGAGAAATATCAATAACCTCAGATGTGCAGATGACACCACCCTTATGGCAGAAGGTGAAGAGGAACTAAAAAGCCTCTTGATGAAAGTGAAAGAGGAGAAGTGAAAAAGTTGGCTTAAAGCTCAACATTCAGAAAACTAAGATCATGGCATCTGGTCCCATCACTTCATGAGAAATAGATGGGGAGACAGTGGAAACAGTGTCAGACTTTATTTTTTTGGGCTCCAAAATCACTGCAGATGGTGATTGCAGCCATGAAATTAAAAGACGCTTACTCCTTGGAAGGAAAAGTTATGACCAACCTAGATAGCATATTTAAAAGCAGAGACATTACTTTGCCAACAAAGGTCTTGTCTAGTCAAGGCTATGGTTTTTCCAGTGGTCATGTATGGATGTGAGAGTTGGACTGTGAAGAAAGCTGAGCGCCAGAAAATTGATGCTTTTGAACTGTGGTGTTGGAGAAGACTCTTGAGAATCCCTTGGACTTCAAGGAGTCCAACCAGTCCATCCTAAAGGAGATCAGTCCTGGGTGTTCATTGGAAGGACTGATGCTGAAGCTGAAATGCCAATACTTTGGCTACCTGATGCAAAGAGTTGACTCATTGGAAAAGACCCTGATGCTGGGAGGGATTGGGGGCAGGAGGAGAAGGGGATGACAGAGGATGAGATGGCTGGATGGCATCACCGACTTTATGGACATGAGTTTGGGTAAACTCCAGGAGTTGATGATGGACAGGGAGGCCTGGTGTGCTGCGATTCATGGGGTCGCAAAGAGTAGGACACGACTGAGCGACTGAACTGAACTGAATAGATGCCTCTTTATGCTATGACTGGTGTTGCTACCTTTGATTACTAGATTAAGTTGGTGTCTTCTAGGTTTTCCCACTGTAAAGTTACTCTTTTCCCCGGTGTAATTGATATGTATTTTGTGGGGAGGTGTCTTGAAACTGTATAAACGTCTCATTTCTCATCAAACATTCAACTGTTTCATCTGTTTATTTATATCTGTATCGACTCATGATTTTTCATTGTATTAAACACATTCTAATTCTTCTTAATTTTTCTGATGTGTAAATGGTCCCTGTTTTGGCCCCTGGGATCAGATTCAAGCCAACTTTGGCATTCCTTTCACCTGAACCTTCCTTTCACAACGAACGTGAACTTTTTTTTCTAGCACTCCAGGCTCATCCTTACTTTCTGGCCCCAGTCATGCAATCAGCCATTTCTCCAAGGAAACTTGTTCTCTTTGAGAAGAAAATAGTATTTAGAAGACAAGATCTGAGTGCTAGGTGTGCTTATTGTTACTGGGGGGTATTGCTGCGCCCCAGACTTCTCTATGGCCAGAGCTAGAGTGTATGGATACATACATGCATTCACGCAGATGTCTTCAGCTGGAATCCAACACCAGGGATTATTCAGCTTTCTCCTTCTCTGTATCTCTGTCTTTTCTAACAATGAGAAACTTTGCTTCCACTAGTAATATATTTTTTTATTTGATCAATGCCCTGTGATATCTCCTATGTCTGCTACTATCCCATCCCTGACAGGGACCACCCTCTTCAGTCTGCTCAAATTCTGATACCCTACTCTGAACCCCTGTGGCTCCTTGCATCTCTGCTACAGAACCACCTTGTTCTGCCCTCACTTATGGCTTTAGGACTGAATTGTTCAGAATGCATGCTAAGTCACTTCAGTCGTGTCTGACTCCTTGTGACCCCATGGACTGTAACCCACCAGGCTCCTTTGTCCTTGGGGTTCTCCAGGCAAGAATACTGGAATGGATTGCTGTGCCCTCCTCTAGGGGATCTTCCTGACCCAGGGAATGGAAATTCAAGGGGCCATTGACTTAGCCATTGGGCTAAGTCACCAATTAGCAGGTCACATAGATATTCCTGCACAGTGTTCCTAACCTGTCTGGTGTTCATAGACACCCAGAGATCCATGTAGAGATTTCAGAGGGTCTGTGAGCTTGGATGGAAAAATTCTAACTTTGATGGGAACTAATTATACCTTTATTCATTAATTTCTAACTGGATGTTATCATTTCCTCCAATTATGAATGTAGGCAACACTATGATATCAGCAGTGCCTGTGACTTTGTCAACAACAGAAATCACACACGTTTTCATGTCACATTACAGCTGGTGCAGCAACTATTATTTATGCCCATCACTACTCTCAAATTATGTTCATTATGAGATTCTCCTTTCGATCTTATTTGTTATGATAAAACAAAGACATCTGCATGTTATGATATTCCAAAGTTATTTAAAAATTATTTTGAAAATTGTTTTAGCATATTTAGTGTCCTTTATAATCCTATATATTTTGTGCATCAAAAATAATTGTCCTGAAGAGAGGTCCACAATCTCCACCAGATTGCCAAAGGGGTCCAAAGGAACAAAATTGTTTAGAACTTTCAGCTTAGTACTTCTTGCTTGAATATGAAAGTCTTTTCCCTGAATGAACTGGATGAGAAAATGCCCCTCAAAGAAACTGTGTGGCATGCCTTGAAATTATTCCCCTGGTAGGTGGAAGGTTGGCCTTCTCTTGTGGCTCAGCAGTAATGAATCTGCCTGCCAGTGCAGAAGACACAGGTTCAACTCCTGTGTCAGGAAAATCCCCTGGAGAAGGAAATGTCAACCCACTCCAGTATTCTTGCCTGGAAAAATCCCATGGACAGAGGAGCCTGGCAGGCTATAGTCTATGGAGTCACAAAAGAGTCATGCATGACTTAGCAACTAAACGACAGCAGGTGGAGCGTCCCTTCTAAGCAATAACAGTAGTAACCTCCTGGCACATCTGGTCTGTTCTGCCTGCTGGCTGAGTGTGTTCCTGAAGCCAGAGGCTGCCTTCAGGTAGGGAGATGTAGGAAGCCATTTCTGGGAAGGAGGCTGTCTGCAGGTGACTTTGGGGATAGGCTGAAGAACATAGATGGGCTATCAGCTGTGTTGGCCATCCCCACATCCTTCTCTCTGAGCCTCAGTTTCTTCCTCTGTAAAATGAGAAGGGACAGTCTGCAAGGTCCCTCCTGGAGTCTCGAATATAATTTGAAGCATATGCTTGGCCCTGGAGAGGAACAGAGGGCACAGCTGGGGTTTAAGAGCCAGACACTTTGCATCTTTACAGATGGTAGGGTTGAGTGTGCCTCTCTGGGCTCCTGTATATCCTCACCCCCTTCTCCCTGCAATGCCAGAGTTGAGAGGAGGAGGAAGGTCTCAGAGCTGTAACGGGGTGGCTGGCGATCAGCCACGTGGGGGTGAGACTGCCCCTCCTCCTCTTCCTCGGGGACCCAGAAAGATTATTCTGCAAAGGAGCTATCCCATCTCTGATCACTCTTCCCAGATTGGGTTTCTAGACCTTCCCAACACTCAGGTTACTGCCTGGTCTGGTTCAGGGTATCATTTTCTGTGACATCCTCTCCGTAAAGCCTCTTGGGCATTCTCTCCCTAGAGGTTCTTGACCCACATACTCAAGGAGCAGTTGAACTTCCAGGGCAGAAAAGCAACATAAAGTGATATGTGAAGCAGGAGGTATGGCAGAGGACCTCTAGGGCCTCCATGTCTACTGTTTCTTCTGTTGAGACTCTGGGACTAGCAAATATGAATATGCTAGAACTGATGAAGCCAAATGGGTGTTGTCCTTCCAAGTGGCCACACTGGGAGTACCATTGCTGAAAACATGAGTTGCTTTTTTTATTTTTCCTTTCCCAGAATTGTTTTACAGAGCCGGTTTATTAACTACAAAAGAGAACTGTTCATGTTGTATTATCTTCCCATCTTGCTTGAGCAGAGACACTGTTACTTTATTTACCAGGCTTCAGTCCAGGTGGCTTTTTGATTATTTCCAAAAGTCTAATTCGCCCACTAGGGCTGAAGATAATAAAGACCATCCACAGAGTTCTTTCGGTATTCCAGATACCATGCTAAACATACATCATGAATTTTCTCATTGACAATTCTGTGAAATACTGGGTTGACCAGAAAGTCCATTCGGGTTTTTCCATAACATATTAAGGAACTTCTGGGCTAACCCAATAGTTGCAATGTCTTTTTCATTTTTGTACATCAATAAGCTGAGGTATAAAATAGTTAAGAAACTTGCTTGAAGTCACACAGCTATTAAAAGTAGAAAATCTGAGACTCAAACCTGGCAGGAAGACCAGATTTGGGACTCTAGAATACTGATGAACTTCTTATTAATGAGTTATTAATCCATTCCATAATATTATGTGCCAGGCAATATTCAGGGCACTGAGGATTCATCACTGAATAAGACGATGAAAATTCCTGTCCTTGGGGGGCTTAAATTCTAGTGCAAGAGACAAAATTAAAGAATTATATACCAGGGATTCCCTGGTAGCTCAGATGGTAAAGAATCTGCCTGCAATGTGGGAGAACTGGGTTCGATCCCTGGGTTGGGAAGATCCCTGGAGGAAAGCATGGCAACCCACTCCAGTATTCTTGCCTGGAGAATCCCATGGACAGAGGAACCTGGTGGGCCACAGTCCAAGGGGTCACAAAGAGTCAGACATGACTGAGTGACTAAGCACACACACACATAAGTGAATTACATGCTATAATAGAATATAATTTAGAAAAATAAAAGAAAGGTAAGGGGATGGGATGACCAGGTAGGAGCTGATACTGTGAATGAGGTGGCCTGCATATGTCATTTGAGAAAATATTTGAAGTAGTAGGAGTGGGTGAGCTGTGCTTTCCAGAGAAAATGGTTTCAGGCAAAGGAACAGGGGCATGCCTGGTATCTTTTTGGAACAATTGGTTACACCTCCAATTTGAAGGGGCTTCTAGACCACTTGGATTTTCCCTGTAGCTCAGACGGTAAAGAATCTGCCTGCAATGCAGGAGACCCAGGTTCAATCCCTGGGTGGGGAAGATCCCCTGGAGAAGGGAATGGCAACCCACTCCAGTATTCTTGCCTAGAGAATCCCATGGACAGAGGAGCCTGGCGGCCACAGTCCAAGGGGTCGCAAAGAGTCAGACATGACTGAGCGACTAACACTACACCACTAGAGCACTGTGAAGACTTTGACTTTTACCCTGAAATGGGAGGGAAACTGTAGGATTTTGAGCACAAGTGTGATGTGATCAGAGTTCTACTTAAACAGGACACAATTCAGAGAATGAGCATAGAAGGACAAGGACAATTACCTGTTATTACAGATAGACATACCCAGGCCCTGAAGCAGATAGGGCCAACAGATGGTGGTGGTTCAGATGGGACCTGGAAAGCAAGTGTTTGCAGTCAGAAATTTGCTACCAGGTATGTTAATTTTTCTTCAAATTGGGTGAGGCCTGAGTAATGAGAATTTGGAGGCCTGGCCATGTCTCATTATAATAAAAGGTTTAGAAGCAGAAGGATAAACAAGAGAATGTGGCGGAGAAAACAGAATTCAGTGTGGAGGCTCATAGGGCTCCCAGTGGAACCTTGACAGGAGTTCCATAGGAGGAGGCTCTAACCTAGGAAGAGATGCAGACAGGAGAGAACTTGAGACAGGTTATAAGCTACAAATTGGGAAGATGGAGAAAAAAGAAAAGTAGGCCAGCGGGTAGATCTGTGAAGATCTGGATCCTTTGATTCCCGAGGACACGAGGGTCAGTGTTAGCACAGAGCAGACAAGGGCCCATGTAAGGCACAGGGTGTAGGCAGAGTGTGGCCAGAGATTGGTGCCTAAAGGCCCATTTAGAGTAGGAAGGCGGAGCAGAAGAGGAGTTCTTGTGGTTGGACACGGGCAGGACTTAGGATCCACGGTTTGGAAAATCAGGCAGAGAGGAGCCACCAGTGGTGCATCTGGGCTGTGATAATTGAGCTCAGGACTCTGGCCTCTGCCCTGATGTTCTGGAGCTTTCCTCTGGGCCTGGGCTAGCTGCTGGCATAAGGCATGATTGTTCAGACCTGCAAGGCATAGCGTTGCAACTCGACACCAACCTAGCCTGAATGCAGAGGTTTTGAAATATTCCTGGGGTGAGTTCTGGTTCTTGTTAGTGGCTCAGGAAGTTTTAACTAATGACTAACATGGGATTTTGGGTTATCTGTCAGTTTCTTTTATCCACACACTCTCTTTCCTGTTGGCAAGGAGAGAGAGAGAGAGAAGGTCCGAGGGAAGCTGTTGGGTTCTGGAGTGCCAAACGTGGAATCAGGGAGACCCAGGGTCATCACAGTGCTGTTGGCAGAACAACAACCTTCATGGGGCTCATTCCAAAGTTCCCTCTTGGACATGAGGCTGGAAAAAGGAAGGAGGAAATGAGAAAATAAAACCATGCCTTGTATTATCAGAGGATAGCAGACTTAGTCACGTTTAGTACAAAGATGATCTGGCTTATTGCATGTAAACCACATACCAAACTTTGAATAATGGGAACAGGCATGAAGGAAGAGAAAGGAAGGTGCTGCTGCTGACTGACAGAGGGGTAGGACCTCAGTCAGCAGCCTTGGAGAAATGGGGACCTGGAATACCTGCTCAGTGCCGGTAATGGGGTGATGTGTCACCTGCCTCCTTGAGGACCAGGGAAATGAGTCCAGCCTGCTCTCCCTGATGCGTTGCTTCTCTGTGATGTTGATATATCTCCATGTACTTCTGTGAGGGCCTGACCACTGGGGACAACCTCCCTCCTTAACTCTAGGTCAGCAATATTTCCTCAGTTCAGAGGACTTTGGACACCATCTTCTGGTTTTGCTTATTCCAGCTCACCTGTGAGCATCAAAGAACATAATCATGGTTCCTGAATGTTTGAGCTGGAAGGTACCTTGGCAGGCACCTCATGCAAACTGTTGTTGTAATGCTGAGAGTCGAGAACCAGAGAGGCCCAATGGCTTGACCAAGGCTCTTCAGCTCACTGGTCCCAGAATATGTACTAGAATTCAAGTTTAGCTTTACAAAAACTTAGCTTGATTTTCTTTCCGGCAAATATTTATTGGGCACATATTAGATGCTAGGCATATTGGTGAGCAAGACAAAGTCCCTTACAATCTGGCAGGGGAGATGATCATTAACCTAGTAAACCCATACATAAAACAAGTATAAATAGTGATAAGAGCCAAGAAAGATAAACAGCAGGGAGACCCCTGAGGGTTTCAGAGTAATTGAAACTAGCTGAGGGTTTCAGAGTAACTCATTTTTAGACAAAGGTCAATGAAGTCCTTGCAAGGCTCCTGACCTCCCCTGGCTTCCCTAGGTAGACCAGGACATCACCATCTACACAGCTGGTGACTCAGCTTCTAAATCTGAGTCATTTTTGATGCCTCTCATTTTTTAAAAAATTAATTTTATGGGGTATGGTTGATTTACAATATGGTGTTTCAAGGGTACAGCAAAGTAATTCAGTCATAAATATACATATATTCATTCTTTTTTAGATTCTTTTCTCATATAGGTTATTCCAAAATATTGAGAAGACTGTCCTTAGCTATACAGTAGGTCCTGGTTGGTTATCTATCTTGTATATTAGTGTGTGTATGTTCATCCCAAGCTCCCAATTTATCCCTCCCTCCTGACTGCATCAGCAACTCAGTGTAGACCAGTTCTCCTAAAACTGTCCCCTTATTTCCACTTCCTCAGCACACACTGCCCCCTAGCACTAGCCACCATCCTCTTGCACTTGGACAACCACAGTGGCATATGCTACTCTTCCCCTACAGTTCATTCTACATATTACAGCCAGACAGACATTTTCTTTTGTTTACAACATTTTAAAAAATGTATTTTTAAATTTGTTTTTATTGGAGTATAGTTGCTTTACAATGTTGTGTTAGTTTCTACTATACAGCAAAGTAAATCCACTCTATGCATACATATATTCCCTCTTTTTGGGATTTCCTTCCCATTTGAAAGAAAGAAAGAAAGTGAAAGTGTTAGTCTCTCAGTTGTGTCTGACTCTCTGTGACCCCACGGACTGTAGCCTGCCAGGTTCCTCTGTCCATGAAATTCTCCAGGCAAGAATACTGGAGTGGGTTGCCATTCCCTTCTCCAAGGCATCTTCCCGACCCAGGGATTGACCAAGACTCTGCAGCTCGCTGGTCCCAGAATAAGTACTAGAACTCAAGTTTAGCTTGCATTACAAGCTCATGTCTCTTGCATTACAGGCAGATCCTTTACTGTCTGAACCGCCTGGAAAGCCCCCTCCTTCCCATTTAGGTCATTCCAGAGTAGTGAGTAGAGCTTCCTGAGCTATACAGCAGACAGATCTTTGGTTTTTTATTTTTTAATTTATTAAAAATTTCTGTTAATTGTGGTAAAAGTCATACAATATAAAATACACTATTTTTAACTGTACAGTTCCGTGGCACTAGGTACATTCACATTGTTGTGCAACTCTCGCCATCAGCCATCTCTCGAATTTTTCACTTTCCTGAACTGAAACTGTCTCCATTAAACACTAACTCCCCACCCCTCCATCCCCTGACCTGTAGCATCTACCAACGTACTTTCTGACTCTATTCTAAACAGACAGATCTTTTAAAACATAAATCACAACTTGTCACTCACCCAAAAAACTCCTCAGCCCCCTACCACCAGGGCACCTCCTCATGCCTGGAATGAAGTCCAAGTCCTGCCTCATTTTCCCACCCTCCCCTCCCTCTCTCTGCTCCAGCCACATTGGCCTTCTTGCTATTTCTTCTGCACTGCAAGCCTGTCTAACATAGTGTTTGGAAAATAACAACAGAGGCGGTTCTTTGCTAATGCTTCATCTTCCATACATAACTGACCATTAAGTAGGGTGACCATATGACTTGGGCCAGTGTTAGCAGCCATGTTTACTCTAAAGAATGTCCCAGTTTGGGCAATGAGTTGTGTGGTCATCCTGTCATCAAAGATTTGGAGGTAATCTGTGTACATGGCTTCATCCTTCTCCCCTGCCTCTCTCCCTTCCTCAAATGTGTATAGAGTAGCTGTGAGGTACCAGGCATGTACTGAGTATTAGAAGGTGAAGATAACTGAAAATAAATAAGCCTTGGTTATGCCCTCCAGGAATTTTCAAACATCTGCACAAACACTGAAAAATAAAACAAAGTTACAATGATGTGACCTAGACATTTTCAGATTCAGTGTTTGCTATTCTATAGACAAAATGGTTCGAAATTGGCTTAACATTTTACAGTTTACCCAGATGTTTGGCACCACCTAGACGTGGCCTGACTTCCCCCTCCCCACCAGGCACTCTCAGCAACCCCCCTCTTCCTCTCTTGTTTGTTCCCATTACTCAAGGCTTGGCAAGTTTCAGGCATGCGTCATGCCAGAACTTCTTCACATGGAACGTGATTAAGACCAAGGCCTTGGGTCTTTCCTGCCTTCTGACAATTCACCACATAATTTTCTTGTTCTTTCTATGTTCCTTCCAGACTCAAGTCAGCCCAGCGGGATCTAAATTAGCTTCCTGATGGCCCCTGTATTCCTGCCAAAAGTCTTTCTGATGGCTTGGCCTTTGAGTTCCTTGTATTCCAGCTCTCTGTGGTGCCCTTGGGGAAGCACTCTGAGGCTTCTCTGCCCCTGGAGTGCTGTTTGTCTGCCGGACTCCACTACCTCAGGGGAAGGAAGCCCACCCTCCACGTCTCCAGAGAGACTCCATGTGTGGTTCTGAGAGAGGTCAGGGTGGGGGCGAGGATCAGGAACACCTAACCTAGTCTTCTTGGAGAAGTGCTTTCCGGTGGTCTTCTGTCCCTCCTCTTGGCTTTGCTTTGTGTGTTGAGCTGGTGACTATTTACACAGGATGGCATGAAAGAGGCGAAATCTCACTCCCCCCTCCAGTGATGCCTCATTAGCCTACACAGAATTCTTAGAATCCCACCTCTGGTTTTACTGCCTGTTGATCTTCTTGATAAGAGGTAACCCGTTAGCTAGTAAATGCATCAGGTGATATTAAGTTCACAGGGTGACATATCACCTCCTATCACCTTTAGGACCAAAGGACACAGAAGACTGGTATATTTTTGATGAGAATAGAGAGAGTTCAAAGGGAATCCAGGATTATGGGGCTCCCTATGGGGCATGGGGAGCACCTCTGGGTCAAAATCAGGCATTTGAACATATGAGGGAAGGTCCTAGAGGAGACGCAGGCATGCAGACAGAATGATGGAGGTGTTTTAAGGACAGACTGACCAGGGTGAAGCCTGGTACCCTCCTGGCTCTACTCATATTATGGCCAGGAATGGGGTGGTGATGCTGTGTGCAGGAAAATGCATCCTTTTCTTTGTCTCTCAGAAGACTGGAGCAGTGAGGTAGTGATGAAGACCCTTCACTCTGTGTTCAGGAGGGACCCTCTCTCCCCAGGTTAAAGGGGAAGGGATAACTTGGGCAGAACAGACAGTGCATCTGGCCTCAGGAGAGTGGGCTCATATAATGACCCAGGCCCTTCAAAAGACAATTTCCCACATGTTCTCAAGGACAGCAGGGTCATATTTACATAAAAGTCAGAGCTTATATCCCCACCCTCTGAAGAGACTCTTAACACAGGGAGACATGACTCTCATCAAGAACACAGGGGATGAGACATGAATCTGGCTACAGGAGGTACTTTATTACAAGGCTTTATTGGATCCAGATGTCCCATGTTCCATGGAGGCTGTCTGGATGAGCCTTCCCACCAAAATCTGTGCTCTACTAGGGCAGACAAAGGCCCTTGGGAGGAAGGAGTTGGGATTGATAGAGATAGTCACCTAGGATAAGGATGGGCTGCCCTTGGCTGTCCACAAGGTATGATGGTGTGTCATGGTCCTGCAAAAGTGGGAAGGACTTGGCTTTTCCCAGTGGGGGCAGGTGATCTGGTAGGGAGGAGGGGAGAAGATGTAGGTTCAGCATTACTTTGCTGGAGGAAGGGAACAACCAGGGAATAATAAACCATATAAATGGAAAACATGTTTCCTAAAATAAGGCCGTATGTCAGCTATAGACAGAGCTCATGAGACACATTCTTTTGTGAGGATGAAACTTCACAAGAACACACACATATACTATTTACACACATGAATTTTTCAATGCCTGCATATGTATATATGCTCACATATATACACACCCTTATACAGAAATATATACATATCAATCCCATGTTTCTATATATACATGAATGTATATGTATTTTATATACATACACATACCATATATAATATTGGTGTTAACCTGCAGTATATAATATGTGAGCATATATAATATGTGAGCATATATAATATGTGAGCTTGGGGTTTAGAAAAGGCAGAGAAACCAGAGATCAAATTGCCAACATCCATTGGATCTTTGAAAAAGCAAGAGAGTTCCAGAAAAACATATACTTCTGCTTTATTGACTATGCCAAAGCCTTTGATTGTGGGGATCACAACAAACTGTGGAAAATTCTTCAAGAGATCAGGATACCAGACCACCTGACATGCCTCCTGAGAAATCTGTATGCAAATCAAGAAGCAACACTTAGAACTGGACATGGAACAACAGACTGGTTCCAAATAGGAAAAGGAGTACATCAAGGCTGCATATTGTCACCCTGCTTATTTAACTTTTATGCTGAGCACATCATGAGAAATGCTGGACTGGATAAAGCACAAGCTGGAATCAAGATTGCTGGAAGAAATATCAATAACCTCAGATGTGCAGATGACACCACCCTTATGGCAGAAAGCGAAGAAGAACTAAAGAGCCTCTTGATGAAAGTGAAAGAGGAGAGTGAAAAAGTTGGCTTAAAACTCAACATTCAGAAAACTAAGGTCACGGCATCTGGTCCAATCACTTCATGGCAAATAGTTGGGGAAACAATGGCAGACTTTATTTTTTGGGGCTCCAAAATCACTGCAGAAGGTGACTGAAGCCAGGAAATTAAAAGATGCTTGCTCCTTGGAAAGAAAGCTATGATCAGCCTAGACAGCATATTAAAAAGTAGAGACATTACTTTGCCAACAAAGGTCCATCTTGTCAAAGCTATGACTTTTCCAGTAGTCATGTATGAATGTGGGAGTTGGACTATAAAGAAAGCTGAGCACCGAAGAATTGATGCTTTTGAACTGTGGTATTGGAGAAGACTCTTGAGAGTCCCTTGGACTTCAAGGAGATCCAGCCAGTCCATCCTAAAGGAAATCAGTCCTGAGTATTCATTTGAGGGACTGATGCTGAAGCTGAAACTCCAATACTTTGGCCACCTGATGCAAAGAACTGACTCACTAGAAAAGACCCTGATGCTGGGAAAGATCGAAGGTGGGAGGAGAAGGGGACGACAGAGGATGAGATGGTTGGATAGCATCAATGACTTGATGGACATGAGTGTGAGTAAACTCCGGGAGTTGGTGATGGACAGGGAAGCCTGGTGTGCTGCAGTCCCTGGGGTTGCAAACAGTTGGACATGACTGAGTGACTGAACTGAATTGATATATAATATGGAGATGCATGATAAGCCAACTCCTAATTATCTACCATTATCCAATCTTTTATCCAGGTTTTTCATCCAAGAATGTCTTCTTCCTCTTACCAAATATAATTCTGCTATCATTAATTGGTCTGTGTTCATGGAAAGTCATTATATTGTAATTGCCAATCTCCTCAACTCAACTGATAAAGGTTAATTGCAAAAGAAAAGAACAAAAATTTCTAATCCAAATACCAATTTATTTATTCTGAAGTCAGATAAAAATGAATTTCATAGAAATGTGCCATTTTAATTTATTTGCATCTTCTTGATTATTGGTACTTGCTAGAGACTGAATGTTTGTGTTCTCCCAAAATTTGTATGTTGAAATCTTAACCCCCAGTGTGATATTACTAAGAGGTGAGGCTTTGGGGAGGTGATTAGGTCATGAGGGTGGAGTCCCTGAGAACGGAATTAGTGCCCTTATCAAAGAGACCCCAGAGTGCTCCTATGAAGACATAGGCTGTCTGTGAACTAGGAAATGGTTCTCACCAGATGCTGAATCTACCAGGCCCTTTATCTTGGACTTCCCAGCCTCCAGAAGTGAAATACACTTTGGTTGTTATTAAGCCACCTAATCTGTGATATTCTGTTAGAGCAGCGCAAGTGGACTCTGCACTCATACTTGTAAGCTGGCTGAGTTTCATGGGTGCTCTAAGGTCTTCCTTTCCTTTTTCTTGTCCTCTCTGGTGTAGGTGAACTGACGTGTGTGAGTAGAGTGTCGTTGACATGACAGGAAGAGTCAGGTGTGAGGCATGTCTCACAATCCTCAAACCTGCTTTCATTGCTTGCACATGTGTACTCATACACATGCACACACAAAACCATACAGTTGTATTTAAATGGTTGGTCTTTAGCCCTTGAAAACCTGTAATGCAATTGAGGACAATTTTTTCCTATTGAGTCTTTCCAGCCTCTGATGATAAAGTGCTGTTTTCAGTAACTGCATCTATTATTACAATGTCCACAAACTTGGCATTGGGTTAGGGCTTTACTTTCAGTGCCAAAGATGGGTCTCCTCTTGGGGTATATATTCAATTCCTCCAAGCGGTTGGGGAAATAATAACTGGAAACTCTTCTTATGTGACTTCTAGAAGGAAATCTGTATTAGGCAGCCTCTCAGGCCTCTGGAACCAATGAACAAATCAAATTTAGAAGAACTAGACTACTAGGGTGTGGAGTTTTCCTGGGAATTGAATGTTTAGAAAAGAAGCCCTTTTGTCTCAACTATTTAATAGAAAGTTTGATCAAAGGTGCTAATATCCTTCCTGGGTAATTCTGTGACTATAATTGGATCTTTCTATCATTCTTGGGGGATTCTACAGAGACCAATGCATCTGATAAACACATGAAGTGATAGAAGAAAATTCAGAACTTTTTCCTTTCTTTCTAAAGTCCTGTCATCCATTTCTTTACTTGTTATTGTGATGATGGTCATAATGATTCTGAGAACCTCTCTTGCTAATACTGCTACTTACCATTTCCTGAGCACTTTCTTGGTCTGCACCTGCGTGGAGACCTTTTATGTGCAGCACCTCGGGAAGACTTAAAACAGCCCATTTTATAACTAAAGAAACTGAGGCTGAGGGCTTGAGGAACTTGCTTTAAGGTTTTGCAGCTGGAAGGTCACGCAGCTGGAAGGTCACAAGACAGTTCAAGTCTGACATCTAAATGTGTGCTCTTAGTTTCTGTAGCTTTTGCCATTTTCCCTAAAAGGGATTAAAACAACATTTTAGCAAATTAGGTTAAAGTTAGGTGAATGGTTGCTATACTAGTTACATGTATGTATATATTTGTTTTTAGGTCCATTAAGTGTAAGCCTAAGTATTTTACCAAGCTCTTTTTCTGTTCGATTACACAGTTAAAATACTTGGATAGGATGGTGATTTTATATTACCATCCCTTAAGTTTTTTGTTCTCTTAGAGACTCTTTCAGTTTTATTCTTTTTTATTTATTTTTGCTTCTCCCTTACCAGTAACCTGAAAAAAAATTTTTTTTTTGAGTCAAGAACTTTTGCAATGCCTATGGTCATTTTGCCTAAGGGTAAATTTTGGTGCCTTAAGGACTACTTAGCAGATATTTAAAGTTTCTGTCAATTTCTTTGGAAATAGCTGAAGAGTTAAAAAACTGGAATTTCCCTCTCTCAGCAGCTGCTTTCCAAAGGAAACCTAACCTCTGGGGATCCTTGCCAAGAATAAATGCAGCAAAGGTATTGCTTGCTGATCATTGTCCTTGAGTTCAGGCAGCCTCCTCCTGTCTCCTGGCCCCAGGGTATAAATAGAGGGAGACACAGAGGAGACTGGCAGAGATCTTGCTGACAGTCCTTCCAGACTTTCAGAAAAGATGACTCGCTGCCAATGGAAAAGTCTGCCTTGGGGTTGTGCAACCCTTGTGTCTCCTGTGGATGAAGATTCCCTTTTAGAGCAGTGGCCTCTAATTCCTCCGGTACCTGAATTCCTCCGGTATCTTTGTGTCCATCTATCTGTTCCCTTAGTAAGTGTTTATTAGGCACTGGGGATAAGAAAATGAACAAGGTCTAGCTCTTACCCCTGGGAGCTCCTAGTTCACTTGGGGAGACAGAACGTAGCTAGATGACAGTCTATGTCCTTGGAGAGTATGGAGGAAGGTCTTGGGAACATAGGAGAAAGAGCCATAGGTTCTACCTGGGGGAGTCCAGGAAGGCTTCACAGAAGAGGTGACATTTGAGCTAGGATAAGATGCAAAGAGCTGACTCATTGGAAAAGACCCCAATGCTGGGAAAGATTGAGGGCAGGAGGAGAAGGGAGCGACAGAAGATGAGATGGTTGGATGGCATCACCGACTCAACGAACATGAGTCTGAGCAAACTGCTGGAGATAGTGGACAGGGAAGCCTGGCACGCTGTAGTCCACGGGGTCGCAAAGAGTCAGACACAACTGAGCGACTGAACAACAATCAGGAAGGAATTTATCAGACAGAGGTACCAGCACAGGCAAGAGACCTGATTTGCTAAACCGGTGATTGTATTTGGAGAAGGGTGACCTGGTGAATATAACTGATTCATCCCACCATCTATTTCCATGAAATTCATAACGTGTGTTCTTGGGTGAGAAGAGAGGTAAGAAAACCAGAGAATCCCCTCCCCTGCCTCGCTTGGCAGCATCACCCTGTTCTCCTGTTGAAAGCGTTGAATTTATTTGCTTCTCGCATCTGGCCTTTGCAGGCTGAAGCCCTGAGCATTCTGCTCCCCTTCTTGTTCTATCTACATTTTTTTTTTTTTTTTTTTTGGAAACTGTTTTGAGGGATTTAAAAGACAAAGCTTCCATTCCAGAGGCTTTAATCAAAAGCCTCTGTAACCACTGGCAGAGGAGGGCGTCTTCCCCTCCAGCCTCCCCTGGAGACACACTAGGAGGTGGAAGATGGGCCGGAAGTGTCTGTGGTGTGATAAGTGGAGGCCCCCCGTTGCCTGCCCTGAGCCAGTTCCGACTCCTCGGGTGGTTGGCTCCCTCAGGCCATGCCAGGCCCTACATCCTGTGGGGCTCACCCTTGGCTGGGCTCTGCCCTCCAGGGCAGACTTTCCTCATCCTCCTTGGAAACAGTCATTTTCTGTACCTTTGTCCTTTGGCTGGACCACCAGCTCTTACTATCCATTCTCCATCCACCCTGCTGTTTGCTGTTGTCTTCTCTCTGAAGCTTTGGCTCCTGAGTTGGTGCCTGTGTGTGAGTGGGGGAGCATGTGCATAGGGGCAGGGCGGGGCATGGGGTTGTTCTGGCTTGGGAGGGAGGGCAGGAAGGAGGCTATGTAGACTTACTAACACTGTAAGAAGACTGGTGCAAATGGCCATTAGCTGCCAGTGTTCATGGAAGGGACCCCTACTCTTTTTTTTTTTTAATCATTTTACTTATTTTTGGCTGTGCTGGGTCTTCATTGCTTAGTGTGGGCTTTTCTCTATTTGTGGTGCACAGGCTTGTCATTGCAGAGGCTTCTCTTATTGTGGAGTACGTGCTCTAGGGTACTTGGGCTTTAGTACTTGCAGCTCCTGGGCTCTAGAGCACAGGCTCAATATTTGTGATGCACGGGCTTAGTTGCTGCACGGCATGTGGGAATCTTCCTAGATCAGGGATCAAACCCGTGTCTCCTGCACTGGCAGGCAGATTCTTTACCACTGAGTCACCAGAGAGGGCCCCGGGGACCCTTACTCTTAATAACTCCAAAGGTCAGGCAGTTAAGCATTGCTTAATTTTAGAATGAATTTCTTAATTGAACTTTGCTTTATTGTTTGGTCAGGAACCATGTGAAATTTCAGTGATTTGGAGAATGTTGGGTTTCCATGAGGCCTACTGCAACTTGTAAGGTGGTAAAACCAGGAAACTAAACTCAGGTGGGAGAGTTAGGAAAGGTTAGGATTGCATCAGCCTGACTCTCCATCCCAGACAGGATGCTTTATTTTGGGCAAATCCGTGATCCAGCCATGTTTTGCTCAGGTATCCCTTATCAAGATGTTTTACCAGCTCTTTGAGCAGTCAAAAGCAGCATCAGCCCTTGGCTGCCATTCTTTTGAAACGTGCCCTCACACCATGCAGGGGGCTTCCTGGACAGGTGTCAAGGGAACCGCCTATGATACAGCTCCCCTGTCGGAGCCAAAATGAATGTTAGGTGGACAAGTGAGCCAGGACCATCTGTCCTGACCTCCGAGTCCACCTTGGTCAACAGCCTTTCCAAGGACACATGCTAAGTGGCGGAAACAGGGTTTCCCTGTAAAGAATCCGCCTGCAATGCAGGAGACCTGGGTTCGATCCCTGGTTTGGGAAGATCCACTGGAGGAGGGCATAGCAATCCACTCCAGTACTCTTGCCTGAAGAATCCCCATGGGCAGAGGAGTCTGGTGGGCTACAGTCCACAGCTTTGCAAAGAGTCAGACACGACTGAGTGACCAAGCAGAGCAGAGAGCTCTTGAACTTGAGCTGGTTACTGGTCACTGGTTACTTGAACTTGCAGTGGTTCTCAGCCTTGTCTACTCATTAGAATCAGCTAGGGATTATGAAAAAAAAAAGAAAAAAAGCCCCACTCCCAGGTCTTACCAACCAATTAGATCTGAATCTCTGCATGTGGGCAACCCACTACCCCTACATGGCATGAGTGTGCTGAAATAATTTTCCAGCCCCTGTTCTAGAGACTTCCCTGATGGTCCAGTGGTTAAGACTTCGCCTTCCAATGCAGGAAGTGCTCGTTCAATCCCTGGTCAGGGATCTAAGATCCCATGTGCCTCAAGACCGAAAAACTAAGAAGTAAAAGAGAAGCATATTGTAACAAATTCAATAAAGACTTTTAAAATGGTCCACATTCAAAAAACAAAACAAAAAGAACCCTTGTTCTAGAGTGGAGATGGAAATAAAGAATCTTTAGTTTGCTAACTGAACAACTATCTAATAAAGCAAATTTAATGTCAATCATGGCCCTGAGAAAATAGTTCTTTCCAGGAGCTGGTTAAAGCCTAGAGCAAATTATTTTCTCACCTCAAAGTTGAAAATGATCCAGGTATGATCTATTTTAGAAAGGGATTCTGAGCTCTGCTGCTAAGTCGCTTCAGTTGTGTCTGGCTCTGTGTGACCCCATAGACGGCAGCCCACCAGGCTCCCCCGTCCCTGGGATTTTCCAGGCAAGAATACTGGAGTGAGTTGCCATTTCATTCTCCAATGCATGAAAGTGAAAAGTGAAAGTGAAGTCGCTCAGTCATGTCTGACTCCTAGCGACCCCATGGACTGCAGCCTACCAGGCTCCTCCGTCCATGGGATTTTCCAGGCAAGAGTACTGTAGTGGGTTGCCATTTCCTTCTCCAAAGCATGAAAGTGAAAAGTGAAAGTGAAGTCGCTCAGTCATGTCTGACTCCTAGCGACCCCATGGACTGCAGCCTACCAGGCTCTTCCATCCATGGGATTTTCCAGGCAAGAGTACTGGAGTGGGTTGCCATTGCCTTCTCCGTCTGAGCTCAGAAACCAGAAACAAATGTAGAGGATGGAGTTTTCCTTTCTTTCAGAATGACTTGTGGACCATCCCTGGGACCTGTGACTACCCCCATTGAGAGCAGACCCGTCCTGCTCTACCCCCATTGAAACTTGAGAGCAGATTTGTTTTGCATTAGAGATAATTAATGTCAGATCTTGGATGAGTCTGTTACAACAATAAGGCAGCTGTTTATAATACAAATGCCTCAGGCTTTCTCACAACCTGTTTTTTCAAAACCCCTGCAAAGGTGTTTAAAGGATAACTGCCTAGAGCCATTCCCTCCCTGCTGAAAATTGTCCCTACTTTGCCTTCTGAGGAGTGTGGGGGCCTGGGGAAGGTCACTGCAGTGCCCGCTGAGCCTGCTGCTCACACTGGGTTAGGAGAGCCCTTGTACTCGTCCTTCCCCTCTCCACATGCGCTGACCTCACACTGCCAGCTTGAAATTGGCCAGGGTGGAGTATTTAATTCACACCATGGAAACTGACAGATTGTTACAAATGAATCTTTTTCCCCTTGAGAACAGGTTGTTAAACATTTGCTAGTAAACCCTTGGTCACAGGTATTCTCTGGACAGTTCCTAAGTAGAAGGTTGTCACTGGGGATTATATTTTATTTAATTAGTTTGCTTTTAAATTTAATTTTTATTTATTTAATTAATTTTATTTTTAAAATTTATTTTTAACTGGCGGGTAATTTGTTTGTTGTTTCTGTTGTATAACAACGTGAATCAGCTAAGTATACGTATATCCCCTCCTTCTGGGGTCTCCCTCCCACCTTCCCCTCTAGGTCGGTCATCACAGAGCACCGAGATGAGCCTGCTGTGCTAAAGAGCAACTTCCCACTAGCTGCCTGTTTTACACGTGGTAGTGTCTATGTGTCCACGCCACTCTCTGAGTTAGTTCTTCCCGCATTGTGTCCACAAGTCCGTTCTCTGTGTACATCTCTGTGCCTGCCCTGTGTGTGTTCATCAGTACCATTTTTCTAGATTCCCTACACACGCATTCATACATGATATTTGCTTTTTCTCTTTCTGACTTCACTCTGTGGGGATTATATTTTAAATTCTCCGGAGAAGATTCTAGAAGCCTACGGTATTACTATCACAGTTACATAAGATATCTAAAGAGCATCTCAGATTTCTCCTGCCTGAAATGGAACATGCAGATTTCTATCTCCTACCACCTTACGTATATTCCTTCCCTAGTGTCTCCCAGGCCAGTAAAGGGAAACACCATCACTCCACTTATTCAAGTGTAAAGTCTGGGCATCCTCCTTGAGTCCTCTCTCTCACCCTCCCCATGCTGTATGTTAGTTAGCAAACCCTATTGACTTTACCTTCCCCACATACCCAGTTCTCATCAGCTCCATTGTTCTCACCTGATCCAAGCCACCCTCCTTCCTCATATGTATTATTGCAGTGGCCTCCTGACTGGTCCTTTGCTTAGAGGGAGACCCTTGTCCCTCTAAGTCTACTTGTTACATTACATTAGTGAGAACAATCTTTTAAGCACATATATCAGATCACACCATTCTAAAGCTCCAAATGTTCCAGTGGATTCCCATCTCACTCAGAGTGAAAATTTGCCAGACCTTGATGATCTCTGTGGTTTATTTCCTTCCACTCTCCCTGTTGGTCACTCTCTTTCCCAGCCACATTAATGTCTTTGCTGTTCTTGGACTGTTGAATAGGTCAAGATGTTTCTCTCTCAGGGCCTTTGCACATAGTGTGGCTTCCACCTGAACCTCCTCTCCGTGAATGTCCAGTGGCTTCCTCCTTTACCGTATATACCCAAATGGCATCTTTTTAAAAATATATATGTTTCAAGTGTCAAACATAGTGATTCACAAGTTTTAAAGGTTTTATTCCATTTAGAGTTACTATAAAATATTGACTATATCCCTGTGTTGTACAATGTATCCTTGTAGCTTTTTTTTATACTTAATACTTCGTACTTCTTGGGCTTCCCCAGTGGTTTAGACAGTAAAGAATCCGCCTGCAATGTGGGAGACCTGGGTTCAATCCTTGGGTTGGGAAGATCCCCTGGAGGAGGGGCATGGCCGCCCACTCCAGTATTCTTACCTGGAGAATTCCCATGGACAGAGGAGCCTGGTGGGCTAGTCTATGGGGTTGCAAAGAGTCCTCCCCTGCCCTTCTAACGCCCCTCTCCCCTCCGCTCTCCTCACTGGTAACCACTAGTTTGTTCTCTTTATCCGTGAGTCTGTTCCAATTTGTTATATTCACAGTTTTGTTTCATTTTTTAAATTCCACACCAAACTTCCTCTTATTCAGAGGCCTTTACCAATATTTCAAATAGAACATCCAACCCAACTCTGACAGTCTCCATCCATTTTTATTTTTCTCCATGGCACTTATCACTACCTGATATGTATTGCTTGATTATTTTGCTTCTGGCCAATCCTGGAAAGTAAGCTCCAGGTAAGCAGGTCTCGCGTTGTTCGCTGCTGTATTTTAAGTGCCTGGAAGAATGCTTGGCATCTGGCTAGCAATGCATTTTTACCAAATGAATGAGGAAATGTTTGTAAGGTTTGATGCGCAGTGAGTGTGTGTGTGTGTGTGTGGTGTGTGGTGTGTGTACATGCTATGTCGAGCCATATGAAATTGTAAGCATTTGACCACTTTTGACATTTGTTATTACTAGACCATATGGGACTGCAGGAATCATCTATAATTAAACTCTTCATTTTACGATGAGATCCTTGTGAAAGGGCAGATGACTTGCTCCAGGGACAGTTAGTGATGGGAACGTGTTTTTCTTTTACAAGCAAAAGGTTTTCAAAAGCAGAACACCCAGATAATATCAATCAGCAGTTTGTGGGATATTGGTCCTTCCCATGTGTTATGGTTTTTGTCTTCATCTCTGAGCAGGCTAGGCAAATGCTTTCAAAGAGACTTTCATCCCCTTTGGGTAGGATAATGCTTTCCAGAGCGCTCTTAGAGAAGGCTCAGAGCTGTTCCTACACTACTGTCAACATGGGGTCCTTCCATACTGGCTGAGTCAGAGCCAGGAAGCACCTTGAACATACTGCTTTGGGTTTTTGGCAAGGAAGCTTGCAGCTGGGTGCCTTCAGCAGTCGTCTGTGAAGTCTGGACTTAACTACAGGTCTTGAGCTAAGAATACTAAAAGTGTGGCTGGAGCCACATGGCTTTTTAATGCAGAAGTCTCAGCTCTGAAAGGCTTTTACTCCCTCTCTGTGTCAAGACCCCTTCCTGGGAGTCATGCCCCACAAGAAAGTGTTGGGCGGGGGGGCCAGATATCAGTGGCATTCCCTATGAAAAAATGTGAAGGAGCAATGTTGATTTCCTCAGAGTGTCCACTGTATAGTGAATTTGACTAGTTTCATCTGAAGTTTCTCAATGAGTAGTGTTTGATGTGAATTTATTGCTTAATAAAATTTACTAGATGAGAATGGGACTGGTGGGGAGACATTTGGATTGATTTTCAAACAAATCAGAAATTGAGAACAATTCAAGATGAGGGCTCTCATGCTGATGCTGAACAAGCAGTGAGAGTTCTTTTCAACAAAGCTTGCAGTTCTTTTTCCATGAACTATTTCTCTGAATTATCCAAGGATGCATCTGGCTTCACCTGGAAAGTTCTTTGCCCCTAGAGTAAAATTTAGCTACAGATTTGCAAGCTCAGAATTGGGACCTCGTGTTAAGAATTTTATTTAAAAAGAGCCACAAAGGCCTCTAAATGACAGGTTCAGTTTGTTAGAATATGATTCACATTTTTTTTTTGCCCTGAATTTTGTACTACTGGGCTTTTACATCAGGATATGTGACTTTTCAGGACTTCCCAGGTGGTTCAGTGGTAAAGAATCCATCTGCCAATACTGGAGATGCAGGAGATGCGGGTTTGATCCCTGGGTTGGGAAGATCCCCTGGAGTAGGAAATGACAACCTGATCCAGTATTCTTGCCTGGAGAATCCCATGGACAGAGGAGCCTAGTGGCTGTAGTCCATGGAGTCACAAATAGTCGAAAACAACTGAGTGATGGAGCGCACACACCCACACACACCTAACTTTTCAGGATGTCAGTACTGGGAACCCAGGGCCCTGTCTGCCGAGGAACAGAGAGGTTTGCTAAGCTCACTCTGTGCTCAGAGTTGGCGATAAGAGTTAGCTTTCCTTAAGATGTATCAATAGCTGTTTCTGCTTGGATGCTTGGATGCTTGGATGCCTGTCTATAGGATTTCCTGTCAGGATTTCAGTCTCCCTAGGAGATGGGAAGCCATGTATGTGTTCATGTCCTTGGTCAGCTTCCATATCCTCTGTTCTGAGCTCTATACTATAATCCTTACAAAGGCGGGACTGCTTCTCAGCCTGGATATATGTACATGTTCTTTGTGTAACTCACACTACAGTTAAGCTTAGGAGAGCATTTTTAGACTGTGCTACCTGGGTTCAAACCCCACCTCTGTCAGCTGTGGGCCTTAGGGCAGTTAGATCCTTGCCTCAGTTTCCTCCTCTGTGAAGTGGGAATGATAAAAATCATAATACTGACCTGGCAGTGTTTTAGTGGGGATTAAGTGAGCTAATAAGGGCAAAGTGTTTACAGCCCAACACACAGCAAGAACTGACTAAATACCATTATGATTATAATATCCCAGCTTGCCCACATTTAACCAGCTTGATCATCGGTGACTGTCCCCCTTCCATGTGCTTCTTGAAGACTTTCTCGCATCCCTTCAAATTGTCTCTCAGGTTAAATCATCTACAAGTACCTTTGGTATGTCCTTCGTTTCACAGGTGCTGTGTGATGGAGCTTCTCTTGAGTGTCTTTACCTTCTATACTTTAAGAACATTCTGCTCTTTCAGTTGTCAGCCTGCAAGTACTGTTATGGCCTCTCTCACCACATTTCTTCCTACTCTAAAGAATTAATGCTTTTTAAAAAAGAACTAGTGCTTTTAATATCCAATTAGAGAATTGTTGTTGTTCAGTTGCTAAGTCACACCTGACTCTTTGCAATCCCATGGACTGCAGCAGGCCGGGCTCCCCATCCTTCACCATCTCCCAGCATTTGCTCAGTGTCCATCCAACCATCTCATCCTCTGTCGCCCCCTTCTCCTCTTGCCCTCTATCTTTCTCAGCATCAGGGTCTTTTCCAATGAGTTGGCTCTTCGCATCTGGTGGCCAGAATATTGGAACTTCAGCTTCAGCATGAGTCCTTCCAATGAATATTCAGGGTTGATTTCCTTTAGGACTGACTGGCTCAAACTCTTGCTGTCCAACAGACTCTCAAGAGCCTTCTCCAGCACCACAATTTGAAAACATCAATTCTTTGGTGCTTAGCCTTCCTTATGATCCAGCTGTCAGTAATTAGAGAATTAGTACTAATTATATGAATTAGAGAATTATACTGTGCTCTGCTTAGTCACTCAGTCATGCCTGACTCTTTCTGCCCCCATGGACTGTAGCCTGCCAGGCTCCTCTGTCCATGGGAATTCTTCAGGCAAGAATACTGAAGTGGGTTGCCATGCCCTCAACCAGGGGATCTTCCCGACCCAGAGATGGAACCCAGGTCTCCTGCACTGCAGGCAGATTCTTTACTGTCTGAGCCACCAGGGAAGCCTAAGAATACTGGAGTGGGTAGACTATCCCTTCTCTAGGGGAACTTCCAGACCCAGGAAATGAACCGGGGTCTCCTGCATTGCAGGCAGATTCTTTACCAGCTGAACAACCCAGGAAGCCCTAATTAGAGAACCAGTATATCTATAAACAACCTATGGCCTCGTTATCCAGCTGTAAAGGAGCAGAAGGAAGAAGAAAATGGTAACCCACTCCAGTGCTCTTACCTGGAGAATCCCATGGACAGAGGAACCTGGCGGGCTACAGTCCATGGTGTTGCAAAGCATTGGACATGACTGAAGTGACTAACACTGACTGACTGACTAAAGGAGTTTACCTAGAGGATGACCAATGAAAAGCCCTCCAAGAGTTGGACAGCTGTTATGTCAGGAAAAGCAAAGTTACATCTGCTCCATGAACTATTCCTGTCATGTGTGGTGGTGGGTGGGAGCAAACCCCAGGAGCAGATGGGGACACCCAGACAGCACCTAGTGAATGTCAGATCCAGTCCAAGAGGCAAAGGACAAGAGTCTCAGGATGAAGTAAGGGTCAAGATATCTGAGTGGAAGCCATAGAGAGTCCCGGAATCCTACCTTTGAAACAGGAGCCCAAGGTCCTGTCCTACCAGGGAGTGAGGGCCGGCAGACGGGGAGGCAGCGAGCTTAGGGAGGGTGCAGGGCAGCCAAGCAGTTTCTGAGAGATGTTGTTAGCTCCAGCTGCTTTCCCTGGGCCAGGGATGCATTTAGCTGCTCTGGTAATAGTGCAAGAAGAACTACTGCTCAACATCTTATAATTCCAGAGCTGCTTTTAGGTCCTGGCCCATCTATGTAGAGGGCTTCCTTGGTAGCTCAGCTGGTAAAGAATCTGCCTGCAATGCAGGAGACCCCAGTTTGATTCATGGGTTGGGAACATCCACTGGACAATGGATAGGCTATGCACTCTAGCGTTCTTGGGCTCCCCTGGTGGATCAGATGGTAAAGAACCCACCTGCAGTGCAGGAGACCTGGGTTTGATCCTGGGTTGGGAAGATCCCCTGGAGAAGGGAGTGGCTACCCACTCCAGTATTCTGGCCTGGAGAATTCCATGGACAGAAGATGCTGGCAGGCTACAGACCATGGGGTCTCAAAGAATGGGACATGATTGAGCAACTTTCAGTTCACATCTACGTAGAGGTTAATTATAAATGGATATAAGTGGGATGCGTGTGTGTGTACGTATGTATGTGTATGTGTGTTAGTTGCTCAGTCGTGTCTGACTTTTTGCAACCCCCATGGACTGT
Organism: Cervus canadensis; assembly: GCF_019320065.1. Lineage (NCBI taxonomy): Eukaryota > Metazoa > Chordata > Mammalia > Artiodactyla > Cervidae > Cervus > Cervus canadensis. The sequence continues at coordinate 34,787,432 of NC_057401.1, read as the reverse complement.
AGCCCACCAGCCTCTTCTGTCCATGGAATTCTCCAAGCCAGAATACTGAAGTGGGTTGCCATTCCCTTCTCCAGGGGATCTTCCCAATCCAGGGTCTGAACCTGGGTCTCCCGCATTGCAGGCAAATTCTTTATCATTGATAGTTCCTCAGTAACAGTCTCAAACCTGCCTGTGACTTCACGGCAGGTAGGAACTCAGATAATGTCATTCCTCTAGTTTCTGAGGGACATTTTCTGCTGGTTCCTCTTCCATCTCTTTGCTGTTAATTTCTTAAGTCTTTATAGTGTTGGTGTTCCTCAGAATTCTCAGGGTCCTTTGCTTCTCATCCTTCCCTTCCTTCCATAGTCCTCTATATGTCTATCCTTTTTCTTAAAAATTCTGTTGAAATTGTTCTATGGGGGAGAATGGATACCTGTAAACATATGGCTGAGTCCCTTCGCTATTCACCTGAAACTACCATGACATTGTTAATGGCTATACCTCAGTACAGAATAAAAAACTTAAAGTTTGAAAAAGAAACTGTTCTGAAAGACATAAAATGTAAAAATCTGCCTCCTACACCTTCCACCTTTACCCTATGTGCATTTCTACTCTGCACAGGCAATACTTTTTAATTATTTTGGCAGTTTCTTTCCATAGTTATCCCTTCATTTCTAGAATATTTTAGATAGCTAGTTCTTCATACATCAATTTCAGGTGATGTCTGAAATTAACAATTTCTTCTAATGTAGGTGAGGATGTGGCTACATTGTACCTCCTTGCACTTCCCTCTCTGATCCCTCTAAGATAGTTATATTTTCTATTAAACTAGCAGCATTTAAAATGTTACCATATTAATATTATTCATTTTTAACCCAAGAGGAGGGTTTTTGATAATATTTACTTTCTTGTATCATTCCTATTTCTCCTAGAGTCAATAATTGCCCTGAATACTCACTTGCAGATTCTTTCATGCAAATATTCATTATTTCTTTTATTTTTCCCTGAGTGCAGCATTATATCTGTCACAAACCTAACAGAGTCCCCCAAATGCTCAATTCTCTCTGGTCACATTTCAACTCTCCCCTTTGCTTTTCCTCAATACTTTGCACCATAGCTCTCTTTCCTCCTACTTTGGTCAGATCCCTTTTTCTCTAGATCCACTGGGTATTCCTGTTTGGTGAAGAAATTTCCTGAATGCTTCTAAAGAGCGCATTGAAGTCAAATTTTTTTTTTTTTTTTGAAGTCAAATTTTTTGAGTCCTTGCTCAACTAAATGTTTTTCACTTATCCTTGCACTTGATTGGAAATTTGGATGAGTCTGGAATTTTAGATTCAAAACCATTTTCTCTTAGAAATTTGAAGGCATTTCTTCATGATCTTCTAGATTCCTGCATTGAATTTGATAAGTCTAATGCCATTCTTTTTCTCAATTATTTTCTTTTAAACAATAGGCATAAACTTATAAACTATAAGATTTCCATTTCTTATCAAAATGGAAAATTTTTGAATGTGTAGCTCTACTTGCAGATGTATTTGCCCATATAACCCCATGAGGTCTTGAGAGGAAGAGAAAGGACTCTCAGAATTTCTTGTAGTCTAGTCCCTACAGAAGTGAAAGTCAGGGTGCTTTGTATTAATTGTGTTTTAAAGAGAAGATACACACTTGTCAACAATTTGGATTCTCCCCATTGTTTCTGCTCTCTTCTGTTTGTCCCCCAATATATATGTTTTCAGTGTATAGCCATCACTTGAGTCCCAAATACATCAAAATTCCTTTCAGCAAAAAACATGTCAAAGTCAATAAACTTACGACAAAACTCATCATCTTTGTTATATGTTCTTCCTTTTGAGTTCTCAGTCTTGGTGAAGGGTGCTGACATTCATCTAATTGTTCAAGCAGGAAAACAGAGAGTCATGCTGAACTTCTCCCACTTCTTAACTCTTCCATAGCATCATCCTCAAGTCCTGCTGATTCGTTCAACTGTCTCTTATCTGTTCCCATCTCTTCACTCTCACTAGTGGACTTTAGGCCCACGTTATTACTCATCTCTACTATTGCAATAACCTCCTCCCTGCTTTCTCTGCTTCTCAGCTCAACCAGCCCCTTCTAATCCAGGGCCCTAACTGCTGCGACAGGGCTTTTTCTGCCATTGGCATTTGAGTTCCATGAAGGCAGAACTTTGTTCACCAGTATATCCCCAATTCCTTGAACAGTGCTTTGTTCTTACTAAACACTCAGTAAATATGTGTTGACCAAAAAGATGAGCTAGCATTCTCCTTTGTCAGAACCTTCCAAGGCTTCTGCCTCTCCCCCATCACCTGTATGATTAAGTCTCAGCTCCTTATTGTGACATGATCTAGCACTTGTCCAAGCTCAGTTCCCCCTTCTTCACAGATCACCCTTTTTTCTTCCTGTGAACATGAAATTACTTGTTCCCAGGGAGCATCATGCTCTCAAAGGCCTCCAAGGCTTTGTACACAATAGTCCCTCTGTCCAGGGCACCTCCTGTTCCTTGCTGATCTGGCAAGTTGTAATTCGTTTCTTTTCTAAAAATTAATTAATTTTATTTCTGGCTGTCCTGGGTCTTCGTTGCTTGCGTGAACTTTCTCTAGTTGCATAGAGTTGGGGCTACTCTCTAGTTGCGGTGCTCAGGCTTCTCCTTGGGGTGGCTTCTCTTGTTGAGGAGAACAGGCTCAAGGGCTCACAGGCTTCATTGGTTGCAGCTCCTAAGCTCTAAAGCACAGGCTCAATATTTGTGTGCACAGGCTTAGTTGCTCTGCAGCATGTGGGATCTTCCCGGGTCAGGGATGGAATCTGTGTCTCCTGCATTGGCAGGTAGGTTCTTTACCACTGAGCCACCAGGGAAACCCTATACTTCATTTCTGAAGTTTCATCACAAGCATTCTCTCCCTGACAAAGGCTCTCTGGAAATGTAAGGCAACCTTATACTTTCCTTTCTTTATGATCTCACCATACACCATATACCTTCTGTGAAAGAAATGAGTAGTTTTATCAGTCTCTGGTTCCACTCAACTTCTGAGTCTACAGGAAGCCTATACTTCCTTGTCCTTCTGGAGTTTTGTATTGCCAGGGACTCTCTCTGGCTAATAATATATGAATAATGTTTTGCTAAAGTATATTTAAGAGCTACAGTAGGATTCTCCATCTCTCCTTCCCTCTGCCAAGACAACCAACTACTTTGCATGTGGTGGAATCCCTGTTAGCCTGTATGTCTGAATGAGGATGAAGTGAAATTCAGACTCTCCCCACTCCCCAGTCTGCTCATGATGGACATGTAACATGAGCTAAAAAAACAAACCTTTATTGTTTTAAGCCACTGAGATGTTGGTGTTGTTTGTTACTGCAGCATAACCTAATCCATCCCAGCTAGTACACTTTCATAGTCATTACACTAGCTCTTAACAACAGTAATTTACCCTATCTTTGAGATCAAGGACTTTATCATTATATCTTGCTTTATAGGCACTTAAGAGCATTTGTTAGCTAGCACTAGACTAGAAAACCATTTTTTGCGTTGTACATGACTCTCTACTAAGGGCTTCACCTGTGTTATTTCATTTAATCTTCACAACAACCCTGTGAGGAAGATATGACTACTACCATTTTTTCTGAAAGGAGAAGAGGCTCAGAAGGGTTTAGTGACTTGCTCAATGTCACACAGCTGGTGAGAGGCCATCAGACCCAAGCCACAATCTGAATCTGTAGCCCACACACATTCCACCGCCTGCAGTCTTGGTAATAAGAGAGGGAGGACGCACTGCCTGCTGGGAGGTTCCTGTCAAAGCAGATATTTCTGTCATGAGCTTTGTAAAGGACAACTAAAGAAGCATTGAACAAATTTAAGAGCCATGTAAGTAAGTAAACAAAATTGGAAACATGTTTTTAGCATTTAAGGGGAAATGGAGAATTCTTTAGATAACTTTCCAGTTCTTAAGGAAAAGCCAATCACATACTGTGACATTCACCAAAACCCCTGTCAGTGGTCCAGAATGAAAGCTAACCCAGAGCACTGCTTACTTGGCCCACGTCTGGTTGGCATGGCTGACTTTTGGACTGAGTTTCCTCAGTGGCTTCTTTTAACTTGAACTAATGACCAATGACAAGTCATAGTCCCATGGCCCAGTCTCCAGCCTTAGAACTGTATTCTCAGAAACACATTCCCTCAAGGATGCATCAGCTGAACACTCAGGAAGCTATCAGTTGATGTGCTGAAGTGGATCAATGGTGGAATGAAGACACATTCAAAGCCCCACAGAAGCATGGGTGGCACATGGCCCATGGTAGGAACAGCCACAGCCAACAGGCTGAGCCTCGGGCCAGAGAGCACTCCAAGAAGGAGGCACTAGCAGCCTGCGAGGCAAAGGGGCTGAGTGCCGATGACTGTGAAGTGAAGGGTTCCACGCATGTGTAGGAAAACCATGTTAGCGAACCAACCGCAGACTCGGACTTGGACCAGAACATTCTCATTTCCCTTAAGCTGTTATGTTTGACTCTCCATTGACTTCTGTTGGTATTGTTGGTGCCTTCTTGCTACTCTAAACTTTGATAGTATATAATATTCATTGTATATTTTTCATGTTTTACTACATATGGGTTTCCAGGGTGGCACAGTGGTACAGAATCTATCTGCCAGTGCAGCAGATACAAGAGATGTGGATTCAATCCCTGGGTTGGGAAGATCTCCTGGAGGAGGAAATGGCAACCCATTCTAGTATTCTTGCCTGGAAAAGTCCAAGGACAGAGGAGGCTGGTGGGCTACAGTCTATGGGGTCACAAAAAGACAGACATGACTGAGCAACTGAGGATATACACAGACACAGACACACACACACACACAGACACACACACTATTGTACATACTGGAAGGTACAGATCAGTACTTTATACAGCTTTGTAACTTTTTAGTAGGGAGCTTCACACATGTGTAGCTCTTGGTTTATCTAGTTTGTGTCCCCTATTTGGGGAACAGCTGCTGGTCACAAACAGCACCTATTTTTTTTTAAATATTTATTTCTATATTTACGGCTGCCCTGGGTCTTCATTGGTGTGCAAGGACTTTCTCTAGTTGTGGAGAGTGGGGGCTACTCTCTAGTTGTGGTGCAGACTTCTCACTGAAATGGTCCTCTTGTTGCAGAGCATGGGCCCTAGGCGCTTGGGGTTTAGTAGCTGTATTCCTGAGCTCTGGAGTCCTGCTAAGTGGCTGTGGTGCACGGACTTAGCTGCTCTGCAGTATGTGAGATCTTCCCAGACCAGGGATGGAACCTGTGTCCCCTGCATTGACAGGCATATTCTTTACCACTGGATCACTAGGAAAGCTTCCCCCAACAACACTTTTGATCTTGAGAGTATTAAGGATTCAGATTACATAATACAAGTATCCTCCGTTAATCAAATTTACTTGGATCCTAGTTTGGAACACTAAATTTCCTGCAGTTTTTTGGTTCCTGGGTTTTGATTGTGAGTCCTAAGAGTTTGGATGGCAAGGGTGTTTTGACTGTACCCCCGATTTTGCTTATAGAGGTAACGGACTGATGATACAGAGAGGTCATTGCTATTGAAAGAAGTTTATTACAGTTTTTTAAGAGGAGGGGACACACCATGCCATTCAGGGCCACATGGGAAGCACCAGGGCTGGTCAGAGGCAGAGGAGCCAGGAGAAAGCAAGGGCAGGAGACTTTATTGCTATCCTGCAGGAATGGCATGGTAGGGAGGGATACATATTTTAGGATTGGCTAGTTTGAATAATTTTGGCAGGCTCTGCACTACGGGGTGATATCCAGTTGTCCAGCTCCTGACCCTGAGGTGATTTAGGGCAGAGGAAAGATTGGCTTCGGGCAGGTGAATTAGGTAAGGGAGGTGGTTGAAGACTTGGGCTCTGGACAGGTTGGTTTGCATAGGCATACTCACAGGCAAATTGTTCGCTCTCTCTAGGAACTAGCTAATCCTAGAGGGGCACTCTCTCCCCAGCCAACCAGGTCCTCAAGATATCAAAGCATTATTTCCTTCTCCAGGTGATCTTCCTGACCCGGGAATTGAACCCTGGTCTCCTGCATTGCATGTGGGTTCTTTACCAACTGAGCTACAAGGGAAGCCCGTTATAAACTATAGAGAATTTAAAAACATGATTAACACAAAGCACCCTGACTTTCACTTCTGTAGGGACTAGACTACAAGAAATTCTGAGAGTCCTTTCTTCTACACCAAATCTGCAGTTGCTCCTGGGTGTGGTCATCCCATTGTATGGATGAAGAGACCGGAACAACTGGCCCTGGGCCATGCAGCTGGCTAGGATGGATTAGAGATTTAATCTCAGATTCTGCCACTGTGCCCTGGGGGTTTATCACACCTCCTCTCAAAAGAGATGCTTTTGCTCCATCTGTACTGTGCTTGGGTTTGCATTGCAATTGTTCAGGAGCTCAGGATGTGAATGGTGGTAATTAGACCTCTGAGTTTAGCCCAGCCTAAGGAGGAAAGGAAGTTCTTGTCTGGGCTAGTGCTTATAGCCCCTGCCCTTCCTTTTTTTGCTTTCAGTGTTAGCTGGAAGGGTTGATTTTTTTTTTTCCCCAAAAACTTCCACTTTGGGCATACATCAAAATCCAAGGTGAGACCTAAAACCCAGGGATTCTGAAGATGTATTGTGTCTGCAGCTACTGAGGGCTGCCTGTTGTTGTTGCTCCTCAGTCATGTCTGACTCTTTGTGATCCCATAGACTGCAGCATACAAGGCTTCCCTGTCCTTCACTATCTCCTGGAGTTTGCTCACACTCATGTCCATTGAGTCAATGATGCCATTTAACCATCTCATCCTCTTGTCACTCCCTTCTCTTGCCCTCAATAATCTTTCCTAGCATCACGGTCTTTTTCAGTGAGTCAGCTCTTTGCATCAGGTGGCTGAAGTATTGGACCTTCAACTTCCACATCAGTCCTTTCAACGCATATTCAGGGTTGATTTCCATTGGAATTGACTGGTTTGATTTCCTTGCAGTCCAAGAGACTCTCAAGAGTCTTCTCCAGCACCACAATTCAAAAGCATCAATTCTGGTTGTGTCTAAAACCTAGTGTGTTCATAGCTGCTTGGGGCTGCCTGAAGGGCAGCAGATATTTTTCAGGGAGTGGTCAGGTTGTGCCCAATGAAGCGTGCCCGTAGCTGGACACTTGAACCTAGTCTGGGCAACAGGGGCCCGGGATGGGGAGGCAGCTCCCCTGTGAGCTATTTGATTTGGGAGAGAGGGAGCCTGAATGGAGTCTCTGTTTTTCTTTCCTTCCCCACAAGGCCACTGCCCAGCTCTGACTGTGTTGTGACATCCTGGTAACCTAAAACTTTGTCATCTACTTGTTTTAGATGCTGTGTGAGAGCAGGATTGGGGAGAATACACCATTTGCTTCAATAACTGCCCAGAGGACACTGTTAAATTTCAAATAGGATGCCTTTGAGGGTCTGAAGGCTTTCCTTAGATGAGTTCTGTGTAGTCCAGTAAGGAGCTGGGGAGTTGAGACAATTATTCTGGCTAACATTCTAGGAGTGTTCAGTCATCTAAGCAGACACCTTACCTCTCTTAAGCCCATCCTCACCTCTTTTCCCCCTTGGTTACCCAGAGAGAATGAACCAGATTTTTATCACTGTAAAAGTGAGTTTAGTGAGATGTAAGTGAAGATTCTTGTCTACAACACAGATTTAAAGGTAATGAGAGGATGCCAAATATCCATCCAGAAGGACTTGAAAAACCTTTAAAATTTTTTCCTAGTTAAAAGAATATCCAGGGACTTTCCTGGTGGTCTAGTGGTTATGACTTCACCTGCAGGGAGTGAGGGTTCGATTCCTATCCAGGGAGCTAAGATCTTACGGGACTTGTGGCCAAAAAAACCAAAACATAAAACAGGAGCAGTGTTGTAACAAATTTGTTAGGGGAAGCACACTGATTGAAACCGCTTACCCTGGTCAGGCACCATAGTAACCATTTGCATGAGTTGTTTTATGACAGGAGATCCTGATAAGGAATACGGAACTAACAAGCCACCGCCAACCAGAAGAGATCGGGAAAGGTCAAGAGGAGACACTGCGTGTCTGTCCACTTCCCAGAATCCCTCTCACTAGCATCCATCTTAGCTGAGTGATGCATGCGCCACCAGGAAAGACTCTGAATTAGAATGATTGGCCAAAGACCACCCGGAAACTAATCCCATCACCATAAAACCTAAGACTGTGAGCCACTCGGCAGAGCAGTTCTCCTGGGTTCCCTTACCCTCCTGCTCTCCACCCGGGTGCCCTTTCCCAATAAAATCTCTTGCTTTGTCAGCACATATGTCTCCTCGGACAATTCATTTCCTAGTGTTAGACAAGAGCCCAGTTTTGGGTCCTGGAATGGGTCCCCCTTCCTGCAACAAATTTAATAAAGACTTTAAAAATGGTCCACATTAAAAAAAAATATCTTAAAAAAGAATATACACACATTCCTACTTTGAAAACATAATATCAGTCAATTCTTTTTCCATGTTCCAGAAATAATCCTCTATCCCTTTGAAGTAGTTTTTAGACCCATTAAAAGTTATGTCCATGAACGTTTTGTTTCACAAAATTGAGATTTTCTGTATTATAGAATGTTGTCTTATTCCAATTCTCTTGCACCATTAGTTGTGTTTTTTTTAGAAGCATGTGTTTGTGTGCCAAGTTGCTTCAGTTCTGAATGACTCTGCGATCTCATGTAGCCTGCCAGGCTCCTCTGTCCATGGGATTCTCCAGGCAAGAGTACTGGAGTGGGTTGCCACGTCCTCCTCCAGGGGATCTTCCCGAGGGAACCCTTGTCTGTTACTTCTCCTGCATTGGCAGCCAGGTTCTTTACCACTAGCGCCACCTGGAAGCCCATTTAGAAGCACATGGACACTGTAAGTATTGAGGCAGGTAGCCACTGGTCTTAACTGGTTTGCAATGAGGAGTCGGGGCTTTGGATCAGGAAACCTAAAGGATGTAATCTTTCTCTGTAGTCAACTCTGTCTATTAATGCTGTTTGTGTAAAGCATGTTTCCATGATAGAAATCTAGTATCAAGTGTAGAAGGTTATTTCTGAGTGTGGGAGTTGTAGGAAAGGCAGAGAAGCAGAGACAAGTGAATGTAAAGGGAAGGTTTGGCTGCATCCAGCGGAGACCCATGTGGAGTGAGGGGAGTAGGGGCTGGGGGGGGGGCTGGTGATCTGATCCAGACAAGGTTGGGCAACTCACTGGGCTTGAGGCTCAGCCCTGTGGGTGAGCAGGGGGTCTGGTGGTAACAGTCAATGCCAATTACCACACATTTTCATATCTCCTTCCAGGCACATGGTAGGGTGGCATTTTCCTGGAAGGAAAGTATATCTCTTTTAGGAGGAAGCTTTAAGAGCTGGTTTATAGTTTCCCATGTTCCTTCTGCCCCAGTGACTGGCAAGGGTCCAAAGAGTGGCGGAACCATCCTGGGCCCAGAGCAAGGATGACACAGACCAGAGCCCATGACTGACCTGAAATGGACACTCTTCCTTTAAAGGAGGAAGCAGAGTAGACTCATGGTCCTTGTGGGGGCTGACATGATGCAGACAGATGTTCTGGGTAATGGTATTTGCCCCTGTGGACCCAGATATTAATTTAGAACCAAAGATGAAAGAGGCTGAGCCTCAAAAGAGGCTAGAGTGATCTTTCCCAACAGAATATATCAGAAAGAAGCAGACCAGAGGGCCATAGGCGCTTCTAGGAACCACAAAGAACAGACCTGATGTGGGCCCCAGTGGTAACTGCCACATTAATGTTACTATGGACGCTAGGGGTGGGACCCCAGAGTGCTTGAGTAGCATTGGAGAAGAAATTCCAGCCTGGGGCCAGAGACAGTGAGCTAGGGTCCCACCTGTCATGGTTAACTTCTTGTGTCAATGTGACTATGGTACCCAGTTATTTGATCAAACACTAATCTTGATGTTGCTCCTAAGATGTTTTATAGATGTGATTGACAACCGCTATCAGCAATCCTTAATCCTGATTTCCTTACTTTAAGTAAAGATTACCCTTGAAAACGTGAGTGGGACTCAGCTAATTAGTTGAAGGCCTTTAGAGTAGGAACAGGTTTTCCAGGGAAGAAGTTCTATCTCAAGATTGCCAAGTTAACTCCTGATGAATTTCCAGCTTGTTGGCTGGCCTGATAAGTTTAAGATTTGCCAACCCTCACCATCATGTGAGCTAATATATATTCCTTCATATAAAACTCTTATAGAAAATTTACTTATGTATTTATTTATATTTATTTTGTAATGATATATCTATATATCATTCTTCATGCATCTATCTACCTACCTAAATATCCATTCATTCCATTGAATCAAAAATCTTTCTTTAAAAGTTTTATATTAAAACCAAATCAATAACTTTAACAGGCCCAAGGAGACCCATTCTCTGGCTACCGAATGATAAGGCCCTGATCCAAAACCAGAGCAACTCAGCATTTCAAAAGCTTCATTTTGCCACAGTTCTCATTCCTCTCAAGTCATGCATCAATCCCATTAACCAAGAGCCAAAGTTGTTCTTCAGGGATTTTTTTGTTTTTAAAAAAATCTTTTCCCATCCCAAAGCTGTTCCATATGTGTAGAAAGGAGCCATCAGCCCGAGTTCTCATTCTTGCAATCAGGTTCCTGGGGGGACAGACCCCCAGGACAGAAAACCGTCTATTCATGGCTCTTTTCCTTGGAAACCGAGTGGAACTTTTCAGGGAACTCAGCTCTGCAAACACACATCAGTTGAAGGTAAAGTTGTGAAATGGACCTATTTTGTACCTGGCTTCTCTTTTCGGAAACGCCTCTGTGTTATCTTCCTTTCACCTCCACCCCCAGGACCCTGCCCCTGCCCCTAACCCCACTTCATCCCCATCTGTGCCCTCAGCTTACTTGTAATCAAACCTTCTCTGCCTACTGATGTTTGGACCATGCTTGCCCGAACTCAGACACTCCCTCCTTGAACCATCAACCTTTGCTTGACTCTGCTCCCAGTGCAGTTGGATCCCATTTTCAGATTCATAACAACGATGAATAAATGTACCCTTGCTAAAGTGCTGGCTTGTTCCCACCTAACATCAAGGAGTTGGCCCCATTTATTTAAAATTTTTATATTAAAACAAATCAGTAGCTTTAAAAAGCCTTGTTCCATATCAACCGATGGGGACCTAAGATTGGAACAGTCACTTCTCAGATTCCACTCATCTAGTGGTGTGCAGGAGCTAGTTCATATGGACTCATGAAAACAGGTAGTAAAATAATCAGGGATTTTCTGAGCCGGTTGCTAAACTGGTGATACTTTGAAATTGGCCATAGTGGGAATATTTGTCCCTTTGGAAATTGGCAATGCCACATATCAGAACACTTCTTCAGAGAGCTGGCTCATAACATGTCACAGCACTAACTGTCCCTTCTCACTTACTTCTAAAGCATCCAAGTGAAGTGTCAGAAAAAAATCTCACTAGTCACAGGGTATGGGGTGTGAGTGAGAAGTTGGAGTGAAGGAACCTCTTACCTTCTCTTTAGACAAGGAGCCCTTTTATCATTTTTCTCTTTTGTCTTCATTAAATATTATGATCCTTTTGATTACCTTAATTTATGATTATGATCCACCATGTATTTCTTGTCTGAATCACCACTTAATTGTTTTCCTCTGTATCTTAATTGCGATCTCCTTCAGGAAAGGTGATGTGTTTTATAATAAGAGAAATATCTCAGGAACAGAAAATGAACATATGCTGGGGGACTGGTAAGATACCAAGGATGTCATGTTTCAGTTTGTTGTATGAAAACTGGGACTGAAGGATGCCACCAAAAGGTCAAAGTGAGCCTGGGGCCTGTGTTTCCTGGGCACCCATGGAGAGTGTAGCAGAGGCTGAGAGAGGACCAGGCCACTTCTGGTTATTTTTAGACTCCTGGAAAAAAAAAAAAAGGAAAAATGCTTTAATATAGACAGAATCCTTCAAAAGGATGGGAGGTTAAATTCTGGAGAACTAGATGTTCTTTTTCTAGAACTTCCCATGATGGGAAAATGGAAACAACGGCTTTTTTGTTTTTAAAAATACATTTATCTATTTAATTTATTTTTGGCTGCATCGGGTCTTAGTTGCGGCACACGGGATCTTTCCTTTCAATATGTGAGCTTTCTCTAGTTGTGGCGTGAGGGCTTCCCTTTGCTGTGTGTGGGCTTCTCTTGTTGTTGAGTGTGGGCTCAAGGGCACACAGGCTCAGCAGTTGCTGGGTGCAGGTTTAGCTGCCCTGTGGCATGTGGAATCTTAGTTTCCTGACAAAGGATGGAACCCGTGTCACCTGCATTGGAAAGTAAATTCTTAACCATTGGACCACTAGGGAAGCCAACAATGGCTTTTTAAAATAGGGTAACTGTTTGTCTGCCTGCCTTTCCCCCAGATCATAGGCTTCCCAGGGACTATCTATACTCCATGCCTGTAATCCTAACCCCTGGTACAGTGTCAGGCACCCATTGAGTGTCTCCATAAATGATGATTTTTTTTAAAAGGATGCAAATGAGAATAAAGGACAAGAGACATCATGTAGAGCTGACGTTAGCAAGGTCTATCTTCTCTAGCTGGTAGTTCCTAGACTTTGAATTTCACAGGTGGGAGCAACTTTTGAATAATCTTGAGGACCAACAGGATTGTCATCTTGTCAAGTGATGCCACTAAAAGCAAGTCAATGGCAACCATCTCCTAGGATTAATATTTTATTAGGAAGAAAAATATTCTGAGATGAAAAAATGAGGAGGAGTAACAGTTCTTCCAAAGAAAGGAAATGGCAACTTTGTATTGATAATATGCAGTGGTAGATATATTGATATCTATCTGTATGATATATTTGTATATCCTTGCTGGATGTTGAAGAATTTGAGGCTTTAGGATTTCATCAGAGTCCAGAGAAATTCTTTAGATAAACCCTACTTTTTATGAAAATAGCAAAGAGGAAATTAGCTAGTAACCACAGACACCGTTTACTGGTTGTCTGCCTACTAAGTGGATATAGGCTGTTCCTTTATTCATTTGGCATATGAAGCCACAAATATGAAAGCCATTCAGTGAAATGGATGTCTGAGAGTGGACCACTCCTTGAACATCTGCAATCAGGATTGATCTGGCCTAGCATTTGGAGGGTACTAGAGATGGGAGGGCTGGTTCTTCTTCTTTTCTCCTCTTTGGGTTTACTTGGGCAAAGTAATCCCCAAATCGAGGATTTCCCAGAGTTCTCAGGATCAAGCATGACATAGCTAGAATGGTGAACCTCTAGTTGTGCAGGGCCACCTCAGGCTAGATTCTGGGTGTCTAGTCTATGATCCATATATGAAAGAGTTTAACTGGGAGACTGCTAGGGTCTGTGAGATTGGTGTAGACAAAATTCTAGAGATTTGGCTCAAACAAGCCTTCAGAATAGAGTGTACGTATAGATCAGTTGTTTGTTTTACTAAAGAGCAATCTGTTCTTACATTTAACAACATGTTTTGGGTTTCTTGGTTTGGAATCTTTACTTCCCAAGCATCATAAACAGACTTTTATTGAATTAGCCACTATGTGCAAAGAAAAATGGTAGATATTATAGGTGACACACCAAATAGAAGTTACCCACAACCCCCGCAGCCATTAAAGCTTGTAGTCAAGTGGGAAATTCGAATGGGTGAATATTATTTCAAAATTCAAAGCAAACCAAACCTCTTTTTCAGCAAATTAAATGTAAGAAAGACAAGAGCAGAAATGAGATCTACAAACATTCATTGGAAATACAGATTTCTAACTGGAATGTTTAGGAAAATTTTTAAGAAGGAGATGAGTATTCAGGAGGGCTTTGAATGTTGGAAATAATATTAAAGACAGTGGAAACATCTCAGGTAGGGACTATCTAAGGTATTGAGGGGTGTGTAGAGCACAAGGTGGGCTGGGGTGTAGAGGTTAAAATAGCTTGATTTTGGCAGAGGCTAATGGAGCAGTGGGAGATGAGGTTGAGCTGGCCAGTCAAAGACTGCTGGTAAAGAGTGTGGGATGCTGGGTAAAGGAGAATGGGCTAAGGGTACCTAAAAATGAGAACCATCAAGTGTTGCTTTTTTCATTTCTTTAGACAAAATGGCAGTATGATAAATGGATAGGATTCCACTTTGTATAGTCCTAGCTCACAAATGAGATGGTGCCATTTCCTTCAGATTGGAGCATATGCCTGTGGACCACCAGACCTAGCCACTGAGAATGGGATGGATTATCTTGAATTCATGGGCCTGGAATTCATGTGTGCTGGAGTTTGGGGCCTGCATGTAATTTCCTTTCAAGACAGAGAGAATTGCTTTGAGCTTCCTCCATTCAGCGTGTTTATAAAAACCTTGGAGAATTACTTTCCAGACCATGGGTGGGGGAAGCCGTTGTGTTTCATAGTGATCCTATAAACAAATGAAGATGCTTTTTTTTTTTTTTTTTGCAACAGGAGCAGACTGAGCAAAATCATTTTTGTGATTTGAGAATACAGCTGATTTCTGCTTTGGCTAAGGCATCTTTCTATGTTGACTTTCTCTTTCAAGGAGAATATTAATTATTTTTACTGACAACACTTGAAATCTTCCCATTTAAAACTCAACCTGTGAATGTCTAGACATTGACACGTTGTAGCTGTATGGTTCTCCTGGGAGTTCAGCAACTCTGGAGTAAAGTAGGGTGGGGGAAAGAAAAGGAAGAGTGACAGCCTTTATTTCTCCAGAGCATGCATCATGATTGCATATCAGAATTGTGCTTAGAAGAAATCTTTGTGATATTGAATCTGAAGTTTCTATTAATATGATTAGTTTGATGAACTTACAGACTATCAAGGCTCATATTTTAAAAATTGCTGTTTTTTCAAAAAATAAGAATGAGTAACTTAAAAAGATACTTAGACACACTGGGTCTTGTTGCGACATGTGGGTTCTCTTGTCGTGGCACATGGGCTTCTCGAGGTGCATGGGCTTCTCTCTAGTTGTGGTGCAGAGGCCCAGTTGCCCTGTGGCATGTGGGATCTCAGTTTTCTAACCAAGGATTGAATTCATGTCCCCTGCATTGGAAGGTGGATTCTTAACCACTGGACCACCAGGGAAGTCCCATTATTTCCTTTTGTTATTGTGTAGAACAGCAACTGGTGTGTTTTATTTGAAAATTAGACTAAGTTGAAGCAGAGAGTAAAGCTGGAAGTGGGATTCACCCCAAATTGGGGTGATGATTAGATGGCTAATCCGTTATTAAGACAATAGCATTGACATCTTGGCCAGAGGATAGATCTCCCATGCTGTCCTGGTAGGCACTGGTGAGTATTACCAGCCGAGTGGCCACAGGCAAAGTTGACTTTGTACAGAGATGGAAAGAAGGTGTTGTGGCTCTAGTGGGTGCCTGAAATCCATCAAGTCTGGAAGACTGGGGTTTAGATGGCAATATTTGATCCAGAACCAATGTGTCCTATTGGACACATGCTTGACCAATCAGAGTGTAAGGAAATCTCATGAAGTATAGGTGGAGGACAGAAGAAGACCCTGAGGACAGCATGGCTGATGGACCTGAGGGCTAAAGACATAAGAAGGATGGACAAGGACAAACAAGCAAGCTGTGGGTCCCCCAGGAGCTTGTCTGAAAGTTGCTACGCAATTCTGCCTCTTGCAGAAAATTCCCCTCATCTCCAGCCCCTCTCCCTCGATCTCTCTCTAAATAGTGATTCAATGAGTCAGCTAGATTTGCTGTCAGATTCCCAGACAGAATAAGGGTCAGGTGGGCTCTGAGGGGGAAACAAGGAAGGGAAGCCTGAGTTGCCTTGCTAGAGAAATTCTGGAATATTCCATTACTCTTGGCAAAAAAAATATATAGACTTTCTCCAGAAGAGGCCAACTTTGTGATCTAGTTGTAAGTACCCTTTTGATCAACGCTTCTAACAATATGCCAGGTCCACAATATGATTTTCACAAAGCACAGAGTTCTAAAACGTTAAAACAAGAAAATACTTCGGGATCATTTGGTCTAGAGGTTTTTGAACTTTTTCTCTTTTTAAAGCAGTGCAACCTTTTCTTCAAAAGAGATCAAACCAAGAAGTCCAACAAAAAGTCATTTATAAATGGAACAGCTCTGGCTATCCCCAGCGGCCCTTCTGAAGCATCCCGGTAGAGAGGTGAACTGATTTTGTCAAAGTCATCTAGGCTGGGGAGGAATTCAGCAGACCCCAGAGTCAACTGGTCTCTCATACTCAGCCCAGTATTCTGTTCATTGCACCATGTCATATTGAATACCGATCTGACAACCCACAAAGCTAGGATACAGAACTTCTGGCCTGAAGATGTAAATGTGGTGCTGGTATTGTAAAGTTATGGGATAGCTAGTCAATAAACATTTTTTTTTTTCCTGTTATATTCCGAGGAGCAAAGATGAAACCTGGGTAGCTGAGGTTTCTTTCAGACCTGATTCTAGGGACATTGAAAGGACAAAGAGTTCACTGTGCTGGATGGAAATTCTGCTGCTTAAGTCCTTCCATGTGATATTGATTCTCTATTTTCTTGCACCTGTATCTTTATTTTTAAAATTCACGGTACATACAAAGAAGTTTGTACAATATCTACATACAGTTTAATGATAAAAATATGGATATCTTGGATGTCTCCCCAACCTTGCTTAAGAAAGAGAATATTTGTGCTCACTTCAGCAGCACATATACTAAAATTGAAATGATACAGAAAAGGTTAGCATGGCCCCTGCACAAGGATGATATGCAAATTCATAAATAGTTCCATAGTTTTTTACTACTGTATTTGTTACCAGAAGTGGTTCTATATATGCTTCTGAAAAAAAAATCTGGAAATTCCTAATGTCCTGAGTATTAATAATAAAGTTTAAAAATGCTTTTATATTTATATATGCAGAAAGAATGAGGATATTTCCAATACTGTTGAGTCTCTCATACGTGCCCTGCTCCTAGTCAATCTCCCTTTCTCCCAGTCACCAGTCTGAATCTCGTGTATTTGCTTGCTTTCTACTCTAGTTTTACTACCATATATGCATCTCTAAGGGGCTTCCCAGATGATGTTAGAAATAAAGAACCTGCCTGCCAATGCAGGAGATATAAGAGATGAGGGTTTGATCCCTGGGTCAGGAAGATCCCCTGGAGGAGGGCATGGCAACCCACTCCAGTATTCTTGCCTGGAGAATACCATGGACAGAGGAGCCTGGTGGGCTATACAGTTCATAGGGTCACAAAGGGTTAGACATGACTGAAGAGACTTAGCACGCATGCCCAGCATGCGTCTCTAATCAATGTATTATCTATTTTTGTCTGTGTTTAATGTTATAGAAATGGAATCATTTCTCATCTTTCTTCTTTTGCCCAGCATCATGCTCCAGAACATTTCTCTCATTGCCGAAAGCCGTGTCTATTATCTCTAGATATTTATCCCTGAAGTTGGGTAGAGATTAACCCAGGATGTTAGTTATTGGTATTTACTGTTGTGTAATGTTTTACCGTCTGAATAACCACCATGGATTTATTCATATTACAGTTGCTGGATATTTGGTATATTTCTAAATTTTGCTTCTATAAAATGCTTCTGGGAATATTGTACCTTTTCTCTTCTGGAATTGCTGCTCTAGGATATACACTCAGGAGTAGACATGTTGGGTGAAGGGTGGAAACATTTTGACATGTTACCAGGTAAGAACTAATAACTTCACTCTCTTCTCCCTCCTGCCCTCCTCCCTCCCTTCTTTCCTTCTTCTCTTCCCCTTCCTCTTCTTCTCTTCTCTCCCTTTCTTATCATTGGACCTTAGGTGTTTAAACTGGGTTAAACACAATTTTTGGCTCATGACACACTCTCATCATTGGACCATACAAGTTCTTCTATTTATCTATATATTCATCCATTCATCTATCTAATCATCCATTCCTCTATTTACCTATTAAAAACATACCATCTTGGATAAGGAAATGGCAACCCATTCCAGTATTCTTACCAGAAGAATCTCATGGACAGAGGAGCCTGGTGGGCTGCAGTCCATGGGGTCACAAAGAGTTGGACATGACTGAGCATCTGAGCATTAGAAAATAAAAAAGTCTAGCTGATTCATTTTGCTGTGTAATAGAAATCAATACAACATTGTAAACCAACTATACTCCAATAAAAAATAAAAGATTTTCACAAATGCTGGTCGGGGCCCTTGCTAAGAGGAGACTCTGCCTTGGGCCTGCCGGTGTAATAAACTGCACTACACTTAAAAAAAAAAAAGAAGTGGAAAAAATGAGATAACAAAGGAATATGTATACTATGATTCAGTTTTTTAAAAAATAAAATGTGTGTGAGTAGATACGTACACAAAGGAAAAAAAAACCCAGTTATACACAAATAAAGAAAAAAAGCTCACTTTCACATGGAAGTTAAATAATGTGTGATTTTTTTTCCTTTGTGCATATCCATAGTTTTCTAAACTGTCTTTTCTTCTACTTTCTACCATAACTTTTGTAATTAAAAAAATAATAAATGTTGATGCTTGAAGGAAAAAAAAAACAAACAAAAAATTACCATCTGACCAATAGGCAGATGTTTACCAATTACTTAGCAATTGCTTGTATCCTCTTCTCTATCCTGTTCTTTTGCTTCCCCTGCAGAGGTAGCCACTATGCTGAATTTTGAACTGTAATATATATATATGTATATAACTTTTCTATATATATATATATATATATATTTTTTTTTTTTACTTTTTAGGAAAAGTTATTTTTGGGTACCCATACACCGTGATACAGTACCAATCGTGGTATAGAAAATTACCCCAAATGTTAGTATCTTAAAACAACAATTATCATTTATTATCTCAGAATTACTGTGGGTCAGGAATTCAGAGAGGGCACATCTGGGTGGCTCATCTCTGCTCCATGAAGTTTTCTGTGATCTCAGCTGGAAGACTCAAATCCCGGGGTGGGGGGGGCTGGAATCATCTGAAGGCTTGACGGGGCCTATAGGACCCACTGCTAAGGTGCTCCCCACCATGGCTAGCCATGGGGGGACTGGTGGGATGCTTCCTCTCCATGTGGGTATCTCTACATGCTGTTTTCTCTCAGGGCTGCTGTGTGTCCCCATGACATGGCATCTTGCTTTAGTGAGCATATCAACTATTGTTTCTTCTAGCCTAGATGCCATCTCAAAGAATAACATGATGAAAATCATAAGATTTCTCCATTTTCTTGTTCAAAATAGATAAGGATCTTGAACTTGTAGAAAAATAATCTATAAACTATTCAAGTGGAATAACAGACTCTGGGTTATCAGTTACAATCTAGGCATGTGAGTCAATGAAGACACTGGCTGTAAAAAGTCAACATGTTCTGATTGTTCTTTAAGGGTGTTGGAAACTAAATAGAAGAGAAAGGTGGTTTCATTCCAGCAAATGTGGTGCTGCTTTTGAGCCCAGGCACTGTGCCACAGGAAAGAAAGGATGCCTCCAGAGGAAAGTGGTTATGGGGAGATAGATAAGATATAAGTGTGAATATGAATATATGTGGGAGAGATGAAATAGGGTAGGGAGAGGCAGGAGCTGGTTTTATGAAAACAGAATGAAAAGGTTAGTATTATTCAGCCCAGGAAGGTAAAGTCTGAGAGGATTCAATAATAAAGAGGTCGCAGATCTCCTGAATTTCTAAAGAAGTTGTCTTTGAGAGGTTGTTGCTATTGTTTAATCACCCAGTCATGTATGACTCTTTGCAACACCATGGACTGCAGCACACCAGGCTTCCTTGTCCCTCACCATCTCCTGAAGTTTGCTCAAGTTCATGTCCATTGCACTGGTGATGCCATCCAGCCATCTCATCCTCTAGCACACTCTTCTCTTTCTGCCCTCAGTCTTTCCCGGCATCACGGACTTTTCCAATGAGTCGGCCGTTTGCATCAGGTGACCAAAATACTGGAGCTTCAGTTTTAGCATCAGTTGTTCCAATGAGTATTCAGGGTTGATTTCCTTGAAGATTGACTGCTTTGATTGCCTTGCTGTCCAAGGGACTCTCAAGAGTCTTCTCCAGCACCACAGTTTGAAGTTATCAATTCTTTGGCACTCTGCCTCTTTACCGTCCAGCTCTCACAACCATACGTGACCACTGGGAAGACCATAGCCTTGACTATACAGACCTTTGTCAGCAGAGTAATGTCTCTGCTTTTCAACACCCTGTCTAGGTTTGTCATAGCTTTCCTGCCAAAAAGCAATCATCTTCTGATTTCATGGCTGCAGTCACCATCCGCAGCAATTTTAGAGCCCAGGAAGAGGAAATCTTTCACTACTTCCACCTTTCCCCCTTCTATTTGCCAGATCTTCATTTTTTTTAATATTTAGTTTTTTCACTCCTTTATCCTCATCAAGAGGTTCTTTAGTTCCTCTTCACTTTCTGCCATTAGGGTGGTATCATTCCTGTATCTGAGGTTGTTGTTTCTCCCTCCTATCTTGATTCCAGCTTGTAATTCATCCAGCCCAACATTTCTCATGACGTGCTCAGCGTATAGGTTACATAAACAAGGTGACATCAGACAGCCATGTCATACTCCTTTCTCAATCATGAACCAATCAGTTGTTCATAGAGGATTCTAACTGTTGCTTCTTGATCTGCATACAGGTTTCTCAGGGGACAGGTAAGACAGTCTGGTATTCCCATCTCTTTAAGAGTTTTCCACTGTTTGTTATGATCCCCACAATCTAAGGCTTTAGCGTAGCTGATGAAACAGAGGTAGATGTTTTTCTGGAATTCTCTTGCTTTCTCTATGATCCAGTGAATGTTGGCAATTTGATCTCTGGTTTCTCTGCCTTTTCTAAACTCAGCTTGGATGCCTGGAAGTTCTTGGTTCACATAATGCTGAAGCCTAGCATGTAAGATTTTAAGCATGACCTTGCTAGCACGGGAGATGAGTGCAATTGTCCGATGGTTTGAACATTCTTTAGTACTGCCCTTCTTGGGAATCGGGATGAGGATTGACCTTTTCCAGTCCTGTGGCCTCTGCTGGGTCTTTCAGATTTGCTGACATGTTGAGTGCAACACTTTGATCATCTTACAGGGTTTTGAATAGTTCTAGTGGAATTCCATCACCTCCACTAGCCTTATTGACAGCAGTGCTTCCTAAGGCTCAACTTACTTGACTTCACACTCCAGAATGTCTGGCTCTGGGTGATTGACCACACCATTGTAGTTATCTGGTTCATTAAGATCTTTTTTGTACAGTTCTTCCATGTATTCTTTCCATCTCTTTTTCTTTGAAAAGTAAGCTTTGCATAATATAAGAAAGTCCCACTTCATACAAGGGATATTGCACTTTTGTTTCTTACTACTCTAGAATTGAGGGAATTTCTGAAAATATAAATCTAGAAGGATTACATGTTTATGCTTGATAGAACTGACTGTGGAGGGAAGAGCTTTGGTTTTTGTGTTTATTTTGGGTTCTGATCTGACTTTTTGAGTTCACAACCAAGAGGACAACTCTGACTTCCATAAGATGCTTTTTGGGGTCTCTGTCATAGCTGGTATGCTGAATCAGAAGAGCAGCTTTTCTGTTTTTATAGAATAATGCATACACGTCTCAAGCATCTTCTGATCTCCCAGGAGAGAGATCCACAGGAATGTAGGAGGATCCACAGATTTTGCTTGCACTTTGGATTAGTGATGTGAGGGCTAGTGCTTTGATAGCAGTTGCTAGTTCATACATTTTTTTTTTTTAAGTGGAGTGAGGGGAGCTAAACCCCAGTGGTTGTCAGAGGTCACAGGGACTACTATGGGTTCATGAATCACTGCCAGTATCCAGTGACACTGGCCAGCAAGTTTGAATTCTGTATGGATGGAATAAGCCTTGGGACAGAGTAAGAAAGAAAAATCTAATGAATTCTGTTAAAAGAAGCCTCATTTGGACCCTAGTTCGGTTGGTTCCATAAAGAAACCCATATGGCGATGGACAAAAATGAGATTCTTTTATGTTTTTAACAGGTTTCATCCAGAAAAATCCAAGATCTATTTAACCTTGGGTTTCTAGCTTCCTTCATTTAGCCATCTGAGTCAAGGATATGGGTGCATCCCAATCCAACAACCACATTTCCCTGAGTTATTTTATAAATGATAGAACTATCTGGAACTTTAATGCCATAGGATCATGTGAATAGAGATGAATTGGTGTTTAAATGGATCTCCAAGCCTCAGGAGGACAAATACAGTGTCTGTCTAGCTCATCATTGTGTTATGTTATCTCTCTTAGTGACTGGCATATAATAGATGTGCAAAATAATTGGATTAATAATTAATAAGTAAAGTAAGGATGATTTGGGCTTCTCTGGTGGCTCAGTGGTAAAGAATCCTCTTGCCAATGCAGGAGATGCGGGTTCAATCCATGGGTCAGGAAGATCCCCTGAAGAAGGAAATGGCGACCCACTCCAGTATTCTTACCTGGAGAATCCCATGGACAGAGAAGCCTGGCTGACTACAGTCCATAGGGTCACAAAGAGTCAGATATGACTTAGCGACTAAACAACAAAGATGACTTCGGGGTTTCCTTCTATTTATTTATAGTTACGTGTACTAAGTAGAGCTATTGTGCTTTTGGATCTTAATTTGCCCCATCTAAGAGTTATTTATCTCTGAGATATTTTCAGCATGGTTAAGTTTGTTACTAAAAAAATGAAAATAAAGATCTAACTAGGTAATTTCTCCTGGAAATGAGGAATGGGGGAGATGGAATTGGATTCTTAATTGGTGGCTCTAAGAAAATTCATGCTTGAATTCTTCTGGGGTGAGAGAGTATCACCCTTCAGATCTTAAGAGTTCTTAAAAGGGAGGTGTAGTATTTCAGAAACAACCCTTTCAAGCCATAATGCCTTTCATCAAAGGCTTTTAAAACACTTTGTCTTTAACAGGGCCCATGTCTACCTCCTGCTCAGCTCACACACATGCCTCCCTCTGAGGTCAGCAGAGGCTAAAAGTACTGAGAAAACAAGCCAATGTAGGTAGTGGAGGCTGCAACCTAGTCATATTTCAGTCTCGAATGTGAGTGTGTACACCTGAGACTTCAAAGAAGTCTATGTAGGCCAGAATGAAATCAAGCGTGAAGTCCAAAGAAAACCAACTGTCAGATGAGGGGAATTTAGGTCTCACCATTAGAACTCTTACAGATTGGAATAGTTTGCCCTGGAAGGTAGTGAGTTCTTTATCATGGGAGATATTCAAGTTGAGGTTGACTGACCTCTTGATAGGCAATGAAATGGTGGAGGGGGTGAGCAGGACCTACACTCTAGATGGAAGAACCAGCTTTATGGTCTATGAAAATCCTCATCCCTTCCTGTCTAAGTGTCTGAAATTAACTCTGCCTCTTCTTCCTGGAACAGGCCATCATTAAATCTGTGATTTATTGGGACCTTCATCTACCCACATTCCCCACTCCACCCCATTACTTAAGTTTAGTGAGATAGAGGTAAGTGACTCCACCTCAAATAACTGTCTATTTGGCATCAGTAATGAATTAAAAATGGAACTCCCATTGACTAGGGCGCATTCATCACTGATATTCCAAATGAAGACTCTAAGCCTGGAGGGAATCTGAATCACTATTGATTTGGTTGGGTTTCCTATTCTAGGCTTGTCAAGGCAGGATGTGGCTCTGGTAGATTTTATCATGGCTAATCAAGTCATTAATTGTCTGTGTTGTGTTTTCACGGGAATGTGTGTCTGAGTGTGATTGCTTTGGGGAAATTATTGTGTTTGCTTAGTCTGGTGCGTGTTTCTCAAACCTCAGTGTGCATCAGAATTACCCCCGGGCTTGTTTAAAAGACGGACTGCAGAGCCCCACCCTGGGGTTTTCTGATTCAGTAGGTCTGGAATGTGGCCAAAGAAGTTGCCTTTTTAGCAATTTTCCAGCTGTATTAGTTTTCTAATGCTGCTGTAACAAATTGTCACAAATTCAGGGGCTTAAAAGAACACTAATGTGTTATCTTAACGTTCTGGAGATCGGAAGTCCAAAATGGGTCTCACTGGGAGAAAATCAAGGTGTTGGCAGGGTTGTGTGGAGGCTCCAGGGGAGAATCCTTTTTCTTGTACTTTTCAGCTTCTGGATGCTGCCTGGCATTTCTTCCCTCCCCATGGCCCCCTTCCATCTTCAAAGCCAGCAACTGAATTGAGTTTTTCTCACAATGTCCTCTCTCTGGTTCTTCCCTTGTATAAGGATCCTTGTGATGCCATTGGACTCACTTCGGTGATCTTACTTTATTTTTTCTTTATATATATATATATTTTATTGAGGTATATAGTTAACTTCCTTCCCCTGTGGGAAGGGGCTTCCCTTGTGGCTCAGCTGATAAAGAATCCACCTGTGATGCGGGACACCTGGGTTTGGTTCCTGGGTTGGGAAGATCCCCTGGAGAAGGGAAAGGCTACCCACTCCAGTATTCTTGCCTGGAGAATTCCATTGACTGAATAGTCCATGGGGTCACAAAGAGTCGGACACGACTGAACAACTTTCAGTTTCACTTTCACAGTTAACTTAACAATGTTTTAGGTGCACAGCAAGATGATTTACTTGTCTGTATACACATATGTTATCTTTGAAATTATTTTCCATTATAGGTTATTGTAAGATATTGACTATAGTTCCCTGTGCTATACAGTAACCCTTTATTGCTTGTTGCATATCTATTTTTTTTCCTTAACATTAGAAATCTAGCATTCTGTTCATACTAAGTCAAGTAAGTGGGTAATCTTTTTTTTTCCTGTTTTCCTTTTTAAAAAATTTATTTTTTTAATCGAAGAATAATTGCTTTACAAAAATTTTGTTGATTTCTGCCAAACAACAACATGAATCAGCCATAGGTATACATATGTCCTCTCCCTCATGAACCTCACTCCCATCTTCCTCCCCATCAAACCCCTCTAAGTTGTTACAGAGCCCCTGTTTGAGTTCCCAGAGTCAGGTAAGATGTATGGAGAGAGTAACGTGGAAACTTACATTACCATATGTAAAATAGATAGCCAATGGGTAATCTTATTTTAAAGCAAGCTGATTCGCAGCCTTAATTTCATCTCCAAACTTAATTTTTCCTACCTGTGAAAAGTGGTGTGTTCACAGGTCCCCAGGATAAGGACAAGGACATCTTTGAGGGCCATGAAGTGACTGAGTACGCGTGCACTCATTCTACCAATTCCATGACAGCTGCTGTTGGTGCTGCTGGCCTGAGGTCCATGTTTTGAGAACCTTTGGTTTAGTGACTCAGGGACTGATCAGAGGCTGCAGAGTTATGGTTTGCGGGGATGGCATGTCACTAAAATTGGGCAGGAACACGTAGGTCTTATGAAGAACTAGCATTTCGTGTTCTTTTCTAAAAAGATTTTTCTAAAAAATATTTCTATTTATTTTTTGGTTGTGTTGGGTCTTAGTTGCCACATGCAGGATCTTCACTGTGTCTTGTGGGATCTCTAGGTGAAGTGCATGGACTCTCTAGTTGTGGCTTGTGGGCTTAGTATTGTGGTCTGTGGGCTTAGTTGTTTCGTAGTATGTGGGATCTTAGTTCGCTGACCAGGGACTGAACCCACATCCCCTGCCTTACAATGTGGATTTTTAACTGCTGCACCACCAGGGAAATCCCTGTTTTAAAATTTCATCACACTTTTATGCAAAATACTACTGGGTAAGATATTAATCCTAAAATCCCTGTGGACATCCAAAGAGGAGGCCTGTTTCACAGGACTCCAACATTCTGCTGGGCTCCCATTAGTCTATTTCACCCATTGGACCTGTATCATCTTTGTTGCTGCCATATTCATTACATCACAATGTTCCCCTCTTTTTTTTAACCTGTCGAGACCCTGCTCCTTTTTAAGTTTCTGGAGCATCCTCGGCTATGATGTCTTTCCTAATTGCTCTAGCTCAACATTATCTTGTTGTTTACTAGATGCCCTCACATATAAAATCATTTGTTCCCATAACAGTGCCGTGAAGTAGGTAGTTTCCCTGTTTCACAGATGGACAGAACAAGGCAGCAGCAAATTTTAGTAAGCTGCTCAAGTTCATTCAGCACTGGCAGGCCTGGGGAACTCAGTTTCTGCAATGGGCTAAATGTTTGGTTCCCTCAACTTCATACGTTGAAGCCTAACCCCTCACGTGATGATGTTTGGAGATGGGGTCTTGGAAGGTGATTAGGTCATGAGGGTGGAGTCCTCATGGATAGGATTAGTGTCCTTTAGATGGGTTTCTAGAGAGCTCTGGCCATTCTGCCATAGAGGACACAGTGAGAAGATGGCGCTCTATGAACCAGGATGCAGTTTCTCACCAAACATCAAGTCAGCAGATGCTGTGATCTTGGACTTCCTCGCCTCCAGAACTGTGAGAAATAAGTATCTGTTGTTTGAGCTGCCCAGGTTATGTTATTTCTGTTACAACAGCCCCAACTAACTAAGAACATCCCTCAAGCTGTGACTCAGGATCTGAGTTTATCCAGCACTGGGAAGGATGGGTATTTTTGAGGAATTCATATCTAGTGAATTCCAGGTTGATGGACCAAACCTCAGCCTCAAATGAGCCAGATATCCTCAGAGTCTGTGGCTTCCTTTTTAAGCTCCTTCCTTGTCAATCTGTGTCAAAGGAAATTCTCTCTTGTTTTGCTACTCTTTATTGGGTTAGCAGGGTTTTTTTTTTTGTTGTTGTTGTTGTTTTCTGCTCTTGTAAATGGATGTAGATTTCCTTGCATGTGAATTTAACTTGTCAAATAGAAATATTGTCATTATAATTATTATGTACAACTGGGATGAGCTGCTGTTGTTCAGAGCTGCATTCCTAGAGTCTCAAAGAAAGACTATTGCAGTGATGAGTATCCCAGATTTAGAGAAAGATTTATTACAATCAAACACTAGCAGCAATGTGTTTTCTGCAATCTGTAAACCTTGTGTACCATGACACAGATGGTCATTATTTTTTTCTTTCACTTAGAAAAGATCTTGATCATCAGGCCCATGATTCTGATCTGGGTGAAAGGTTATAAGATTAGACTAGCTTCTTGGGATAGGAGAGGGAAGAGGAGGGCCAAAGACCTATTAAAAAGTTATAACCCCAGGGTAGTAATTTTGTAAAACACTTGTATGAGTAGATGGTGATTCAGCACCAGTATTTTTTTTTTTTCTTTTTCAAATATATATTTTATTTTTGGATGGGTGAGCAGAATTAAAAAACAAACAAAACAAGGGATGGACATGGAATTAAGACAGCCTGATACCGCCTCTGGTCTTTCTCACTTCTGGCCTTTCGTAGAAAGGATCCCACTGCATTCATTTCCTTGAGGATGTGAATGGATAGGCTGAGAGCGATAGACATTTTTCTGCTGGTTGGGAAAGCGTGTTGGGTCATTTCCCCTGAGTGGTCATGAGACAGTGCCTGCCCAGCAGGTGTGTCCCTGAAGTGCATCTGTCATCAAAAAGGGAATTCCTCCTCACTGCAAATGAAGTGTGATTGCCTGTCAGGTGAGTGAGTGCCGGTGAGCCCTGGGTCCCTGCCAAGCTTGTGAGGGTTTGGCTGTTGGAAGCATTCTGGGATGTAAGGAGACATTCCCTTGTAAACCCAGGGAGTAAAATTCACTGTAATCTGATTAGTACTGTGATGAAAGATTCAGTCACTTCAAATTCTTAGGTTATGCCTTGAACATTCAGGAGAAATGTTAAGTTAATTGACTAAGATATGAAAATTCAATAGAAGTTTTTAATGTTCTTCACTATATCCTAAAGCACTGTCAACATGAAATTAATATGGTAAATTTCCTTCTGAGTAATAGCTAGTGAGTATCCACAAAACCAACATACAGACTTCTTAATTTTTGACTGGTTACCAAATCAAGGTATTTCTAGAAGAGAACCAGTTTCAAGATCAGTAGGCAACAGGGACTTTAGGAGATGCCATGATGATGGTGGTGATCAAAAAAGAATTATAGTAATTAACATTTATGGAGTGTTCTTTACACATATGACTACATTTAATCCTTGAACAACCCAATGAGGCAGGTGCTATAGACTCATTTTACAGATGAGAAGATTGAGGTTTACAAACTTAACAAACTTGCCCAAGGTACACAGCTAGTGAGTTTCAGAACTGAAATTCAAGTCAATCATTCTGACTGTAGAAACTGTGCTCTATTTACTGTCTCCTCGTATTACCAGAAATAAGTTAATTCTTTCTCTCTCTTTCTGCAGACCTCATTCTTTTTCATTTGTTAATGAAAAATTAATTCTTGTTAATTTTCTTTATATTTACATGATTTCCCAAGCATTGAATAAACACTTTTTATGTGCTAGGCATGATGTTAAGAGGCAAAGATTCAAAGAGGAGCAAGGCTCAGATACTGCCTGCAAGAAATTTGCAGGTAATCTTGCCTTCTTTACTGCCCGTCTCCTCTTCCTCACCTTCCTCTTTCTCCTTCATCCTCCTCCTCACTTTCATCCTCACTGGCAGGCATAGCAGATAACTGAGGCTATTCTACAAGACTTAAGAATTTTTCCTTGGAGTGAACTTTAACTGCTGAAGGTAGAAAAAGTTAGAAGACAACTATCTTCTTGCCAGGGGAATTCTGACAGGAGAAAGACAGATCTGAAGGGAAGTGGTGCTAAAAATACCACCAAGATGTGAAGGACAGACTGATGGCCAGAGTCTTCAGAATGAGACAGTGTGAAGCTGGAGAAGGTGAAAATAACATTTGGTCCATGATCACTCCCAGAGTGATAATGATCTGCTTGTATGTGTCTACAGGGTGTGTGCACACAGGAAATGAAATGGTTGGGCAGAGTTCTTCAGATTAATCTGCCAGAAAGATTAAGAGGGGCAGGGAGGGGAGGAAATGATTGATTAGAATCCCTAAATAGATCTCTCTCTCTCTCTTTAGACCTTAAATGCCATTTCATACTCTAGGCCTGCTCATAAAAAATCATAAAAATAGTTCTTATTTGAATTATTTTTGGATATTCCCTTTGCTTTTAAAAGGCATACTTCCCAGGGATCTAGAGAAATCCCTATGACATCATATGGGTACCAATGGCAGAACACAGTCTTTTTCTTCTGATGTTTTATTCCATTTATCTCAAATGATCAGAATTTAATGAGATTTGCATTCATGACTTTATTCCCAAGAAGTGCTGCTAGATTAAGTGAAAGCATGCATGTAAAAGCACTTTCTAAAGGATTAAAAATGGTTGTGAAATCACTTTATGATACCAACCCCCAAAGCCTTTTATCCTTTCTGTTTAGATATTTTCTTACAACAGTCTACTCTGAGATTGTATTTGTTATTAGAAGCTTTGCAAAGGCCTCTAAAATGAGTGTTAAAATGAGACTTCGCACTTGCACTTGTAGGTTCCTGCTTTTTTGGATTGCCGTGAGTCACTGTGCTCCTGGCCATTCTTCCAATGAGAGATCTCCTGAGAATGTGGAGGTTTCTCAGTGGGCCTTGCTCCACTGGAGAGGCTGCAATTCTAGATGTTGTGTTTATTACTCAGTGTTCTGCAGAAAACAAAATCGATAGGATACACATGTGTCCTATTGATATATATTTGTGTGTGTATGTGAGAGAGATTTATTAATTTATTGATTTACTTATTTATCAATCATGAGATTGCAGTGGCTAGCAAGTCCGAAATCCATAGGGAGGCCAGCAGGCTAGAAACTCAGGCAGAATTTCCATATTATAGTCTGGAGTCAGAATTTCTTCTTCAGGAAAACTTAGTCTTTTCTCTTGAGTCCTTCAACTGATTGGATGAGGCTCACCCACATTATAGAGAGCAATCTGCCTTACATAAAGTCTACTGATTGTAATGGTAATCACATTTTAAAATTACCTTCATAGCAATATCTTGGTTAGTTACTGTTTGACCAAACAGTTGGGCACCATAGCTTAGTTAAGTTGACATATCAAATTAGCCATCACAGATGTCCAGGCAGAGCCCAGGGGTATCTGGGGATCATGTTCATTGTAGAAGGATGACAGGACTTGTCTTAGGACTAAGGTCAAACTCATGTTGTACGGTTGTGACCTCTCTCCTAAATAATACAGACTGTATTTCATGGAGGATGAATGTAGGCCATCCACAGGGCCTGGCCTGAAAGTGAGGGAAATGGAGGGTGCCAGGTGGCAGCATAGATTCATGGACCTAAATCATAGAACGTTAAGGTGAGGGTCTTCAGAGACAAAAACCTCTGGGGAGCCCCTTTGGCATCTTTGTCTAAGTTAGAAAAAGGTTGCCCCTACTTCTGAGTGGGTGTAGCCCCTAGCCAGGAGGCATGGTGAGCTCTGAAAGTCACGCCCCACCAGACACCTTATAGCCAGGTGTCCTTGTTGACAACCCTGCCAACCATAGGCATTGGTTTCATTCATCATTTTATAGGTAAAAAACTGACTCCAGATATTGATGATGTTGCCAAAGGATGTGCCCAGGGTAATCCTGTATTTAGAATACTAGATTCTGAAACTAGAGTTTTAAGTAGCCCAATGACATGTGCTTTATTCTTTGGGGGAGCAAGCCAGAGGAAGTGTGGACAGGAAAGAACCCTCCTCTTCAAAAGTCTGGTCACCCTATGTACCAACTTACCAATTTCAGAGTTACTTAATTTATTATAAACTAAAAATGCCCTCTGAAAGTATTGCCTCATTCACATATTATCACTGAATGACTTCACTCGGGTGATGATAGTGGTAATTCTTTACATCTAAAAAATACCTAATGGTTTTCAAATACACACTATTTTATTCCCAAGATCACAAGGATTTCCTGGTTATTAAGGACTTTATTGAGGAAATTCATAGCCAATGACTCCAAGAAGCATTAAAAATATTTTTCTAAGCATACTTTCTATTGAAGTATAACATATATACATTAAAGAACACAAACTGTTTAAGTGTACAGCTCAACGAATTTTCACAACCTGAATACAACTATGTAACCCCCACCCAGATCAAGAAATAGAATATCAGCAGTAGCCTAAGAATCCCCTTTCTCTAAAAATGTTGATGCCGAACTTTTCCTAAAGACACACTGTTCAAAGAGAACACGAGGAAAAATCCTAGTCAAATCTATGCATCAGGCTGGGGTCAGATTAATCTGTGCTCAGCAAATTAAGGATGAAGAATGAGAAGGATACTAATTAATTCCTGGCTTTAATTGAATTTAAAGCTTTTCCAAACCTTAACAATGTTAATTTCTGTTGACCTAGTGATTTTGATTCTTGGAATCTATCAGATTCAGAGAGACTTCCATACAAGTTGAGAAATTGAATTCAACCTAAGCATTAACAATAAAGGCTCAGTTAAATCAATTTTTCATTGACTGGTAAATGAACTATTATGCAATGATTAAGCATATTGGAATCTTTGATTAAATGCTCATGACACAGTGAGAAGTAAAAAAGGCAAGATATAGGAATTGTATGTATATTAGATAATAGTTGTCTCAAATTTTGTTAAAAATGTCTGAACAATTGGAAAAAATACATGAAAACATAAACAATGGTGATCTGTAGGTGTGAAACTAGCCAATTTTAACTTCATGCATTTTTTTCTGTACATTTTTATAAATTAAATATGTCTAAATGAGTATGTTACTTTAATAACAAAACATTTAGAATTTTTTTATAAAACCATTTACCTTTGATATCTGTCTACTTATTAAATAACTATTTTATTAAAAATAAGTAAGGGGCTGAAAAATATGCTTACTTTCTCAACAGGAAAAGACCACAATAATTCCTTTTCCCACTTTCTACAACACTGACCTACTCTTATGGCCTCACTGAAATTACATGTCCAGCTCTTTCTAAAATGACACAAACCTTTTGAAAACTGAGACTAAAAATGACATGGAGCCAAACCAATGGCAGCCATTCTTAATATTTTTGTCATTCTTGAAACACATTTATAACCATTAGGAAAACATATTCTTATCTACAGTATGGGTTTCAAAGCATGTGGGTTGTTTTATTTTTCCTAATTCTTCAAAAATTGATCATCTATATAGCACATGCTTGGCAATTCTCAATCAAAATATCCTGTCCCCTAAATATTTCTATTAAGTAGGAGAAAGGGTTTAAATTTTTTTTTCCTTTTCACTTGAAACCACATATCGAATATATAATCAGCATGTACATAGGCTTACTTGTCCAGTTGTTCAAGTGAGGGTGGGGTAGAGGTGGGGTCATGGACTTGGAGTTGAGTTTTGCAATTTTTGCAGCCTTGAGAAGGTGAGCAAATGTCTTTGTGCCTTGGTTTGCGTCTAGGAAATGCAGCTCAGAGATGTGCTGATTTTTTTTTTTTTTGGTGCTGATTTTTAAGAGCTGAACTGAGCTGCATTTGTGGATGAGATCAGGGTTAATAGAAGAAGAGAAGGGAAGGGAGGTCTGCCCTGGGAGAGCATGGTTGGGTGAAAAGGGATGAGGCCCCTGGACACAGTAGACAGGGCTTAGGTCATGGTGAAGGGGCATGGAAGGTGAGTGATTCTCTTTGCAATAGTAGAATACTAGGGCTCAAAGAATCCTCACTGATCATCCCTCCCAGCAAACTCATTTTGAGGGCAAACTGGATATAAGACAAGTTAGTGATCTGGCCAGGAGAGGGATCCAATTAGCAACAAAGGTAGGATTCAAACCAGGTATTTGATTTTCTGCTCTGGCTGTCTTTCTCCTTCCATGGTCCTATGCCAAATAACTATCTAAACAGAGTGACTCTCCAGGGATACCCATGGGAAAAGAGTATCTTTCCCAAACCAGACACTTTATCAAGTGGCACAGCCTTTCCTTAAGAGCAACAGCCCTGGTACTACCCTGGGGGCCCAATGGTTAAGAATTTACCTGCCAATGCAGGGAACATGGGTTCCATCCATCCCTGATCTGGGAGGATCCCATGTGCCTCAGGGCAATTCAGCTTGTGTGCCATAACTACTAAAGCCCATCTCCTAGAGCCCATATGCTCCAAAACAAGAGAAGCCACTGCAACGAGAAGCCCCTGCTTGCCAAAACTAGAGAAAGCTCTCTGGAAGCAATCAAGACCCAGTGCAGCCAAACAAACAAACAAACAAACAAATGTTAAAAACAAAACAAAGAACTGTAGTGCAGCTGCTGCCATTTTCAGAAGCCAGTGTCACTTGCTTACTCCTTGGGGCTTTCTAGGCCGGCTCCATGGCTTATTACATAGCCAAAGAGTAGGAGAGACTGGTTGCTGAGAAACACAAGATTTGAGTATTTCATAGTTTGGGTTTGGTTAGAAGCTAAACCTGAAACAACGATTTGAGGGCAAGTAGTTGGCTTAGACAGAGGAGCCTGGCGGGCTACAGTCCATAGTGTGTGCTCTCAGAGTTGGACAGAACTGAAGTGGCTTAACATACACACAGTTGGCTCAGGAGGTGATTCTGGGAAACACCACTAGGGGATCAGGACGTGAGACAGAGAAGGGAAGAAAGCCAGTAAACGATGTGTGATCAAACCAGCTACCACTGTGGGTAATGGGAGGTCAGCTCTCTGGGAGACCATGTGAAAGTGAAAGTGAAAAGTGAAAGTGAAGTTGCTCAGTTGTGTCCGACTCTTTGTGACCCTGTGGACTGTAGCCTACCAGGCTCCTCCATCCATGGGATTCTCCAGGCAAGGATACTGGAGTGGGTTGCCATTTCCTTCTCCAGGGATCTTCCCGACCCTGGGATTGAACCCGGGTCTCCTGCATTGCAGGCAGCCGCTTTACCATCTGAGCCACCAGGGAAGCCTGGGGAGACCATAGAATATATTAAATATTCCCCTAGAGCGGGCTTTCTCACCTCAGCACTGTTGACATTGGGGCTGGATCACTTTTTGTTGTAGGAGATGTGTTGTTAGATATTTAAGCTGCATCCCTGGCTTGGCTTCTACCCATTGGATGGTAATAGCATCTTCCTGTTCTCTCCACCCCAACTCCCTTCCAGGATTGTGACAACCCAAAAGGTCTCCAGACATTGCAAATGCCCCCTGGGGGTAAGGTTGCCCAGGGTTGAGAACCACTGCCCAAGACCCTTATTCCACTCAAGGGTTGAGGAAAAAGATCCGCGCCTCGCCCCCCGCCCCCGCCGCCATAGTGTTGGTAGATGGGGATGTTTCTGGGGACATTAACTATCTGAAACTGATTGGCCAAACGTGCTGTCTGAATCAGAAAAAATGTCCATAGGGGAAACGGCAGAGTAAAAAGCTCTTGACGTTTATAGTGAGTCCTGAGGGTATATGGGTGGGGTACAAGCAAAACCTACTCTATGTGTTCGTCTAGGGATCTGCTTCATCATTTATTCATTTTGTTATCATTTCTTTTTATTTTTTAAAATATTTTTTGTTGTGGTAAAAGTCACATACTTTAAGAGATACTATTTTAACCATATTTAACTGTTCAGTTCAGCAGCACTAAGTACATTCACATGGTTCTGCAACTCTCGCCATCATCCGTCTCCAGAATTTTTCACCTTCCTGAGCTGAAACTCAGTCCCCATTAAAGACTAACTCCCCATCCCCTGCCCCAGTCTTTGGCCCCTGGTATATACCCATGTGCTTTCTGATTCTATGAATTTGACGATTCTAAGCACTTTGTTTAAGTGGAATCAAATAGTATTTGTCTGCACCTATCTAACTTATATGCAGAATACATCATGAGAAACGCTGGGCTGGAAGAAGCACAAACTGGAATCAAGACTGCCGGGAGAAATATCAATAACCTCAGATATGCAGATGACACCATCCTTATGGCAGAAAGTGAAGAGGAACTAAAAAGCCTCTTGATGAAAGTGAAAGAGGAGAGTGAAAAAGTTGGCTTAAAGCTCAACATTCAGAAAACTAAGATCATGGCATCTGGTCCCATCACTTCATGGGAAATAGATGGGGAAACAGTGGAAACAGTGTCAGACTTTGCTTTTTTGGGCTCCAAAATCACTGCAGATGGTGATTGCAGCCATGAAATTAAAAGACGCTTACTCCTTGGAAGGAAAGTTATGACCAACCTGGACAGCATATTAAAAAGCAGAGACATCACTTTGCCAATAAAGGTCCATCTGGTCAAGGCTATGGTTTTTCCAGTGGTCATGTATGGATGTGAGAGTTGGATAGTGAAGAAAGCTGAGCACCAAAAAATTGATGCTTTTGAACTGTGGTGTTGAAGACTCTTGAGAGTCCCTTGGACTGCAAGGAGATTCAACCAGTTCATCCTAAGGGAGATCAATCCTGGGTGTTCATTGGAAGGACTGATGCTGAAGCTGAAACTCCAATACTTTGGCCACCTCATGCGAAGAGTTGACTCATTGGAAAAGACCTTGATGCTGGGAGGGATTGGGGGCAGGAGGAGAAGAGGACGACAGAGGATGAGATGGCCGGATGGCATCACCAACTCAGTGGACATGAGTTTGAGTAAACTCCGGGAGTCTGTGATAGGGAGGCATGGCGTGCTGCGATTCATGGGGTCGCAAAGAGTCGGACACGACTGAACGACTGAACTGAACTGAACTGTACATTGGAATGGCTTTTTAAGGTTAACTTAATATATTTCTACAAACAGCTTGAACCTTGTTTTTTTTCTCCTGTGCTATACATTAAATTCTCATTAGTTATCTATTTTATACACAGTAGTAATATATGTCAATCCCAATTTCCCAATTTATCACCTTTCTTTCCCGCCTTGGTGTCCATATGTTTGTTCTCTACATCTGTGTCTCTACTTCTGCTTTGCAAATAGGTTCATTTGTACTATTTTTCTGGATTCTACATGTGTTCATTAATATATGATATTTGTTTTTCTGACTCACTTCACCCTGTTCATCATTAGTTCTTCATTTGTTCTACAAATGTTTATCAAAGATCTACTGTGTGCCAGGCAGCAGGCAAGACATAGGAGATTCAGTGTTCAATGGTGAGCAAAAAACGGACTTGGTTCCTGTCCTATGTCATTAGAGCTAACAGTCTTGAAGAGCAGTGAGCAGGTGATACAAATGAATGTTTTTGATAACTAAGATAAGTGCTAAGATAAGATACACAGCATGGAAATAAATCACAAACCTGTGGTTGTTTCTCCGACGTGCTACTTTTAGGACCTTCTCACTCATGGTCCCCTCCACCTAGGATTTCTTTCTCTCAGAAAGCATTGCGTGATCCTTTGCTTCATTTAGGGTTCCGTTAATTTTCTCCTCTCTAGAAGGGTATTCCCTGACCACCTCATCTAAGATAGTGTTCCTCTTCTTTTGCCTTTTACTCTATTTATTTGTGGTTCTTGCACTTATTATACCCATACAAGGTTTATATTTATCATTCATTTTCCCTGATGTTACACTGATGCTTTTTCTTTATGTTCCCAGTAAGTAGGACAGTGCCTAGCACTTAGTATATACTAAAACATATTTGTTGTATGAGTAATCTAGGGAGATTGACTTGATTAGGGAGACCAAGGAAGATTTTCAGAAGAGAACGGCAGTAAGCCAAGATCTAAAGAAAGTAGAAATTTCCTGAATGATAAAGGTAGGGAAAAGCATTCCAGTAAGTGGAAGGAGTATATGGAATGACTCCAGGGATAGAATAAGCATGGTCATCCTGAAGAACGAAAAGAAGGCCAGTGTGCCTGGGCAGAGAGAGCAGGGAACCCTTAGTTAGGATTTTAATCTTTAGAGTAAAACTATGAAGAAGCTATGGATATGTGCATGGGAAGGTGGATGAAGGAGTGGGCAAGTACAACCAGATTTCTATTTTAAAAAGATCCTTCTGGCTCCAGGGTCTAGAATATTGGGAAGGGCAACAGTAGACACCATCATGGTGCTGTGTTTCATCCTCACAACTTGATACCCACCTGGTTGAATATTTGTGTATACATGGAAAATTTCAGGTCATGTGTCAGGGGCTCATGCGTATATTTGTCCTTAAATTCCCAGGAATGAAAAAAGCATTCTTCTACCCAAAGAGCTTCCAGAGGACTCTTCTTCCCTGTGCTCCTCATTGGTGTCCATGTCTTCAGAGTGTCTCTAGTTTGGGTTGAGAAACGAGGAGCTGTTGGGGCCTCCCTTTTAAGAGATGATTTGTCTCTTGGGGTCCTAGCTCCTTAACTAGTCTGGGTGAAACCAAGCCTTGTCCTGGATCTCAGGATCTTGTGGAGGACTGTCTTATTGTTCACAAATTTGATGCCCTTTCCATGGGAAGATAATATATCTCTGACCATTGAAATTGGTAATGGTCAATTTGTCACAAGAAATGTGAGCAGAAAGGATGTGTGTCATTTCTGAGACAGAAGTTTCAGAGTTTGAGCATGGTTGTCTGTGTTCCCTTTTGCCTTTGCAGGCATGCGATTGATGTTTGTTGAAAAAAGATGAATGAAAGGAAAAAGCCCCAGTTAAACTTGAAAAGCCAAGGCCTATTACAGTTTCCACTAACAAGCTGCAGCAGAGTTGTTTTGCTATTCTAGTGGCCACATATGTTTCTTAAGGTTTCTTTCCTACTTAAGACCCTGTTCCCTTGTGGCTCAGCTGGTAAAGAATCCGCCTGCAATACAGGAGGCCTGGGTTTGATCCTGGGTTGGGAAGATCCCCTGGAGAAGGGAATGGCTACCCGCTCTAGTATTCTGGCCTGGAGAATTGATGGACTCTATAGTCCATGGGGTCACACAGAGTTGGACACGACTGAGTGACTTTCACTTCATCACTTCACAGATACAGTAGAAGTAAAATGATTTTTGGATGCTTATTGGAAGTATTGCCCCTGCTGGCTAAGGAGGGAAAAGACTTGAATTAAGACTGGAAGCACTGTTGGGCAAGTTATTTTGGGGAAAAAAAAAAAAAAAAGCTCTTCAGGATGGTCGTCTGAATAGTAGGTTTTCTCTGGAAGCTGTATTCATTGCTGTTTCTCAGACTTCATCCCCACCAGAGAAAACTAATTCACTCACGAGCCTCAAGACTCTTTCCTGAGACCAGGAAATGAGGGAAACGGTCCTACAAATTGCTGTCAAATTTTATTCTTAATAGGTGTTCCTTGTGAGCAGTGTTTTGGTGACCTTAGTCCCTGGAGTCACAGCCTCGGGATGAAAGGATGCCTTAAGCGGGGAGTCGACAGGCCTGGATTGTGTCTGAGCTTGGTGGGAGGCGCCCCTCTCTCTCCTGGAGGCAGCTGGTCCCCCAGCCTGCGGTGATCTCCAATCGGAGTCTCTGACATGCGTGCCCACCTTGCAGACGTCCTGATGCTTCTGCCGCTTGGGTGCCGCGCCCGGAAGAGTCTGCTGCGCCGAAGAGGAAGCCAATTCACACTTAATTCAGGTTAAAACTGAGCTGTGCTGAAAGCAATGGGATGGAGTGACAGGGATCCGCACACACTTCCAGGAGACCCCAGTGCTCCCTGCCTTTCACCTTGTGCTTCCCACAGCTCGTCTCAGATTCCCTGGACCTTCAGCTCCACGCACGTGCACCTGGGCTGCGCCACCGCCGTCGGGGGTGGGTTACCTAAAACCAGGCGCTGACCTCAGGTCAGGGGCTCTTGAGTGTTTCATCTCTCTGCTGTTCATAGCCAGCTGGGTGGCCTCTGAAATATTATTTAATTTCTCTGGGTTCTGATTTCCTCAATTGTGTGATACTCAGTGACCTCGCCGGGACATTTCACTGCTTATGAAAAATGGTGTCTTTTGAATGTTTAGTCTATACCTAGAAGAATATACGGGGGTGGGGGTGGAGTTGGGTTCTTGCTTAGGGCGTGATCCTGTAACTCTAGGGTCACAGTTTATCTTTTAAACTAGGGCAAAGACTGTAACTATAGATTATACCTTAAGAAGGAAAGTTTCTCCATCTCTAAAAATGAAAGTTGTGAAACTTACATTTGTCATTTTGCCCTGATTGCTCAGAGTCAAATATAAATTTAATTGCCAATTATGTCAACCTGGTTGTTAGCATATTTTCATTATCCTTTTGCCCTTTAGTCCTACGTTTTTATTTTGTTAACCCTCTTGATTTGACAAGGACTAAGTAAATGCAAAAAATAAATGAATTCACACATAACTTGAAGGAACCTTATGGACTATTAAATCCAATTATGCAGTATACAGACTAAGCAGTAAAGATCTAGACAGAAGGGACTAGAACAAGTGGCCTCAGCTTGTGGGTAACAGAGCTGGGCCTGGAAAGCAGGTCTTCTGATTCTTAGACAAATCCTTGTTCCTCTATTCCATATGACCACCACCTTTCTTAAAGAAGGGAGCTTACCTATGACAAAGCAATTGTCTTTACTTGAATTTCAGGAGCAGGATTTTTTCCCCCTTCACCCAAGACAGCAAAAAGATGATCTATTGAACACACATTACATTCAGCTACAACAGAACTATTAACAGAACTATTCCAGAATGTCACAGGTCCAGGATTAAGGAACCAAAAGGAACCACTTTGATATGAGCAAGGTGGGGCTTTCAAAGGTGGTCCAGGCAATCCGAACGGCCATAGATGTTCCAGATTCAAAGAGGCAAGTTATACACAGTAGGCATGCAGTCCAACAGCCTGTACCAGCATCCCTGGCCTCTGCTCCTGTGGTTTCCGTGGGTGAACAAGTTTACTTGGACCTCTACCTCATCTTTCTTCTTTTTGCACTTCAGCCTGTTCATTCACTTCTTCCTCTGCTTTTCGCTCTCATAGCACAGAGGTTTCTCAGAAGATGGTGCCAAGGCTCAGGAGCAGGATTTTTAGAATTAAATAGGTGCTGGTATACGTTACAGAGGAATCAGTTTGTGCTGATTAGGTCACACTTGGTTATGCTTGTGACTCTAGGTTATAGGTTTCTTTGGAGTCTTCTGAAGCTGGTGGGCCATTTCTAACTAGATGAAAATGAATAGCAACTCCATCTTCATCATGATGAAAATTAGCAGCAGTTCATCTTAGTTTATTTATTTATTTTTTTCATCTTAGTTTAATAACCACAGTGTACGGCTATGACAGTAAGTATATTTATATTTACATAGTTGAAATATTTATGAAGTGCCCATTATAGATCTAGTACTAGGAGCTCAATCAATTTTTACATATAATGTATATGTGTTAAATATTTTTATGAGTAAGTATAATATATTGTGTTTATGCAAGTACATGTAATATAGTCTGGTGAATTAGAAATATATGACAGATCTGTTATCTTTGTATACATGTCTTTGGGAGGAATTCTGTTGCCTGGCTTCCTAATAGTCCATGTTTCCTCAATTCCCATATTCTCTTCCTTGACTCATGGTTTTCTTCTAATACTAAAGTTCAGTTCAGTCATGTCCGACTCTTTGCAACCCCATGGACTGCAGCTCACCAGGCCTCCCTGTCCATCACCAACTCCTGGAGTTTACTTAAACTCTTGTACATTGAGTCGGTGATGCCATCCAACCATCTCATACTCTGTCGTCCCCTTCTCCTCCCACCTTTGATCTTTCCCAGCATCAGGGTCTTTTCAAATGAGTCAGTTCTTCACATCAGGTGGCCAAAGTATTGGAATTTCAGCTTCAGCATCAGTCCTTCCAAGGAATATTCAGGACTGATTTCCCTTAGGATGGACTGTTTGGATCTCCTTGGTGACTAAGGGACCCTCAAGAGTCTTCTCCAACACCACAGTTTGAAAGCATCAATTTTTTGGTGCTCCGCTTTCTTTATAGTCCAACTCTCACATCCACACATGACTACTGGAAAAACCATAGCTTTGATTAGATGGACCTTTGTTGGCAAAGTGATGTCTCTGCTTTTTAATATGCTGTCTAGGTCGGTCATAACTTTTCTTCCAAGAAGCAAGCGTCTTTTAATTTCATGGCTTCAGTCACCATCTGCAGTGATTTTGGAGCACAAAAAAATAAAGCCTGTCACTGTTTCCATTGTTTCTCCATCTGTTTGCCATGAAGTGATGGGAACACATGCCATGATCTTCGTTTTCTGAAAGTTGAGTTTTAAGCCAACTTTTTCACTCTCCTCTTTCACTTTCATCAAGAGGCTCTTTAGTTCTTCTTCACTTTCTGCCATCTGGTGGTGTCATCTGCATATCTGAGGTTATTGATATTTCTCCTGGCAATCTTGATTCCAGCTTATGCTTCATCGAGTCCAGCATTTCACATGATGTACTCTGCATATAAGTTAAATAAGCAGGGTGACAATATACAGCCTTGATGTACTCCTTTCCTGATTTGGAACCAGTCTGTTGTTTCATGTCCAGTTCTAGCTATTGTTTCCTGACCTGCATACAGATTTCTCAGGAGACAGGTCAGGTGGTCTGGTATTCCCATCTCTTTCAGAATTTTCCACAGTTTATTGTGATCCACACAGTCAAAGGCTTTGGCATAGTCAATAAAGCAGAAAGAGAAATTTTTCTGGAATTCTCTTGCTTTTTTGAAGATTCAACAAATGTTGGCAATTTGCTCTCTGGTTCCTTTGTCTTTTCTAAAACCAGCTTGAACATCTGGAAGTTTATGGTTCACATACCGTTGAAGCCTGGCTTGGAGAATTTTGAGCATTACTTTACTAGCATGTGAGAAGAGTGAAATTGTGGAGTAGTTTGAGCATTCTTTGGCATTGCCTTTCTTAGGGATTGGAATGAAAACTGACCTTTTCCAGTCCTGTGGCCACTGCTGAATTTTCCAAATTTGCTGGTATATTGAGTGCAGCACTTTCACAGCATCATCTTTTAGGATTTGAAATAGTTCAACTGGAATTCCATCACCTTCACTAGCTTTGTTTGTAGTGATGCTTCCTAAGGCCCACTTGACTTCGCATTCCAGGATGTCTGGCTCTAGGTGAGTGATCACACCATCGTGATTATCTGGGTCATGAAGATCTTTTTTGTATAGTTCTTCTGTGTATTCTTGCCACCTCTTCTTAATAGCTTCTGCTTCTGTTAGGTCCATACCATTTCTGTCCTTTATTGAGCCCATCTTTGCATGAAATGTTCCCTTGGTATCTCTAATTTTCTTGAAGAGATCTCTAGTGTTTTCCATACTATTGTTTGCCTCTATTTCTTTGCATTGGGGAAGGCTTTCTTATCTCTTCTTGCTATTCTTTAGAACTTTGCATTCAAATGAGTATATCTTTCCTTTTCTCCTTTGACTTTCACTTCTGTTCTTTTCTCAGCTATTTGTAAGGCCTTCTCAGACAACCATTTTGCCTTTTTGCATTCCCCCCCCCCCACCCCCCGCCTTGGGGATGATCTTGATCCCTGCCTCCTGTACAATGTCATGAACCTCCATCCATAAATCTTCAGGCACTCTGTCTATCAGATCTAATCCCTTTAATCTGTTTCTCACTTCCACTGTATAATCGTAAGGGATTTCATTTAGGTCACACCTGAATGGTCTAGTGGTTCTCCCTACTTTCTTCAATTTAAGTCTGAATTTGGCAATAAGGAGTTCATGATCTGAGCCACAGTCAACTCCTGGTCTTGTTTTTTGCTGACTCTATAGACCTTCTCCATCTTTGGCTGCAAAGAATATAATCAATCTGATTTCGGTATTGACCATCTGGTGATGTCCATGGGTAGAGTCTTCTCTTATGTTGCTGGAAGAGGGTGTTTGCTATGACCAGTGTGTTCTCTTGGCAAAACGCTATTAGCCTTTGCCCTGCTTCATTCTGTACTCCTAGGCCATATTTGCCTGTTACTCCAGGTATTTCTTTGACTTCCTACTTTTGCATTTCAGTCCTCTATAATGAAAAGGACATCTTTTTTGGGTGTTAGTTCTAGGTCTTGTAGGTCTTCATAGACCTACAGCTTCAGCTTCTTCAGCATTATTGGTCGGGGCATAGACTTGGATTACTGTGATATTGAATGGTTTGCCTTGGAAACGAACAGAGATCATTCTGTTGTTTTTGAGATTGCACCCAAGTACTGCATTTCAGACTCTTTTGTGACCATGAAGACTACTCTATTTCTTCTAAGGGATTCTTGCCCACAATAGTAGATATAATGGTCATCTGAGTTAAATTCACCCACTCCAGTCCATTTTAGTTCGCTGATTCCTAAAATGCTGATGTTCACTCTTGCCATCTCCTGTTTGACCACTTCCAATTTGCCTTTATTCATGGACCTAACATTTCAGGTTCCTATGCAATATTGCTCTTTACAGCATCAGGCTTTACTTTCATCACCAGTCACATCCACAACTGGGTGTTGTTTTTGCTTTGGTTCCGTCTCTTCATTCTTTCTGGAGTTATTTCTCCACTGATCTCCAGTAGCATATTGGGCAACTACTGACGTGGGAAGTTCATCTTTCAGTGTCCTCTCTTTTTGCCTTTTCATACTGTTCATGGAGTTCTCAAGGCAAGAATACCGAAGTGGTTTGCCATTCCCTTCTCCAGTGGACCATGTTTTGTCAGAACTCTCCACCATGACCCATCTTGGATAGCCCTACGTGGCATGGCTCATAGTTTCATTGAGTTAGACAAGGCTGTGGTCCATGTGATCAGATTGGTTAGTTTTCTGTGATTGTGGTTTTCAGTCTGTCTGCCCTCTGATAGAGAAGGATAAGAAGCTTATGGATGGGCGGGGCCATGCTCAGTAAATCTTGAATACAATTTTCTGTTGAAGGGCAGTGCTGTATTCCCTCCCTGTTATTTGATCTGAGGCCAAACTATGGTGGAGGTAATAAAGATAATGGCGACCTCCTTCAAAGGTCCCGTGCAGACACTGCCACACTCATGCCCCTAATCCTGCAGCAGGCCACTGCCAACCCTGGCCTCCACCAGAGATCCTGGACACCCACGGGCAAGTCTGGGTCAAGTCTTTCCTGGGGTCACTGCTCATTTCTCCTGGGTCCTGGTGCACACAAGGTTCTATTTGTGCTCTCCAAAAGTCAATTTCCCCAGTCCAATCCAAGTTCTGGTGGCTCTATACTGGGGTTAATGGTGACCTCCTCCAAGAGGGCTTATACCATACCCAGATCTGCTGCACCCAGAGCCCCTGCCCCTGGGGCAGTCTGCTGCTGACCCGTACCTCCTCAGAAGACACTCAGACACAGTTCTGTCTCAGTCTCTGGGGGGGGGGTCCTCTGGGTCCTGATGCGCACAAGGTATGTTTGAGCCCTCTGAGCATCTCTGGCAGGTGTGGGGTTTGATTCTAAATGTGATTTTGCCCCTCCTACCATCTTGCTGTGGCTTCTTCTTTGCCCTTGGATGTGGGGTATCTCCTCAAAGTCACTCCAGAACTGCGCAGCTGCCGCTAAAACTAGAGTTTTAAGGAAATAATATATGATGTTTTAAGTTTTAAGGAAATAATATATGATGGAGAAAGTTGTACACAGCACAGTTCTCAAGGAGTTAGTCATAACTGGACAATTATAAACAATGGCCCTGCTGTTCAAATCATGAGGTCACTACCCACATAAGGACATTTTGCCATGCTAAACTGAAGGTGTAGCTTTAGGTGGAAGAAACCATCTTTTGAGTGCTGAACTTGCAAACAAATATATATGAAAAATAACAATTAGATAACAAAGATGAGTCAAATGAATTAGTAATTTTTACCTCTAGTGTAGGGCAAAATGACAAGACTGAATCTTCAAGAAAGATACTTAACTTCCCTTATTGCTGCTATCTCCAAGGACATACTGTGATGTTG
This sequence comes from Cervus canadensis, assembly GCF_019320065.1. Lineage (NCBI taxonomy): Eukaryota > Metazoa > Chordata > Mammalia > Artiodactyla > Cervidae > Cervus > Cervus canadensis. The sequence goes on along the minus strand of NC_057401.1, from coordinate 34,742,850 downwards.
TGGCATGGGAGTGGCTATGTTATATTGAAATTCTTTCAGTTCTCACTGGTACAGAAAGAGTTCTAAATGTATCTCAAGTTCTGGGTTTTAGTAGATGTAATATAGCAAGAATCCAGAGTAATTAACTTCTTTGTCATTTGGAAAATGAATTGGAAAAGGCGCTAAGGATTTTGTAGATAATCCTTGTCAATGGTAATATAGTCAATATTTAAGTATGGTTAATATAATAGTAATGCAGCATATTTATATATCATTCTATCTCCAAGGAGCTCTAAGTGATTTCCAAATTGTTTTTAAATATACTTGTAGCTCCCAGATTCTCTGGGAAGCAAGCAGGGACAGGTTCTATGAACACTGTTTAAAGACAAGGAATTTGAGATTCATTGAGTGGCAGATCCAGACTCATCCAGTGTGTAGTGTCTGAGTTAGACCCTTTTGACACCCTCCTTCCTGTTTTGTTATTTTCAGTGGGGACCTAGAGGCTTTGTTTTTATTTGAGCAACTCTCTTCCTTCTTGCTGCTTTCTAAACGCTGTCAGACCACACTCTACTGCATGAAGTTCAAGGCAAAACGGAATCTGTGCTTTTTAGTGAGGGATTGAGATTATTTTGTTTCCACAGGGAAATTTGCCAACAATCACAAACACATTGTTCTGGGTAAGTCTCTTTTAAAATATAAATATTTGGTGGATAGCAAAGAATAAGGGTTTCACTGGATCTGAGAATTTTACCAAATGGAAGGGAGGTGATGGGGCAGAGTAGACAGAATGCTTGATTCAGGGATCTGGGTTCTACAAGAGAGATCTGGGAGCTGAGCTGGAGCCATGAGAACCTTCCCCAGGAGATGGGGATTCAGGAAATGCAGTTGATTTGTAAAGAAAGGCATAACTGGGCCTTTTAGCACTGGATCCTTTCTGTAAACACACAGATTTCCCCTCCTCTCTAGTCACTATTACAGGCTTTTGAATTTTTTAAAATGCAAAGACAGAGCTAGTAATAATTGCTACCATTCTTGAGGCCTTTACTCATATGCAGTCATTATAGCCTTTTATCCCATGACCTAGGTTTTAGCTGTGTGACCTTGGGTGAGTGACTTAATCATTCTGAGTCTCAGTTCCATTAAGTATACAAAGGAGAAGTTTGACTAGATCCAGTGGCCCTGTGAATCTCTGTGAATCAGGAGAGAGTCCTCTGGAGCTTCTGAGAGCATCACAGAAGAACCTACGTAAACTTATTTCCTCAGGCCATCAATCCTTTCATTGTTGTTCAGTCACTCAGTTGGGTCCGACTCTTTGCAACCGTATAGACTGCAGCATGCCAGACTTCCCTGTCCTTCACCACCTCCCGCAGCTTGCTCAAATTCATGTCTATTCTTCACTGCATTTCCACATTTTCAATCATAGGAGCTCTGCTTCTAATCTGTGTTAAATAGTGGCATTTATTTGAAAATCAACTTCTCACACACAAAAAAGTTAGTTTTGCTTCTGTCAAAATGGATTAAAAGAGATTGGATTTGTCGTTCCACCTGAAACAAAGATATAATATGTGAAACCATGTTTTCAAGAAATAGTGGACTTCAGCTCATGCATATGTGGAAATTACTTGGGTCCAAAGAAAGAACCATCCTAAAGGATCAGAAGGAATAATCTTTGGTACTGACACAGGGCCAGGAATAATTCCTCTTCTCACCAACCAGATTGGACAGTCTTACAATTCATGGAGCACTGGGTAGAGTTCCCAGAGAAGTCTTGTCTCAGTAGTGGGAAATAATTAGCTCTAGGCTAAGCAATGCTCTGGTGCCATCTAACAAGTCTTTAAAGCAAGAATAAAAGGGACCAAACTGTTTGCTTGTAATTTAATTGTATCCCTGAATAAAGCACAAAAATATTTATAGAAATATTAAAGTATTTAATACCAAACAAAGTAAAATTCACAATGACTAGAATCCAGTAAAAAAATTACTAAGATTGCAAAAAAGGAAAATATAACCCATAATGAGGAGAAAAATCAATCAAAACTGACCTAGAATTGGTGCAAATGTCAAAATTAACAGACAAGGACATTAAAACAATTATTGTAATTAGGTTCCACATGTTTAAGAAGTAAACTAGAGACATAGAAAATATTTTCTTAAAAAGCCCAAATCAAATGTTTAGATATGGTGGGATGTTTCGAGAGAACAGCATCGAAACATGTATATTATCTATAGTGAAACAGATCACCAGCCCAGGTTGGATGCATGAGACAAGTGCTTGGGCCTGGTGCACTGGGAAGACCCAGAGGGATTGGGTAGAGAGGGAGGTGGGAGGGGAGATCAGAATGGGGAATACATGTAAATGCATGGCTGATTCATGTCAATGTATGACAAAATCCACTACAATATTGTAAAGTAATTAGCCTCCAACTAATAAAAATAAATGAAAAAAATGTTTAGATATGAAAATTATAATGTCTAGGGTAGCAAGTACATTGGATGGACTTAATAGCACGCTAGACATTGCAGCAGAGAAGACTGGTGACTTTGAAGACATAGCAATAGAAACTATCAAAAATGAAACAGAAACATACAGAAAAAAAATTAAAATGAACAGAGCATCAGTGTGCTCTGGGGCAACTTCAAGAGGGTGTGTGTGTGTGTGTTTATTTGGAGTCTCTGAAGGAGAGGAGAGGGAAGGACAAAAATATTTGAAGGAACAATATGATAAAACCTATAAACCCTAATACATTACTTTCCTATTGTTGCTATAACTAATTACCACAGACTTAGTGGCTTAAAAATGAGACAAATTTGTCTTATACAGGTACATTAGAGACATTACAAGTTTGGTTCCAGACTATAGAAATAAAGCAAAATATCACAATAAAGTGAGTCACATAAAATTTTCAATTTCTCAGTGCATATGAAAGTTATATTTATGTTACATTGTGTTCTATTAAGTGTGCAGTAGCATGCAAAAAAAAAAAAAAACAATGTACATGCCTTAATTTAAAAATAATGCTGTTGAAAAAATGGTACTGATGGACTTGTGTATGTGTGTGCTCAGTCGCTCAGTTGTGTCCAATTCTTTGTGACTCCATGGACTGTAGCTTCTCTGTCCATGGAATTTTCTAGGCAAGAATACTGGAGCTGGTTGCCATTTTCTACTCCAGGGGATCTTCCTGACCCAGGGATCAAACCCACATCTCCTACACTGACAGGTGGATTCTTTACCACTTAGCCACGTGGGAAGCCCTTCTCTATCACAGATGTTCAGTTTGTAAACATTCACACAATGTTTGTGAAGCACAATAAAACAAGGTATGCCTGTGGTTCTAGAGGTCAGAAGTCTGAAACGGATCTTAGGGACTAAAGTAAAGGTGTCAGCACAGACAGCTCCTTTCTGGAAGCTCTAGAGGAGAAACTGCTCCTTGCCTCTTCCTGCTTCTAGAGACTTTGCAGTCCCTGGCTTGTGTTTGCATCACTCCAGCTTCTTCCATTGTCATATCTTCTCTGACTCTCCTGTCTTCCTCTTATAAGGACTCTTACCATTATATGGTGTCCACTTGGATAATCCCAGGACAATATTTCCATCTTAAAATCTTAGCTAAATTACATATGCAAAGTCCATTTTGCAGTTTATGATTACATATATTCACAGGTATTATGGTGAGAATTGTGCTACCATCCCCCCCCCCCAAAAAAAAAAGATACGATGAAGTCTTAATCCATGGTAACTCTGCATGTGATGTTATTTGGAAATAAGGTATTTGAAGATGTAGCTAAGATACAAATTAAAATGAAGTCATAATGGAGTATTGGAGAAGGAAATGGCAACCACTCCAGTATTCTTGCCTGGAAAATTCCATGGACAGGGGAACCTGGCGGGCTACAGTTCATGGGGTTGCAAAGAGTTGGCCGCAACTGAGCATATCAGCATATACTGGAGTATGGTGGGATCTTAATATCCAAGATGTTTTGTACCTTTGGAGAAGGGCATGGCACCCCACTCCAGTATTCTTGCCTGCAGAATCCTATGTACAGAGGAACCTGGTGGGCTGTAGCCCATAATGTTGCAAAGAGTTGAACACTACTGAAGTGACTTAGCATGCATGCACAAGAGAAAAGAGAGACATAAAGAAAGGGGAACACAACATGAAAACACAGACACAGAGGATAGTCGACCATGTGAAGACAGGCAGAGATTGGAGTTATGCTGCCACAGGTCAAAAAGCACCAGGGGCTACCAGAAGCTGCAAGAGGCAAGCAAATCTCTTCCTTTAGATGTTTGGGAAGGAGCTTGGTCCTACCAGCACCTTGACTTTGGGCTTCTAACTTCCAGAACTAAGAAAGAATAAATTTCTGTTCTTTGAGTCACTTAGTCTGTGGCAGCCCTAACTAACACAATAGGTTTTGGGGATTAGAATGTGGATATTCTTGGGAGGCTATTATTCATTCTACCAACCATCCAAAATGCTCAAGACACCCCCAAGCCCAAGAAACATGAAGAAAATTACCCCTCAGGATTACATTGTCAAAAACCACTGATAAAGAGAAGAATCCTAAAAGCAGCAAGAGAAAAAATTATGGCTTAAGCACAGAGGAGCAAAGATAAAGCAAATTTACTATCAAAAATAGTGTAAGTGAAAAGGCAGTGGAAAAAATCTTTACAGTGCTGAAAGATAAAAACTGTCAACCTTGAATTCTATATCCAGCAAAAATTTCCTTTGAAAATGAAAGCAAGTAGACATTTTCAGGCATACAAAGCTGAAAGCATCACCATCAGACCATGACTACAAGGAATGTTAAAGGAAGTTCTTCAAACAGAAAGGGAAAGATCACAGATGGAAATCTGGGTCTACACTAAAGATTGAAGAACAACAGAAAGGGTAACTACACATGGGTAAATATGTAAGATTTTACCCCTTATTAGTAATCTTTAAAAAAATTGACTGTCAAAAATAATAGCAATATAGTTATTACATATAAAATATGTAAAGTAAAATATGTGATGCCAATGCCACAAAGGCCAGGAAGGGATAAGTGGAAATATATCATTGTCAAGGTTCTTATACTATACATGTGTGCATGCATGCTCAGTTGCTCAGTCTGACTCATTGTGACTGTATGGACTGTAGCCCATCAGGCTCTTCTATCCATGGGATTCTCCAGGCAGGAATACTAGAGTGGGTTGCCATTTCCTTCTCTAGGGGATCTTCTCAATCCAGGGATCAAACCCACGTCTCCTATGTCTCCTGCATTGGGAGGAAGATTCTTTACCACTGAACCATCTGAGAATCCCCTATCCTATATACATAATGAGGTATAATATGACTTGAAGGTAGACTGTGATAAATTAAAGATATACATGATATCCTAAAGCAACCTCTAAAATAATAAAATGAAGAATTATAGCTGAAAAATCAACAAAGAAGACTAAAATGGAATCATTAAAAGTAATACAAGTCAGAAAAAGAAGAGTGAATAATAAATTGTGGTTTATCCTCACAGTGGAATAGTACTCATCAATGAATAGGAGTAAATTACTGACTCATGCATTTATACGGATAAATCTTAAAATAATTATGCTGAGTGAAAGACAAGAGAAAAATGTGTACATAGTTATAATTCTGTTTATAAAATTCTAGAAAATGTAAATTAATCAATAGTGACAGAAACCAGGTCATCGGTTACTTGGCAATGGAGGGAGAGATTGCAAAGGGGTTTCAGGAGATTTGTGGGATTATTGGCTATATTTACTCTCTTGATCAAGTTGATGATTTCATAGGTGGATGTATATGTCAAAACTTGTTCAATTATACACTTTAAACATGTGCATTTTATTGTATGTCAATTATGCCTCTATATTGTTGTCCAGTTGCTAAGTCGTGTTGGATTTTTCATGACCCCATGGACTGCAGCATGCCAGGCTTCCCTGTCCTTCACTATCTCCTAGAATTTGCTCAAATTCATGTCCATTGAATCAGAGATTCTATCTAACTATCTCATTCTCTGATGCCTTGTTCTCCTTTTGCCTTCAATCTTTCCCAGCATCAGGGTCTTTTCCAATGAGTTGGCTCTTTACATCACGTGGTCAAAGTATTGGAGCTTCAGCTTCATCATTGGTCCTTTCAGTGAATATTCAGGGTTGATTTCCTTTCCAACTGACTGGTTTGATCTCCTTGCTGTCCAAGTGACTCTCAAGAGTCTTCTCTATCTCCATAATTCAAAAGCATCAATTCTTTGACACTCAGTCTTCTTTAGGTCCAACTCTCTGTACATGACTGCTGGAAAAACTATAGCTTTGACTATATGGGGACCTTTGTAAAGCTCTTTTATACCTTTATAAAGCTGTTTAAAAAATTCTAACCATCAGACTACTTGATAGCTAACTTCTCTTTTCATTCTAAATGATCAATACAATTTCTGATGAAGGAATTGCTACTGGTGGTGTAAATTATTATACTCCTCCTAGGACGCAATTGAAACTATGTATTATAGTCTCTAAAAATGTTCACTTGTTTTGCCTCAGAATCCCATGTTTGGTAAGCTGGCTTAAAGAAATAATGGAAAATACAGAAGTACTATGGAAATTCTTGTAACCTCTTATCCACAATGGCAAAAATCTTGTTTTTTAAAAAATTATGTTTGAAAACAAAAGGGGTTTCATTTGTCCAAAAGTCATTTGATAAATTTCAGGAAGATGAAAGTTGGTGGAATCAGATCAAAGAGGGAAATTACAACAGACATTGTGCAGGAGAGAACTCCTATAAAGGTGCATGGGCCTCCAGAGATGCTTCTGGCTGGAAGTTTGGTGACTTTCAGAGATCTGGCAAGCAGGCCCCAAGGGTAACTGATAGGGTGGTTATTTGGGGTTCTGCAGCAGAAGCCATCAGGTCTGTTGATCATCTGCCGTCTTCCTCCCCTATGCCTCTGCCCCTCCTAGGCAATGAGCAGCCCATGTGTTAGGCAGGCACAGTGAGTGAGAGACGGGGTGGGGCCTTTGGTGACTGTGACCAGTAGGTGAACCAATGAGCCCCACATCAGGAGATAACTAAACATCTGTCCCGAGGAACAGCGCATTCTGTTCCTCCTCCAGATCACAGGAGTCAGGCTTGAGGTCACACTGCACAGAACGGCATGTCCGGCTCCTTCCACAAGCAGGCCGGAGACACACAAAGGCTGAAATGAAAGGAATGGAATAAAATGTGAAGGGAAAAACGCTAGCCAGAATAGAGCAAACTTGACCATACTGATGTCAGGCAAAAGAAAATTTAAGATAGATATTAAAATAGGCAAAGAGGAATATTTCAGAATACTAAAAGTAATAAAAGTTATTAGACAAACCTTTATAACCCTGACAACATAGCTTCTAAATATATAAGAAAAGCAAATAGAAAATAAAAGGATAACTAGATCCACAGTTACAACAGACTTTAACACACAGTTTTTAGAAATTCATAAACCAGATACACTAAAAATAAGTAAGGATGTAAAAGGTTTGAATAACACAGTGAATAAATTTTACATGTCTCCAATGTGTATGTGAATGCTAAGTCACTTCAGTCGTGTCTGACTCTTTGTGACCATATGGACTGTGACCTGCCAGTCTCCTCTGTCCATGGGATTCTCAGGCATGAACACTGGAGTGGGTTGCCATGCCCTCCTCCAGGGGATCTTCCCAACCCAGGGATTGAACCTGCGTCTCCTGAAGTTCCTGCATTGGCAGGCAGGTTCTTTACCACTAGTGCCACCTAGGAAGCCCTATATATCTCCAAAAAACAGCATTTATTTTTTCAAAAGAATGTTAAGCATTCAGAAAAAAATGATTATAGATTAGAAAATGTTAAGAAATTAAAAACAGAAAGAAAGCATACAGGTCACATTCATTGGTCATGATGCATTAAAATTAGAAATTGAGAAGGAATAAACCAGAAAAATCCCCCCAAACCAAAAACAAATTGTACTTTTTTGAACTATATTTCTAAGGAAATAAAAAGGAATAAGGAAATAAAAGGAAAGGAAGGAAATAAAAGCCCACTTCTTTGTAACACATAAGTTAAAGAGGAAACAAAAACTATGTAGACATGCTATATAACTAAATACAATGTGTTAAAATCATTGATATGGCCAACATGGTACTTGGATAAATATTTGTTATAATTGTACTTATTAGGAAAAACAAGGAAGACAAAAAATAAATGAACTAACATTTTAAATCAAGAAGGTGGATATATATGGGAAAAATAAAATAAAAAATATAGAGTAAAGGAATTAATAAATACAAAAATAGAAATTATTTACACAGAAATTAATCAATAAAGGAATTAGTAGAGTTGCTCTGTAAAACCAAAAGCTGATGCTTTGCAAAGGCCCAAGGTTTGTACAATTTCAGTGACTCATCCAAGTACATGAAGCTATTTGTAACAAAGCTTGGATTAGAACTCAAGACCCAAACCTTCTTCTTATCTGATGTTCTCAAAATTCCCCCAAGTTGGACATGCTGGACCCATGCCTCTGCATTTTGTACATCATTCCCTTTTCTTGGAACCACAGGCCAACATGCCTCCCCACTTTGAGCATCTTGAAACCCCTACCCATTTCCACTTAACCTACTCATTTCATCTGAGGCTTTCCTTGACCTGAAAGTAGCAATTTCAAGGACTTGGGAAAAGTGGTGTTGAGGTCATGTTTGGCCTGAGGATTAAATCTTTAACTCATATAATTTTTAAGCCTTTTCATAATCTGCATAACCTAGTTGTAGCTCCCCCTCACAGATCTCACTCTCTCCTTCTGTCCATTGGCCATTTCCTTCCCACTGCTCACCAAGATCTGTTTTGTACCTGAGCTCAACGGGGTAGAGTTCCTTCAGAGCCTGGTTTCCACCACACTCTCTATTCTTATACCTCAGCCTCCACCAGGTAAATTAGTTTATTGGGGGGATCATTATTCTTGAGGGACAAGTCCCTCATGGGAATTAAGCATTGCCAGGACATGGTCCCTCATTTTTCTCACTTTTAGATTTCCCATAGTACTTTGCACAGGTCCTCACAAACAGTAGTAATTCCTCAAAAAATATTTGCTGGGTGAATGGCTCCTCAGAAAACTTCTAGAAGTGAGGTCTGGGGGCTTGGAGAGGTATGCCTTGCTTACTGCCTGGTGCATAGTAAGCCTCCTGGTGTGATGTCTGCAACTTACTTTCAACAACTGCCACATTGGTAATATGATATCAGAGAGTTGGTTTAAGCTACACTCTAGAGATGGCCAATTGCTCTAATCAGGAATATATACCCTGGGGTAGTCAGCTTCTATGTAGTCAGAAAAGTCATACTTCAGAGGTCCCTTCAGTAAGTCATCTCCTAGACGTCCCTGGTGGTGCCGTGGATAAGTCCATTTGCCAATGCAGGGGACAGAGGTTTGATCCCTGGTCCAGGAACATTCCACATGCCAAGGAGCAACTCAGCCCCTGTGCCACAACTGATGAGCCTGTGCTCTGGAGCCCACGAGCTGCAGCTCATGAGCCTGTGTGCTGTAGCTACTGAAGCCTGTGTGCCTAGAGCCTGTGCTCCACACCAAGAGAAGCCATCACAACGAGAAGCCCGTGCACCGCAACGAAGAGTAGCCTCTGCTTGCTGCAACTAGAGAAAGCTTGAGCAAAGCAATGAAGACTCAACACAGCCAGAAATAATTAATTAAAAAAATAAGCCATCTCCTATTTGAAGGATTAGTAAGTCACATGATGATTATTATATTAGTAATGATAATGGTATTCAAGATCAGTGGGTGGCCTAAGTATTTTTTGACGTATTTCCCACTCTTGTATGAAAAGGCTGAAGAATTAATAAGGTCTCGGGGATGGTGCCATTGGTTTGCTGGTAAATGTTTCACAATAGGCTCTTTGGGGAAATATGTAGTGTTTGCTGATTTGTGTGTGTGTGTAAATACTACTACCATGGTCCAACTACCAACATGAAGCCATTAAACAAGGAGTTGGGAAGAGATGTGTTCCTCATACATTTGCCTACACAGGTTTCAAACAGCTGGCCACTTACAAAGATGTTTAACCCAGATATGGCATCTCTTCAGCTATTCACACTAACCCAGGTATTAAGAGGACCAGTCTCTGAAATCTTTCATGTTCTACCCCTCTTATGATAAACTTGATTCAAAACTATGCAATACAAAACTCAAAAAGCAAATCAAAGGGACATTGCTGCTGCTGCTGCTAAGTCACTTCAGTCATGTCCGACTCTGTGCGACCCCATAGATGGCAGCCCACCAGGCTCCCCCTGTCCCTGAGATTCTCCAGGCAAGAACACTGGAGTGGGTTGCCATTTCCTTCTCCAATGCATGAAATGAAAAGTGAAAGTGAGTCGTTCAGTCGTGTCTGACTCCTAGCGACCCCATGGACTACAGCCCACCAGGCTCCTCTGTCCATGGGATTCTCCAGTCAAGAGTACTGGAATGGGGTGCCATTGCCTTCTCCACAAAGAGACATTAGCAGGTGTGTTACCTCTGGGGACAGCTAATCCTTTTGTAGACTTCTGAGAGGCTGGGTAGGACACACCCAAGAATTGTCTCACCAAGGGACACAAAAACTGAGGTCTTCACCCATAGTTGGTATGAATGAGTATCTCATTGGTTCCAAGGACCAGGCATGAGTCTGAATCCAGAGGAGACTAGACTCATGTTTGCTTCTGAGTCTGAAACCACAGGCGTAAAGAGAGGTAGGTCTTTGAGGGAGGAAAGCTTTTGCATGTTTGAGAACCAACTACTGGAGGTACAGATGACCTCTGAGTAGGCTCAGGAAATACGGACAGGGTCAGACCTACAGTGGGGCAGACTGTCCAGCTTACAGTGGAAGAGCCTCCCCAACATCCTGGCAGAACACAAGGACTTCACTCCGGTCAGGGTTGTACAGCGGTGGGGCAGGGGTTGAAGGAGGTTAGCACCTCTATTCTACTCTGCTTTAGGGTGAGCAGCCTTGTACTGGGCAGAGGGGTAGGAGCTGCACCCCAAGGTATGGGTGAACTGAAGGGAAATAGTCTTGACTATTGATTAGTTCCCTTAACTACTGACTAGTTCTGTTGATTGTTGACTATGGTCCCGGTGGCTCTAGGAGCTTGTCTACCTATTGGGTCCCCACCACCACTCACTTTCACTCCACGGGGATGGTGAACCCAGTTCTGTTCCCAGAAATCTCCACAAACTCTCACACAGTCTTTTTTGAAACAACCAAGCCTGTGTCTCTTTTAAATTCCAAGCATTGCCACTGTAATCCCTTTGTTACACACACCAGCAGCATGGAAGAACATCAGACTTTACGAAGGACAGCTCCATATTCCATATGCGGGTTCTTGTCTCTTCAAGGAATGTTTGTTTGCACTTTATCTTAGCTGGCAGTGCCCCCAGGCTGTTGAAGGGCAAGATGCCATCTTTAAAAACTCTGCAGAAGAAAGCAAGACCTCAGCAAACCCAGAAGGCATTCACAGTTGGCTGAGGTCAGAGGATTTAAATGAACATCAGCTTCTCCATCATGAAGAAGAACCTCCAACTGAAAATTAAATCAGCCTAATAATAACCATTTGTTTCTCTCACTGCACACACTAGTTGGTAAAACTGCCATCTGCTTCCAACCAGTGCATTTTATTCATTTCTGGTTGCATTCTTGTCATCCCAGTTCAATATGGAAATTTTTGTCCTGGAGCTAATTAGTTTCAGCTGATATTTACTGAGCACCAAACTTGGTTTGGCGATAAACACAAGTAGAGTAAGCCAGTTGGTTTCATGGAATTTTTTTTTGTTTTCTGGGTAAGGTTATGCCATCCTTACTGTCTTCTTTTTCTACATTTCTTTAAAGATGGGAAAAGAAACATTAAATCTTATGAAATCTATCGGTATAAGAGGACAAGAGCTTCACAGGAAAGATAAGAGGGGAAAAATCATTTGTCAACTCCTGTGGCGGGTTCTAAGGAAATGTGTAGATTTATTTCTATTGCAGGAATATGTGAGATGGATGGAAAAAGTCCAGCCTTGGCATAATGGGTCCTGTTTGCAGTTGACAGGGTGAGGTTTCTGTACCAGGGACCTCGAAAGTTGTCAGTGTTAATAAAAAGAAGTTTTCTTGATAATGGTTCTGGTGCACTTTGTGCAAGCTTGTGCTATTCCTAGTGTTTAGTTAGAAAGAGACTCTAATATGGAATGTATTATACCGAAGAGCCAAAAATAACATCTGTCTTGCAAAGAAGGAGAACGATCTCATTTCATATCTTATTTGACAGCATCTTTTTTTTTCTTTACTGAAAGATTGTAGTTTTGTATAGCTTACAGAAATAACATTTAAATCACATAACATTTAAATCACATAAAATCACATCATATGTGATTTTAGACTCAAAGGGGATCTACTTAATAAAGCGCACAAGCAATTAGAGAACTTGGTTGTAATCACTTCTGAAACCCCGGAAGGTTCACATGGGCTGGGCTGAGTTGCTGCCTTCCTAGGCTTTCTCATTTCAGAAGCTGAGAAGAGGAACTCACCACTACCCACATCATGTGTATGGATCATGTTTACCTAGCAGTACAGATGTTTTTGAACTTCAGGCTGCTACTACTTGGGCGGATTTCTCATTTTCAGAATAAAAATTATGTTTGCCAGGGATTAGAGTTTGGTGGATACAGAGGTTAAGCACACTTGGCAGCCCCTCTCAGAGATCTTCTTAGGGACTAAAGAAAGAGTAGGAAAGAAATCCCAGTTTTCTGTTCTTAATTTTATGTAGCAGAGGAGTTACCTGGTTCAGCTGTGAGCTGAGCTCACCTCCTTACATTTTTTACCTTCCAAATGTATGAGCTCTGCTACTCATCCAAAGCCCGCCGATGTGAAGGTGCAATTTTGGCAGATGCCTTTTGACAGCCGTTATACCATCATTAAGATTTGCCTTACTGTTAGGTCTCCTTCTGTGCTTTAGCTATTTCTATCAGAAGAAGCTGGTATTTCCTGCTGTCATGATTGTGCTTGATGAACTGCCAGTCGTCAGTTCCTATCATTATTGTTTGGTTAGAGATCACAGTCTTTGATTTCAGTGCCCATATCTATTGGTCAAATCATCTCTTGGGTGCCCAAGAAGAATCTAGTTGGATAAATAAATGATCTGTCATATAAATAATTTTGATGATTTAAAATGGGCAGTATTGAGGTGGTAGAGATGGTAGTGGTGTTAGTGACAGTGATGGAAATGGCGGAGGTGAAAGCTATGGCAGTGTTATTGGAGGTGGTGGTGGTGGTGATGGAGATGATAATAGAGGTGATGGTGGTGGTGATGGAGATGATGGTGAGAGTGGAGGTGACAGAGATGCTGGAGTTAGTGAAGTGATGATGGAGGTGATGGAGAAGGTGGTCATGGGGTCCCAAGACTATTTTGCCAAGCTCAGTCTTTGGTTGGAGTTCATTTGCATGTACTGTAGGCTTACTATTAATGATGGTGGTCAGATCCTTACTGTTTAAGGTATGGTCCATAGACTTGTGGCAATGAGCACCAACCAGGTTTTTGTTAGAAATGGAGCTTAGACTCCATCTCAGACCAACTGAATTAGAATCTGCATTTTAACATTATTCCCAGGTGATTTGTATGTACATTAAAGTTCCAGAAGCACTGGTCTAAAGGAGAAATAGCTACAGATACCTGTTACCCTCATGGCCCCATATACCTGCCCTTTATCCTCCCCATGAGGGAATCTCAGCCTTCACCTGCATGTAAGATAGATGCAAGTTTGATCCCTGGGTCAGGAACATCCCCTGGAGAAGGAAATGGTAACCCACTCCAGCTCCAGTATTCTTGCCTGGGAAGTCCCATAAACAGAGGAGCCTGGCAGGCTATATAGTTCATGGGGTCGGAGAGTCAGACACGACTTAGCGACTAAACAACAACAAAAGAAAGTTGTTTGGCTTGTACTCAGGGTCTAGAGTCAGGTTTAAGTATGGATCCAAAAGAAAGCTGTTCACACTCTGAAATCTGAGATACTCCAAATAAATATATCTTGTCCAAAGATTGCCTTGGTCCCTGAAGTTCTCATTAGATTGACTTTTCAAAAAGCACAGCCATTTAACAGGAGGAAGATATTTGGGTACCACACTGAGGCATTGGTTACATTATCTGGTCACTGTATTAGAATGTAGAGGATCTTGGGACTGTAACCTGCTCTATATCCCTGAATAACACTTTCACCAGGGCCTTCCCCAGCTTAAGAACCTATCAGGGCTTCCTGCTCCCTTGTCTGGCTTTCAAAGCTCCCCATAAATGGACCTCACAGTAACTATCCCAACCATGCCTCCCACAGACCCCGAACATTCTTGGCCTAAGTCAACACTATCTCTTCAAGGCCCCGACTTATCAAACTCTATCACGATTCCTTTGCTGAGTCTGTTCTCCCAGCAGGAAAAGCTCTCTGACTTTTCTAAGAAAATCATATTCCTTTAAGTGGTCCTCCTTTTTTCCACAAAATCTTTTCTGACCACTCTGGTCACTGTGGAACCGTTTTTTCTCTGAACTCTGATAGTCCTATCAGTATAAAAAATAGTTCCAACTTCCCTCAACTTTCCATTTCCCCCACTTGGGGAGGGTCTCCCTTTTTGCCAACCCCTTCTTCTCAATACTGAGTTTTCCCCTCTCACTGTCAGCCCCAATCCAAACACCGTTACAAGAAACACCATGCAAATGCAGGCAATAATGATACAACAAGCTTATACTATTGTCTTTCTTAAGGATGCTTGCTTTTTAACCAGTGGTTGCACCCTTGTTTGATCTAAATCAAATAATTAATTGAGGATCTACCACATGTAAGGCTGTGTGAGGGCCTATAGAAGTGCCAGAGCAGCTTTAGACATGACTTGTCCCCAAGGAACTTAAAATTTATCTGGGCAGAGGAACCTAATATACATTGTTCAGTCGCTCAGTCATGTCTGACTCTTTGCAGCCCCATGGACCATAGCCCGCTAGGCTCCTCTATCCATGGGATTAACCAGGCAAGAATACTGGAATGGGTTGCCATCTCCTTCTCCAGGGTAATATACATTAGAAACAATAAAACAAAAGTTCAATGCTTAACTGTTGGTTTTGAATATAGGGTACCTTATGAAGGTAAACTCATGGCCAGGATGAAATGTCAGAGGTGGCTGAAAAGGCAGTGTTCTGCTGCCATGCTGGGCTCTTTCAGGGGCTTCATAAAGATGCTCCATAATTCTTCTGGATGGTGGAAGTGGGCTCAGGGAAGCTGTTACCCAGAGAGATGTGGAGGGTGGAGGTGGTGATGGTGGTAGATGGGAAATAACAGTGGAAATCCTTGCTCATTATGCTTGCAGATGCAGTTGGGGGACTGAGGAAATTATAAAGGAGGTGTGAGGACAGGAGCAGTGTCATCACACTCCGCCTTGGTTCCACAGCCAGGACTTTCCTGTTTCTTTGCTGTGGTAATATACCTATTCTCCAAGTATTGCTGCCACTGTTTGAAGGAAACCATTATCTTGATTTTCAGAGAATGACAATCTAGATTGAAGCCATGCTCAGAAACCTCCAGAAAGCCTATGTTCCCTTCAGCTCTTTAGAGAAAACCATGATATTTTGTGGTAGGTCAGGAAATGAGGAAAGAAAAATAGTTAGGATGGGAAAAAGAAATAAGGAAAAACACACCTATGGAAAGTGGAAGAGAGCTAAGTAGGGGAGGCATGTGGTGTCCACTGAAACAAGACGTCTCCTATCTTTTAAAACAAATTTACCAACTTTTCATATATACAGAGAGACCACACAGCGTTTGCCATAAAAGTCAGTAGGATAGATTTCTGGACTTCCCCACTCCCTCTATGCCCATGGACCCATCTCTCCAAAGAAACAGAAAAGGAACAAATTGTGGTGGTGGAAGGTTAAGTGACTAGAGAAGAATCTCACTAGCTTCACGTACAATTGGAACTGAGACATTTAATGCTAGGTCAGGCTGACCGCCAAGTCCCACAGAAAGCAAATACGCACCCAGTGTTCTAGCCACAAGTTAGCTCTGAACCAGGGTCCGTTAGTGACCTGTAAACCATTATTGTTGGTGCAGTAGTTACTACTTCATCTGGAACTAGGTAGAGGCAATTTTAAGGGAGCTTATTTACATCATTAGCTAACTGCTGGTTCGTTCATTTCATTCCTTCGTTTCACCAGCCACAGTCTTGTCCTGTGCTGGACCAGTGGTCTGTGTGTGTTTTCCTTACGTGTTATATTATCAACTTCTCAAGGAATGTGAGTGGATGTAGGGTATTCTATATACAGGCCTGGCCTACAAGAGAAGCATCTCACATGAAATCATGTTTACCGATTTTCCCTTCCAACTGGCTAAAAGGGAGATGACACCCAGTGAAATTTTATAATTTTCCTTTGTTATATTGTCTTTATTTAAAGTATTCAGGTTATACTGGCCTCATAAAATTTGTTGGGAGCATTCCCTCCCCGTCTGTTTTCTAAAAGAGTTGGTATAATGCTATAATTACTTCTTCCATAAGTATTTGATAGAATTCACCAGAGAAACTATCAAAGTCTGGGGTTTTATTTGTGGCAAAGTTTTAAATGATAAATTCAATCTATTGGATAAATAGGACTATTTTTTTTTCATTTATTTTTATTAGTTGGACCTAATTACTTCACAACATTGCAGTGGGTTTTGTCATACATTGACATGAATCAGCCATGGAGTTACATGTATTCCCCATCCCGATCCCCCCTCCCACCTCCCTCTCCACCCGATTCCTCTGGGTCTTCCCAGTGCACCAGGCCCGAGCACTTGTCTCATGCATCCCACCTGGGCTGGTGATCTGTTTCACCATAGATAGTATACATGCTGTTCTTCTCGAAACATCCCACCCTCACCTTCTCCCACAGAGTTCAAAAGTCTGTTCTGTACTTCTGTGTCTCTTTTTCTGTTTTGCATATAGGGTTATCGTTACCATCTTTCTAAATTCCATATATATGTGTTAGTATGCTGTAATGTTCTTTATCTTTCTGGCTTACTTCACTCTGTATAAGGGGCTCCAGTTTCATCCATCTCATTAGAACTGATTCAAATGAATTCTTTTTAACGGCTGAGTAATATTCCATGGTGTATATGTACCACAGCTTCCTTATCCATTCGTCTGCTGATGGGCATCTAGGTTGCTTCCATGTCCAAATAGGACTATTTAGAATTTTCACTTCATTTTGCCTCAGCATTGGTAAGATGTATTTTTCAAGAATTTGCTCATTTCATCCAAGTCACAGAATTTGTGGGCATAAAAATTTTAATAATGTTAATTTCTTAGCTGTTTGTCATTTTGGATTTGTGGTGATAATGCTTCTTTTATGGAAATTTGTATTTTTAAAAAAATTCTTTATTTATGGTTGTGCTGTGTCTTTGCTGCTGCGTGCAGGCTTTCTCTAGTTGTGGCAAGCGGGGGCTACTCTTAGTTGCAGTGTGAGGGCTCCTCATTGCAGTGAATTCTCCTGCTGCTGAACACAGGCTCTAGGCATGCAGGCTTCAGTAGTTGTGGCACACAGGATCAGTAATTGTGGTTCTCGGGCCCTAGAGCATGTGGGCTTTAGTAGCTGCAGCGCACGGGCTTGGTAGTTGTGGCACTCAGCCTTGGTAGTGGGGCACACAGGCTTGGTAGTTGGGCACACAGGCTTGGTAGTTGGGCATACAGGCTTGGTAGTTGGGCACACAGGCTTGGTAGTTGGGCATACAGGCTTGGTAATTGTGACACACAGGCTTGGTAGTTGGGCACACAGGCTTGGTAGTTGTGACACACAGGCTTGGTAGTTGGGCACACAGGCTTGGTAGTTGGGCACACAGGCTTGGTAGCTGGGCACACAGGCTTGGTAATTGTGACACACAGGCTTGGTAGTTGGGCACACAGGCTTGGTAGTTGTGACACACAGGCTTGGTAGTTGGGCACACAGGCTTGGTAGTTGTGACACACAGGCTTGGTAGTTGGGCACACAGGCTTGGTAGTTGGGCACACAGGCTTGGTAGTTGGGCACACAGGCTTGGTAATTGTGACACACAGGCTTGGTAGTTGGGCACACAGGCTTGGTAGTTGGGCACACAGGCTTGGTAGTTGTGACACACAGGCTTGGTAGTTGGGCACACAGGCTTGGTAGTTGGGCACACAGGCACAACAGCTTGGTAGTTGGGACACAGGCTGGTAGTTGGGGCTTGGTAGTTGGGCACACAGGCTTGGTAGTTGTGACACACAGGCTTGGTAGTTGGGCACACAGGCTTGGTAGTTGTGACACACAGGCTTGGTAGTTGGGCACACAGGCTTGGTAGTTGGGCACACAGGCTTGGTAGTTGGGCACACAGGCTTGGTAGTTGGGCACACAGGCTTGGTAGTTGGGCACACAGGCTTGGTAATTGTGACACACAGGCTTGGTAGTTGGGCACACAGGCTTGGTAGTTGGGCACACAGGCTTGGTAGTTGTGACACACAGGCTTGGTAGTTGGGCACACAGGCTTGGTAGTTGGGCACACAGGCTGGTAGTTGTGACACACAGGCTTGGTAGTTGGGCACACAGGCTTGGTAGTTGTAGCTGGGCACACAGGCTGTCACAGCACCCCAGGGAAGTCCAGCAATTTGTGTTCTTAATGTAATTTTGGAGATCAAATGATGCTGCTGCTGAAGCCACAAGATGAAATAAAACTTGGTCTTTGAATTCACATTTGATAGCTGCCAACTCATCAGGAAGCCTGCGTCATATTGTTACATGAGGAACACAGTAGGATTACCTTACTTATTGCAAATTGCCGTAACTGGTTTCTTTGTTCATATTCCTTGCTATACTATGGCCCCTGGGGCCATGATAATACTGCTTTTGGTATTTTTTCCAGTGCACAGTCAGTACTTGGTGAATATTAGCTTCTCCATAAGTGTTTCTTGAATATATATGAATGACTAAAATGGTTGCTATGTGTCTGAAGCCTTAAGGTTTTCTTTCCCTGGGATGTGTGACTCAAGTCCAAGTTGGAGCTTCCGAAAGCATGCAATACTGGCTGGTTGTATCTTTCCCATCCTCCCTCCCTTTCCCACTCCCTTCTCACCGTTTTCTGGGTCCTGCCTTTATTCCAGAACCACACCTGAGACTCACTGTCAGAGACCTTTCATGAAGGTACAGTGTCTTTCATTTGGATCCCACTATAAGGGAATTCAGAATAAAACAGACATGGGCTGGGTTTGTTTGCTTTCTTACCAAAACATACTGAAAAAAAAAAATCAGCCCAGCGAACAATACAACGACTTAGAACTCTATGCAAATAGATACATAAAAATAGATCCCAGAAGAAATGTTGAGATTGTGTTAGTCATTCAGTCCTGTCCAACACTTTGCAGTTTCATAGACTGTAGCCTACTAGGCTCCTCTGTCCATGGATTTTCCAGGCAAGAATACTGGAGTGGGGAGCCATTCCCTTCGCCAGGGGATCTTCCCCACCCAGGGATTGAACTTGGGTCTCCTGCATTGCAGGCAGATTCTTTACCATCTGAGCCATGTTGAGATTACTTGAAAGAAAAAAACAAGCAAGCAAGCAAACAAACACACACTAGAAGGATTCTTCCAGTGACATAAGTTTAATACCTTTGCATATAGAAAAGACCCTAATGCTGGAAAAGATTGAAAGCAGGAGGAGAAGGGGACGACAGAGGACTAGATGGTTGGATGGCGTCACCAACTTGATGGATGTGAGTTTAAGCAAGCTCTGGGAGTTGGTGATGGACACGGAAGCCTGGTATGCTGCAGTCCATGTGGTCACAAAGAGTTGGATACACTGAGCAACTGAATGGAACTGATATACATAATAGAGTAATTATAAATTATACTTAAGGTAACAGATTCATTGCTGGAAAAAAACATATTTCGCTATATCTTACTGTATGTTTCTATCAAACAACTTTATCAAAATATTTTCTCACTCAGATTTTCATCCAGTTGGACTAGCCCCCTTAAACAACAAGTATTGGTGAGGGACTTTCTGTGCAAAAGTAACTGTTAGCTGAAGATTGGGTGCCTCACTTATACTGCGGTCCTTATAAGTGAGAATGGAAACTTTCCAGCCCATACAGTTTGCTGGGTTCTAGATAGCCTTTTGAGTATTTTTAAAGTAATAACAAATGCTTACAGCAACGTTGCATTCCAGTGATGCTTTTTCTTAATGACTTGCTGACAAGTTTACTCTTCTGTTTAAAGCAAATAGGTGCCATACGAATTCTCAAAATGCCTTTGTTCTTTGTCTTGCCTCACATGTGTTAGTTTCTATAGTAGTTTTTCATGCATCGCATATAATCTTAGAAAAGGAGGGCTACTACAGTATACTCTGCAAATACATTCTGCTGCTGCTGCTGCTGCTAAGTCGCTTCAGATACATTCTAGCAGGCATTTATTATAAAGCAGACATTATTTTCCGTTACTATCTAGAGGTTTATTCACCAGGAGAAAATCCTCCAATAGGCTGAGTTTAAAAATCCTGGAGGGAAGCGTATAGAAAGGGAACCTAACTAAATGGCATAGGGTGGCATGGTAGGAGTTGTGTGATTCCTGTGGTCTCCATGTAAACTATGCCCTTCTCGATTACATCACCTTCCTCAATTCTCCTGTGACTCTTCAACTCCCATCATTTCTGAGCCCATCATAGTCCTAGGCACTTCCATAGTATCTAGAAAGTCCCTGATTACTCAGTTCTCTGAAACTCTTCATCCCTTTTCCTTTAGTTTGGTTATTTAGTGTCCCCTAAAGCTAGGCAATGATATTGTACCTCCGCAGAAGATGGCTGATAAATGGAAGACTCCCGTCTGCACGTCTCCTTAATTGGAGGCTTTAGATTCTGTAAAATGCAGGTACAATTTGGTTCATTTAAATTCTATACACGTGCTCGTGCTTGTGTAGCTGAGTTGTGTCTGACTCTTTGTGACCCCACGGACTGTGTCCTCTCCAGACTCCTCTGGCCATGGGATTCTCCAGGCAAGGATATTGGAGTGGGTTATCATGCCCTCCTCCAGGGGCTCATCCTGGCCCAGGAATCAAACCCACATCTCCTGCATTGGCAGGTGGATTCTTTACCACTGAGCCACCTAGAAAGCCCAAATTCTATGTGTAATTTGCTTAATCAAAGGGAATACCCTGGCAGTCCAGTGGTTAGGACCTTACCCTTCTACTGCAGTTCGATCTGTGGTTGGGGAACTAAGATCCCACAAGCTGCTTGGCATGGCCAAAAATTTTTTAAATTAAAAAAAGTACAATACTGTAGAAATTGAAAAATTGGTCATATAATTCATATGGAAATTAAAAGAACAGTGAAAAATTTCAAGAATTATCTTATTTTTTCAAGAATATATTTATTCTTATTTTAATTTTTATTTCAACAAATATTAACTCAAGAATAATCATGAAAAGAAAGGACAAAGTTGGTGGATTCTTAACAGTCCTGTGAAATAAACGCTATCATTACTTCCCTTTTACAGATGAGAACACTCAGGTACATAGAGGGTAAGTAGTTTATCCAAGCCTACACATCTTCTAAGTGGTATCTACACCACACATTCAACTATTTCTTGTTGAAGAATCTTTCTCTTGCTCAGAGTATGTATATTATATCTCCTTTTGCTCTACAGGAGAAATATCATCATGTTATTCTTATCTCTAAATGCCATCTACATAAAAAGGTTCTACTGTGTATTTTAGAGCTTTGCTCATGTTAACAGAAAAATCATTTTACCTGGTATCATAAAATACTGTCTTGGCTTTTAACCAAGAAATACCACATTGAAATTCTTAATGTGATGAAATATTTTACAAATTGAATTTGAAGCCATCACAACCATCATTATGGTCAATAGAGTTGATTCTCATTATAACCAGTTTGCTCTCTCTTAATAAGGTATGATATTACAAAATTTGCCAGTTTTTATTAGTATCATCTGTGTTGTAAAAATAACTGAAGGGAAGTTGGCTCCTGAAACTCTGCCCTGGCTTCTCTGTGATATATTATGATAGTTATATGTAAAAATACATGTGGTTTCACTTATGTCAGAGTCCTAATCAGATGTTAATAATCTAACTTAATATTGTGTTTTATAAATCATAAGACAATTTTAGGTACATTTGTTCTTCATGGTTTCATGTAGGTTTTTGATAACATATTTGTTTAAGGGATTCATTTTCATGTTTAATTCTGCTGCCCCTATGATTCTGAGTATTTCTGCAATGGATTGCATTAAAAGCAATCCATTGCATTGAAAGCAAGTTTCCACTCCTCCTGTTTTGGGAGGAGCATTTTGTCCCAGCTCTTGACTCTGTGGTCAGCCACATGACTTGCTTTGGCCAATGGGATGTTAATAAATGTGGTGTGACGTGTGCATTGGATTCAGTTCGGCTGTTATTGAATCTCTGCCATAACCTTGAGAACATGACCAATGCTAGCCCACTAAAAGATTGTAAAATATGCATAGGAAAGATTCAGGTCATCTGAGGCTATCCAAGACCAGTCAGCCTCTAGCCAATCTGTGAGCTGTCCATAGACTCATAAGTAAGTCTAGCCAAGATCAGCCAAGAGTGAGCCAGATAAGCAAAACTACCTACTGACATATAGACTAGTGAGAAATACTAAATTATAGTTACTTTAAGCCACTGTCCTCTGAGACGTTTTGTTATACAGCAATAGCTAACAGATATAGCCTTAGCTGTAGCAATAATCATACTGTTTCTATTTCCCCATTTGAGTGCATATGTGTATACTGAAGCTGCTCAGAACAGTGATTGAACCTCTAGGATTCAGAACCAGGCTGCCTGGGGTTCAAATCCTAGTTTTAAAATTTATTTCACTTATAGTAGTGCTTGGCACTATTCACCATGTTAAGTAAAATGCTGCTGCTGCTAAGTCGCTTCAGTTGTGTCCGACTGTGTGCAACCCCATAGATGGCAGCCCACCAGGCTCCCCTGTCCCTGGGATTTTCCAGGCAAGAACACTGGAGTGGGTTGCCATTTCCTTCTCCAATTCATGAAAGTGAAAAGTGAAAGTGAAGTCGCTCAGTCGTGCCTGACTCTTAGCAACCCCATGGACTGCAGCTCACCAGGCTCCTCCATCCATGGGATTTTCCAGGCAAGAGTACTGGAGTGGGTTGCCATTGCCTTCTCCGAGTCAGATGCTACATTTGTGACAAGTATAAGCACAAATGATCTCTCTCTATCCCTTCAACTCTTGTGAAACTGATAATATTACACTCATTTAGTAGATGTGGATACCAAGGCTCAGAGAAGTTAAGAATCTTGTGCAGTATCATAGTAAGTGGCAGAGCCAAGATTATGAACCTCAGTCTGGCCATGTTTATAATCACTATTAAAAAAATATATTGCCATGATATCTCATCCATCTTGGCTTGCTTTTGGTCCAAATTTCAGTTTCGTGCCTCAAGGAGAATTAGAAAAAATAATTTAGAAACCTAAGTAATATTAGCAGGGAAGAAAGGGATGTAACAGAGAAAATGTGGACCACACAAAGTGTTGGGTATCCCCTTTTTCTTGCCAAAGGTACTTTTCCAGTAAAACCCTGTTTATATGTATCAGTGTTGGTCATAGAAAAGGAAGATAAATGAAAACCACACTGGCTAAATCTCATCTATTTAATACAGTAAACACTTCATTAAACCAGACTTATTTCTAGGTTCGAGGATGGGGTGGGAGAATACCCTTAAATGAACTTACAGTATTTGTAGTATAGATTTTTTCAAAGCAGTATAGTTTTATTTAGGTAAATAGTGATTTCATGGCAAATACTGTTGTTTATAGCTCCTGCTGCATGGTTATATGATAATAACTAATATTTAGCTCTCACTTGTTCCCCATCCCCTGCTGAGGGATTATAATGGAATAAGTTATTTAAACACAGCCTCCAGTCGTTGTTCATTGTTAATTTCTTTAGAAAGACAATAATGATAGAATGATCCTAAATTCTAGACTCCAGGGTCTTTGTTATTGAGATTTTATAATCCCTCACTCCTTGGATTTTCCATACAACTTTTTTTAGTTTTAGTATTAATAACTTCCTTTACTTATTCCAGTATCTTCAAAATATGATCACTTCAACATTCAATTAACAGAAAAATAATTAATGACTATTTTACATTTTGATATTAAATCCAGTGTGAATTTAATCTTAAATAGCACACCTCAGTTTGGACTAGCATTCATACTTGTTTTTAAATTTTATGATTTTTTAATTGAAGTATAGGTTTAAAAAAATTTTTTTTTCTCCCAGCAGTGTCTGGCTATAACCCATACTTATCACTCACTGTTATGAGCACTGAGTGTAGAAATAGTTGCTTCCTCTCTGCCCCGATGTCACGGGTGCAACAGGACAGCTGCTCTGATGATGTTGGCAGGTCCAGTATCTGCAGGGCAGCTGAAGTATAGTTGGTTTACAATAGCTAGTTTCAGGTGCATAGCAAGGTGATTCAATTTTTTATATACATACACATATATTTATGTCTATGTTCTCTTTCAGATTCTTTTCCATTATAGATTATTATAAGATATTGAATATAGTTTCCTATGCTATACAGTAGGTCCTTGTTATTTATCTACTTTGTATATAATGGTATACATCTGTTAGCTCTTAATTTATCGCCCCCGCCATGTGTGGATGTGCAAGTTGGACCATAAAGAAGACTGAGCACTGAAGAATTGATGCTTTTGAACTGTGGTGTTGGAGAAGACTCTTGAGAGTCCCTTGAAGTGCAAAGAGATTAAACCAGTCAATCCTAAAGGAAATCAGTCCTGAATATTCATTGGAAGGACTGATGCTGAAGAAGCCCCAATACTTTCGTCACCTAATGTGAAGAACCGACTCATTGAAAAAGACCCTGATGCTGGGAAAGATTGAGGGCAGGAAGAGAAGGGGGTGACAGAGAATGAGATGGTTGGATGGCATCATCAACTCAATGAACATGAGTTTGAGCAAACTCCAAGAGATAGTGAAGGACAGGGATGCCTGGCATGCTGCAGTCCGTGGGGTTGCAAAGAGTCAGACACAACTGAGCAACTGAACAACAATAACAACCCTTTCCTCTTTGGCAACCATAAGTTTATTTTCTGTGTCTGTGAGTCTGTTTCTCTTTTGTAAATAAGTTCATTTATATCATTATCTTAGATTCCATATATAAGTGATATCATGATATTTGTCTTTCTTTATTTGACTTACTTCAATTAATATGATAACCTCTAGCTCTATCCGTATGGGTACAAATGGCATTATTTCATTCTTTTTATGCCCAAGTAATATTCCATTGTATATAAGTACTACATCTTTTTTTACCCATTCTTCTTTTGGATGTTTAGATTGCTTCAATGTCTTGACTTCTGTAAATAGTGCTTCTGTGAACATTGATGTGCATCTATCTTTTTGAATTAGAGCTTTTGTCTTTTCTAGATATATGCTCAAGAATGGGATTGCTGGAACATATGGTACCTTCATGTTTAGTTTTATAGGAACCTTCATACTGTTCTCCATAGTGGCTGCACCAATTTACATTCTCATCAACAGTGTATGAGGGTTCCTTTTTCTCCACACCCTCTTCAGCACTTATTATTTGTAGAGTTTTTGATGATGGCCATTCTGACCAGTGTGAGGTGCACAAAACTATTTCATTGTACTTTGCATTTTCCTAATCATTAGTGATGTTGCGCATCTTTTCAGGTGCCTGTTGGCCATCTGTCCTTACACTTTAGATCATTGTCACCAACAAGCAAAAAAATATAAAATTGTCCCTTTCTTACGCACATGCTGCTGCTGCTGCTGCTAAGTCACTTCAGTCGTGTCCGACTGTGCGACTGCATAGACGGCAGCCCCCCAGGCTCTGCGGTCCCTGGGATTCTCCAGGCAAGAACACTGGAGTGGGTTATGCACATGCTAGCAAGTCATAAAAAAAGAAAACCCACTGGAGTCAGATACCAATTCTTTGGTACCAGACTGGACAAAGTGGCCTGCATAATCTACAGCCTGGATCGTTTGCCTCTGGACTCTGTATTCTGTTCTGAATGTATATTTCAAAATGTTCAGTTTCTGTTTTCTTTTACTTTGTCCAGTAAAGGAGACTCAGGCTGTTTTTTCTTTTCTTTTTTCTTTTTTTTTTAACAGTTTCTGCCTGGAACCAATCTCATATGACCCAGGTTTTCCTGTCTTTTATCCTATACATCAGAATCATAATGTGCCTCCACCAAATGTTTGAGAGCTATAATTTACTCCGAGGAGCTCAAGACCAGTCACTTTGTATGTATGGTGACAAATGTGTCAGGTAAGATTGATGGTTAGCCTTCTGTGTCAGGAGCTTCCTTGCTGAAGGTGGGCTGTTGTTGCATGCACCCAAATCTCCATCCCTGGGGATAGGCCAGTGCCAGGACCAGATTCATGGACAGATAATTATTATCATAGTAAAGTAACTTCAAAGGAAGAGTGGAATTCTGTGGCTGTGAGATCACAGTAGATCTGAGTGTAACTTTTGCAGTGTTTCATTAGTTTTTCCCTGGAACAGTCCAGGAAGTGGCATGCATGAGGCTTTCTGGCTCACAGATTTGCTGTGCTTCTGGGAAAAAAAATTGAAGTCTTAAGAAATGTGTTTATGGTGCCCATATCTTAAGAAGCTTTTACTTGATCTTGGCAGGGAAAGCTGTTGTTCGAACAATTGAAAACATCTTTTTAAACTGTTTCCAGAGAGCATTTGCAAACACCCCCAAGTAAGGTTACATATTTACAATGCAGCTCTAAGCCTCAATTAAAGCTGCTGTTGTATAGCGTTTGTGGCCTCTAATAGCTTGACACCATAATAATATTATACAGTATCCCAAGATAATGAGACGAGTCTCTAACATCTGCTTATACTCAGAAAAAAAGGAGAATTGGAAGGTTGCATCCTGCAACTCTTGTGAAGCACTGCCTCTGCTTGCTGTGTCTCCAACACAGGGTGGCTTTTCCCATGGATTGTTTCTCTACCATCCCAGGGCAATGGCAGAATGATCTGGAAGAGATTGGAGAAAACTTACTAGATATGCTGCTCATGCTGGGAGCTCAGCTAGAGTGACCTCATTACCTCATTAGGGAAAACATTTCTGAGCTCTGCCAGAATAGTTCAGATTGTGTTTTAATTAACAATTCTTTTTTTGTGGTGAGAGCATATAAGATTTACTCTTCTAGCAACATTCAAGAATATAATACACTCATTAATGATAACCACCATGCTGTACAATGTATCCCCAGAACTTGTTAATCTTATAACTGGAAGTTGGTACCCTTTGGCCAATAGCTCTCCAACCCCACCTCTTCTTCCCCTGCTGACTCTGATAATCACTGACCTACTCTCTGTTTCTCTGTATTTGGCTTTATTAGATTCCACATATAAGTAAGACCAGACAGTATTTGTCTTTCTCTGACTTATTTCACTTTACATAACGCTCTCATGGTTCATCCAGGTTGTTGCAAATAGCTTCCTTCTTTATCAGGGCTGAACAATATTACATTGTATATGTATACTTCATCTTCTTAACCCATTCATCCACTGATGGACCTTTAGGTTGTTCCCATATCTTGGCTATTGTAAATAATGCTGCAGAGAACATGGGAGTGCACGTATTCCTGTGAGATCTTGATTTTAATTCCTCTGGATGTTTATCCAGAAGTAGGATTGTTGAATCAGATAGCAACTCCATTTTTAATTTTTTGAGGAACCTCCATATGTTTCCCATAGTGGCTGTACCAGTTTTCATTCCCACCAACAGTGCACAAGGATTCCCTTTTCTCCACATCCTAAGCCATACTTGTTGTCCCTTGTCTTTTTGATGCTAGTCATTCTAACAGGTGTGAGGTGATATCTCATGGTGCTTTTGATTTGCATTTCTTGGATGATTAGTGATGCAGACATTTTAGCTACTGCTATGAGGTAATAGTTTTGTAATATATACAATGTATCAAGTCAGCATGTTGTATACTTTAAATTTACATAATAGTAGTATATATCAATTATATCTCAATAAAGCTGGAAAAAATCTTCAAAATGTATAAATGACAAGTAAATTGTATCTCTTTAAAATTTATTTTTTTAAATTAGAGGATGATTGCTTTACAATGTTCTGTTGATTTCTGCCATTCATCAACATTAATCAGCCATAGGAGTCCTTTGGACTGCAAGGAGATCCAACCAGTTAATCCTAAAGGAATTTGGTCCTGAATATTCATTAGAAGGACTGATGCTAAAGCTGAAATTCCAATACTTTGGCCACCTGATATGTAGAGCCCACTCATTGGAAAAGATCCGGATGTTGAAAAGACTAAAGACAAAAGGAGAAGTGGGTAGCAGAGGATGAGATGGTTAGATGGCATCACTGACTTAATGGACGTGAGTCTGAGCAAGCTCCAGGAGTTGGTGATGGACAGGGAAACCTGGCTTGCTGCATTCCATGGGGTCGCAAAGAGTCGGACACGAGTGAGCAACTGAACTGAACTGATATACGTGTCCCCAAGCTCTCGAACCTTCCCGCCACCTTCCACTCCATCCCACTCTTCTAGGTCGTCACAGAGCATCAGATTAGAGATCCCTGTATCACACAGCAAGTTCTCACAGACTATTTTTCATACGGTAATATATATGTTTCAGTGCTACTCTCTCATTCATCAGTAAATTGTATTTTTAAGTTAGTTTATTAAATAAGAGTCGTTGGTTTTCAGATGGTGGAGAATACTCCAGAGGTCATGATCTTTCTGACTTGGATCTTTCATATTCTCTAATGTTGAATGTCGTCTTCTGGAACTGAGTGATGGGGAATGATGTTGAATATGCCCATCTGACACTTTTAACAAGAGACCATTTGGAAAGAGGTTTAAGGTGGAGCTACCTTATACCATGCTCCACTTTCCTGGGGTTATACTCTCTAGGAACAAGGATCATCATTCTCAGTCTTCATTAAGTAGGAATTTGAGGCGTAATGAAGGGAAATTACTTGTGAAAAGAAACACAGCAAGTAGAGGAGCAAATAGCAAGAATGGAATCCATTTATGTGCTTCCTGATCGGCCAGGCAATACTGTGCGCTTGTCTGTTTAACAGAACTGTGGGAGAAAGCATAGTTGACTTATTAATTAATTTAAAGAGAGGAGATAGTAATGACTAGAGTGGGCATTCATTGGTTGACTTTCTAGTGTTTTCCAGTCTTACCTTTTCCCTTTTTTAGTGGAACTTAAAATTTTCTCCCTTACAATTTATTGGGACTTAACCTGACCAAAGATTTAAGTAAAAGCAATTTATTTGGAAGAGATACTGATGGGGAAGTGGGGCAGTGTGGCAGGGAGAGGGAAAGTCAGCTAAGGGTGTAGTAACCAGTCACTATGGATCCCTGGTGCTCGATGCCCCTGAGAAACTCTGGGGTACTATGGAGAGCACACCTCACTGTCCTTCCAACTGAAGAGTCAGGATAGTGGCATATTTGTCTGCCAGTTTCCTGCTGATCCTTAGTTGAGGGCTGCTTCTGGGAGCATTAACTCTGGAACTTCTAGCTTGCTCTGTGAATGGGCCAAACATGTTCTTGTGGTCGGGAGTGGGGAAATGCTCTCAAACAAAAAGTAGCATTTGTTTGAGTAGACTGAGGCTGAGGGGAGACGTATGGATAAAAACAGTGAGTACAGCAGGACTTGACTCTGCCCTCATCTCGAGAGGGGGGCCTTGATTGACTCTAATTAGTCAACACAGTCCCACCCCTTGGACACTGTCATAGATTTGCTATTTGGGCACGTAACTCAAATCAGTCTACATCAGGAATGCCACTCAAATCCCAGACTTTAGTCAGCTGCCGGGAGAGCTGACTCTCTCTTCTCTGTGAAATGTGAAGAAGCAGGAAGCCCTGGATATTGCTGGCAGCCACCTTGGGAGCAGAGAGAAGAACCATCTGAATCTGAGAACATGTGATGAATACTGGAGAAGAGAAACAGGGTTGTAGGAACTAACTGAGCCCTGCATTAAGGTTCATACAAAGCAGAATAAGGCTGCCTAGGGCTGCTGTGATGAAGTACCAAAAAGTACATGTCCTAAAACAACAGAATTCTACTATCTCACAGTTCTGGAGGTCGCAAGTCTGAAATCAGTGTCAGCAGGGCCAAGTGCTCCTGGATTACTCTCAGAGGAATCTTTCTTTGCCTAGTCAAAGTAAGACAGCAGCCATCAGTTAAGTAAACAGAGCATTTATTCTAGTGCAGATGGTAAACATAGCTATATTCTATGAAATTATTTATTGTTCTTAGATAGTATCTACATAGCAGACAATCATGAGTTTTCAGTATCCATGCTATTAGTGATAATAATGCTTGAACAAAGGAATAACTTCAGGAATGTCCCCTGCTCTAGCAAAATTAAGTTATAGAAATTTACAACCAATGTGAATTTTTAAAAAATTTATTTATTTGGCTGCACCAAATCTTAGTTGCAGCATGCGAGATCTTTGATCTTTGCTGTCACATGTGGGGTCTTTAGCTGTGGCATTCAAACCCTTAGTTTTCAGCGTGTGGGATCTAGTTCCCTGAGCAGAGATAAAGGCCTTGTTTCCCACATTGGAGACATGGAGTCTTAGCTATTGGACCACTAGGGAAGTCGCCTGATGTGAATTATTAAAGGTTCAATTCAGGATGCTAAAGAAAGAGAGAAGAGACCAAAATTCAGAGGCATAAACAATAGCCGAGATTTCTGTCTCTGATGTAAATCTAGAAACGTCTACTCTCAAGGTCACCCAGGACTAGGTTTCTTCTGTTTTGTGGTTCTGTCATCCCTTAGATTTTTGTCCTCATCTCTCTGGCCGAAGCGGTCTCAGCACCACCATGCTTGCCCTCCAGCCTTTAGGAAGGGGAAGGAGTGATTACAGAAGCAGCAGCCATTTAAATGACATGACCTAAAAATAAATAAATAAATAAATGACATGACCTGCATGTTGAACATTCTCTTCAGCTCGCATTCATGTGGCCAGACCTTAGCTGCAAGGGAAGCTGGAAACATCTCTAGCTGTGTGCTGTGTGGCCTTATTTCCTGCCAAAATTCCTGGGGTTCAGTTATCCCCAAAACCAAAAGGTAGAATGGATGTCAGGAGACAATTAGCTGAAGCAGATGTGCTATGATTTCTCTCAGGAGAAGAAATGAAATTTGCACATTGAGGGCCGACAAAACATGGGTAGGCATTCATTTACTTAACGACCACCATGTATTGAGGATATAATGTTTTCCTCATGGTTATACAGTCTAGTTGGAAAGATAGGCAATTAAGTAGAAATTAATAACATGTGAAGATGTTGTGATTGTGTGACATCTGTGAGAACTGTGAGATACACTGTGAAAACAGAAAGCAGAGGGACCTGTTTTTGTCTCGGGGCAGAAATATCAGTGATGGTTTCCTGGGGTGACCAATGCTGGACTGAGGCTTCTGAGCGAGATTCTATTTGCATAGGAAGAGGATGTTGTAAGAGTGGGAATCAGAGATACAATGTAACGTTAATGCATCTTGCAAAGTCAGAAGTCATTTACAAGGCTGCTGCAAGGAATCTTAACCCAAGGCAGGAGCAATGGGAAAGTTATGTAGAATTTATCCAGAAAGGAAGAAGGATTACTGAGCTTGGAGGAAATTTTCTTGGCACCAGTCTTGTAGCAAAGTATAGAGTCATGATGAGCCCCAGATTCTGGGTCATCTGCAGTGGTTTGAAACATGGACCTGGTTATTCTTTGGCTGCAAGCACCAATAAATCGATCAAGCTTTTCAACAAGAATTAGAATATTCCTATAATTCCCCATTAATCACGTCTCTTGGAAAGGTAGGAAGTGGTAGGAGTCACATCTGTTTGGTTGTTTGGCACCAAAGTCTTAGCTCTCCTAGTGTTTATCTGGTGTTCCTTTACTAAAAAAATGTTGTAACTTTGAATCATGATGAAATCTATGTTATTTGGAGGGTTGCTTTTGAGAAGGGATAGCAAATTGTCCTGAAAAAAAGTAGTGGGGGGGGGGGTGTGGAATACTACAAGATAACAACTGGGTAGGAGCAGGGGGACTTGTCAGTTTTTGTTAGTTTGGAACAAAATATCTCTCTCTCTTTTTTTTTTCCTGTTTTGGAACAGGGTATATCCTTTTCTCTGTATATATTTTATGAGGTTTTGGTTTAACTGCAGGTTCTGAGCTGCCGCATGCTTTTAATTTTACCTTTCTTACGATCATTTATTTGCGAGTACTTATTGAGTGCCAGGGTGAAGTGTTGCTAGCTTTCGCCAGGCGTTGCAGGCTCTGGGTGTTGCTAAGGGGCTAGGTAGCTAGGCTATGACAGTGAAAAAGGCAGACTTGGTTCATGCCCAAATGCAGCACAGCCCTGGACATGGCGGTGCACCTCTCATCAGCTTTATTTCTGAAATGCTGTGTGTCTTTGGCCAGTTACTCAGCCTCTCCCTTCTATGAAATTCCTGACCTACAATGAGAATGATCACAGTCTTGTTTTTCCCCCTTTCACTCTTCATTCTCACCCTCTGGCAAAATTCTACTGTATCCGATTCTTTTGCCGTGGCTAGGACATGACTCATTTGTGACGAAGCCAAGTATGAAATATGCCAAGAGCGCCTCCTTTTTGAGATTTCTTGGAGAAGGATGAATCTGAAAGTATTCACTAGAAGGAGTGATGGCCTCCCCATGGTAGATATTCCATGTTTTTACTCACAAGATGGAAGCTTAGGTATCCCTAGGAATTCCATGTCCAGCTGAGGTCATTTCCATTGTCTACTACACTTTAGAGACATTCTGAATGGAAGAATAGGATGTAGGGAAGTTATTTCTCCCAGCATTTGGCAGGAGTAGTGGCATGGAACAGGCATTAGTGAGTTGAGTTACCTGCTAGGCACTGTTATATATATTACCTTGTCTTGTAAAAGGAACAAGCCAACAATGAGACATTATTATTCCCATTATAAAGATGAATAGGTTGAGGATGGGAGAGGCTAGATTAAAGGTGATAAAATGCTGAAGCAGGATTCAAACCCCTCTCTTAGACTGCCATGTCCATGCTGCCTTTCACCAAAACATTTTTCCTCGAGCTGGTGAAACGCAGACACTAATTAGTCTGGTTGGGTCGGCTCTGCTCCTTTCAGGAATCTAGGTGAGTCTCAGCTGTCTGGAAGAACAAATTCCTCCCAGGCTGGGATAAAATGGGAAAGGAAGTTGGCTGGAATGTTGTTGCTCAAGCTGCTGTCTTCCTGGCAAGAACAGACCATTTTTATTTAGCAAATGATCAGAGTTCATCATCCTGTTTTCCCTTCAGTTGGGCCTTAAGGATACTAATAAAACATTAAAAATTTAAAAAAAATTCTGTGGTTTTGAAAAGTTGTTCCAAATTGAGATCTGGATCAAGTCTACAGAGAATGTGTGTGTGATCGCCTTGCACACAGCAGAAGTTGTTCTTGCCCTGTGTGTGTTGTGCTGTGAGTTTTTGACTGTGGGTTTCTGGAGGGCAGGGGATACAACTCAGTCAATGCAGAACCCTGAACACCTAGCCCAGTATCTGGCACACAGCACTGCAAATGACCATTGAAATGAAAGTGTATCCCTTTGTTTCTTGTCCATGACTAAAGAAATCAAATTTAAATTCAAATAGACTAATGTCAATCATGTCACTTCCAACTCTTTCCATTCCTGGGGCAAGTGTGGGCTTAGTTTACTTTGAGTTTTACTTATACTCCACCCTCTTTAGG
This sequence comes from Cervus canadensis, assembly GCF_019320065.1. Classification (NCBI taxonomy): domain Eukaryota; kingdom Metazoa; phylum Chordata; class Mammalia; order Artiodactyla; family Cervidae; genus Cervus; species Cervus canadensis. The sequence continues at coordinate 34,709,078 of NC_057401.1, read as the reverse complement.
GGAAAGCCATGTACCCGAGGTACACAGATTCCCAGGGTCACACCTTGTGGAGCAGCAAAGAATTTGATTAGTGGTTAATGCAGGAGACTGCCTGCAATGCAGGAAATGTGGATTCGATCCCTGGGTTGGGAAGATTGCCTGGAGGGGGAAATGGTAACCCACTCCAGTATTCTTGCCTGGGAAATCCTGTAGACAGAGGAGCCTGGCAGACTATAGTCCTTGGGGTCACAGAGTCAGATACGACAGCGACGAAACCACCACCTCCAAGTTTGTAACATATCCATTTGATTTGCAAATATAAGTGCCAAATTTGTCAGGCCAAAATAAAAGGGAATTTGGAGAGAAGTTAGGGGAAGCCCATAGAAATATTGAGATAGATTAAGTTTAAAGGACTGCTTGGGAAATGGTTAACTTTTCACTAGCACAGGAAGAGTAGAGAGAAACGCATCAATGAGGACAGCAGCTCTGTTGTCTGAGTGGGTCTATTTGCATTTTTGCTGGTAGGGTCGCTATGGCCTCTTTTACTGAAGTTGGTAATGCTCTGGTGGTTAGTTTCAATGATTTTCTTTATTGTGATTTGCAGATCAATCTCTTACATGGTTGTTCCATTTAACCTGTATTCCCTAGGTTATTTCTTAAAGCAATTTATTGGACATTATCCTAAATTGAACTGCATTTACTATCCCCTGACTCAATTACTTAAGTGGTCCACATCCATTTGATTTTGGTCGTCTGCTCTGGCTGTTTGCTTTTCTTCTAATTTTACTATCAGTTGCTAAAGAGAATAGTTCTGCTGTCCTTTCCTTCCCACACCACTCTCTGTAGAAGCAGTGCAATTCATAAAGGCAGCTGTTCTAATCTGAAAAAATCCTACTTCTTCCATCAAGTATGGTTTATTTCAGCAATTCAATTCTACAAAGATTTAAGGAGTGCCTACTTTGTGATGGGAGTCAGCTAAGAGCTATCTGCTTGCCCTCTGTCTCCTTTAGAGCAAGTTTCCTAGGCAAAGGTCTCTGATTTCTGAGCAGCATGCCTTGCTCTGGATCTTTTCAGACGGTTTTCCAACACCAGTTTCAACACCTGGGTTCCTTTCCACATGTCTCTCACAATGCATAGCAACTGCCCATCCTGTTGGCTGGCTGTTGTTATTCGTGCGTTTGCAACTTCTAATTCATGACCTGGCCCTGTTTCTTCAGGTGTTCTTTTATCATAGACTTTAGGATAGTTTCTACTCTTTGTCTCATAACATTTGTATAATGTGCCTGGTCCTGGTTCATGTCTTGAATTATTTTTTTTTAAAGGTTAATATCAATACAATTTGTCACTTCCCACCCTTAGAATTTCCTCTTTAAACTTCTGAACTCAAGGAAGATTCACCATCTTCCTTCATTTCTCCTAACCCTTGTAAACCAGCACTGTGTTTTTATTGGCCTTCAAACTTGTTTAAGTAGAGCTAGTGGTGGGAATGGAAATGTCTCTTTCTGGGAAACCTGGCTATTTATACTCCATGAGTGAAGACATCTTTAAACAGGGCTCCCTTCTGGTCTTTTCTAATTTCTCTCCTGGTGTGAAAGTGACATCTTGTTAATCTTTTCCAGTATTTGTTAATTTCCATGTCCATCTTGGGAGGTCAATGGCTCTGTCACCAATTTGCTGCTTAAATCCCATTACAACCAATTCTCCACTAACCCACAGAGAGCCTAGCCATAGGTAAAGCTTGCCTCACCTGCAGTGTCCTATGCTATGGAGTCTCAGGCAATACAAACAGGATCTGACCTGTTCTCATGAGACAGAGGGAAACCTTGTCTAAAGCCACTTAGGAGCTCAATAGCTGAAAACCCAGAAATTCCAGATTTGGGAATATTTGCCCTGATCACTCAACCATGCCACAGTTCAAGCCTCAGGTTATATTTTGAATGACAGCAATTTGATTCAACCATGACATTGAACAGGAGATTGAATTACCAGGGTGTTGAGTTTACTGAAGGGAAAGACAAAACAAAGTAGGAGAAATGGTAGCGATGGGGAGAGGCAGAATTTGGTAGCAGAATGGAAGGAAATGAAATTAGTCTGTTATTTGGAAAAGCCCGAGAGAGACTGGAGATCATGCTAAGGAGCCCATGAAATGCTTTTTAAAAATTTATGTGCAGTTCAGGGCCTTTGTGAAATGCCTACTTGTGCTACAGCAAAAAATAAGGTCCTGTTTCTTAGTCAAAAAGGAAAAAATTAAGGCATGTTAAACAAGAAACAAACCTAAAGTATGATCTTTGTCTTTGAAATGTTTCTTCTTTTCTTTCTTTTTGGATTTATTCTGTGCCAAATGGAAGAGAAGGGTTTTATCCTCATCTTTTATCCCTGGCGTCTTTCTGGTGGTGTCTACTAGAGTCTATAATTGGTGTGAGGATACAGCTATTTAACTGGAGGAAATGTGATTTTTTTTTTTGTTTGCAGCTGTATTGTATTCCAAAAGGAAATGTGGTTCTGTTACAAGTTTGCTATATAATTCTAAATGTCTGGGCTCTGATACAACTGTACACTCATAAAAGGAGGAACCCAGGCTGAGTGTTTGGAATATTAGGTACTAAATGTTCTTTTTACAAAATATGCTGTTTCTCTCCATTTGACATTCAAAACTTTGTGTAAAAAGCACTTCTTCAGTGAAGAATCACTTTCCTTTGTCTCAAGAATTAAAGAGGAATATCTAATGTAAATACTTAGTCTGGTGTGAATCATTTCATTTTTGGATATTAGAAGCTTTTGAAATATTAATAGGTTTATTTAAAGGCTTTAAGCTTACCTTGTGTGCAAAATACAGTGTTTCAGAGCTTCCCAACCGTCCTGTCCGGTAACAGTATATTTGACAATAGGGGATCAATTTTCTCTATTCACTCTGTCAACTAAACACATTTCCCCTTCCATCTATTTGTCTCAATAGAATGAAACTGGCTACTTTTGGCATTTGGCATTCGTTATAGTAGCTTGTATTTTTTCCAGATGACTTTAGTGTATATGTCAGCACTATATACATAGAGCTTTATTTTTTTAAATAAAGCGGAATTCAGTCTCACCCTTTTATATAGATGAAAATAAAGCCATATGGAAAGATTTCATTTTTCAAATGTACTTTTAGCAGACAGACAACTTAAATTCAGCTTTTGTTGAAAGCAGGTTGCGTTTGTTTCATGTCGTTCTCACTGTTGACTCTGAGTATGAAGAGCATTGCACGGACTCGGCTTTACATCACGTACAGTGCATCTCTTGCCCTTGTGTTTGGACAGATGTGAAGGGTAAGGAGGACTTGAGCAGGTATTTTGGACAGCTAGGGCAAGTCATACATCCTTGGAAACTGATGCAATCTAGGTTTCAGCAGAGACTGTAAGGCCCCAAAGACCTTTACTGGTTCCACAGTGAGGTGCTGAGGGGTGGGGGTGCAGGTGGGTCCTAAACCAAGCCGTGGTATCTGCAACCCCTGCTCAATGGACACTCACATGCCAGTTAAAACAGAGCCTCCTTTCTCAAGACAGCTGGATTGCCTTCATCTGGAGACCTGACCACTTTGTAGAATTTGAAGAAAACTCTCATAGAATCACGGAATAAAGACATCAGCCAAGAAATGTCCTGGAAGACATCTGCCCTATATATGTGTGCAATAATCTATTTGAAAAACAAAAATCATGTACAGTATAGCTCGTAATCTGTATTTTGCTTGAGAAAGAGAACGGCTGTGACTAGAAATACATCTGGGTCCCTTTAAAATACCAAGCGCAGCACTCATTAACAAATGTGTAAACATTGATTGTAATCAGCCATGGTTGGGGGACATCTCTTCTCGCCTCAAGAATGGGTTAGAGCAGGTTGGAGATTTTGAGGACATCTTGCCAGAGATGGAAACTCTAAGGGAAAAAAGAGATTCCAGTGGGAAAGGCATAGCCCTGAAGAGAGCATTAGGAGAGATTTCCTTTAGCAGTGGACTGCTCCTGACTATTTAATTAAGAAGAGACTAGAGGCTTGGACACCAAGGAAAAAGCTGGGTAAGCATATTCAAAACTGTGTGTTTCTTAACAAAATTATTGGCAGCAAGTGTAGATTAATATGGAAGATTCAATAAAAATTTGAATTGAAAGCAGCTGTAAAGTTATTAAAAATCAAGTAAGAAGGGATAGTATTTTCTTATTTTTAGCTGTTTCATTTTTTCTGGATTCTTTTTATTTTGGTTGTATCTAGTGGTTTATAAATGAGACTTTTGAACTTTCTATTTTATTATGAATAACATTTAAATATTTTGGTATGTCATTGTACGTCTTCCCTTGATATCTCATGTAGGATATTTTAAATTTGAGGTTGCAAGCAATTAGTGAGTGGAAGAATCTAATTTAATGGTTTGTGACTTGTATTTTTCTTAATGTTTTACTGAAGTGTGATTTACATGTGGAAAAGTACATATGAAGTTTGATCAGCTCCACAAATTGAACACATCCTTGTGAATGGCATTGAGATCAAGATGCACCAGCACCCTAGAAGCACCGCATTAACTCCTTCAGATCACCATCCCTCCAAGGGCAACCCTCTGTCCTGACTTAGAACAGCATAGAGTTTAGTTTTGGTTGATTTTGAACTTTATGTAATTAGAGTCATAAAGCATTAACTCTTTTGTACCTAACATTTTGTATGGGAAATTCATTTGCATTTTTGCAAACAATCATAGTGCTTTGCTGTATGACTATACCAACCTTTATTTATCCATTCTATTGTTGACGAGTCTTTAGGTAACTTCTGATATTTGGCCTTATGAACTATTCATATCACTTTTGTGAACAGTCTAAACGAATCCAATGATGGGCACATGTACTCATTTATCCTGAGTATTTACCTAAGAGTAAAATCATTGGTTTATCGGATATGGTATATTCCACTTTAGTGGACCCTACCGAAGAGTTTCCCGATGTGGTTGTCCCAACTCAGAAAAGAATATCATAGAATAAATAGAAATAGAATGGAATGGGATGGGATGGAAAAGAAAATGAAAGCCTGCATCACATACTGTCATGGTAATTACTGTTTCTTCAAAATTTCATTTATATTAATATTATATAGGTATTTATGTTTGTCCCTGGAGAAGGGACTGGCAACCCGCTTCAGTATTCTTGCCTAGAGAATTCTATGGACAGAGGAGTCTGGGGGCCTGGTGGTCTACAGTCCATGGGTCACAAAGAGTCAGACACACACATTTATGTTTGTACTAGATCTAAATATGAAATATATTCCCTTTTTTCTGAGTTTCCATAAAGAAGTTCAAGAAGCACTTGTCTAATCTCAAGGCTCAAGTCCAAATAATTATACCGACTGTATTACTTTAATGAGCAACAGAAAATGCCCTGGTGTCAGTGAGTAATAGAAAAGTCTTTATCAAGAGTAGGGAAATCCTAAGTTCTTTTAGGATCTGAACCAACTCAATAATAATAATATTTGGAAATATGCTATGATAAGAGTTGCACAGATAAGTGAAAACATGAAGCTGAATAATTATTTATGATTTGGGAGCAGTCAAAACAGTAAGCTGGCTAATTTTCACATTGTCATTTCTGGTCTTGGTTATGAGAATGCTTGTGGAGCATCCCTTATAAGGTTTCTCCTCACGCACAGCTAGCTCCAGCTTACCCAGCTCTCAACCAGGCAAATCAGGCACTCCCAAGTTCAAGGCAAAGGGCTAATTCCACTGTAAGAAGGAAAATATGTAGTTCACATACAAAACATATTTGCCTGCATTTCCTGATTGATCACCTAGAATAGTTAGGACTTGTTAACAGCCATCATAAGAGAGTGTTGGTAGCATAGCTGACTGCCTGAGATTGTATCCTGGTTCTACTACTTACTACCTATGTTTCTCTCCCTCCTTCCTTCCCTGCCCTGATTATGAGGGTGGCACCTATTGCATATTGTGGTTCTATCTTTTAGGCTCATGGTTCCATTAAAAGTAAAAATCTGATCATGTTATTCCATTGCTTAATATCCTTCAATGTTCCCATTGCCTCTGGGGAAAGTTATTCAGGTCCTCTGCCCTCTAACCACTTCTTTCCTTACCTGTTGACAGACACTGCCCCTTGCTTTCAACCATACTGAACTCCCTTTGGTTTTTTTCTAAGTGCCAAACTCCATCTGTCTTTGAAGACTTACCATGGGAAGTTCCCTTTCCTTCTTTTGTGCTTGGCTAATTCCTGTTTTTCTTTCAGAGCTCATAATAGATGACACTTTCTCCAAGGTGTGAATTATTTGTCCTTGTTCCTATCCATTTTTGCTGTTTTCTAAATATGCCACATTGTATGTGCTTATTTTATTTTCTTCCCCAGTGGATGTAGGTTCTCTAAGAGAAGGGCAATGTCTCTTTCATTCATCTTTGTATCTTTTAAAACATTGTTCATCAAGTTAGTCATGAAACACAGCGTATTCTCTGAAGGGTGGATTTGCAGATGACTTTTCATTTCTGTCTTTCTACTTACCTGTTTTGACTTACTTTTCTACAGTGAACATGCATTACCTGTGTTATGAAATTGTGAAAGTTTGAAATGAGTTAAATATCAAAAAGTTAATTTTTAAAAACCCAGATAACTGCAGGAAAAGGCTAAAGTTGATAACATATCAGTGAGTCTGTTATCTGTGGTTGGTGTTTAAATGGTGATAAAATTCGGCCCCAAATCACCCCTATCCTAAGCTTATATTTGTTAGTAGGATTGAGAGTATGGAGATTGTAGGGCCCAGCCTATTAAGGGCAGGTGGAATCAGAGAGGAAGTGCATATGATTAAAGAGCAGAGGGTCATTTAGGGAAAACAGATGGGGCCAGCTGTGAAAGTTCTTTGGAAAACTGGAAGAAAATAAAAGGTTTCCAAGTGTATGAAATAATAGGAGCTGCTGAACCAGGAAATATGAGCAAAAGCTGGAGGAATAAGAAGTACAAAGTATAATAGAGAGAGAAGAGGGATAAAGGAAAGAAAAAGAAAGGAAAAGAGGAATAGGGATCAACAGGGGAAAAATATATCAGAAAGATGCTGAGGGAACAAGTCAGGAAGAAACAGAAGGTGAGACTGTTGACATGGTCTGCCCAGCACAGGACATCTGGTCTCCTGCTGGTGGTAGATCTCATTCAGCCGTCCAGGTGCAGCCGTCATACCATGAGGTGCTGGAGGGATTTCTGAATAGTACCCTTTGGGTCACTCTTTTCTTGGGAAGGTTTTGTCTTCCACACTTAAGTGCACTGGGCCTCTGGTGTGAGCCATTTATTTACGTTTTGAAATGTGAACGTTGCCTGTGAACTTTCTCTACCCTGTTGTATCTGTGTGCCTGGGACAAAAGACATGGCTTAGCTGTCAGCGCACTGAAGTATGCAGCCTGCCTGTAGGTCAGGTCACAGAGCAAAGCTGTTTAAAAACTATGGGGCTCCTCTTGGGAGACAGCTGTGTGTCCAGGCAGCATTTGTCAGCTGGGCTAAAGATGGAATTGAGGACAGAAAGGAACATCCAGAAGAACACTGTATGAATGGAAGGGTGCCATAAAGTGTTTTAAACTGGTGTGAAGTCAGGCTTGAAGTGTTGAGGTCAGAGGGTAAGTTCTCTTTTCCCTGGAGCCCAACTCATTCTCTGGCAGAGTTTCGGAAAGCTAGTTGTGGTAGGTAGAGAATGGTAGAGAATGGCTGCACCGAGACTCATTGATTGTGGGTCTTCCTGCTAGTTTACTAAGGTGAAGCCGATGGTCCAGAGTTCAAGGTGCTTGTGTTTCCTTGGGATTAGGAGGAGGTAATGAACTGAACTGAACTGAACTGAATGGTCATACTGTATCATTTATTTTCTTACCCTGCCATAGATGCTACTTTTAACCATGGACTCTTTGGTCTTAGAAGTACACACTTTTGGCCACTGTCTAGTGAGTCTGACTAATAGAATTGATCTTAAAGTTGAAAGGGCTAAGACAGGTGGTTAAATTGTCTCTTAATTGGGGGAGGCATTTAACGTTCATGAGATGATTAAATTCAATATATGGAACAGCATGAGATGAGTAAGACAAAACTTGCTTTACACTGTGGCCTTGAATTTATTTATGAGGCTACAGACAGGACTGTTTGTGTTTTGGTTGTTAAATTTGTAAGCAATCACTGAAGGTAGAGTTGGGCAGAGCTAGGATGGCTCTGGGAGAAGGCAATGACACCCAACTCCAGTACTCTTGCCTGGAAAATCCCATGGACGGAGGAGCCTGGTAGGCTGCAGTCCACGGGGTCGCTAAGAGTTGGACATGACTGAGTGACTTCACTTTCCCTTTTCACTTTCATGCACTGGAGAAGGAAATGGCAACCCACTCCAGTGTTCTTGCCTGGAGAATCCCAGGGATGGGAGCCTGCTGGGCTGCCGTCTATGGGGTCGCACAGAGTCGGACACGACTGACATGACTTAGCAGCAGCAGCAGCAGCAGGATGGCTCCACTGGCTCTAAGGACTCATCCTTTTCTGGCTTTGGCATGAGTTGCAGGCAGCTTTCCACTTTTTGATGTTGCTCTGCCATTGGAATGATTCACATCTAATACTATATATTTCAATCCAGAGGACGAGTATAATATCTAACGAGCTATCATGGAAACTATTCTGTTTGTAGATACCCATGCTCGTATGGAAAATATTGAGGCTCATTCATAACTCTGCCTTCAGAAAAAAGTTATGATGTTGTGCAAAGGGCATGGATTTAGGCATGAGATTGTCCTAGCTTCAAATCTAAGCTTGAACACATACTTACCAGAAAACCTTGGACCATTTATTTCACCTCGTAACTTCAGTTTCCTTACCTATAAGATGAGGATAGTACTATCTACTTACACAGTTGTTGTGAATATTAGATAAGAAAATGTGTATATATTAGGGTTTTTCATTGCATACAACATAACTTGCTTTCACTAATTTAAACAGAAATTATTTGTTAAGGGATATTAGCTCACAGAATAGCTGGAAATGCAGAAAGAATGGTCTGTAGGCTGGGCTTCCAAGAATCACACTGTAGAACTGACCTGCTAAGAGAGATGCTGCCACAGTGAGTCCCAGAACCTGGTTATCTCGGCCCTCATCAGAACTTGATAAATCTAAAATTGTCATTGCTTCTGCCATTCTTAGAAGAAGCAAATGCTTTCACCTTCATGTTTCCCAGAAATCTATACCCACCTGAGTGGCCTCCACATCTCACTGTGTACTTCTGTTACTTCTAGCCCTAATAGACTTTTCTTCAAAGAGTTATGGTCTTTTTACAAAGATTATTCCCAAACGCCTTGTATTTTGCCCTCAGATCACTGTTGCTACCTTGCTACCCACAATGACTTTCCTTCTACTCTCTGCCCATCAAAAACCTTAAGGACACCATGCAACTTCTCCCATTCCAAGCTGCACAGAATTAAGTCATTTCTTTGTCCTTCAAATTTAAAATGACCTCGGTCTGATTACCCTCATTTCTCAGCTATTGTTGTCTTTACCTGTTATTTTAAAATTTTATTGTGCAAAATAATTTTGCATTTTAATCTGTTCTCAAAAAACTTGTAAGTTTCTTGATAGCAAAGACGTGTGTGTGTCTGTGTGTGTGTGTGCATGCCCGAGCTCAGTTGCTCAGTCATGTCTGACTCTTGCGATCCCACCAGGCTCCTCTGTCCATGGGATTTTCCAGGCAAGAACACTGGAGCAGGTTGCCATTTCCTACTCCAGGGGATAATTCCAACCTGGGGATTGAACCTGCATCTCCTGCATTGGCAGGTGCATTCTTTACCACTGTGCCACCTGGGAAACCAATAATATAATATTTGGCAGTCTCTACAGTATTGAGCACATGGTATATATTCAACAAATATTTGTTGATAACAAACCAGCTGGTTTGTTAGCATACTTAAAATTGGCTCCATTAAAAGCTGTAGTGGATGCTATGATGAGCTACATAGATTCAACTTCTGGGCCAAAGGACTTAGCCCTCCATCTGTTTTACCTTAATTTGGGACAAGTCTAAAGGGCCATCCAGCTTCAGGGCTCCCTAAATAAAGCTGAGAACTGAAGAACTCATGCTTTTGAACTGTGGTGTTGGAGAAGACTCTTGAGAGTCCCTTGGACTGCAAGGAGATCAAGCCAGTCAATCCTAAAGGAAATCAGTCCTGAATGTTCATTGGAAGGATTGAGGCTGAAGCTGAAACTCCAATCCTTTTGGCCACCTGATGTGGAGATCTGACTCACTGGAAAAGACCCTGATGCTGGAAAGATTGAAGGCAAGAGAAGGGGAGGACAGAAGATGAGTTGGTTGGATGGCATCACCAGTTCGATGGACATGAGTTTGAGCAGGCTCTGGGCATTGGTGATGGACAGGGAAGCCTGGCATGCTGCAGTCCATGGATGGGCAAAGAGTCAGACACGACTGAACAACTGAACTGAACTGATGGAGTTGGTCGGGGGTGTTTGATGAGACTACATCACAGTCCAACTTCTCCCTCTTCTCAGTCCTTGCTTCTGAGTTTCTTCCTTAGGTGCTGATCTTCAGAATACTTCCTAGTAAAATTTTTCCACCCTTATCTCAGGGTGTTTCCCTGGGAATTCCACCTGCAACAGGAACTGTATGATAAGATAAAAACAATAAACATTGGAAGGTTCTGAGTTTGGTTTGATGTATTTGAAAGGAAAAGAAGTTGTTCAGATTTTGCCAAGTTTAAGTTTAAAATTTTTTTAAAATTTTATTTTTAAAAATTTATTTATTTAGCTGCATTGGGTCTTAGCTGTGGCATGTGGGGTCTTCTGTCTTCATTGCAGCATGTGGTATCTTTTACTTTTTAGTTGTGGGATAGGACTCTTAGTTGTAGCATATGGATTCTAGTTCCCCAACCAGAGATGGGACCTGGGCATCTGCATTGGGAGTGTGGAGTCTTAGCCACTGGACCACCAAAGAAGTCCCTTGAAATTTCTATGCTTGTATGTTTGAAATCAGGGATGTAATGATAATTACAATTATTAATTATTATTAATTAGTTATTATTGTTATAATATTTCCAAATAAGTATCTTAAAAAATTAATGACTAAGCGTGTCTTTGCATTCTGGTAGGATATATTACCTTAATCAGAGAGTGATAAATGAAACTGAAAATAGGATAGTTTTAACATGTATATTTTACTTTCTTATATGTCAGAATACTGGAGTGGGTAGCCTTTCCCTTCTCCAGGGTATCTTCCCAACCCAGGGATGAAACCCAGGTCTCCCACATTGCAGGCAGATTCTTTACCACCTGAGCTACCAGGGAAGGTAAAGGAGAAGAAAAAAACAAAAATAACATGTGCAGAGTCAAGATCCGTCTAATAGCCAAGTCAGTCATCTAATCCAGGATCTTTAAATTTCATCCACTGTGTGTGGTAGCCCCTTCCTTATCTGTCTTTGAGGGATTATCTCTGTAAATCAAAGCTGAAGGATGATTTTTATTACTTGCATTTTTTTATACTATGCCAAACAATTTGAAGCATTCATGGAGCAGAGTGTCTGAATTTCGTAAAATAACAAAAACCCAAAGAAGTTTAATTCAGTCAAGAGATTGATTTTTTTTTTTTTTTTTGCCTCCATGGTGCCCAGCTGGTGGGTTGACAGAAATATTTACTTCTCAAATGACTATTGTTCCTGCTCTCATGACATCTGGTTGCTTTGGCATAAACAAATACAAAGAAGATGGAGGGGAGCAATAACCTCTATCTTATATATAATTAAGTTCAACTCAAAGGCCAAGTAATAAAGGAAGATATATTTTTAAAGTGCCTCCCACTCCATTCTCCATAAGTCAACTTTTTGCGTCAACTCGACCTGCTCAGAGCAACCTATGAACCTCTCTGTCTTGTTCCTCTCACTTGGTATTGAAAGGCTGGAAAAGGTAGACTGGCTGTGGGTCCTCAGTGGGGCTGTGTTTCTAGATTTGTTTAGAAACTTGGAGTAGTTCATCAGTCTATCAGGGGGAAGGAATCTGTCTATCAGGTAGCCTGGCACCAGAGACAGAGTCAGTGGTAAGTGGGCCCAAAGGAAAGGGCAGTTTTGCTTTTATTTTGCTAATTTGCTTCTCCATGGACAAAGAGTCATATAATTTTGGCCATATTTGGTTGATCTCATGAATCAAATCTACCCTGTGCTGTTCTGTCCCCTCTAGAGTGGTCAAGACTATCCAGAATTGCTTTCCTATGATCTGAGTAACAAGGCAAACCTGACATATAACCAGAAAACAAGAAACCAAAGGAAAGTATATACACCCAGTCTAGAATAAGCATGATATTTGGAGTTTAAGATCTCAGTATCTAAATACTTTTATTAAGATTCTAACACATTTTGGAAAAGCAGTTTTGGGAGCTCTCTGTGGCTTTCTGAACCCCCAAACAGATCTTGATTGTAACTGTTCTGCATCAGATGGTAGAAGCTTGGTTTTCAGAATCTGACCCTTTAGTGATAATTACCTTATTAAATACAATTATTTTTTTAAGGTGAAATAAAATGTCAGCTTGAAATTGTGCAGCTGCAACCTGTCTTGGGAAGGACTCATTCCCTAGTTCTCACGCGATGATGTTTGTATCTATTTTCATTTCCCAACAGACATTGATTACCGGCAAATAGATCATCCCTGACATGCCAGCTAGAGTGTAAGTACATGAGTCTCTCTAAATTGATATTCTTTTTCCCAAATGCAGTCTTCCAAGTTTTAACTTTTACTAATAATACTCCATTGTATTTAGGGATTATCACTATGCATGTATTTGTGCTTGTGAGCCTCAAAGTTACACAAGTCACAGAGGCCAGGTCTATTATTATTGCCACTAATACTACTACAATGGCCATTCATTGACTGTGGACCACGTGCTGGGCGAAGTGAAGTCACTCAGTTGTGTCTGACTCTGAGACCCCATGGACTGTAGCCCACCAGGCTTCTCGGTCCATGGGATTTTCCAGGCATGAATACTGGAGTGGGTTGCCATTTCCTTCTCCAGGGGATCTTCCCGACCCAGGGATTGAACCCAGGTCTCCTGCATTGTAGGCAGACACTTTACTGTCTGAGCTACCAGGGAAGCCCATGTGCTGGGTACGTTGCATATGTTGTAGTTAATCCATTCTATAACAGTACAAGTTAGGTGTTATTGTGTCTATTTTATATGCAGAAAAACTGAGAATAAAAGAAATGAAATAAACTATCTGGGGCCTCATAGCTACTCATAGCTAACTTGTAACAGACTTGGGTTTCAGTACCAGTTCTTTCTGGGTTTAAAGATCTTAATTTTTCATTTTTTCACTTGGAAAATAGTATCTATGCAATGCTAAGAATTTGGGGATGATTAACCTAACCATTTTCTATATAGTAGTTTAATATAGAAATATTCTGCTTTCCCTTTTTGCAAATGCTATGAGTTACTCCTTTTGTCTTTAGGTCTAACATGGTAGTTGTGATGCTTAAAATCACAAGTCATTTATGGGAGTGGTACAAAGTGCCTGGGTTTGAATCCCATATCAGCTACTTACTAGCTATGTGACCCCAGGTAAGGCACTCAGCCTAATCCCACAGGGGACTCTGTAGCCTAAATGTCACTTTAGGTTTTGAGGTAAGGGAACTGAACTTGGATACTCTCTTACTGGTCAACCATTGGGTAAGTGCCCAGAAATGGTGGGAAGGAAGAGATACAAAAGTCCACATGGTCTACACGTGTGACAGAGTAGCGCTGCCTGTGTTAGTCAGTAAAGCCCCAAGAACTGGAGAGTGTGGGACTCAGAGAACTGGCCAATATTGCCCGAAGTTTCTGGCCAGAGCCCAGGCGGGGTCACATGCAATGTGGGAACCGTTCTCCTATTAATCTAGCACCCTGTGGGCATGTCCTGTGCTGTAGAAACACCTGCTGGGCAAGACCACTCAGGAGAGACCCTCACTGCTATAAAGCTGTGGTTCCTGCCATTTTTGAGGGCACCTTGGAGCCTTTTCTCTCTTCTTCCTCTTTCTGCCTTGATAAAGCAGAGCCTTGGCCTGGTGCTGAGACAGCAGGTATATAAAGAGGAGTAAGTTAAGGTCTCTTTCATTTGCAGAGCTCACTGTCTTGTTAGAGAGGCAGCCATGTATACAACTGGCTAAAATAATTCCTAAAGACAGTGACACTGGGGCTGAGAAGAGGAAACAGCACAGTGCTATGGAAACACAAGAGGAGGAGAAGATAATTCAAAACGGAGCTTTGAGGGGAAATACAAGACAGTGGTGACATTTTAGCAAAGCCTTGAAGGATGAATGTCAGTAAGATGTTTAAGTGGGAAAGAAAGGGAGGATCCTGAAGATTGAGGGAACTGTATGAGCAAATATTGCATGAAATGAAGCATGTAGTTTGCTCAGGGCAATGAATATTCCTCTGGCTACCTTTGTGTGACATATGTTGGGAGAAGCAGGGCCTTGACGCTGTGAAACTTTCACAGGGGCACAAGGCTGTCACTGTGACCAGGCTGTGTAGCACGGTGCTGCTAACTGGTTTCATTACATTACAGCAGAAGTGTGCTTGGGAAACTGTCTTCACAAATGACTGACAAAGAAGGTTCTTTTTTTTTTTCCCAAAGAAGGTTCTTAGTGGAAGTTTCTGTTGAAACCCAATGACAATAGAAACAACATTCCAAACTGACGTGTAAGACCAGGATTTACATAACTTGTTAATTCTAGTTATTTATCTGTAGATAGTTTGGCTTTTCTATGCAGATAATCATGTCATCTGCAGATAATGAGTTTTGTTTCTTCTTTTATAGTCTTATGCTTTCTGTTGCTTCTTCTTTCTTTTAATCTCTATTGAGGTCTCTACTGAAAAGACCCTGATGCTGGGAAAGATTGAAGGCAGGAGGAGAAGGGGCGACAGAGGATGAGATGGTTGGATGGCATCATTGACTCAATGGACATGAGTTTGAGTAACCTCCGGGAGTTGGTGATGGACAGGGAGGCCTGGCGTGCTGCAGTCCATGGGGTTGCAAAGAGTCGGACACGACTGAGCAACTGAACTGAACTGATTGAGGTCTGGAAGATCCCCTGGAGGAGGGCATAGCAACCAATTCCAGTATTCTTGCCTGGTGATTCCCATGGACAGAAGAGCCTGCAGGCTATAGTCCATGGGTTCACAAAGAGTTGGACACAACTGAAGTGATTTAACACTCATGCACACATGCGTTGAGGTATAATTGACAAGTAAAATTGTAAGGTATTTTTAAAAAGAGCAGGATTTACAGAATAGTTGGCTGAGAACTTAAACCTTGAACCCTTCATCCATGCTGAGGGTGTAAAAGGGCCGAGGAAAGGAGTATGTTTGAAAATGTGTGGGGAGCATTTTTGGGGAGAATAGATTCAACCCAAGGGAATCCCCCAAATGAGTTGCTTCCCATCTTCGTCAAACAAAGAGCAAGAGGCTTTTAGAGCACCCACTGGAGTTGCGTGTCCCTTTAGGCTGTTCTTGTGTCTGACCTCATCTGAAAGGTTCAAAAGCTGAGACAGACTGGCTAGTTGCTCTGACTCGAGGAGTGAAGGAGAGATTGCTGTGCCATGGGATTGGTTAGTACTTTCAGAATTGTCAGGGCAGATAATGGGGGTGGCAGCAAGAGATAACTGGTATGGGGTCTCCTAATGTCCTTTCTGAGAGGAGGGGCACCCAGACCACAGCAGAGGGAAGCTGGAGGTACAGTTGGACTTCTTAGGGCTAAGGAAGGAATAAGTCTTCCCTGGTGGCACAGCAGTAAAGAAACCACCTACAATGCAGGAGATGCGGGTTTCATCCTTGAGTCAGGAAGATCCCCTGGAGAAGGGAATGGCTACCCACTCCAGTGTACTTGCCTGGGAAATCCCAAGGACAGAGGAGCCTGGTGGGCTACAGTCCATGGGTCCACAAAGAGTTGGATACAAGTTAGCAACTCAAGAAGGAAGGAATAAGCCATTAACTGGCAGAGAAGTGCCCCAGTTATGGAGCATCTCCAAAGAACCTGGAACAGTGCCCATGAGACATTAATCTTGAGACATTTGTCAGGTCCCAAGAGTGGCAATGCTGAAGTATCCCCATAAGATCAATCAAGTAAGAATGTACCTGCCTAGGACTTTCCTGGTGGTTCAGTGGATAGGAATCTGCCTGCCAGTGCAAGGGGCACTGGTTTGATCCCTGGTCCAGGAAGATTCCACATTCTACGGAGCAACGAAGCCCCGTGTGCCACAACTACTGAAGTTCTCGCACCTAGAGCCCATGCTCCGCAACAAGAGAAGCTGCTATGAGAAGCCCGTGCACTTCAATGAAGAGTAGCCCCTGCTCACTACAACTAGAGAAAGCTGGTATGCGGGAATGAAGATCCCGTGCAACCAAAAAAGAAAAAAAGACATTTTTTTCCTTTACAGATTTCCTTTACTTCTTCCATGACTTCTCATTCAGCGGTGTCAGAAAACACATGTAGCGAACTGAGGGAGGAGGAATAAAAGTGCTGGGTCACAGAAGAGGGAAGACTTTTTTTTTTAGCCCATTTCCCCTGTCTTGGACTTGCTGTGTGTAGTTAGGTCCCAGCTTGGGGTAGAGGTGAGAGGAGGGCAGGGGTGGGGGCGGGGAGGAGTCTTAACTTTATAGCAAGACTGACATTTACATGGGATTGGGCATTTATAATAATGGATTGAGACTGTTTATATTTCTTAAAGCTTATCAGGAAAATCGTGAGACTTTCCAAATTTTTATCCAAGGGTATCCACCAGTTAAACTCCAATGAATAAGTCATTTTATGGCTAAATCCTCTGAGTTATGCTTGTTTAATGTCATGGTGACACCACTAATTACTCTTATAATTGTTCCCATGGGAAGAACTTACCTAGTTCCCCAAAGATGGAATACAGTGTATCAGCACTTCTGATTTGGCCCTGTTAGGTCATGCGATGATGGTTATAAGCATGCCAGCCAGTGAATTAATGATTCTGATATAAGAATCAAATAAGTGATCCTGGCTCCTAGGATCACCCCGAATCTACAGTGAAATGAAACACTGTCTTCAAGTGATCTGCTTAAATGGTCTTAGCATCAGATAGGAGGGATCTTGCCATCAGGGTCCAGGTCTTCCTTCCTTTCTCCCTTTTTAGCATGAGGTTGGGAGAAAGGTCTTCCTTTTTCCTTCCTTTAGAGACCTTTCATAAAGTTCACCACCTCGTACCACACCTTTAACAGGGCACTGGTCACACTGCTTCCCAACAAAGACATGGAGATGTTACTTTTCCCCAGTGGGTTCTGCTAGGTCTTCAGAACTTCAAGAAAAGGCAGCCCAGATGCAAACACTCAGGGAGTGACTACGTTGTCTGAGCTCTTCTACAGACTATGTGCTAAGCCCTTAAAGAGCCTGCGGGTCCTATTCATTCCTGCTTAAGCATTTTTCAGAGCAAAGTTTTCTTCTAGATGGAAGTTGGCAAACTTTAGCCGGTGGGCCACATCCAGCCCTCTGCCTATTTTTCTGTAGCCTATGAGCTAGTAATGGTTATTATTTTTTAAACATTTTGGGGAAAAGATCAAAGAAGAAACAGTGTTTTGTGACATGTGAAATTATATGAAATTCACATTTCTGAGTCCATAAATAAAGTTTTATTGGAACACAGCCACGCTGATTCATTTTTGTATTGTCTATGACTACGATGAAAGTTGAATACTCACAACAGAGACCATATGGCAAAGCCTAAACTATTTACTATCTGGCCCTTTCCAGAAATGTGTTTGCCAATTCCTGATCTAAACTATGACACTATCTCCTATTTATGATTTTATCTTGATCCAAGAAGGTTCTGTTTTCCATGCATTAACCGTTTTTGACTCTGATGTTTAGGTTGTAGCAATCCAACAAGGAGGTCAAACCAGTCAATCCTAAAGGAAATCAACCCTGAATATTCATTGGAAGGAGCTGAAGCTCCAATATTTTGGCCACCTGATGCAAAAAGCCAACTCATTGGAAAAGACCCTGATGCTGGGAAAGATTGAGGGCAGGAGGAGAAGGGGGTGACAGAGGATGAGATGGTTGGATGACATCATCAACTCATTGGATATGAGTCTGAGCAAACTCCAGGAGATGGTGAAGGACAAGGAAGTCTGTTGTGCTGTAGTCCAGGGGGTTGCAAAGAGTCAGACATGACTTAATGATTAAACAACAATCATGGGGGTGCTATTTTAGAAAGTGAATCTTCCCCTGCTATGTGATTTCAGTGTGATACGGTGGGCAGAGCACTCAGAACCTTTAGGCTTAGTTCTGTCGTTAGCCTAGAGACTTTAGGTAAGTCATTTCACCTTTGAGGGCTTTGAGGGATGAACTCTTTAACAGGTTTTCAACCTGTGTTTTGAGGAGTTCTAGTTAGTCTTTGAATCCTTCAAGGATCCAATGGAGAAGTGGTTCTTAGTACCTTACTACTTGATCTTCAGAGTCCCCTCCACAATACAGACTTTACATAATGACCAGGTGCAGAAGATTTTAATGGATAGAAAGAACTGGCTTGCTGAGCAATTTTTTGGAAAGCCATAGAATCAGATCATCCCCTAGATCCCTTACTGACCCATGAGACTAAAAGGAAGGAAGGGCTTTTGGGATCTGATATTACTCAGATGTTTAAGCCATAAACAGGAGATGCAGATCTTTAGATTCTAAATCCAGCTTGCTGGCATGTTATGTAATAGTCCACCTATTTCAGTTTCCCCATCTGGATAACAGAAGTGGCACATAACTGGGTTCTTTAAAACATGTGATAGTTATGCTAATAAACACTATCTGGAGAAGAAATAGTAGCCTAGCTAGTTTATTCCAATTTCTGGCTTACTAAAAATTCACAGATGTGGTGTCTACTGGGGAAGCTGAAAGGTGAAGAGCATCTTATTACTCTCACAGCAACCCTTGGGGTTGATGGAGCTTTAATAAGCAGTTCTCTAAAAAACAGTTGGAAATGTATTACTTTATATATTCAAGAATAGATCATTATGGTTTAAGTTGGTGAAGTTCATTAGAAACACCTAAAAAGGGTGGAAACGATAAGCCACAGTTTTGCCTGACTCCCTAATGTAAACATGACGATATTTTTAGATGCATTATCTTTGAGTTGATAAACATTTTCAGTTGTGTTAAGAAGGCAAGCTTAACTGAATTTGCAGTCCACAGTCGCTGTTTTCTGCCCATTTACAAATGACCGTTCATCCGCCCACTTGAAAAGATTAATGATAGAGGGCAGGCAAATTGCTTAAGATACAGATTTGATTCATTTTTACTAAATAATGTTTAATAGTGGGTACATTGGGGAGATGGTACTGATAACTTTTCTGCAGTTAAATTTTGGAAGTACAAGTAAGTAAAGAAGTAGAAGGGACAGTCAAAGAGACAATAGAAGAGACCAGTACATTTTGTTTTCAATAGATATACTCAGTTTATTCAGTGAAAGTTTATTGACCACCATACACCAAGCACTGTGGAGGATATAGCAATGAATTAATTAGACAGAGACTTGTATTTAAGGGAAGGAGTTAAGAAGCAAAGAGTGGATACTCTCTAACTCATAAGACACCATCTTTTGGTGGCCCGCTGACTATTAGTGACTTGGGGCCCAGGTAGCAGGGAGGGTTCAGTTTGATGGAAACAGTGCATGAGATGGATAATTCTTGCTCACCTTTTTCAGTGTTCATCCTCAGCATCCAGTTTTGACAGCATTGATTTATGTTTCCGATCATCTTCAGACAGGAGATTTGAGAAGGTTCCATGGGCTTACAGTCCTATTCTGTTCCGCATGAGGTTGGAAGCCATGTCTGCAAGGGAATATTTGGGAATAGAATTGTGGAAGCTCTGAATTTAGATCTTCCCACTGTGATGTTTTACCATCAGGGTTCCCAGGGAAAACCTGGGATCCCCAACCCCGGCCTGCAGTTGAAACTGAATTGTTGGCTCTGTCCCCAACCGCTCTGTTACTCCTGGCCAGACACTTGATTTCTCAGGTTCCTGGGCTGGGCCATGCAATCTAGCCCTTCCCCCATCTGCTCTCCCTCATGGTATTCTGGTGGTAATTCACAGGAAGATAGCCCTTAATTTGCTTTCACTGGAAGCTTCCATAAAGTATATGATCAAGATTGAGAAGCCATGGTGGAAATAAGCATCTCAAGATTTATAGTTACATTGGGGTGGCTAGGGGGACAGGGTGTATTTCAAAGGCTGGTTCAATCTTCTGAGTTGGGGACTTGGAAAGAAACTTGGACTTTGGAGGGTTCGAATTTGTCAGTTCTTGGCCAAACACAACTTTCCATTCCTAAGGAAGAAGTCTATAAAAATGCCATTTGGACTTCAAAGAGATGATATTTTGATGCATTAAGTGTACATATGAATCAGAAACATGTGGATTAAATTTCCCGTTCAAACACGTGGCCTTGAAAATTTTAGGGGAAAGTGTTTGGCAAAGTATGCCTGGGATTTGGATAAAGACGGGGCTTTTCTTTTTTCCATGTTTGAGAAGTTTCATCTTCTTCCATGTGCCCCCTCAGTGATGTGATTGACATAGCCCTAATGCACTCTCAGTGGGTGACAGAGTAAAATTTGCCTTCTGGCAAATACATATTGAGTTTACGAAAGGGGAGGAGGATATGGATGTTCATTGGAGGGGTCACTGCAGTTTACAGAAACCCCAAACCCAACCAAACAATTTTTTCCTGGAATAAGGGCATGGGAAAGCAAGACACCAATTACACTGGCGACAAGTGCTGTGGGACAGTTGGCTCTGTTTTAATGACTAGTGTCCTGCCCTCTCAGTCCAAGGCCACCATCAATATTGGTGTGACCTTTGCAAGACAGCCCTTAAAGGACTCAGAAGAAAAGCCAGCCCTTCTGAGCTTGGCTGTCAGGGCACTGGTCCCTGCATAAGTTTTAGTTCATGTACAGTTCACTGGCTATAGTACGTAGAGGATGCCTTCCTTTGGAAGAGACTGCCTGTGTCCAGGAGGAGCTAGAAAACTTGACTGAGTCAGCTTTAGTGCAGCTTTCCACTGTGAATGGTGAGACTTCCGATCAAATATCAAAGGGCCTTCCATCTGTCATAGGGAAGAATATAGAGCCCAAATCATTATTTGGTCAAAGGTTACACACAACATTCTTTCTTTCTGTTCCATAATAATGTATTTTGTTGCCTGAATATAAATAATTCTTGCTCGTTGTAGAAAATTTAAAAAATACAAACAACTATGCAAAAGAAAATAAAAGTCACCAAAATCCAAGAATGCAGTTACCATTGTTAACATGGACAGTTTCCCATGTCATGAAGTGTTTTTCAAAGACATTATTTTAAATAGCCTTTTCAAATTCCACAGTACAGATGTTTCAGAATGCATTTGACCAACCTCCTATTATCGATATTTTAGTTTCCAATTCTTTGGTTATGATAATGCAGAGATAAACATTCCTGAATATAAATCTGTGTCCCCATCTCTGATTATTTCCTTAAGGTAGATTCCTAGTGAGGAGAATGCTGACTTAGAACGTGTGAACATTTTTATACATTTTGGTATATTATGCCAAGTAGATTTCCAGGAAGATTGCATTAATTTATTTTCCCACCTGCAGTGCATTTGATGGTCTTCCATTCTCTCGAGCCTGATAGTTTTAGAGGGCACCCTCTTTCTCATGCATGGACTCATGGTTGGGGATATTAATGAATCCTTTACATGCTGAACCATCCAATAAGAATGACAGTGACCATGGTTGCCAACCACTGAGCCCTAGAAGAAGTGAGAGTTCTACAAAGCATTTCAAAAAAAATCTTGTTGGTTTTAGAGCGTATTGGCTAAATTTTTCTTCTCTCCCAGCCCAACAGGGCTCCAATTATCCCCTCTTTTCTTTGAGTTCTAAGAATCTGCATAGCTGCTTCCCTGGGGACTGTTTGCACAGCAAGCTCTAGGTTGAGATCATGGGGTGTGGATTGCCTTCCAAGCCTGTTGTGGAGTTTACCTCTCAAAGACACAGGGACCATCCTCTTGATTTCCCAACCCAATGGGGGTCCAGTGGGAGCTAGAAACTGGGACAGTTAGGCAGTGTATGGCCCCAAACCAGGAAGTTCCTTCTCTGTGTTGGTCAGAGAGGGTTATCCACTCCTTGACTCTTAGTCCAGAGTTTCCTGAATTGTATTGTCTTATCAGTACTTCCTGGCTGCAAAGCCAGTGGATCTTCATATCAAGGGGATGATACTTCTCAGGAGAATGGCAGTCCTGTCTCAGGGAGTAAGGAGGGGATGCCTTCAGGAATCTGGTGATCCCAAACAATGTTATCTTCTTATACCTTTTAGGCTCCTGAGTCAGGCCCCCTTCCCCCATAGCTACTGTATGTTAGGGATGTAAATTAACATTAATATTAGTTTGAATAACAGGTACATTTTGAAAGTAGGTTTTCTGCTAAGCAAGCCATCAGTTAACAAAAGGCAGCTATTTTGCTGATTTATCTATGACCAAAAAATGTCCACTCTCTTCATTAATCAAGTACTTAATAGAGTCTATGGAAATATTACAAAAACAATATTTTTAAGACATTTTAAAAAAAAGGAAAAAAGAAACGCTAAGAAATTTCCATTTACTTTAGGCTGCTTAGTGTTCTGACAGGCATAATTAATGATATAATTTCCTGAATGTCCAAAGGACCTGTTTTTTTTCTTTAAACATATAATGCACACATATAACCAAAAAAAAACCAAACAGGTAATTAAAATGCTTCCCATTTTTAACGAATAAACCCTTCAGAGAGCTGTCAGGCAGTATCCGGGCCCCACCTCCCACTCTTTATTAACTGACATGTCAAAGAAGAAAGCCATATCATTTTTATGTTCCCATGGCACAGAAACTAATTTTGGGTACTTTAGGCCAGGGAGATTTATAGATCAGCATCAGAAACTTCTCTTTGGGTTCCTGAGAGAATAGTAACATTCCAGGAGTTGGATAGATTTAGTATCCGCCCTGTTTAAAATATGGGCTCCTGTCAAACCTATGGGTATCCCAGAGTAACCTTGTATTATGGCCCAGCTGTTCCTTCAAAGGAGCCATGGAAAATGTCAGGACACTGTGGCAGGTCTCCCCTCCTTTGTTGGGTCACCTTGGGGAGGATTGGGTTGAGCAGCAATTCTGCAAGAGGCTTCCGAGGCTCTCAGGTGAATTGCCTGCCAAATGCTGCTGCTGGTGGCCCCTGAGGTTGAGCATTTAATAGGAAGGGAGAGAAACAGTACCTGGGAATCAGTACTTTGGAGAAAACACCACATCTTTCTTCAGATCAGCCTTCCCAGGGAGTCAGGGAGGAAGGAAGCTGATATTTCAAAGTATCAATTAAAAAAAAATCATACAAGGCTAAATAGAGGATGCTGTTTTTAGTGTTAACAACAACAAAAAAAACACACACAAAAAACAAATATGTGTTGGCCAAGGAAAAAATAAAGATATAATTGTCATTTGACTGGATTACCAACTTTTTGAGAGCCACCAAAGTTTTTAATACTTCCTATCCATCTGCCACATTCCCCTCTTTAGCCTAATGGAGGTGGTAACAAAATGTTTCTTCCTGATACCCTTAACCTGCACAACTAGATCTTCAAGTGAAGGTGAAATTCACTCTGTCCTGCTGACTCTTTGTGACCGCAATGGACTATACAGTCCATGCAATTCTGCAGGTCAGACTACTGGAGTGGGTAGGCTTTCCCTTCTTCAGGGGATCTTCCCAACCCAAGGGTCGAACCCAGGTCTCCTGCATTGGGTGGATTCTTTACCAGCTGAACCACTGGGGAAGCCCACATCTTCAAGGAATACCTCACAGAATAGGTGGCTTTGGAATTCAAGAGGCTTGGATCTCAGTCCTTTTAAGCTGTGTGACTTTGGATAAAAGTTTAATTTTTCTGGGCCTGATTCCCTAAACTCATACTAACTTTATAAGATTGAGTCAAGGTTTCAATGAGATAATACAAGAAAAGATTTTAGTATCTGAAACATGGTAAGCCTTCAATGAGTAAGAGCTTTTAGGATGATTATCAGGGAAACACCAGGAAAAACAAAAGTAGATGACTAACTGGATAGAACATATGAAGGTCAAAAGCAAGGATGCAGGAATTGCTACTATTTGTTCTATAAAGAAATCTGATGAAAGTACAATTGCTTCTTTGCTAGTAAGCTCCATGAGAATGGGTTCTGCGTCTTATTTTGCTCAGATTATATTTCCAGTGCCTGTCATACAGTAGTGTATAGAGTGTGACTATTCAGTGAAGGAATGAATATTAAGTCCAGGTTCAAGTCTTCCATCCTCCATGAGAGATTTCTCTAATCCATTCTGATTTCTCTCTTCTCTGAATTTCACTGCCTAACCTACTTTTTGGAAACTTTATCACATTCTCCCTTGTACTGATATTTAATGTGTGTGTGTGTTTGACTGTGACAAGACTATAAACTCTGGAAGGCAGGAGCCATGCCTACACCTTTCCTGAGTTTCCCCTTGGCCTCCCCTCATCACTCCTGACACCACAAACAAACAGCATCCACAGCACACATTGGTGACTAAATATTAATACATGTTGAATTGAGTTGAAATAATGCAGCACTTCAGAGGCAGAGAGGAAGTGCACACAGTTACACATTTGTGGAGATTCACACTGTCCCCAAGACAGGCTGACGTTTACATCTCTCCCGATCATTTCAGGAGTCTCGGGGCTTTGCATGTGCCCACTTGTCTTCTTTTACAGAATATCTCCGCCAACCTAAGCAGAATTGTCAAGGACTTAGGTTCCCTTATTGCCTTCCTGTAAAACGCACATTCTCAGAAAGTCTCCACTTTAACTTTGGTTGACAGCAGTTTACAAATCTCTGCCAAAAGAGAAAATCCTGCTGCTTTGCAATCACTGACTCTTTGAGTAGGCGAGCTATTCATTGGTTTCTCCAGGAATTCGGTTTCAAAGTTGAACAGGTATATGTGGAATATGACTCCTGTCTGATCATATTTCATGGCCACCACAAGTGGCTGCTGAGAGATTTTGCTTAAGGCTGCAGCTGGGGCTAGTTGGGCGCCTGCCAAGAGCAGGGGCATGATATATTTCTGTGGTGTATATGGCTGTCTGTTTTCATAGGTATAACATTCATATATATTGCTTCGGGGATTAAGGGGGAAGGGTGTGAATACTCTGTTTCCCTCCACAGTGGTTTGTAGGTTGATTCTCCTTTCTGTCTATTTGGCTTCAAACAGGATCTTAAAGATGACAGATCCTCAGAAAAAGCCAGAACATGATAGTGGTGCCTTCAAGGAGGATGATTACACATGCCATTCATGGGGCTGGGGATAGGCAGGTACTGGAGGTAGGGTATTACTTGTTGAGACACAGTTGTCACAAATAACCACTTATGTTCCTACATTTTCTCTGAGACCTTCAAGTTCTGTTTACATTGGTCTCCTCACTTATCAGGCTGCCTTGGTCTGAGTATCCGCATGAAGGGAATGACTTGTGGAAGCTTTTCAACAACACCCTCCCCACTTCTTATTTAAGGAAGATTCTGTAGAGAAGACAGGATTTCAGGAACTGCTTGAATAAAGGAAAAGAGGTGTCTTTGGGACTCAAGCTCTCTATCCAACTCTATTTTCTAATTATTTAGCATAAACTTTGAGTCCATCTTTAAAGCACCTGATGTAGTGTCTGCTGCTGCTGCTGCTGAGTCGTGTCCGACTCTGTGCGACCCCAAAGACGGCAGCCCACCAGGCTCCCCCGTCCCTGGGATTCTCCAGGCAAGAACACTGGAGTGGGTTGCCATTTCCTTCTCCAATGCATGAAAGTGAAAAGTGAAAGTGAAGTTGCTCAGTCGTGTCCGACTCTTAGTGACCCCATGGACTGCAGCCTACCAGGCTTCTCTGTTCATGAGATTTTCCAGGCAAGAGTACTGGAGTGGGGTGCCATTGCTTTTTCCAGATGTAGTGTCTAGCTCAGTATTTTTATGCATTGAACCCTCTTTAAATATTTTTAAGCTTTCATAGATTATAGTAGTAAAGATATCCTGTGTTGCCTACACACACACACACATACACATGTGTGTCTTAGATTCTTAGATTCTTGGATGAAGACAGTAGCCATGATGCCTTGAGTACACACGACGTGCCAGGCACTCTACCACGGCTTTGCAGGCCTCATGGCATCTGCCACTCAGGTTCTAGCAGTAGCCATGAGGCAGACTAATTGACTCATTTTACAGATGAGGAACTTGAAGTTTCAAAGAGGAAGTAACTTCTTCAGCTTCACACAGCTAGTAATCCTTGGCAAAGTCAGGATTCAAACTTGGGTTTTTCTCATTCTAGAACTGGAGTTCTTCCTAAAGTCATACTGTCTTAAGGCCTCTAATATGTCCAAACACACACATATATGGGCATGCACACACACATGCCGTCCCCACACCCAGCCGCATTCCCACCCACTCTGAGGACTGAAGACCTTTCTCTGCATTGTGGAGCCATTCTCTGGGCATAGGCTCCTGGTGCTGAAAGCCCAAGTGAAGCACATTTAGGGACCTGGAGGTCTTTTCAGTGGAGTGACTGCCTTTTATCAGTTGGGCTGAACTTACAAAGAGGCTCATGCACTCTGGAGCCACGTGGGTTTCTAGGGCTGCTCCCCAGACGGTCTGCAGGGACTGGCCCCAGAGCAGATTCCTGGATGCGGACATTGGGGACCTGCAGTCAGCTCGGGCACTTCCTGGGTACCTCCTCATCTGTGGATCTCCCCTTTCCTGAAGCTGCCCTCAGTCTCTGCTGAGAGAGAGGCTGTTTACTATTGAACACCCTGTTGGCAGGATGCTGCCTCAGTGTTTTGACAAGATGTGTCTCTTCTGATCAGGGTGGAGGGCTATATGCCTGGCAATATTTGTGGTCTTTCTCATTGTCTCTTTTACTCCCCCGCCTCACAATAGTAATAGAGCATCTTGCTCTGTTTTTGAGGATTAGGTCTGTAGTCTTTGGATCACTGACCGTAACTGCCTCTGGCCCTTATCATCTTAGAAATGGACCTGGGATTTGGTTCTAATGTTCAGCCCAGGAGCAGAGAGCCAGTTTAAATATCTCAAAGAATAGCTCATCAAGTGATTAAAGAAACACTTTGCAAACTGAGATCAATATCCTAAGCTCAACTCTCACTTAAAGTCAGACCTCCAATACAATCAATGTCAGTAGGCATTATCCCGCTCCATCAAGGAGAATCAAGTCATGTTATCTTCATGTGGGTTGCATACATAAGAGGAGTTTAAGTGGAATCTCAAAGAGCAGAGGAATTCCATGAATAGCTCATCAGTCAAAAATGATGATAGAATGTCAACTAGTTTAATGGAGTTGGTCACCTGCTGCTTCCAGGAAGCTGGTTAATTCAATTTGTCAGCTCGAGTCAGATGTTAGAGACCCAGACTCATGCATAGAACTCACACAGACTTATATTGAATTTTGATGTCTTTAGTTTCTCACTTCCTTTCAGTGGCATGTACAGCAGAATTCACCCACCCCCAGGGCGGATGTTACAGTTATATAAGAATGCTGTTTTGAACCGGCAAAGAATACACTCAGTCCTGAAGAAAACTGGTTAAACTACAACTTTGCTACCCTCCTGGAGTCAGGTGCTTTAAGATGTCTCTGTATGACCAGAACAACCAAGGCATGACATCAAACTCTGATGTTTGCTTTTTTATTTTGAATCCAAGAATCATCTTGTCTCCAATTGAAACACATTCCCTTTTGTGTATACCTAAATTCCTTACAAACTTGTCCTTGATCAAGGAAGAAGCTGTAGTAAATTCCCCATCCACCTATTCACTCAACCAAAAATTACTCCCTTAGCTCTTGATGAATGTATCATCCCATGATAGATAATGTTTACTTAGAAATTTCCTCTGTAGGGCATGGAATTTGTGTGGCTGTTGTTTTAGAAGATGCAGAAATAATACCAAAATCAAGTGATATCCTTGGTTTGGAACCTAGGCCCAAGAACTGGGGTGTGTTAGTCCTCTTTTAGGAGTAGACACTGATGATAATGCAATCATGACCTGATGTTTCCACCATAAAAGCAAATGTTAGAGAGAGAAGGATTGCTTTTGGGCATGACCAGATTATTTGAGAGCACCTGCCTTTTGCGACTGATCTAATTAGCATTCTTGAGGCTACACAGCTACAAGCAATGGTCCAAAAATTGCAGCTCTGAAAGCTTACAGCAACCAGGGTTATTTAAGAACTTTCCTGGGGCTCTGGGTCACGATTGAATATCAATGGCTGGTTCCAGGTTGGGAGTAAGGGTAGTGTACAGTTACAAGAGGGAGTGTCGACATTTTTTTGTGTCTGGCTTGCTATCCAAGCAAGCTGCTTGGGTAAACAACAACTAAATTTTATAGGCTTTGAACATGTGGCACTCCACACGTCTTGGACATTTGAATTGACTGGTAATTTTACATGAGGAGAATTTCTTGTTGAGTTCACTAGAATTTCCCTGTCATGTGTTTTAGATTTTCAAAGCAGCGAACCAGGAGGCCTGGAGCTTCCAGTATTAGGGAACTAAATCTGAGTAATGCCGATGAGCAAGAGCTTAAAAAATGAAATAATCTCTGTAACACTGGTAATGCATATCACTTTGGAAGGCAGACGTTCTACTGGCGAACTTTTGTGCAAAGCTAAGCTAATTGGATCCAGTTGCCATCCTTTGCCTGCATCTGACAGAATCTCAATATGGTTTTCTTACCTATCTGCAGCAAGATTTTTAATCTTAAAAAAAAAAAAGTTTATTTATTTGACTGTGCCGGGTCTCAGTTGTGGCACTCAAGATCTATTTCCCTGACCAGGGATCGAACCCAGGTTGCCTGCATTGGGAGCGTGGAGTCTTAGCCACTGGACCACCAGGGAAATCCCAAGATTTTTCATCTTGTTTTAGAAAAATCTACTTTGCCGTCATCTCATCCCTATCCTCATGCCTTTCATTCTCAAGTTGAGGTGGGGGGGGGGGAAGGAATGAAGAGAGGAAAGGCAGAAGGAAAGAAGGAAGAGGAAGAAAAAGAAAGAAGCCAGTCTATTTTCTATTAGCATAATGGGCCCCCTGTATGTTTGAGTTTAGAGTTGGCATTAGTCAAATTTGAAGGTGAACCCAAAGGTCTGTATACCAGGTCAATGGAAAAGTGAAGGACTTAGAATTTTCCCACAGTAAATGAAGTAAACAGTCAGCAGAAATAACTCCTGAAGGCATCGTAGGAGAGCATCGTACAAGTGATTCCACTAGTCTTTGTCTTCTATAAAACACACCTTGGTCTGTCCTGTCAGGTGCCTTTCTCCCACCTCCCCTTTCCTTACACAATTTAATTTCCCAGCAATCCCATCCCCCTCTGTGGATTCAAGTAGCACTGCTGTAGTCCTTACAGTTTGGGTTTTATACCATCCTTGTGTGGTTCTATTCACGTTAGTTCTTCCTCTTCACTGGAATCACAAGGTTAGGTGTCTGGAGTGAGGAGGGCCCCAGGTCTTCCTCTAGTTTTCCAAACCTCACAGAATCCACAGAATCATGCAGAATAAATCATGGATTGATTCAATTTTTATATTATATATGAAAACGGATGAGGACCCAAAGAGTTCTAGTCCTCATGTGTCAGTTTTCTCATCAGCAGAATGAGGGTAATGGATGAAATACAGTTGTTTCCATTTTTATTTTTAACAGTGGAACTTTTTCCCCCACATGAAGTCTTGTTTCATCTAATGTACCAGAAGGCAAGAGTTTATCAAAATTTCTGTTTTAAGAGTTTACACTTATGGTTGTGAATGAAAGTCACTCAGTCGTGTCAGACTCTTTGCGACCCCATGGACTATGCAAACCATGGAATTCTCCAGGCCAGAATACTGGAGTGGGGATTTGCTTCTCCATTCCCTTCTCCAGGGGATCTTCCCAACCCAGGGATCAAACCCAGGTCTTCCACATTGCAGGCGGATTCTTCATCATCTGAGCCACCAGGGAAGCCCACACTTATCATGGTTATTACAAGTAAATTGGCTTTTGCAATGAGGCTTTCTATATGAATGTAAGCATGGAAATCAGGGGTTATAATTGAAGCTATTACGTTTCCACTTCTGGTGTATCTATGTCAATGCCATTCTCCCAGTTCCTCCCACCCTCCCCTTCCCCTGCTGTCCACATGTCCATTCTCTGATGATGCATCTTACTCCTTGGCTTCAGAATGGATAATTCAGATGCTGAGAAGAAAATCCTGAACTCATGTGCAGCTGGGGTGGCTCTCTAAGCTTTATCCTTGTGCCTGGATTCTTTCCCCTTCATTCTATCCAATTTACCATATTCTGTTTAATCATCCTATACCATCACTTGTAATTTTTCCCCCTTAAAACTCTTCTTTTTCAAATTCTTCAGTGGCTTCCCATTATCTAGAGGATAAAATCTATGATCTCTTCAACCTCATACTCAGGAACCTCACACCAAGGACGATGATTCTGTTTTCTTGGATTTAATTTCCTTGACTCATTAGAACACTGCCTCCCTGCATTTCCTAAATGCACCGTAGAAATTCTGTAAGGGAGCTTTGTGTGGCTGTTTTCTTCCACCTCACCCGTCCAAATCCAATTAGCTAAGGTAGTCCTTTCTTACTCTGAGTTTCTGCATCAGTTATGAATATAGTATCAGGGGGTTTTGGGCTGTGAGTAACCGAAAACCAGGAGTCAAGTTATCCTAAACCAATGGTTTTTAAGCTTTAGGATGCACCAGAGACCCTTGGAGGCTTGTTAAACCACATATTGCTGGGTTATACGCCTTCATTTTCTTATTCCATAAGGCAGGAGTAAGACCTATAAGTATTTCAAACAAGTTCCCAAGTGATGCTGCTGCTGCTGCTGCTGCTTGAGGGAACACACTTTTAGAACCATTGGCTTAAATAAAAGGAAATGTGTTGTCACACTCAACAAGAAATCTAGAGCAGTGGTTCTCAAACTTGGCTGGACAGTGTGACCTACTGGGAATTCTTTTTTTAAATCTTGATAATCATACCTCACCAATTACCATTTATATCAGACACTCTAGGAGTGAGGCCCAGGTATCAGTAGGTTTAAGAACACTCCAGGTGTTTACAATATGCAATCAAGTTTTCACTCCAGTGGTCTAGAGGAAGGGAAGTTGCAGTTTGGGTTACTTCATCAGTCCAGCAGTGTCATCATGGATGCATCTGCCATCTTTCCTTTCTGCTCTCCTCTGGGTGTTGGTTCTTGTTGACTCTTTCCGTCACTTTGCAAGTTGCTTGCACCTATTCAAACCACATCTCCTTTCAAAACACTGTCCAAAGCTCAGAAAAGGAGGAGAAGGCACCTACTTTCCTTTTGTCTTTTTAAACCCAAAGCAAAATTTCCCAGAAGCTTCCCAGATGTTGCCTTCTCACATCTTTGACCTGAACTAAATCACATGACCAACGTTATGCCAGTCACTAATGATGGAGTAAAATAATTGGTTTGGCTTA
Organism: Cervus canadensis; assembly: GCF_019320065.1. Lineage (NCBI taxonomy): Eukaryota > Metazoa > Chordata > Mammalia > Artiodactyla > Cervidae > Cervus > Cervus canadensis. The sequence goes on along the minus strand of NC_057401.1, from coordinate 34,677,563 downwards.
GACCAATAGTTCTCATCCCTGGTATACACTAGAATCACATGGAGGACTTTTAAGCCTCTGGGAGGCTGGGACCCATGTCCAGATAATTCAATGAGAATCTTGGGGTCAGGCCCCATCATTGGGAATGTTTAAACTACTCCTCAGGTGATTCTAATGTGCAAGCAGACATTAGAAACATTGGTTTTGACCAATCAAGGTACCCCTGCTGGGGCTGTAAGGAAGCCCCTCCCTTTAGGAAAACACATAGCCACTGGACAGGTGAACAGAATCAAGGTTCTGTTATGAGAAGAGAGAGGGGAAGGGCTGCTGGAAAGGTCGCTGTCACTCATGGAACGTCCATGTGCTGCCATCATAATCGCCTAGACTCACATCATTAGTGTCACTCTGTTCCACTTCTTTATAGCCCTCCAAGTTCTTATCTTAGTGCGCTGAGTATAGTAGTACATTATTATTATTAATTGCACTGTCAATCTGCTGGGTGAGTCACTAAAAGAGTAATGTTATTTTACCAGGACATTTAAACCCGCCAGAAGGACAGTTCCACATCCTCCCAGCACAGAGGCCAGAGAAGACACTGAAAGGTCCCACCCTGCTCCTGATTGGTGTATCTGCCTCTTGACCCTGCCGTGGTTTTATATGACAGGGAAATTCCACACTACCGACATGAATGCTTGACCTGCCGGGGGCCCTGCCAGGAGCTGCTGCCGGCATTTCTGTGTGCCCGCCTTTGTCCTCAGGGTGGCGAGGGCCAAAGTTTGTCTCTGTAAGCTGACTGGGGCAAGTCAGCACTGGGGCTGTTTTGTGTGGTGACTACATTTGGATGCATAACTGAGAGACTTTGCCCCCTCTGCTGAGAACTTGACATTTCCCTCTTGTGGTGAGAGAATAAGCATTGGAAGAGTGACAGGGTGCAGAGACAGGCCGCCAGACTTCAATGAAAGGAGTTGCTGGAGCTGGGGGAAGACGGGTTGTGACTTCAGCAGCACAAACTCTCTTTCATTCAACAAAATCCCAGGCACAGCATCTCATTCACAACTTCTGCCAAAGAGAATGTCCAGGAAGGGCTTGCCCTGGGGAGGCTCCATTGGCATTTCGTCCTGTAAGCTGTTTCACATGGGGCAGAAAAGGAGGTGGTTCGAAGGGCAAGATCTGTAAAATAATCATTTGGGACAGTTTTTTTCCCCAAAGTGGGAGGAAGGCGTTTGATAGTTTTTCGTTCTCTTCCCTGTAATAAAGTCTGAAATAAAGACTTAATATTCTGTTACACAAAACCCCATTCTCAGGGAATGTTGCTTCTCATCTCTTGCCACACTCATAATTAATCTGGCCACCCCCTGTTAATGACTCAGTTCTTCGTAACCAGAGACATTTAGTAGTAGAGGTCCTCTCATAGACTCTCCTTGGGGGATTGTCCCGCATCTAACAAGTGTTAGTATCAAATTCACTACAGGACATGCAGAAAAAGACCATTTCTTTCCCATCACTTCCTCTGAATTGAAAATCCTTGAGTCACCACCACCTTGTAGATGAGAGGCTTTGCCAACCTTTAATTTCAGGGACTGGTTTTTTTCTAAGGATTTGGGGAGGAGGCTCTAAACATACGGCAATCTGGTTGAAGCTGAAACTAAAACCCTCCTCTTCTTCTGAGAGGTGGGTGAGCCCAGGTTGATTCACTTTGGAGGCCCAGGACTGGCAGTGGACTGAAGGGTATTGATTTCTCTTTTGTTTTCAATAATGTTCCCTGAGAGCTCTACAAAGCCAACAGGACAGCTTTATGGGGCCAGATTAGGAGCTAACGTTTGCCTGCCCATTGCCATTTCCTATAAATCTTACAAAGACCCTTGCCACGCTGTTTACAAAGATGTAGCATCTGAGCGCCAGAGCAAAGATCAGATTCCTTTTCCGAAACTTCATTAAGGGCAACTTTCATCCTTCTTCCATGAAGAATTATTGTAAAAAGTGAAAACTCTTCCACATGTGACTAAAGAAGGGAGCTTGGAGAGGGTGTGTTCCGGAGCCTAATACAAATGCCTTTGATTTACCAAGTTGACAGCCATCCAGGTTCCTGAAGAAATGGTATATCCCAGCCCCCAATCCTCGTTTCTTTCTGAAGAATTCCTATGGAAATGTAAAGTGGGTATACTGTCTCTTATGTTAAAAAAAAACAACAAGGTAACCTTAGTGTTTCTTCCCAGGGTAGATCTCATATTGCTAGTTGGTTGGTACTCAGGGTGAGAGGAAACAAGCTTCACAAGTTAGAATTTTCTGGTTCCTGGATTCTGGTGGTGGACAGGGTGACAAGGAGGGGTGGTGGTGGCTGGTGGTTTAGTTGAGAAGTCATGTCTGACTCTTCCAACTCCATGGACAGTAGCCTGCCAGTCTCCTCTGTCCTTGGGATTCTCCAGGCGAGAATACTGGAGTACTGTGCTATACTCTGTGTCTTGGGAGGCGAGGAGAAGAGAGAGTGGCCAAGTTAATCCTCCACTTCCCACCAAAGAGCCTCCCTGTCTGCTTGTCTAATTTCTCAGGGTCTGAGGGGAGAGGTGGTTATAACAGTATCTTGAGGATTTCAGAAGCTCGTAGGGATTTGCATGCATTTCAGTCATGGCTGTCTCTGCTCCTAGTGAGTCTCCTGGTGGGGTGGACAGGGGCAGTCAGTGGAGGTGACCAAGGGAAGCCCTGGGAGTCCTCTTGGGCACAGACTGGTGGGTGTGGTCCTGGGAGAGGAGGCTGAGGCCTGATCCCAGCGCTCCCTGATGCTGCAGGTGATGGATGGATGACTTACTCAACTTTCATCTTCATCTCTTCATCTGGAAAATAGAGATGATGCCATCGGACTACTCAGGGTTTCCAATATAGTGACTACCTAGGAATTTGCCAGTGGGAAATGTTGAGTGTTTAGACTGTTGATGAACCTGGCTTTGCAGATCTGGGAGCTCACCAGAATGTCTCCATCCATAGAACCTTCACCAGGCCCTTCCAGGCATTTTAGTCTAAAATCCTGGCAATGTCCCAGCAAGACATTTTGTAGCTTAGCTAGTTTGCTAGCTCTCAAGGGACTGTGAATATGCAAAAGAAAAGCCAACTGTGTATTTGCAGCTTTGTTCCTTGCAGAAATGACTGAGTTATTAAATAGGAAAGAAATGGAAGAGATGGTTTAACTTCTCAAAAACTTGCCCTTCTCTTTGGGTATTTCTTCCCCTTTGGGTGTCAATTGCCTTCCAACTCTGTTAGCCAAAAGAAAAGATTGAGTGTGCTAATTTGAAAAACCTTAAAAAGAAAAAATAAAGGACAATCTTTATACATCATTATTTTCCCATGGGTCAAATATTCTTATCTTTTGGCTGACTGCAATATTTACCTTTTCAACTGCAAATGTGCTTCAGTCTTGTGTAATTCAGCCAAAACAGCCTTCCAATCCATTGGAACATATGCCTTGGTGTTCTTTTACCATTGTAACTATTACAGGAAGGCCTTCTATTCATCATTTCAAGCTTGGAGCACAGTCTTCCTCTTGTATTCTTGGGATTCGTACTGTCCCTCCTCACTTGACCTAGAGGACAGGAGTCAGCCTTACTCAGGAAATCAACAGCAGACTCCTAATGTAACCTTTTGATAATGCTTGGATCAAGATTAACATTTACCACATAGGAGAGGGAACCCAGTGATTTCTCATTACTGTCCTTTGCATGCAGTGAGTGACATCTGCATCACCAGGCTCCTGCTGCATTTCTGTATGTGTCCTGTCCTTATACTCAATCTACTTCTAGCTGTGTGACCTTTACTACCACTGCTATTTCTCCTCCAAGTCAGTTGGGGGCGCTAGATGGGGGCTGAAGGTAAGAAAATGTCCCATTCTGGCACCTTCCTGTCTTACATTTGCCCAAACAACAAGGTGTAGGTAGTTGGCAGTTTCAGAAAGTCAGAGAATGGGAATCATGCTAATGGCAGAAATGTCCTGAAACTTTTCAGTTTCTCTTATTTTATCTAACTGCTGCCTCCCTCTGCCTTTCCCTCTTTGATGAAGAAATGGTTGGGAGTGAATTGTCAGGATGAAGGTATAAGATATACTTATGGTTCAATCAATGCTAATTGTCTTAAAATAAAACACTTTATTTACTGGCCCCATAGACCAAAAACAAACAAAACAAAGAAAAAACCCAACCCAACTGTTAGAAAAAGGTTTGTAACAAAGACATTAATAGTCATCAACCTAAAACTGTGAAACCTTCAGTTCCTAATGGCATTTTAATGAAAAAAGTGTAATCACAGATGACATGGTCATAAATTAGGTAAGATTTATGTCTACTTTCCTCCCTGTAACCTCACAATTTTAAGACTAGATCTGGGATTCTTGAGGGTAGGAAAAGGGGCAGCAGAGTTATTGAACTTTCCCAAATTCAAAAAGCACAATCAAGCCTTTCAAGGATGACATCTTCCCTGACTGTCCTAAAGAGTGTAGACATGGTCTTATAAGAATACTGTTGTTGTTGTTCAGTTACCCTGTTGTGTCCAACTCTTTGCCATCTCATGGACTGTAGCACGCCAAGCCTCACTATCCCTCCCCATCTCCCAGAGTTTGTCCAAGTTCATGTTGGAATAATACCAATTGTTTATAGGCCAGAGGACAGAAATCCATTTGGATTTCATTGTTAGAACCAAAACAGAATTAGTTCTGGTCAGGCTGGTAGAAAAAGGAATTAATACTAATAAACTAGAAGAAAGTAACTAAACTTGGGGGGCTTCTGAGGTGGTGTTAGTGGTAAAGAACCCATCTGCCAATGCACGACATGCAAGAGACATGGGTTTGATCCCTGGGTCAGGAAGATCCCCTGGAGTAGGAAATAGCAACCTGTTCCAGTATTCTTGCCTGGAAAATTCCATGGGCAGAGGAGCCTGGTGGGCTACAGTCCATGGAGCTGCAAAGAGTCAGCTGAAACTGAACACACCCGCAGAACTAAACTTGCAGCTAAGGAAAACAAATTCTTACAGATTAAAAGACATGAATTTTTCCCATAAAAGGAGAGATGGGGACCTAATCCTCTTTTCTACCAGGTTTATCACATACAAGTGTGTGTATGTTTGTGTGTGTGTGTGTGTGTGTATTCATCTTCTCTAGATACATTTTGCTTTTTGAGAGCAATTTAGACCACATTTGATAATACAGAAATAGTTCCAACCATGATGATGTTCAACAATTTAAGACCTATAAGTATTCTCCTGGTTCTACAGAGATTACAGGTGCCATGACCCTCCCTGGCAACTTGGAAATTGTCCTGACAATGGTGTGGTAAGTCCTTCCTTGTGAATTTAGGGTTCTTGTCAGATTTGAGGATGTGCCAATTGCTGAGGTGAGGGCAGAGCTTCGAGCTTGACTGCTTCACTGCTCATCCATAGCTTTGTTTCATCCCCTTTCCTGGAGTTCCATAGTCTTCAAAGCCCATTACACTGCCCAACAGCCTTTCTAAAACTAGAAGGAAGAATATTTGCTTCGCTGAATTGGGGGAAGTCTCTAGAGACCAGTGAAGTTTTCACTGAGCCATATCTGGAAGGATTGAAAAACTAAGTGGATTTCTTTATTTTGTGCTTTGTTATTTCTTTCTATCCTTTTGGAAAAGTAGTCTGCACTAAGGTTAAAGCTGAGTGATGTCTGTTGAGATGTGGGACATTGTTTATAGGACAAAAAGAGCCTGCAGAAGGTAAAGCTTGAACATGGTTGGGTAGACAGACCATTGGGTTGAATTGGGAAGGGAAAATCTGAGAATTTCATCAAACCAATGACAGGTTTTCATGACTGTGGCTGGGTGTGTAATGTGTCAGATGATGAGGACTAGCTGAGAAGTCTAAAGGGATAACTGGTAAAAGGTAACAAAAATGGATGATGTACCAGATGAAACAATAACTAGAGAGAAGACAGCGTAATCTTATCAATAAGGAAAAGTGGGAGAGAACTGAAGTGGGACAGTAGCGTTTGTGTCTCCCCTAAATTCATGCTGAAATCCTAACCTGTAAAGATGATGTAGTATTAGTAGGTGGCATGCTTTGTGGCGTGCTTGAGTGTTGAGGGCAGTGTCCTCATGAATGAGATCAGTGCTCTAATGAAAGGCTCTAGAGAGATCCCCTGGCCCTTTCCCCCATGTGAGGACATGGTGAGAAGAGCCCTTACAAAGACTATTGCTTTGATCTCAGACTTTCAGCTCCAGAACTGTAAGAAATAAACTTCTGTTGTTTGTAAGCTACCAAGTCTGTGGTATTTTGTTCTAGCAATCCACTTTGCCACATTATTTCTAGAGTAATCATCATCCTGAACTCAGTTCTGTCATGCATGAATGCTGTTGCACTTTTAGTTTGGTGAAGGGAGCTCAGACACCTGCTCTGGGGCTGGAGAGATCGAGCAGGCTGGTTTAAAATCCCCTAGCCTTTGCCTCTTCCTCAGATCTTCCATGCCTGTTTTCTTAGATGTAAAATAGTGTTTAAAGTGCTACAAAACTCCTGGGGTCATTTTGAGAATGAAAGGAGTGAATGGAGATGAAGTGTTTAGCACAGACCTGCCACAAAGTTGAGTAACTTGAAGTGATGACATGACTTCAAAGTGACCCTAAGTTCCATTGGGATACAATTCCCCACTCCCCCCATCTAGTTCTATCACTGCCCCTGTCTCAGCCAGCAAGATGTTGAGCCGCATCTTGCTCATCATGTTGAGCCATGATGCACCACTATCCTATAGTGCCCCGTGCTCCAAAACCGCCTTTGTAAAGCATCAGCAAGTCATACTCGCTGAAAGTAATCATGGTTTTTATGTAGCAGGAAATGGATGCTGTGGGGACAATTTCCTAAAACAGATGTACTATACGATAGCTCCTTAGCTGAATGACTTAGAGAAAGTGACTAAGGGTCCCAAGTTGCCTTTTCTCATCTGTAAAGTGGGGAAAGAAAACCTGTCTACCATGCAGGTTATTGGGAGGATGAAAACTAAACAGTGTTTCTGAAGCTTAGGGCCTGGCATGATGGAGTCACTCTTACCCTGCCTGTCACCTTTTTGAAACCCAGCCCTGGCTGATGTGCAGAAGACATTTCTCCAGTTTTTATTCAGAACACTGTAGTTTTGTTAAAACTCAAATACTTTGGGGGAAGCTTTTGTTTATTTATATTTTTGTGTCCCCCAAACACACATTTTCTTGAAGGGGAATGGAATCTGTCTGGTTTTGATTCATTTACACTCAACCTGTTAGTATTGTTTTGTAAGCTCCAGCCAATATCTAAGTAGCCTTTAGAATCTTCTTTTAAAGGCTGTATTGTAAAGTCTAGGAAGTTTATTTTTCTTTCTTTCTTCTTTTTCAAAAAAATGCTAAAAGAAAACTGGATTTTAGCACCAGTTTGAATTTGGGTTGATCCTCAGTGTATAACTGGCTTCCAACAAATTTGGTAAAAAGGATACTTTGCCATTCCTGGTTTGAAGATTTCAGCTCGATTTCAGCTCAATTTCAGTTACTCATGAAAAATGTTTTCATATTCTGAGCCAAGAGCATGTCTGTGTGTTCTATTACTGTTTTACAAGATCATGAAATTGTCCCCTCTTCAGAACTTTTGGTTTGCCACTGAAATGAAATAATGAAGACCTTTGCTTCATATTCGCATGGTATTGGTTTTGCGTTGACCCTATCTTCATTGATTTGGTAGAGGGTTTTGGTGGAAATTGGTAAGAAGTTTCATTCACGTAAACAGACAAGAGAAATAACATGTAATTATCCAGACCTATACTCAACAAGAGGAAAAACAGAAAGGAGTCGGATGGTACCCTCAGTGCAAAGGGTTTCTCAGAGATTTCTAATGAGAAAGACACCAGTCCTGCTCTCTACCGTATCATTTTACCCACCAAGCCGGTGTAGTAAACACAACCTCAAGACAATGCCACTTACTTTCCATTGTGTAGTAATAGGCTTCGTCTGCTATTCCTAGGCTAACAATTGTTCATTGTTCAAGCTGCTTCAAGGTTTAGAAATTGAATTTTCTCTCTGGTTCCCAGGGGAAACAGCGAGACTGAAAACAAACAGGGAGGTAATTTCCACATGTGCAGCAGCCATTTCATTTGCCAAGGATCTCAAACTGTATATTTGTGTATCTTAAGAGATGAGTTTGCAACAGCTTAGATTCTTATATAAATCTCAGAAAGGAAATAACATCTCCTCTTGAATTTGCTTTCAGCTGCATTTTCTGGGCAGACGTAGTAAGCCTTGGCAAGTTGGACTTGAGTACTCATTTCCAGGCAAGGAATGTGTATTTCCGGTTTCATAAGAGGAATAGTAAATTTCAGTCTTCTTTCTATCCTTCCACTTTGCTACTGTCTGAAGGCAGTAAGGAAATGTCATACTGATGATTTTTTAAATCTCCACCTTGCTTGTGAGTATTCTAAGGTAGATAAGGGAGACATATAAGTATCAAATCAGTTTTCTTTGCACCTGTACCTAAATTTTCACATAGCCAAAATAGCTACAGAAGATTTGAGCAGAGGAATTAAACAACCCTTGAAACTCTACCTTGTCTAATTTCTCTTGTCCGGGTTGGTGGAGCCCGGTTAGGGCCTGCCCACCCAAGGCAAAAAGATGGGAATGAAAACCCCTCAAATACCAACAGCAGTAGGGTGTGGAAGGAGTAGAAATATGTTTATGGTTTGTCTGTTTTCTTTTTCTTTTCTGAATTCTTATGCAATGAATGTATTTGTATCTATAAATCTTACGGTTGTGTTTACCAAAAAGATGAGCATATATGTTTTTTTTTTTAAGAAATCAAACTATATGGAAACGTATAGAATGAAATGTACAAGGTCTTGTCATTCATCCCCTAATCACATTCTGATCTCTAGAGATCAAAGTTGGTTTTGTGAGTAAGCTTCTAGACTTCTCTCCATTATATATATATGTGTAATTGTCAACATTGCATTGAAAGAGTAGAATGGGATAAAGTACATTCAGGAAACAGTTTCCCCTTACTGTCTCTATCAATGGTGATAGGCAGATTCACTGTAACTTTCCTGGACACTCATATATAACGATAAAACAATTCCTCCAGTCGTTTCAAGTCTCAATTGTAGTCCCCAGGCTCTCTGGCTGTCTGCACACACGAAGGGTTCTGCCAGCTTGGGGGCATCCTTTGACAAAAGATGCAGGTGCTACTGGTGAGAATGAAAGCTAACCCCTGGAGCAGGAGTGTGAATACCATCACACGACTGGAAGGATATGAGCAAGGAGGCTGACAGCATCTCTACAGGTGGGGCCCTTTTAAAAGGCTCCTGGCTGGCGCGCTCTCATGTGTTCCAAGGGGAACCCACATGCAGTTTGGTTGCTCTTAGGAGGAGTGCGGTCTGCCGCAATGTAACACACTCTGTGTGTTGGGACTGACTATGCTGCTGGATCCAGCCTCTTGCCAGTAGATGAACTCGGGTCATGGACGAGTCTATACGCCTATACACTCCAGCATTCTGAGCAATCTCCTTGAAACTCCCCTTATTTAGACTGAGGTAAAGGTGAAAGCACCACCCCAACATGTCATTTCAAAGAAATTCATTCTCGGCTTTGTCAATTTCAGTCCTTTTATCCTCTTGAGATGGGTGATGTAGTGGTTGCCTGCTTTGCGTGTCCTGTCTCGGTGGCTTAGCAGCTCATTTTGAAAGGTGAGAACACAGATCACCTATTGCTTTATTCTGAGTCGCTTGGAGCCTTAGACAAATCTGAAAAAGAGTCTCACTTTAACATCTCATTATATACCTAGAAATTTTATCATTTCCCTGAATTGGAATATATTAGTGTTCTACAAATCACTGTCTTAGTTATCTAGCAACCTTTTCATGTCCAATAATGTTGAACAGCTTCATTCATTTTAACGAAAGCAAAATATTCTATCAGGTAAATCAGCAGTAGTTTAGTCATTGCCCTGTTGATGTTGAGCCATTTGCCTATTGAGGCTGTTTTTAATGTTTGGATCTTATAAACAATGCTGCTATCAATATTTCTATTTTCACTCTTTTTTTTTTTTTTGCATATGTGTACACATGCAAGTATTTTATCTAAAACAGAGATTTAGGAGTAAAGCAAGGGGACTTCCCTGCTGGTCCAGTGGTTAAGAATCCACTGGCCAATGTAAGGGACATGGGTTTAATCTCTGGTCCAGAAGATCCCACATGCTGTGGAACAACTAAGCCTGTGTGCCACAGCTATGGAAGCCCTCACACCCTAGAACCCTCACAATAAAAGAAGCCATCTCAGTGAGTAGCCCATGTACCACAATGAAGAGTGGCCCCCACCTGCTGCAACTGGAGAAAGCACACACACAGCAATGAAAACCCAATGCAGCCAAAATAAAGAAGATTAAAACAAAAACAATTAACTTTTTAAAAAGTAAAGTAAAGGATATGAAAGGTAGGAACCACAAAATTTTTGCTAGATATTTCCAAAGTGCCTACACATGGGTTGTATAAATTCTCTACTTTCTCCAGCAGTGCCTAAGAGTGCCCATTTCCCTGCAAACTCACTAAATGTTTTCACTGTTTTTAATCTTTGCCATTTGGGGGAGCCAACAGTGATCTCATTATTATTTTATTCCGTATTCCCTTGGTTACTAATGAGGTGAGCTATCTTTTCTCATGTTTGTCCATGTGTGTCTGTGCTCTTTGAATCACGTATCCTTCTCTAGTTTAGAGTTCTAAGGCCTTTATCAACCTCTTGTAGTTCTAAGCAAGGGGGAAATGGTGAAATGATAAAGCAGAGACTAGATTGGTGAGAACCTGGCCCAGCTCCATGAGGACAAGAAATGGCAGAATTTCTACCACTCAGATTTTATCACCTTTTTTTTTTTTCCCCAAAACTCTTTGCAAGTCTGAATCTGAACCATAGGCCACCTTTTTTCCTCTAATTGACACATATAATTTATTAGTAAAATTTCAACCGATTTTTTGTATCTAAGAGCACATGCAAACTTACTTTGAATCTTAAACCCAAGTAGTTGCATGCATGCCCTTTACCTTTTGGCTTTTATTTTACACACATTAAAGATTACTCAAAGCACATTGGGTTTAGAGGAAGAACCAAAGGAGATTATTTAGGAACACCCAGCAGCCATGGCAACATAGAAGGAGCATGTACTCTCCTCAAAAATATTCCACTTACAGGTAATGACATACGTTTGCCAAACAGCCCCAGGCTAGCCCGAGAAAGAATAGACAGATGGTTTGAGGTGTGTCAGGAATAGGATTTACAAAATAAGATTATGGTTATGCTGGAGAGTAACAGCAATCATGGTAAACAGATGGAACAGACTCACTTTTTGCCATGGGGCAGAGGAAGAAAGGGGTTTTGAATTGCTGCATGTGAATTAGAGTTGGGGCTTACCCAGAGACATAGTTCTCTGGGTTTTATAGATTTTGTAGGCACCATATAGACCATATGACAGGCCTCTAGTTGGGTCTCTTCAGATCTGTAGCAGGGGACTTGCATTCGAGTTGTAGGCGTGTCTGATGATGTTGGCCCTCTTTTGGTTGTGGTTGGCATAGTAATCGACAACCTTTACTACATGAACATCACTATCATATCCCTTGAGCCGTCATTTGAGAAGACACTGGAGAGAGCCAGCCTGTTTATTCCTGAATGTGGATTTGGGTGCTTCAATTAGATTTACAGCAGAGGACGGTACTGAATACTTCCCATGTATGACTGGCTTATTTTCTCATTAGTGCAAATCACAGGCTTTGAAGGTATAATGAATGAGTCTGTCTCTGCTGTGAATTTAAAATCTCAGACTTCTCCTTTCCAATTCAACTAATTGTATAGGAATGTATAGAAACATAATGTTTCCTCTTGGGAGTATTTTGGCATTTTTCAAGGGAAAAGAGAGAGAGGTTGTCAATGTGGATATGCTGGTAATGAGAAGAAGGTGGTCACAAGGAAGGACTGGAGATCGGAGACGTTGGGATGCCGTTGAGGCTTCTTTGCAGGTTAGGAACTGTCCCCATATAAGCAAAGGGTGGATTTGGCCTTTGGAATATATTTCCATTAGTCCTAGAATTTGACAGCTAGCTCCCAATGGCAGCCCGCCGAAAAGCATGTGAGGCCTCCAAGTTGGCATGCTGATGTCTGACTAATGGGGAAAATTACCCAATGAGAATTAGCAATCTTGCATCATTGATCAAAATTCTTGTATTACCTTTCATGTGGGTAGCAGAACAAAACTTCCAAAAGGAGTTGGGACTGGTTTTAACATGGCCTGTTGGTCACCGAGACAGGAAATATTTAACATGAATCAGACTCATTTGAAATAATTTTGATCTCTCTTGGTCTTAAGGTTCCTGGTGTTAGTATTATTGAGCACTCATTTAGCCCTTTAATAATGTATTGAAAAATGTGCTCACTCATCATTCCTGGATAGATACAACTGGCCTGATTTCGCTCTATTATGTTTTTTATTTTTAATAGACTTTCCAACTTAACACTTTTGGAGAAGTGGAGTCTCTTAAATGTTAAACTAAGAAAACCAGTCCTGGCCTACTATTCCAAAGAACAGCATTGCTATCAAGGGCTGAATTGATCCCAGATGGATTCTGGAGTGGGAGGATTAATGATTATGTAAAATGGCCTATATCTGAATTACACAGTGGTGACCCTCTGGAGGAGGGCTTGACACACAGCCACATGTGTTCTCAGAGTTGGGACTTAGACACAATTTGCTGTGGACTTTGGATGCATCAGGTGGTCAAAATAATTTGAAAAATATTAAGGTAAGCTGGTATTGGAAGATGGCACAGTTTGAGAACAAATACAGCAACTGAGGCAGTAAACTTGCCTTCTTCGTCATTGATGTCAGAAACGACAAGCCGAGTGCCCAGGATTCAGGTGGCTTATCTTCTTTATCTTGTTTTTTGAGACTGGTGTTGAGAAATCATTCTTTTGTGTGTTTGCTGCCACGTCTTTTGGTGATAATAAGAGCTGAGCAGGGGAAGACATGGCTGTGGCTTCCTGACCCCTTTCTAACCAGGATGGTAAATATAATGACAATAATGAAAACATCCAGAGTGCTTCTTTATTTATCTCTCCATGGGAAGTCGTAAGATTGAATGGGGCTTTCATTTAGTGGATTCCACTGGTGGGAAGATATACAAACAAAGCCAAACTCACAGGAGCTGTCCTGGATCAGAGGCTCCACTTCTGATCCCAGGTAACTGGAGGGTACTGAGCAGACAGTGGAGTTAGATGGGGCTGTCTCTTCATTATTCTGTTTGTGAGGGACATATGAACTATGTACTTAGGATAGATTTTGTGGGACATAGGCTACAAATTGTATAGGAATGTATAAGAAATGACCGAGAACCAAGGTTGGAATGGGGGTCAGATGAATTCTAGCAAAATGCTTTCCTTTCAACAAATTCTGTTATGAAGTCCAAATGGCCATTTTGACCACCTCCATGATATACAGGAATCATGTGGCTTGGGAACACTTCCCTCACCCAACACACACACACACTTATACACACACACTTACACACACACACACACACACACACTTTAGCACAGACTAACCACTCTGTGAATTAAGATTTCTTAGGGAAGATTTATAAGTCTTAGGTCAGTGGGTCATTATGCAACCCAGGCTGCACATTAGAATTATCTGGAAGTATTTGGGGGGAAAATAAGACCAACTTCCTTGACCTCATTCTAGACCAATTAAATCAGATTCTCAGGGCAATGAGTTTTTTTTTTTTTTTAAATGCTCCCCAGGTGATTTTAATATGTGACTAGGATTGAGACCCATTTTCTCAGGTAGTATGCTGAAATGGGTACCCTGACACTCTTTCTTTGCTTCCAAGTTTATTAAGAATTTTCCGTTAGATTCTAGGTTCCTTGAGGGAGAGGTGGGCTTACATAGCTTTTTGCTTCCAGAGCATCTAGCTTCCAAGGAATAATTGTTTTGTGAGTGACTTCACATCAGCATCTATTCATTAGCTGGGTGACCCAGGGATAGGGTAGCCAGGTAAAATACAGGCTATTCAGTTACATCTGAAATTTAGATGAACAATGAATGGCATTTTAGTATACCTGTTTCCCATTCAGTGTTTTCACATGCATTTTTATTTGCTAAATCTGACAATCCTGCCCAGGTGTGTCTTCTTGGTCTCAGATTATTTGCTTCTAAAATGAGGGATGCAGGCCTCAGAGGTTAAATTATTTCATTTGGAAGGTTAAAAAAAAATTGTAAGAAATCAGAATTACTTCTAAGTATGGGTAAATTTAAGTTGAAGTGTGGCAAATCCTTTCATTTAGGGTTTGTAAAACAAGTTTTTCAATGGGGACACATAATGGTGACCAAACCAGTAGACACAATGGTCATTATGAAAGTGCTTCTTTTTCTCCATTTAGTGCCGTTCATTTGGATTTCAAAGGGACTCCTTCAGGTTAACAAGGAACTGTGGTCTTTTTAGTTTCTCTTAGAGACTGGAGATATTTGATTTTGAAAAGCCTTTCTCTCAACAGTTTTTAACTTCAAAGCACACGGAAGGTCTCTGTAGTCCTCTTGGTGGAGAGCACTTTTTTCACAAGCATATGAAAATTTTTGTATCTTTCAAACCTAAACTTAAATATCATTGTGTGTCTGCATTTGTGTGTGTAAAATTTTGACCCCTTTCATAAAATTCCACAATAAGCAGCAACTTTCGGAGTCCTAGTACCTTATTATACAGCATTTATTATACAGTATTTGCACACACACAATTATCTAATGCTAAAATGAGGGAAATAGAGATTACACCCTAAGGCAATTTCTGTAAGTTGAAGAATCATTAAAAGTGGAATTGCCAAATGAGTTTTTCCATGTCTTAAACTTCACGGCATGGATTGAGTCAGATGTCCAGGAAGGTAATTAGCAGCATTATTAAAAAAAAAAATTGCAACTTTTGAGAGGCAAAGATATTCCCAGTTTTACCCAACGTTAATTTAATACTGTGGAGTCAGGCAAGAATTCAAGGGAGGTGTGCTTGGTAAGGTCACCAAAGGGAAATTTGAAAAGTTTTTGGACTAAAATTGAAATTGCGTGAATTTTACAAATACAGTCAACAGGAAAAATACTAAAATGTGAGTGTATAAAAAATGAGTTTCATAATATCACAGATACTGCTGTTTTCTGTGGCTTTCATGGCAAAGTCACTTGGAAAATGGAAATCACTGGATTTACTAGTTTCTTTCTCTGTTCTCCAGTTTTCCTTCCCTCCTTCACCTAGAAGCTCATAGGGAATGAGCACTTTCTGATGACTCCTTATCCCGACTGCATCCTCAGTGGACAGTTTATTTGTATATTTAAAAGATTGATTGATTGATTTTTATTTTATTTTTGCCTGTGCTTGATCTTCATTGCTGTGTGCGGGCTTTTTCTCTGGCTGCAGCAAGCAGGGGCAATTCTCTAGTTGTAGTGTGCAGGCTTCTCATTGTGGTAGCTTCTCTTGTTGTGGCCCAGGGTTCTAGAGTATGCAGGCTCAGTTATTGGGCACACAGACCTAGTTGCTCCGTGATATGTGGAATCTTCCAGGACCAGGGATGCAACCCATGTCCCCCTGCATTGGCAGGTAGATTCTTAACTACCAGACCACCAGGGAAGTCCTTCAGTGGACAATGTATATGCTTCCTCATGGGCTTTTCCCCTTCTCTGGTATTCCTTGGAACCAAACACCACAGTGGGCTACAGGATATCCTACTCCTCTCAAAAAGATTCTAGTCCTTGCTATTTTGTTTTATTTTAGTATTTGTACTTCTAACAAATTCTGCTCCAGAAAACATTATACAACACTAATGCTGAGCCTTGTGCCAAACATTTTGTATGCATGATCTCATTTGCTCTTTAGAACAATCTTATGAAAGAGGCAAAATTACTTTCAATTAACAGATGAGAATTTTGAGGTCAGTAGAAGTTGAACACTGTCCCTAAGGCCACATGGGTGGTAAGGGGCACCTGTAGAATTTGGACCCAGGGCTCTGGATTTCTTGACTGCTATGTTATAGTAAGATCCTATTTTTATAGTGAACATGACAACATTTATTTAAAAATAATGACTATTATTCTTATGGTAACATTCAAATTACAAATAAATAACTCTTGGTTCTTCCTAAATATCAGACAACTCTGGAATCATTACTCCAATACTTTGGCTGCCTGATGTGAAGAGCCAACTCATTCATTGGAAAAGATCCTGATACTGGGAAAGATTGAAGGCAGGAGGAGAAGGGGATGACAGAGAATGAGATGGTTGGATGGCAGGCATTACCAACTCAATGGACATGAGTTTGAGCAAACTCTGGGAGATGGTGAAGGACAGAGAAGCCTGGTGTGCTGCAGTCCATGGGGTCTCAAAGAATCAGACATGACTTAGCAACTGAAAAACAATGAAATCAATTGGTATTTTAATTCAGAAATCTGAGCCTTAGTTCAACTCTACATGTTCTTAAGATAGATCTGAAATATGATAGAACTAATGAACATTTTACCTCTTCTCTCCCCATTTACAGGGCCCTCCACTAATATATGGGGCTCCCCAGGTGGTGCTAGTGGTAAAGAACCTGCCTACTGATGCAGGAGAATGTAAGAGACACGGGTTCGATCCCTGGGTCAGGAAGTCCCCTGGAGGAGGGCATGGCAACCCACTCTAGTACTCTTGCCTGGAGAATCCCATGGACAGAGGAGCCCGGTGGGCTAAGGTCCATAGAGTCACAAAGAGTAGGACATGACTGAAGTGTCTTAGCACACTGCTAATACATATGGTCATTTGGTAAAAACTCAAAAAGGGGCTTCTGTCCCCTAGCAGAAGCTTTGTGCCAGGATGCTCCCTGGACAGAGGAGTGTTCGCTGGATCTTAAGTTCTAGTTATCCTCTTGACTCAAGCCAAAGGTAAATGTGGAGTAAGATGAGTCAAGGACTCTAAACAAATCACATTTCAGATAATCATTGAGATAGGAATATGTGCATTTCGTGTGTTCTAATTTTATGAGAAGCAGGATGTTATTGATAAAGGAGAACTCAAACAAATACTAAAGGACAAAGCCATTAGTTCTTGGTCAGACCTCCTGGACTGTATATCATGTTCTCATCTGTCTTCTTACAAGAGCTGTGCAGTGGGAGGGCACACCAGGGCTTCCTTATATCAGAGCAGGCTGTTGCCAAAAAGCACATGGCTTCTCCACATCCTTTGCTCTCTCTTTGTATCTGCAGTCCTTGCTGAGGCTCCCTTCTGCCCTCTGACCGATTTCCATAAGGTTGAGATATGAATACATACAAGGACAGGGTGCTGTTATGCAGAGAACAACCAGTATCAGAGGAGTGATAGAGAGCAACGCAAGCATCCGTTGCTGTAGTTCTAATCATTTAGAACTCGCCTCAAGCAGTGAGGAGCAATGGGCCTGAATTGCCAGGGAAGGAGGAAGACTTGGGGGTGGGGTTCCATAAAAGTGCTAATCTGCTTATGAAGCCCCAAGTTTTAAGCTTCTGTTTAAACTCTTGATAAGATGTTCAACTTGTCTGTAATTCCCATGGAACTTCATTCAGTGATCTGCATATCCTCCACTTACATCTCCCTTGAATAATGCTCAGTGCACAAAGTGTTCAAGCAAGGCCAACTAAAAAACCCTCATCTGATTTCTCCCTGGACTCTCATGTGAATAGAACAGATGTGACTCCCAGATATGAGGAAAACTATGGCACCAAAGGAGTGTTCTGATTGCCCATTATACTTGGGTCTGGAAGGACTTGTAAAATAAGCTAGGGTATTTTCCCTCTTCAGCCACATTTATAAAGAGTGTCCCAATGCCCTAGGCCAGGGTGTTACAGGGAAGGAGCATTGTAACTTTTTAGGGGCTTTCAGTCACTCTAATTTTGGACACATACCTTACAACATACAGGAGGCATGCCGGAATCAATGCTCAGAAATGCCCTGGCTGACATGTCTCGGAGCTTAATTATAGCAATGCACACCCACAGCACAGCACTAGTGTCTTGAATTACTCCCATAGCTATATCTGCCTCAGATTTCTAGGTGATTCAGCCCAGTGATGGGTACTGAAATGCTGTACCATAATTATAGTTGTCCTACCAGTAGGTTCATTTCAACTCTTAGGAGTTCTCAATAAATATATCCAGAAGTCCTATACCTTAATTCTAATCCACTGTTCTATAAATTGTAGGTTGCAACCCATTAATGGATTTGAAATCAATTGAATGATTTATTACCAGTGTTTTGGGAGAAATGACATTGACTAGAACAGAGTAGACTGTCAAAGTGGACCACACATAATAAAGGTTAGTATTGTTTCTTGAAATTTCCTCTATATTCCATCCAAGGCATAGCATTCCATCTAAGATACATTTTTCATCATAAATCTCTTAAATCAGGATGAGTTTTGTAAGAGACAGCACTTTTTTCTTTATCAGTGGTAAAATTATGGAGTATCTTGCAATTGATAACAACTCAGATTTGTGTTGGAGAAGGAACTGGCAACCCACTCCAGTATTCTTGCCTGGAGAATCCCATGGATGGAGAAGCCTGGTGGACTAAAGTCCACGGGGTCACAAAGAGTCGGACACAACTGAGCGACTTCACTTTCACTTTCACCTTTCAGGGCTTATTTAACTTATATGCAGAGTACATCATGAGAAACGCTGGGCTGGAAGAAGCACAAGCTGGAATCAAGATTGCTGGGAGAAATATCAATAACCTCAGATATGCAGATGACACCACCCTTATGACGGAAAGTGAAGAGGAACTAAAAAGCCTCTTGAAGAAAGTGAAAGAGGAGAATGAAAAAGTTGGCTTAAAGCTCAACATTCAGAAAACTAAGATCATGGCATCTGGTCCTATCACTTCATGGCAAATAGATGGGGAAACAGTGGAAGCAGCATCAGACTTTATTTTTTGGGGCTCCAAAATCACTGCAGATGGTGATTGCAGCCATGAAATTAAAAGACGCTTAATCCTTGGAAGGAAAGTTATGACCAATCTAGATAGCATATTAAAAAGCAGAGACATTACTTTGCCAACAAAGTCCATCTAGTCAAGGCTATGGTTTTTCCAGTGGTCATGTATGGATGTGAGAGTTGGACTATGAAGAAAGCTGAGTGCCGAAAAATTGATGCTTTTGAAGTGTGGTGTTGGAGAAGACTCTTGAGAGTCCCTTGGACTGCAAGGAGATCCAACCAGTCCATCCTCAAGGAGATCAGTCCTGGGTGTTCATTGGAAGGACTGATGCTGAAGCTGAAACGCCAGTACTTTGGCCACCTCATGCAGAGTCGACTCATTGGAAAAGACCCTGATGCTGGGAGGGATTGGGGGCAGGAGGAGAAGGGGACAACAGAGGATGAGATGGCTGGATGGCATGACTGACTCGATGGACATGAGTTTGAGTAAACTCCAGGAGTTGGTGATGGACAGGAAGACCTGGCGTACTGCGATTCATGGGGTCACAAAGTCGGACACGACTGAGCAACTGAACTGAACTGAACTGAGGGTTACAGTGCACAGTGTATTTCCCTTTGTGGGTCATGGCCGAGAGAGCTAGAAACCGACCATTTAACCCAGCCTTTCCAGGTTGCCTTATCCACTGAAAGTTGGACAGTCCCCTGCTGCCTGTAGACTGCATGTAGAATTTCTGAGCCTCCAATGTCACCTCATTTCCTGATGAGGAATGGCTGTCCTTCCTTCACAGGGAACTATGCATTCCAGAACTGGTCCTTTCTATGTAGTCTCTCCTTGGATATTAAAGATGATTCAGCCAGGGTGGTAATAGTGTCAGAGATCTTAGGTAATGGGGCTTCTTTGGTCTGACCCTCTTGTCTACTGCCGATGCCAGTGCCTCCCGGAAGAGACTTTTTGGTGATAAAGAAGCCTTGGAGGTAAAAAAAAAAAAAAAAAAGAAGGATGCTTCTAGATTCTGCTTTTGTGGACACTACCTTCTAAAGTTTCATATGGTTTCCCCTAGGGCTTCCTGTGGCCACTCTCAAGAGCGAGGGTTTGCCAGAGCAGTGGCCTTCCAAGGTCCTTGGCATTACTCATGTCTCAGGGGGTTTCTGCCTCTTTCTGGGGATGACAGTGCAGTAGGATTCCCAGCATCACTTACAGAGGGCAAATCACAGGGCCCTGTGAGCCTCTGGCTCAGATGCTGTCCTTTACAGATGTGTAAGGGCAACAGACCACCTGATCTGCCTCTTGGGAAATCTGTATGCAGGTCAGGAAGCAACAGTTAGAACCAGACATGGAACAACAGACTGGTTTCAAATCGGGAAAGGAGTACATCAAGGCTGTATATTGTCACCCTGCTTATTTAACTTATATGCAGAGTACATCATGAGAAATGCTGGACTGGATGAAGCACAAACTGGAATCAAGATTGCTGGGAGAAATATCAGTAACCTCAGATAGGCAGATGACACCACCCTTATGGCAAAAAGTGAAGAACTAAAGAGCCTCTTCATGAAAGTGAAAGAAGAGAGTGAAAAAGCTGGCTTAAAACTCAACATTCAGAAAATGAAGACCATGGCATCCAGTCCCATCACTTCATGGCAAATAGATGGAGACACAGTGGAAACAGTGGCAGACTTTATTTTGGGGGGCTCCATAATCACTGCAGATGGTGACTGCAGCCATGAAATTAAAAGACGCTTACTCCTTGAAAGAAAAGTTATGATCAACCTAGACAGGATATTAAAAAGCAGAGACATTACTTTGCCAACAAAGGTCTGTCTAGTCAAAGCTATGCTTTTTCCAGAATCATGTATGGATGTGAGAGATGGACTATGCAGAAAGCTGAGCACTGAAGAATTGATGCTTTTGAAATGTGGTGTTGGAGAAGACTCTTGAGAGTCCCTTGGACTGCAAGGAGACCAAACCAGTCCATCCTAAAGGAAATCAGTCCTGAATATTCATTGGAAGGACTGCTGCTGAAACTGAAACTACAATACTTGGGCCACCTGATGCAAAGAACTGACTCACTAGAAATGACCCTGATGCTGGGAAAGATTGAAGGCGGGAGGAGAAAGGGATGACAGAGAATGAGATGGTTGGATGGCATCACTGACTCAATGGACATGAGTCTGAGTAAACTCCGGGAGTTGGTGATGGACAGGGAGGCCTGGCATGCTGCAGTCCGTGGGGTCACAAAGAGTCGGACACGACTGAGCAACTGAACTGAACTGAACTGAAAACCCTAAAACATCTTGCATTTGACTCCAAATTTATTTCCTGTCTTCAAATCCTGACTACTTTCCTTGAGTTCAAGTGTTACTCTTCCCCAAAACCTGACTCCAACTGTAGCCCAACAGAATAACTATCTCTTTTTGTGGGTTTTATGTAAGTGGAATTATATAGCATGTGCTTTTTTGTGTCTAGCTCCTTTTTGAAAAGGTTTTTTATTATCACTGTTGTTTTTTGGCTGTACTGTGAGGCATGTGGAACTTCCCCGACTGGGGTTCAAACCCATGCCCTCTGCATTGGAAGGGTGCAGTCTTAACCACTGGAACACCAGGGAAGTCCATGTTTACGAAATTCATCCATAGTTTTCACATTCTTGTGGAGCATATATTCTCATTGCTGTAAAGTATCACATTTTTGTGAATATACCACAAGTTAGTCTTCCATTCAACTACTGAGGGTATATGGGTAGTTTCTACTGTTAAACTTTTTCGAATAGAGCTGCTGTGAACATCCTAGTACCTTCTAGGATATATACTTAGGAATAGAAATAATGAATCATGTATGTGTGCTTAGTCACTCAGTCATGTCCAAATCTTTGCGATTCCATGGACTGTAGACTGCCAGGCTCCTCTGTCCATGGGATTCTCCAGGCAAGAATACTGGAGTGAGTTGCCATGCCCTCCTCCAGGGAATCTTCCCAACCCAGGGATCGAACCCAGGTCTCCCGCATTGCAGGCAGATTCTTCACTGTCTGAGCCACCAGGGATGCCCAAGAATCTAATGAGTCTTAGGGAATATATAGTCATCTTTAACAGATTCTGAAAATGGACTTTTTCATCTCAACCAGTCTGGTGAATGTGTAATAGTATTTCATGTGGTTTGAATTTGCATTTCCCTGATGGCTAATGGAGTTGAGAATCTCTCCTGTGCTTATTGATTATTCGGCTGGATAGCTTATTTTGTGAGTTGTCTATATAATTGTATATTGGGTTTTCTGTCATTTTCTAGTTAATTGCTGAAGGTTTTTTTTTTTATTGTTAAAAAATCTTTATTTATTTGACTGCGTTGGCTCTTAGTTGTGGCACATGGGATGTTTTAGTTGCATCATGCAAACTCTTAATTGCAGCATGTGGGATCTAGTTCCCTGACCTGGGATTGAACCCAGGCCCCCTGCGTTGGGAATGTGAAGTCTTAGCACTGGACCACCAGGAAAGTCTCTGAAAGTTATTTTGGATGTGATTCCTTTATCAGATGTATGTAATTACAAATATCTTTTCCATTGTGGAGTTGCCTTTTAATTATTTTAATATTGTCTTTTGATGAACAGGTCATCTTAGTTTTAATATTGTCTAATTTATCAACTTTATGTTTAAAGTTCTTTGTGTCCTCTTTGAGAGCTTTTCGCTTGCTCTAAAGTCATGAAAATATTCCCCTATGTTTTAACAATTTTAGAAAAGGTCCAACTCCTCCTTTTCTGCCTTCTCTTCTTCTTCTCTTTACTTTTCTTGCTCTCTACAACTTCCCCTTTACCTGGTTCTCCCTTCTTTGTGTTTTCCCCTCTGGTTCTCTGTCCAAATAAGCAGGATAAGAAACCTTTCATCTTTTCATTATGAAAATCAGATTCATCCTCTGCTTAAAATGTCTCGCAGTCTACCAAAGCTTTCAGGATAAAGTTGGAATTTCTTAGCTTAGAAGCAAAGTCTATAATGTTCTTTTGCCTCTCTGCCCCTCTGGCCTCCCTTAGTTAATGTCTCCACCTGAAACATACTCTTCATTCTCTTCATTCCAACTATATTGTGATATTAAAGTTCCTAAAGATGTCTGTTTTCTTTTGCTTCTGTGCTTTTGCATATGCTGTCTGTCTACTTGCTACACTCTTCCTCCTTTTCTATTTAACTAATTATCATTCATCCTGCAAAACTCAGGTCAACCAAGTGTTCTCTGGTGATCTTTCTGCTCCACACATTTGGTTTAGCTGTGCTTCCTTTGCTCCCTCAGTGCCCTGAGTGTCTCTGAATTATGACACATCTCACACTCTAATTATTGTTTTGCCTGTCTTTCTCCCTCGCTGCAGTCATAATATTCTTGAGAGCAAGGATGGTGTCTTATTGCCTTTATGTGTTCAACGTCAGTAAGCTTGGGTTGTAGAAGATGCTCAAAACGCTGAATAAGCACGTTTGGCGATGAATGCATCCCTGTTTTGTGGGTGAGGAAACTGGTGGATATGAAGTGATAACCAGTCCAAAATAGAGAAAAGAGATGGCATTTACTGAGGATACAATGCACTGGCATTTTCTGTTATTAAGACCTCTTGACTGAGAGTTCTATGTGGAGCTTTCTCGTATCATATTTGTTTTGCTAGTAAACTTTACACTGTTTTTTCTTCTCTGTTCTCTCTGGAAGTTTGTGGTTCCTTTTTAAGACAACTGGCAGATATTTAAATGCTTGTTTAACAGCACTGCATTGGTTCCCTTTCTGTACTCCATGTCTGGAGCATTGCTAACCAGTCATCTACAGTAAGGAAGGATAAATGAAGTAACTTTTGCCAGCTTATGTCTTTCATTTTTTGTTAAATGTTCATGATATATTTTTACTTAATTAATTACAGCTAGGCAATATGTGCGTGTGGTTTAAAATCAAAAGGTGAGAAGAATATATAGTGAACAGATTCTTGCTAAAAGTCTTCCTTTTAAAAAAATTTTTGTATTTTTGGCCGTGCGAGGTGTTAGTTGCTGTATGTGGCTTCCTCTAGTTGCGGTGTGGGGGCTTCTCATTGCCATGGTTTCTCTTTTGTGGAGCACAGGCTGTAGGTGCAGGTGGGCTTCAGTAGTAGCATCACATGGGATTAGTGATTATAGCTCACAAGCTTAGTTGCCCTGTGGCATGTGCAATCTTCCTGGACCGGGGATCGAACCTGTGTCCCCTGCATTGGCAGGCTGATTCTTAATCACTGGACCATCAGGAAGTCCAAAGTCTCCTTATTAGCAATTACCAAATGTTGGCAATGATGTGGAACAACTAACTGGAACTCTTCTATACAGATGATGGGAGTGTAAATTGGTATAAACATTTGGAAAAGCTGCTTGGAAATATCTACTAAAACGCAAATACCCTTACCTATGGATCTAACAGTTCCTCAGAAGTGAATACTTGTGAGTCCACCAAAAGAATCCTAGATTACTACTAGAATACTCCTAGCAGCTTTTATACATCATATCTCTAAACCTAAAATAATGCAGTGTTCACCAATAGTAGTAGATACATAAATTCTGGTATATTGATACATCATCTATTCATATACAATGGAATACCACATGTTAATGAAGAAGGACTGCCATATGCAATAACATGGATGTGTCTCATAGATATAAGTTCTAGAGAAGGAAGCCAGACATGAGAGATTAGATACTGTATGAATCCATCTGTATTATGATCTAGGTCCAAGGGTGGTTGTCTTTTGGGTCTGAGTATTGACTGGATAGGAGCAGAGGGTGTCTTCTGGAGTTCTGGAAATGTTCTGTATTTTGATCAGGATTGTGGTTATATGGGCAAATACTTATGTAAAAATTCATTGAGCAGTTCATTTAAGATTTACACTCTACTTCAATGGCAGACTAAATAATAAATACACATACACACATTTTACAAAGTCTCTTTCTATATTCCAAGTTCTCCCTAGAAATAACCAGTATTATCAGTGTTTTGTGTGAATTTTTTCCAGGTTATTTTGTGTAGGTATAGACAAATGAATATATATGTACCTGCATGGATATTTACATGTATGTGTGCTTTTTCTTCTATTTTATAAATATATAGTAGCTTTTAGAGAGTACTATTATGAATCTTTTATTTTTTTCCTCAACAATCTTGAAGGTTTTCAGGATGCTAAGGTATTTAAGTTTTATGCATTATAACATAAATGATAGTCTGAATTATTCTCTATAATGGTCAAATAAGAATGTGGTAAAAACAAAACAGGGCAAATAGAATGAGTAATGGCAGATGTTATTAAACTGTGAAGTTTCCTTTGTATTGATTATCTCAGTGTTAATGGCAGTGCTACCATGGAACTGACATTAAAGCAAGTTTAGACTTAAAATTGGTAGATAATTTAAGAAACAACCATTCCAGAGATTTGTAATTTTCCAATTCTAGTCAAATGGTTTATGTCCTTCTTCAAGTTGAAGTATGGAGTGATGTCTTCATTAAGCTACAGGAGATTAAAAACCATTTAAAAATCTCCTGAGCCCAGAGACTGCTTGGAGGTTCAGGTTCACTCTTGAGGTCCCAGTGAATGTCATGACGTCATCAGTCAAGCATAGCTTTTGAGCACGTGCTGTGCCAGGCACTGTCTCACTGTGTGCTCACCTGGCCTTTGTTCTGTGCACACAGTGGGGGAAGGGCTCCCTTCCTCTTCCTATGAGGCCAATGGTTCTATGGGATTAGGTTCTAGCCTCTTGATCTCATTTAACCTTAAGGACCTCCTAAAGACCCTATATCCAAATGCAGTCACACTGAGGGTTCAGTTCAGTTCAGTCACTCAGTCATGTCTGACTCCTTGCGACCCCATGGACTGCAGCACGCCAGGCCTCCCTGTCCATCACCAACTCCCGGAGTTTACTCAGACTCATGTCCATTGAGTCGGTGATGCCATCCAACCATCTCATCCTCTGTCATCCACTTCTCCTCCCGCCTTCAAGCTTTCCCAGCATCAGGGTCTTCTCAAATGAGTCAGCTCTTCGCATCAGGTCACCAAAGTATTGGTGTTTCACCTTCAACATCAGTCCTTCCAATGAACATTCAGGACTGATCTCCTTTAGGATGGACTGGTTGGATTTCCTTGCAGTCCAAGGACTCTCGAGAGTCTTCTCAAACACCACAGTTCAAAAAAGCATCAATTCTTCAGCACTCAGCTTTCTTTATAGTCCAACTCTCACATCCATACATGACTACTGGAAAAACCATAGCCTTGACTAGACAGACCTTTGTTGGCAAAGTAATGTCTCTGCTTTTTAACCTGTCTAGGTTGGTCATAACTTTTCTTCTAAGGAGTAAACATCTTTTAATTTCATGGCTGCAGTCACCATCTGCATTTTGGAGCCCCCCAAAATAAAGTCTGCCAGTGTTTCCACTGTTTCTCCATCTATTTGCCATGAAGTGATGGGACTGGATGGCATGATCTTTGTTTTCTGAATGTTGAGTTTTAAGCCAACTTTTTCACTCTCCTCTTTCACTTTCATCAAGAGGCTCTTTAGTTCTTCTTCACTTTCTGCCATAAGGGTGGTGTCATCTGCATATCTGAGGTTATTGATATTTCTCCTGGCAATCTTGATTCCAGCTTGTGCTTCATCAAGCCCAGGATTTCTCATGATGTATTCTGTATATAAGTTAAATAAGCAGGGTGACAATATACAGCCTTGATGTACTCCTTTCCTAATTTGGAACCAGTCTGCTGTTCCATATCTGGTTCTAACTGTTGCTTCCTGACCTGCATACGGATTTCTCAAGAGGCAGGTCAGGTGATCTGGTATTCCCATTTCTTGAAGAATTTTCCACAGTTTATTGTGATCCACACAGTCAAAGGCTTTGGCATAGTCAATAAAGCAGAAATAGATGTTTTTCTGGAACTCTCTTGCTTTTTTGATGATCCAACGGATGTTGGCAATTTGATCTCTGGTTCCTCTGCCTTTTCTAAAACCAGCTTGAACATCTGGAAGTTCACGGTTCACGTATTGCTGAAGCCTGGCTCCAAGCCAGGCTTCAACATTGAGGGTTAGGGCTTTAATTTATGAATTTTAGGAGGACAGAAGTCAGTCCATAGCAGTTACTAAACCTCCCTGAAAGCTTGTTTCCTCAACTGTAAAATGGGTTAGTGGGAGGGTTGAAAGACTATACTGGCACACCAAAAGTATCTGATATTTGTTTTCTTTTGTTTTTTAACTTTCTTCCTCTGGGAACAAAATCATGAATATGAGGACTGTCCTGACTCTGGTAATGTGTGGGCTTATTGGTAAAATAAGTCAGAAGGTCCTGCAGCATTTAAATGACTTGTCCAAGGTCACCTATTAAGCGAGTTGTAGAAACTGGATGGAACCCTAGACCTCAGGCCCCTCAGGTCTGTGTTACACTACACTGGATGACTTATTTCACTCAGGGATGACCGGTGTGGGAGAGCTTCTCAGCTGGCTTAGATTTGTCTTGGGTATTTCACAGCAATGCCACCCCCAGACACATGCAGGCATTATGGGCTGAGGAGAACGCTATGTGCTCTATGGAATGCTATCCTTTCATTGGATTAGTGGGCTGGGGCGGCCTCTTTTGCTCTGCACAGGTCTGGCCTTGAGGTATCTAGTTTCAGAAGAGCATGATTGGCCGGCACGCCGGTCAGGGAGACAAGGTTCTGTGGGGGTCACCCATGTCCTTGGGGAAAGGGGATCGTGATTTTCACCGGGCAGGAGGCTCTGCACCAACTGTGTTGTAAAGCTCACCAGCTCAGGCAGCTGAAATAATTTGCTCTCTAAGGGCTTTGGGTTTTGAGAGACAATATCTGCGATTGAATGACTCTCTCCTCTGAGCTGCACGTGGTTCCTGTTACCCCATCATTCCAGCCTGCATAAACATTCTCTCTCTAGCCTGGGCAGCTGGGTACAGAATCCCAAACCGGCTGGGGAGAGTGTGCAGTTTCCCGAGTGATAGGATTTAAGGGGCAGTTGTCCTCAAAGAATCCTCCAGGAGGGTGGCTCCATGCCTGAGCTCCCACCATTGGCAAGGAATTCTTTTGTGTGGTGAAGGCTTCAGAGTCAGTTCTTATCATCCCCCTTGGAGACTTCAGGACCACTAGGTAGGAAGAGACGAAGCTGGTGAGTCTCTGCTATCAGGTAGCTGACAATGACGTCCCCTGGAGGAGTGACCCAGAATAGACTAAGGCAAGGTGAGGTTGAAAGACAACCTATTATGAGTTTATCCAACCCCCCTGACTTATAGTCAAGGAAGCCAAAGTAAAAAGACTTGTCTGAGGTCACACAACTGGTTTGGACAGAGCCAAGCCCATTACCCAGATATTTGGCTTCTGCTTCTGTCCTATTTATTGGGTATGCGTGATGCTGAAGAAAACAGACACAGCAGAAAAATGAGGCCTGGAGGACAGGGAATGGAAGGAGGCCAAGGGCAAACTCCGACCGCCTCTCAGTGTATCTCAGGTCAGTCCTGGCGTCAGCACTCCTGCAGGAAATCCAGGTATAGCCAGAGTCCTAGTCCAATAGTTCATTCTTACAAAGTTTATCTCTTGAATCATGGGGCTTGCTTTCCTATGGAAACAATAATTTAAATGTTTTAAATGGTGAATTAGGTTCCCCAAGATCTATCTACAGAAATCGGTTTAATTCTCACAGTATCTGAAGGGAAATGTTAACAGGAGTATTTCAATTAATCCTGCTTAACACTTGTCACACTATGATGTCTATGGGAATATAATACATGATGAGTCTTCAATCAGGTTAGAAGAAAGGCATCCAGGAGTGGCTCTTCTAGAACAGAATCTGGAGGATGGGGTGGGGTACCAGTTAGGAAGTGGGGTGAGGAGCAGCCATACTCTCTGAACCTCAACTCTAAAATAAGAACAGTAGGAATAATGTTTCCCTGCCCTCTTCATAGTGTTGAGTGAAGGACTGAATGAGATAGCAAATGGGAAACGGCTTTGAAAAAAAATAATGAGAATATTTGTCTCAGATAAGCCCTTTCTAGGTCAGTCACTCCCTAGATGGTTAGGTGGGATGGTCAAGGGAAGATGTGGGAGTGGTGGTGCTATGGGGTTGTGTTGGGCCTTAGTTAGTAGCAGTAATGATAGTAATAACAATCATAG
The DNA here is from genome assembly GCF_019320065.1 of Cervus canadensis. Lineage (NCBI taxonomy): Eukaryota > Metazoa > Chordata > Mammalia > Artiodactyla > Cervidae > Cervus > Cervus canadensis. Next base: position 34,648,494 of record NC_057401.1, on the reverse strand, counting down.
TAGTGACAATAAGGGCTTCACCAGTGGCTAAGTGTAAAGAATCCGCCTGCAAGGCAGGAGATGTGGATTCGATCCCTGGGTGGGGCAGATCCCCTGGAGGAGGGCATGGCAACCCACTCCAATTTTCTTGCCTGCAGAATCCCATGAACAGAGGAGCCTGGTGGGCTACAGTCTGTAGGGTCGCAAAGAGTCAGACACGACTGAAGTGACTGAGCACACACACAGCAGTGACAGTAAACTTTAGAGAGCTTTCTAGGTGCCAGCTGTGGTCCTGATGCTTTATAATATTAATTTGTTATACCCACTGTCATGGCTAATTTCATGTATTAATTTGGCTGGACCACAGTACCCTGATATTTGGGCATATACTAGTCTAGCTGTTGCTGTAAAGTTATTTTTCAGATGAGATTCGTGTTGAAATCAGTAGACTTTGAGGAAAGCAGAGCACCTGCATAGTGTGATGGGCCTCATCTAGTCAGTTGAAAGCATTAACATTTCAAGATTCTCCAAGAAAGAAGGAATTGTGCCTGCAGACTGCCTTCAGACTCCGACAAACTCTTGCCTGCCAGTCTGCTCTGTTTTCAGACTTGTTAGCTTTTAATAATGATGGTGTGTGTGTGTGCGTGCTCAGTCGTGTCCAGCTCTGTGACCCCATGGACTGTAGCCTGCCAGGTTCTTCCTGTTCATGGAATTTTCTAGGCAAGAATACTGGAGTCAGTTGCCATTTCCTTCTCCAGGGGTTCTTCCTGACCCAGGGATCGAACCTGTGTCTCATGTCTCCTGCGTTGGCAGGTGGGTTCTTTACCACTAGCACCACCTGGGAAGCCACACTTTTAACAATCACCTGAGCCAATTCTTTGAAATCAATCTCTCTCTCTCTCTCTCTCACACACACACACACACACACACACACACACACTCACATTTCATGTGTTGTTTCTCTGGAGGACCCTGACTGATAATACCCTATCAACAGCAGAAGAAGGAACATAAACACATGAAAATAGAAGACAAAACATAGAAACTTTCTTAAATAAGCAGATATGGCAGAGGCTGGGTTTGTTCACCATACCAGTTTCCTTTTCCCTCTAGGACACAGACAGACTACACTTCCCAGCATTCCTTGAGACAGGTGAGATCATGTGACTGAGTCTGGTCAGTGGCTGGTGGGTGAGAGTGAAATATACATCTCCAGACCTTGACTCCACAGTCTTCCCTACCTCCTGCCTCCAAGGCCATGGATGCTGTCAGGGCTGTGGGATAGAATGAGCCTAAGTCCCTAATAACTGCAGGGAGCTGGGCCTCTTAGCCAAAAGCACACAGGACAGTGACCTGAGTAAGCAGTAAACCTGTGTTATGTTTAGTCGTTGGGATTTGGGGTTTCTTTGTTAATTATAACACTTACCCTGACAAATACAGTGATAGAGCTAGATTCAAATCCAGGCCATCAGGATCCAGAGTCTGGATGCCTCATCTCTCTACTGATCAAACAGCCTTTGTGTTCACTCATCAAGAAGTCAGAGTAGGAAATGTCTCCTTCGCTTTCCCCTGCCTGCTCCAAAAATCAAGGATGCCTCAGAGGTACAGAACACCACATCCCAAAGTGGGATGCTGAACACCATCTGTCAGGTGCCCAAAGTTTTGCAGAGCAAGTGAGCCCCGGGTTTAAGGTGAGGGAGAGGAGGAGGATGGGCATCAAGTATATGTGTTTCCCGACTTCCTTGGATGTGGCTTTGTCTTCCAAACAGGGGAGTTCCTGGCTTGTCACTAACTAATAAGCGAGGCCTGTTTATGCTGGAGTGGACTGTGGAAACACACAGCCTATTCTGCCTGGTGCCAGCCTTTCCTTGCAACTTGGTGCTGTTTTTTCCATACCCAGTTCAACAAAGGAGGAATGAACTGTCGCAGGGCTCCCCGAGGAGGCTGGCACAAATGTGTTTTTCCACATAAAGTTTGTCATCTATAAACAAAATCAAGGTTCAGGGGAACGAGGTCTGCGTTGTTTTCCCTTTTCTGTGTGTTGTGGATGCTCAGCCACTTATCCAGGACAGTCACCCACAGGGTGGACTGTCCACAGTCCATGGTGATTACACTCCTTGGATTTTGCTAGGGTCAGAACACCTGAGTGGGCCGGTAACAGATTAGGTTTTTGATGCTTTTGAACTATGGTGCTGGAGAAGACTCTTGAGAGTCCCTTGGTCTGCAAGTAGATCAAACCAGTCAATCCTAGAGGAAGTCAACCCTGAATATTCATTGGAAGGACTGATGCTTAAGCTGAAACTCCCATACTTTGGCCACCTGATAAGAAGAGCCGACTCATCGGAAAAGACCCTGATGCTGGGAAATGTTGAAGGCAGGAGGAGAAGGGGGTGACAGAGGATGAGATGGTTGGATGACATCACCGACTCAGTGAACACGAGTTTGAGCAAACTCCAGGAGATGGTGAAGGACAGGACTGCCTGCTGCAGTCTATGGAGTTTCAAAGAATTGGACATGAATTAGTGACTGAACAACAGCAAACTGAAAGTGATTCAAGGAGCTGACGAAGTCTCTTTACCCTACAGAACAAAGAAATGCCTGGAAGGAAACTGAACTGGAAAGGGATATGGTGGTACAGCTTATACTGGAAAGTGAAGTCACTCAGTTGTGTCAGACTTGTGACCCCATGGACTGTAGCCCACCAGGCTCCTCCATCCATGGGATTTTCCAGGCAAGAGTAATGGAGTGGGTTGCCATTTCCTTCTCCAGCTTCTACTGGAGCCACCCCAAAAATCCTGCCTATATTTGTATGGAAAGGTGACCTTACACATAAGCTCAGGAACAAAATCTGAATCTTGAGGCATGTGTTGTCTGGCTGAGTCTGAGAGAAGTTGATCAGTTTAAGAAAACACAGAGTTAAACTTAGTTTCATAACTTACAAAATCAAAACTTTTTGACCGACATTTTTCTTTTCAGCTAGTGGTAGTTAGCTTCAGTTTTTTTCTAGTGCATTCCTTTCTATTTAAAAGAAAATTGGAATAAGTCTTTGTTTAAATTGACTAGTTCATTTATTTTTAACACAGTGACCACTGACTACCTTTGTTTAAATAAAACAATGGTTGATTTCCTCTGGTATAGTAGAACTCAAGTATTTCTAATCAGAATGCCAGACTTTGGTGCATGGGGTATGTGGCTTGACAAAGCTTTCAGTGTACCTTTTATCTTTCCAACCTACAACTCTGGATTTTGTTTCTTGGTTTTTGTTTGTTTGTTTTCTGGTGGTGGCTTGCTAGACATTTATTGAAGCTTGAGACAACTAAGTTTTTTATTGCAAGCAACAGAAGACAGCTTTGGCCAATATCAGTTAAATGGAGTTTTATTTACTTATATTAGTAGCCCTCAGCTTTGATGAGAGGCTGGGAGACCAAATTTAGGAACCACAGGAACCACCATAGGCCCAGGAAGCAGGAAGTGGGAAACACAGCCACTGTCTCCGTCTCCTGCTGATAACCAAGTGGCTGGGTTGTTATCACCACTGCTGCCTCTACAATGACGGTGACCTCTAAATGTCCCTAGCTGTGGTAGGCAGAATGCTACAGAGGCTCCAAGATTCCTGTCCCCTTTTTATTCAATGGCACACTTATCTAGGTAGTGATGTGAAAGGATTTTGCAGATAGAAGATCCAAAGTCAGTTGACCTTAAGACATGGAGATTATCAGGATGCACCTGATCTAATCATAAAATCCCTTTAAAGCATAAGAGGAAGGCATGGGGGAGTCAGATTTAAAGCATCAGTAGGATGCTATGTGCTGTTCATGGCTTTGAAGGTGTAGGAGCCTGTATGCCAGGACTGCAGTAAAATGGCTGCAAGGAGCTGAGAGTGACCTGTGGCCAACAGCCAGAAAGGAAACAAGTTCTATAACTGCAGAAAACTAAATTCTGCTAAAAACAGACCGATCTTAGAAGAAGTGTGTCAGATGAGAACATAGCTGGCCAACGTCTTGTGAGATCTCATGTAAGCCAGGATTCTCTGCAGGAATAGAACCAACAGGACATACATAGTTAAAGTTGACCTTGAATAATTTGGGGGTTAGGGGTGCTGACTTTCCCTATAGCTGAAAATAAGCATATATTATAACTTCATGGTTGGTTCTCCATAGTCTTACATCTGTGATTTCAACCAAACTCAGATCATGTAGTACTGATCAGTTCAGTTCAGTTCAGTTGCTCAGTCGTGTCCTAGTCTTTGCGACCCCATGGACTGCAGCACGCCAGGTTTCCCTGTCCATCACCAATTCCCAGAGCTTACTCAAACTCATGTCCATTGAGTCAGTGATGTCATCCAACCATCTCATCCTCCCCTTCTCCTCCCGCTTTCAATCTTTCCTAGCATCAGGGTCTTTTCAAATGAATCGGTTCTTCACATCAAGTGGCCAAAGTATTGGGAGTTTCAGCTTCAGCATCAGTCCTTCCAATGAACATTCAGGACTCATTTCCTTTAGGATGGACTGTTTGGATTTCCTTGTAGTCCAAGGGACTCTCAAGAGTCTTCTCCAACACCACAGTTCAAAAGCATCAATTCTTCAGTGCTCAGCCATCTTTATTGTCCAACTCTCACATCTATACATGACTACTGGAAAAACCATAGCTTTGACTAGATGGACTTTTGTTGGCAAAGTAAAGTCTTTGCTTTTTAATATGTTGTCTAGGTTGGCCATAGCTTTTCTTCCAAGGAGCAAGCATCTTTTTGTTTCATGGCTGCAGTCACCATCTGCAGTGATTTTGAAGCCCAAGAAAATGAAGTCTGTGACTGTTTCCATTGTTTCCTCATCTATTTGCCATGAAGTGATGGGACAGGATGCCATGATCTTAGTTTGCTGAATGTTGAGCTTTAAGCCAACTTTTTCACTGTCCTCTTTCACTTTCATCAAGAGGCTCTTTATTTATTTATTTATTCATTTATTTTTATTAGTTGGAGGCTAATTACAATATTGTAGTGGTTTTTGCCATATATTGACATGAATCAGCCATGGATTTACATGTGTTCCCCATCCCGATCCCTGCTCCCGCCTGCCTCCCCATCCGATCCCTCTGGGTCTTCCCAGTGCATCAGCCCTGAGCACTTGTCTCATGCATCCAACCTGGGCTGGTGATCTGTTTCACCCTTGCTAGTATACTTGTTTCAATGCTATTCTCTCAGAATATCCCACCCTCACCTTCTCCCACAGAGTCCAAAAGTCTATTCTGTACATCTGTGTCTCTTTTTCTGTTTTGCGTATAGGGTTATCGTTACCGTCTTTTTAAATTCCATATATATGTGTTAGTATACTGTATTGGTCTTTATCTTTCTGGCTTACTTCACTCTGTATAATGGGCACCTGTTTCATCCATCTCATTAGAACTGATTCAAATGAATTCTTTTTAATGGCTGAGTAATATTCCATTGTGTATATGTATCACAGCTTCCTTATCTGTTCGTCTGCTGATGGGCATCTAGGTTGCTTCCATGTCCTGGCTATTATAAGCAGTACTGTAATGAACACTGGGGTGCACGTGTCTCTTTCAGATCTGGTTTCCTCGGTGTGTATGTCCAGCAGTGGGATTGCTGGGTCATATGGCAGTTCTATTTCCAGTTTTTTAGGGAATCTCCACACTGTTCTCCATAGCGACTGTACTAGTTTGCAGTCCCACCAACAGTGTAAGAGGGTTCCCTTTTCTCCACACCCTCTCCAGCATTTATTGCTTGTAGACTTTTGGATAGCAGCCATTCTGATTGGCGTGTAATGGTACCTCATTGAGGTTTTGATTTGCATTTCTCTGATAATGAGTGATGTTGAGCATCTTTTCATGTGTTTGTTAGCCATCTGTGTGTCTTCTTTGGAGAAATGTCTGTTTAGTTCTCTGGCCCATTTTTTGATTGGGCCATTTATTTTTCTGGAATTGAGCTGCAGGAGTTGCTTGTATATTTTTGAGATTAATCCTTTGTCTGTTTCTTCATTTGCTATTATTTTCTCCCAATCTGAGGGCTGTCTTTTCACCTTAGTCATAGTTTCCTTTGTTGTGCAAAACTTTTAAGTTTCATTAGGTCCCATTTGTTTAGTTTTGCTTTTATTTCCAATATTCTGGGAGGTGGGTCATAGAGGATCTTGCTGTGATTTATGTCGGAGAGTGTTTTGCCTATGTTCTCCTCTAGGAGTTTTATAGTTTCTGGTCTTACATTTAGATCTTTAATCCATTTTGAGTTTATTTTTGTGTATGGTGTTAGAAAGTGTTCTAGTTTCATTCTTTTACAAGTGGTTGACCAGTTCTCCCAGCACCACTTGTTAAAGAGGTTGTCTTTTTTCCATTGTATATCCTTGCCTCCTTTGTCAAAGATAAGGTGTCCATAGGTTCGTGGATTTATTTCTGGGCTTTCTATTCTGTTTCATTGATCTATATTTCTGTCTTCATGCCAGTATCATACCGCCTTACATCAAGAGACTCTTTAGCTCTTCTTCACTTTCTGCCATAAGGGTGGTGTCATCTACATATCTGAAGATATTGACATTTCTCCCAGCAACCTTGATTCCAGCTTGTGCTTCATCTAACCCGGCATTTCACATGATGTACTCTGCATATGTTAAATAAGCAGGTGACAACTACATATTTATTGAAAAAAAAAACTTGCATATCTTTACATGAATTTGAACTGTGAACTCACACAGTTCAAATTCATGCTGTTCAAGAGTTAACTGTATATATAAGAGGATATTTATTGTAGGCATTGTCTCAAGTCATGATGGAGACTAAATTATATAATCTGTAAGCTGGAGACCCAGCTTACAGCCGGGGTATAATTCAGCCTGAGTCTGAAGGCCTGAGAATCAAGAGCACCTCTGTCTATGGGCAGGAGAAGATGATGTTCAAATTCAACAGAGAGCAAGTTTGCCCTTCCTCCAACTTTTTGTTCTATTTGGCCCTTCAGTTGGGTGGTCCTTCCCCACCCCCACCAGACTGGGGAGGGTCATCTTCTTTATCAGTTCATATGCTAACCTCTTCCAGAAACACCCTCGCAGACACACCCAGAAATCATGTTTTACCATCTCAGTTGGTATTTCTTAGCCCAGAAAAGTTAATGTAGAAAATTAGCCATCACAAACCCTGAGCCATAATATCCCTGACCTACAGAGTTATGATAGTATAAACTTGTGCTGTTTTAAGACACTAAGTTTGTGGTAATTTGCTACACACCAATTGTTAACCAATATACTATGGCCTGTGCCATTTAGGATTTATAGTCTGGGAGATGGTGTCCCTTTGAGTGAGATGAGATGAGGGAACTTACGGGTCCCTGACCATACCCGCGGGCAGATATTGTATAGATGGCTCTTTCTCTTTGTAGTTGAAAGGTGGGCTCTAAGAACTACCTTCTGTAATGGTTTCACACTATGAAAAGAGCTGATTTGCCAAAATGAAATTAGGATATGGTTACCAAAAAAGGAATGGGAACTAGGTAATCCAGGTAAACATCTACCGCACAGTTTTCCTCAGTGAATGTTCTGGTGTACCTCTGCTCAATCTGGCTTTGGCCAATTTATGGCCAGTTTGCTAACCACACCTAAGTTCCTAACACATCCCTTACTTACTTGTGGGCCTCATGTGTAAAATCGGGGATAATGTGTTGTGTCTTAAGTGTCAGTGTTTCAGGATAGGCTTAGATATGTTTGAGAGGTGGAGTGGTGTGAGGAAGGGGCTGTAAGTTTAGGAGTCTGGACAAGTGGATTTTAAATCTGGGTTTTCTGCCACATTACTTTGGGCAATCACGGACATGCTGTGAATTTAAACTGCCTCTCTGAAAACTGAAGGTCTGTGATAAATGAAATCTAGTCTCTTCCAGCTGGAAGTGCTTCTGATTATCTGTATTCACTTGTTCATTAAATAATTATTGAAATTTGCTATGTGTCAGGTTCTAAGGATAGAGTAGTGAGCAAGGCTGTCAAGAACTCTGAAGGCCTTCCCATTACATAGAGGTTATGGAAAACCAAGCCAAAGAGGTAATATTTGAATGGGACTTGAGGGCTTGAGACTGGGCCTACTATAAGATTATGAACAATGTATTGATTGCCAGGATGTTGAACCAATATGGTGGGGCATAGTATAGATACAGCCTATGGGCCATATTTAGCTTGCTGCCTGCCTGTTTTTGCATGGCCCTTGAGCTAAGAATTGTTTTCACATTTTAAATGAAGTTTTAGTTTTCTAGGTCTGCCATAATAAAGTATCACAAACTGAGTGGCTTATACAACAGATATATTATCTCACACTTATAGAAGCTTAGTCCAAAATCAAGGGGTCAGCAGGGTCATTTCCTCCTGACAGTTGCGATGGAAAATCTGTCCATAGTTGGTGGTGGCCTCAGGCATTCCTTGGCTTGTAGGTGGTGGTCTCCTGTGTCTCACATCTTCCCTCCATGTGTTTCCCTCTCATTATGAGGACATCAGTCACATTGGATTAGGATCTACTCTAATGACCTCCTTTTAATTTGATGACCTCTGCAAAGACCCTATTTCCTAGCAGGGCCACATGTGTAGGTACTAAAAATTAAGATATCCACCTATCTTTTGGGAGGAGGATGGATACCATTTAACCCACAACAAATGGGTAAATTTTAAACAGTTACATAAGTACAACATGAATCCTCAGTTTTGTCTCTTAGCCCACAAAACCTAAAATATTTGCTGTCTGACTTGTTAGTCAAAAGTTTGTTAGCCTTGGATCTAAATTGGTGGCTCTCAGATTTTAGCCTGCACCTACTGCTTAGAAGGCCTCATGTCCAGAAGTTTGAGAATTGTAATGCCGATCCTGCTGGTCTAGAGGGTGGTTCCCCATTTCTGGTCTTTGGATGTGCCACATCATCTGGGGAACTTGTTAATAGTACAGATTCCTTGTGCCCAGACTCAGTCCATCAGAATCTCCAGGAATGAGGCCAGAGGTAATTCTAGTATGCAGCCAGGTGTGGAAACTATTGATCAGGTGTAATTATCTCGATCAGGAGGAACAGATGATTGGATTATTCTTTTGTGATTGGATTGGTTGCTTGGGCCTCATCTGTCTGTGAGAAGTCAGGGCATTGGGGAATCCGGTTTTTCTTGTCAAGACGTGTGTTGAAGGAAAACATCATCAAGAAATGTATGGCCTGAATTCTTCCAAGGACAGAGATCTTTGTTTAGGCTGTTTCATAAATATTATTATCATTAAGTGGCTTGTCAGCAGCTCACAGTAAAAAAAGACGTATTGACTGCAAACTCAACTGGAGCCAACAACAATGTAGGACATCTGCTGAGAGACCCCAGGCCTTCTGGGCTGCTTGCAGAGCTGTTTACTACCCAGACCAGAGAAGGTAACACTCCTCTGTATCCCAGGCCCCATGCGCTGTGGCTCCTGGTTAATTAAGCAAACTTTAAGAGTGACGCTGACTCGCTGGAGTATTTCCAGGGGAGGGAGATGAAGAATCTGAAAACTATGTTCAGGAAGGGAGGACTGAAAGAGGACTTGTAAAATGGTGGCCTGCAGACCCAGGCCAGTCACAGATGTGTGTTATGCTCAACAATCCTGGTGATGCAAAAACCCAGCCTCTGTGCACTGGTGCTGAATCAAATCTTGGAGATAGAGTTTTGGGTGAAGTAGAAAAGAATATCTTTATTGCTTTGCCAGGCAAAGGGAGACATAGCCAGCTCCTGCCCTCAAAAACTGTCCCAGTGCAGGAGGATTTGGTGAGGAGTTTTATAGCAATACTTCAAGGGTGGGGTTACTGATAAAATTAGGGTTAGCACAGGACTTGCACGCCATTAATCTGGCCTCAGGTGCTCCCCTAATCTCGATGAGCTTCCCTTGTTCCTTTAATATGGAATGAAGAATATAAACACCTGAGATTTGTTGGATTATTATTATTATTAATTCTCTAAGGAGTTCAAAGATATTGTTATATGTATCCCCTTGAGGTGAACCCAGACCTGCCCAAAGGCTCCACTGTTGTTTCTTGACTGCTCCTTCCTTGTCTCTGCATCCCCTCCCTTCCCTGGTTAACAACTGTTTGAACCTGGCCTTTGGAACTCAGGAAATGTCCTGGAGGCCGAACAGAAAGGTTTCCAAGCCCAGGAGCCCCACCAGGTCCTGCCTTGTTTTATGAGTGTTAAGAGGTCAACCTAGAATCAGACCCCTGGAGCAGTCAGCTGACGGAGGATGTGCTGGTTCCATTAATACAAAAAATGCCCCCCGAGGTTCAAGCATCAGCAAAGGTGACATTGGTGTTGGTTTCTCAGCAAAACAAATACCTCCCTCCTAACAACGACTTCAACTCCTGACTTCAACTTCCACCATCTTCTTTCTCTCAGGCTATCTTTTCTCCATTAATAATAATAATTTCAGCAACTAATTACATGAGAAGTGTCCATATGCCAGGCATTATGTGTCTCCCATATATTGTCTTCTTTAACATTCCTAACAATCCTTGCTTCAAGGATGCTTGCTTTAACAATCCTTGCTTAAAACTCCATCAGTAATTTTATTGATGATGAAATTGAGACTCTGAGAGGCAGGGATTTCAGCCCAAGTCACAGAGCTGCTCATAGGCACAGACAAGCTTTGTGAATTTAAGTTTGCTTGGCTCCGAGCTGGGTTGCCACTCTTTTTTGAGGATGACACTAAATTTTTTGGTTGCTTTCTTATGATTAAAAATGTTAAGAAATTCCCTTTCAGTGGACTCTAAGTAAATATAGTCATATTGCTAGAGTGGGGATCTCAGGTTGTGTAAAAATTTATCTCTTGGACAATCCTCTTCTATGTGTGTCTGTTTTTTTTAAAGTAAAGCTTTGGGCATTTGCTTGATTTTATATTATTTTCTTTGTGCTTTTCCCTTGCATTGTGAAGTCATGTTTTTATAATATTTTCAATATTCTGGGTAGAGAATAGAATCTACAGTTTAGTATATCTGTATGTTTTTCATGTGGTCAAGTGTGCTTGATTTCATGATCTTTTTCTCTTTTTCCTGCTTCCTGTATTGAGGAAATAATTTACATAGTACAGTGAAATGCACAGATCCAAGTGTAATGGGTTTTGATGAATGTAGCTAATCTGATGTTACCATTAATATTCATTATCTTGAAAGGTCTCTACTGCCACTTTCTAGTCCATTTCTTCATTCCCCCAGAGGCAACCTCTGTTCTGATTTCTATCATCATATATTTGTTTTGCCTGTTCCTGGACTTAATATAAATGAAATCAGACAGCCCATAGTCTTTTGTGTCTAGCTTCTGTTACTTCACCTATATTGTTGCGTGTGTCTTTAGTTCTTTTTTTTATTGCCGAAGAGAAACCTATTTTGTGATTACATCACCATTGACTTATTCATTCTTTTTGATGAGCATCTGGTTTGTTGAAAGTTTTGGGGCATTATGAATAAAGCTGCATTTGTATACAAGTCTCTTTTTGGGCATCTGCCTTCATTTCTCTAATATATTCCAAGGAGTGGAATTGTCATACAATAGGTAGAGTATGTTGAACTGTATAGAAAACTTGTCAACTGTTTCAAAGTGATGGTATCTTTACATTTCCACAAGCAATGTATGGGTGTTCCAGCTGTTTTGTGTTCTCACCAACACTTGATATGGCCAGACTTTAAAGAAGCAGAGACATTTCCCTGACAGTCCAGTGGGTAGGACTCCATGCTTCCAAAGCACGGGCTGCAGGTAAGATCACACATGCTGTGCAGTATGACAAAAAACAAATTCATAAATACACTAAAATACAATAAAAAAAATAAACATATTAAAAAAATTAAATAGAAAGTGACTTCTCATTATGGTTTTAATTTATATTTCTCTGACAACTTATGATGTTAAATACCTTTTCATGTGCTTATTGGCTACTCCTATACCTTTCCCTGGGAAGATTGCTTTTAAAACTTTCCCCCCTTTTGGGGGGGCTTCCATGGTGGGCTCAGACAGTAAAGAATCTGCCTGCAATGTGAGAGATTCGGGTTCAATCCCTGGGTCAGGAAGATTCCCCTCGAGGAGGGAATGGCTACCCACTCCTGTATTCTTGTCTGGAGAATTCAATGGACAGAGGAACATGGCGGGCTACAGTCCATGGGGTTGCAAAGAATTGGATATGACTGAACAACTAACACTTTCACTTTCCTGCTTTTTAATTCGGTTATTTTTGATTTATAGAACTTCTTTATGTGTTCTAGAAGACTTGAGAGTCCCTTGGACAGCAAGGAGATCAAATCAGCCAATTCTAAAGGAAATCAACTGTGAACATTCATTGAAAGAATGATGCTGAAGCTGAGGCTCCAATACTTTGGCTACCTGATGCAAAGAGCTGACACATTGGAAAAGATCTGGATGCTGGGAAAGATTGAGAGCAGAGAAGGGGCTGGCAGAGGATGAGAGGGTTGAATGGCATCATCAACTCAGTGGACATGTTGCTGTTGTTCAGGGGCTCAATCGTGTCCAACTCTTTGCGACCCCATGGACTGCAGCATGCCAGTCTTTCCTGTCCATCACCAACTCCCAGAGCTTGCTCAAACTCATGTCCATTGAGTTTGTGATGCCATTTGACCATCTCGTCCTCTGTTGTCCCCTTTTCTCCTGCCTTCAATCTTTTGCAGCATCAGGGTCTTTGCTAATGAGTCATCTCTTCTCATCAGGTGGCTGAAGTATTGGAGTTTCAGTTTCAATATCAGTCCTTTCAATGAATACTCAGGACTGATTTCCTTTAGGAGTGACTGATTTAATCTCCTTGCTGTCCGAGGGACTCTCAGGAGTCTTCTCCAACACTACAGTTCAAAAGCACCAATTCTTCGGCACTCAGCCTTCTCTATGGTCCAACCCTCACATCCATATGTGACTACTGGAAAATCCATAGCTTTGACTATAAGGACCTTTGTTGGCAAAGTAATGTCTCTGCTTTATAATATGCTGTCTATTTTTGTCATAGCTTTTCTTCCAAGGAGCAAGTGTCTTTTATGAACATGAGTTTGAGCAAACTCTGGGAAATAGTGAAGGTCAGGAAAGCCTGGCATTCTTCAGTGCATGGAGTTGCAAAGAATCAGACACGACTTTGTGACTGAAAAACAACGTCATTATATATATGTGTGTGTGTTGTGAATTTTTTCTCATTGTCAGTTTGCCTTTTTTCATTTTCTTGATGCTGTTTTTTATGAGCAGAAGCTTTTAATTTTAATGAAATTAATCATCATCTTTTTCCTCTTGGTTAAGACTTTTTGAATCCTGACTAAAAAAATCTTTGACCATCTCATTCATGAAGATATTTTTTTCCCTAGAAGTTTTAGAATATTTTTTTTGCACTTAGATCTATCCCCAGTAATTGTTTTCTTGCATGCCATAATGTAAAGAGTCAAAATTAGTTTTTTTCTACATACATATTTATTTGTTCTAGCACTATTTTACATAGCACCATTGCTATTTTTCCATCAAATTCATAATTTTTGTTGGAAATCTATTGATCACATCTCTGTGGACCTATAATTGACTCTATTCTTTTTCTTTCTTATTTGCTTTTTTTCCTGCCAACACAATATCTCAATTAATACAATTCTATAATGTCTTAATATCCACAAGAAAAAACTTGCTAAAATTTTGATTTGGATTATTTTAATCTATAGACTAATTTGGAGAGAATAGATATCTAAACAGAAATGAATTTTCAATTGTTGAAAATGGTGTATCTCTCCATTTATTTCAAATTTTTCTCAGGAATGTTTTTGTAGTTTACAATAATAGAGGACTTACACATGTATTGAAAATTTATGTTTAGATATTTGCTGCTATTATAAATGATATTTAAAATTTTGTTTTCCAAGGTTTTTTAATTGTTGTTCTTGCTAGGATATAGAAATACAATTGATTTCTAAATATTACCATTTTATCCTATGACCTTGCAAATGCATTCAGTAGTTCTAGTTGTTATTTTTTTTTCATTCCTTTGCATTTTCTACAACCATAATTATATTGCCTGAAGCAAAGATTGTTTCTTCCTTATCTATCTTTATTCCTTTTAATTTTTGTTTTAAATCATTCCTTTTTTTTCTGATACATGCATTTAAAGTTACCACTTTTCTTCTAAACATTGCTTCACTTATCATATCTCACAAATTTTAATGTTACTTTTTTTTGGTTTCAGATATCTTTTTTTCTATTCTAGTATTTCTCTTTGGGTCTTCTTTAGAGCTTGACTCTCTCTGATGAAATTTCTTTCTGTTTATCCATTGTGTCCATCTTTGATAATATTTAACATAATTGTTTAACATATTTAAAATATTTATTTTAGAGACCTCATTTACTGATTGCAATATCTGGTCATCAGTAGGTCTGCCTCTATTGACTGTGAGTAACATTTTTATTCTTCTTTGTATGTATTATAATTTTTAATTTTATGTCAGACATTTTGCAGGCTTTCCAAGTGGCTCAGTGGTAAAGAATCTGCCTGCCAATGCAGGAGCCGCAGGAGATACAGGTTCAATCCCTGGGTTAGGAAGATTCCCTGGAGGAGGAAATGGCACCCCACTCTAGTATTCTTGCCTGGAAAATTCCATGGACAGAGGAGCCTGGTGGGCTACAGTCCATGGAGTTGCAAAGAGCCGGACATGATTGAGTGATTGAGCACTCAATCACTCATGATCACAGACATTTTGCTTAAAAGAACAATAGGGACTAGACTAGATTGTATATTTTTGTTTTGGTTTTCCCAGAGAAGACTTCTTTCTGTCTCAAAGCTGAGGAAGGGAGCTTTATCTAGATCCTATCATGAGTTTAACTGAGCTGGGGTTGGGATATAACTTCAATTAGTTTTCATTTACCTCTTGCCAGTGAGATTATGGTGAGTTCTCTTGGCCTTTCAGTCTAACTCCTAGCTTCTTGCTTCAAATCTAGGGAGATGATGAATGTGGGATTCTCAGTATCTGAACCAGAAAGGACATTGTTTGCAGTTTTAATTTGTTTGATTTCACCCCCAGACTCAATTCTAGGAGGCCTCTGGACCCTAAGTAGCATGAGGGACTGGGAGATCCCTCTTTACCTCCAGCTCGGCTCCAACTGTTGCTGACTCTGCCGAATTCCCAGGGCGGAGAACTGCCATTTTGAGAGATACGTTTTTGTGTTTGGGACTCATCCAGATTTCAGTGTTTCATGCTACCCCACACTCTTGTTAAAAGTTCAGGTGATTTTTCTCATTCCAGCAAACTGCTATGTTAGACTTCCATTTCCATCCCCCTGTACTCACGTTAGGCAATTTGCTCTAAGTAATCACCCCCACCTTTTTTTTTTTTTTGCCCTGCTTCCAAGGGCATGTCCTCTTTGGAATTAGTTTACTTGGACTTATGTGTGTGTCTAGTAGCCTTTGAAGGCTTTTAAGAACAGAAAAATAGAATTTTTAGTTTATCTATTACTTTTTTTTGTTATGATAAAAGTGATAATCTTTATGGCTTTCTGTATCTTAACTAGAAGTAGCACTCCCATAGTTTCTTAGAATTTTGTCTTAGATTAGCTCTGGGGAGCAAGTGTAAGGCTTCAGAGCAACATAAAGTAATCACAATTCTGGATTTAGACTTATTTAGATTTTGAATGCCAGATGCCTGAGTCATGAGCAGTATTTGGCCTTGTAAAGTATTACTGTTGTTTTAACCCTCCCTCCCTGCACCAAAAGCAATTAGTTTTACTTCATATGCTTATTCTGTAAGCCTCTTGCCATCTTCAAATCTAATTCAAGTCCTAGTGATTTTTCTTTCTATCCATTTCCACTGGTGCCATCTTGGTCTAAGCTACCATCATGCCAGATAACCTTGTTGTTGTTGCTCAGTCACTCTGTCGTGTTTGTGACCCTGTGGACTGCAGCAGGCCAGACTTCTCTGTCCATCGTCATCTGTTGGAGTTTGCTCAAACTCATGTCCATTGAATTGGTGATGCCATCCAACCATCTTTTCCTCTGTCATCCCCTTCTCCTGCCTTCAGTCTTTCCCAGTATCAGGGTCTTTTCTAATGAGCTGGCTTTTCTCATCAGGTGGCCAAAGTGCTGAAGCTTCAGCTTCAGCATCAGTCCTTCCAATGAATATTTAGGATTGATTTTCTTTAGAAATGACTGGTTTGATTTCCTTCCAGTCCAAGGGACTCTCAGGAGTCTTCTCCAACACCACAGTTCAAAATCATCAATCCTTTGGTGCTCAGCCTTCTTTATGGTCCAGCTCTCACATCCATAAATGACTGCTACAAAAACCATATCCTTGACAAGATGGACCTTTGACAGCAAAGTGATGTCTCTGTTCTTTAATATGCTGTCTAGGTTTGTCATAGCTTTTCTTCCAAGGAGCAAGCATCTTTTAATTTCATGGCTGCAGGCAGATAATAGCCACAGCTTTTTCCTAATATTCTAGCTAGTTTCCCCATAGCCCCTCTGGGCTCCCTCTAACCCAGTCTTCACACTGGATTCAGACTAATTGTTGCAAAACTACATTTCTGACCACATCATCTTCCTGCTTAAATTGTTTCCTTGACTTCCATTGCTCTTAAGGTGTGGACAAAGTTCCTCATATGTGCACATGGGTTCCATCTTGTATCCTTCCCCTGTTTTCCAGTTTTCAGCTGGCATTCTTTAATCGCTACTCTCCTTGCTTTCTCCCACCATACAGCCTTTCTTTGCACATGCTGATCTCTCTCCTTGGGATAGCCTTCCTTCCTGTTTTTATCTAGTCTATGCCTGTCATTTTTTCCCCCAGATATCTCCTCAACCATCACTTCTTAGAGAAGATGTCCCTGACCTTCCTTACTTTTTCAAATCCTCCTATCTGTTTTTCTCTTCTTTGTAGTTATATGACCCAGTGATGAATTTTCTGTTTGTTTGTAAGACTATCTAATTATTGGCAATATCCATTAGACTAGCTGGTCTAATGAGGGCAGAAAAAAATATTTATATTTTGGATAACCACTCCATCTCCAATGCTTCAACAGTGACTGACATTTAATAAAATGGATACAATGAATGGTAACAAATTAACAAATGTGGAGAAAATGATAAATTTTTTTAACCTGGGGTCTGTTCTGTAGATGATTTCTATGTATCTGTCTACCTACCTACCTATCATCTTCTCCATCATCATCATCTACCTATTTATTTTGTTTTTAAAATCTTTAGGACAAGGCCCTTGGACTTCAGGAATTTGTCTTAAATTAGATTGAAAACATAAGGTTACATATAAAATAGGAAGTATGCCTACTTTTAAACTCAGAGTTGACTGTTATAAGTCTGTTATTTGGGTCATTATAGCAAAGGAATCTGTCTCATAGAGCAATGAAGGAATTTTCTATTCTTTCTTTGCAGGCTATACTGACATGTTTATTTCTCCTGACCTAGATCACTAGAGTGGATGAGAACTGAACATTTGCCAATTAATTAGTGACTTAAATCACTTGTGAAAATGGCTGTAAAAATGAACTCAAGCTGACATAGCGGGATTTTCAGATGCCACATAAAGAAAAGTAGTCCTTTCTTTTTTTGTGGTGATGTCCAAGGAATTGTGGTCAAGAGTTAAGATCACTGAAGACCTCCCCCTTTGAGTTCTTCTTCAAAGACTGGGTTTAATTACCCAGTTCAGTTCAGTTAAGTCACTTAGTCATGTCCAACTCTTTGCAACCCCATGAATTACAGCATGGCAGGCCTCCTTGTCCATCACCAACTCCCGGAGTTTACTCAGACTCATGCCCATTGAGTCGGTGATGCCATTCAGCCATCTCATCCTCTGTCGTCCCCTTCTCCTCCTGCCCCCAATCCCTCCCAGCATCAGGGTCTTTTCCAGTGAGTCAACTCTTCGCATGAGGTGGCCAAAGTATTGGAGTTTCAGCTTCAGCATCAGTCCTTCCAATGAACACCCAGGACTGATCTCCTTGAGGATGGACTGGTTGGATCTCCTTGCAGTCCAAGGGACTCTAAAGAGTCTTCTCCAACACCACAGTTCAAAAGCATCAATTCTTCAGTGCTCAGCTTTCTTCACAGTCCAACTCTCATATCCATACATGACCACTGGAAAAACCATAGCCTTCACTAGACGGACCTTTGTTGGCAAAGTAATGTCTCTGCTTTTAAATATCCTATCTAGATTGGTCATAACTTTCCTTCCGAGGATTAAGCGTCTTTTAATTTCTTGGCTGCAGTCACCATCTGCAGTGATTTTGGAGCCCAAAATAATAAAGTCTGACACTGTTTCCCAAGGTATTCTTAAATTATCTCCAGGTTTCCAATTCTATTCCTCATCAGTCTTTTGATCCAGTGTATAATTACTGGCTTTGAAAATGGTAGAATTATAAAGGAAAGATCTCTCCTTCAAAAGTCAAGAAGATTGAGTTTCGCACTCACATGGGAGTGATTTTAATGTTTTGGTTCCTAATAATTCTTTGGCCTAACATCTCAAATGCTACTGGGACCCCCAAGATGACTCAGAGATGAGAAACTCAAGTATCTCTCTCATTGGCCTCGCCCTAAACCTCAGGGAAAATTAGCACACATGGCCACACTTTCACATATAAGTTTGAGATCCTCTGCCTTTCTTGTCTTTTAACACATGCTAAATTGTATTGCTTGAGTAAAAGCAAGAAGACATAATTAGACTGTCTGCTGAAAGGAAGGAAGCAGTCAGCTGCTCCCTGCCATGTCTTTTATTTTTTTAAAGAACAAGTAAATAAGTTCAAGAAGGACCAGATTGTATCTTTAATACTTAATTTTCTTGACATTTTAATATGATTAACTGGAATTGAGCCAATCTGGAATGGTTTAAAATGTCAAGAAATGTCTTTTTGTGGATTGTGTGTGTGTGTGTGTGTGTGTGTGTGTGTGTGTGTGTGTGTACTTGCACACACACAGATGCATGCTACACAGATTATAAAAGAGGATACTTACTCTGTGCTAGGCCATGTCTCTAAAGAACACAGGTCTCAAGAAAATGGAATTATTGCTCTATGAATCCCTAAGCATTTATCCTCTTTTTACTCTTTCTCTTTTCTGCATGTGTATAAATATGTGATGATCATAGAGAGAAAGCTGTACCAGAAGCCTTGAATAAGAATCTCCATGCTATTTTATTTATTCACACTTCTTGTGGAACATTATTAGTGAAGCTTTTATTTCTCAGTATTCACATAAAATCCTCAGCACTGCACTGGTAGAAAGACAATATGATCTTCTTTATATCGACTAGTTCAATATTTTTTTTTTTGAGCACCTGCTCTGTACAAGGTGTTACTTGGGGTGTTATTAATTATATATTAACTTGGAAAAAATAGTAACCTTACTTGAAAAACACTATTGGTCTTCCTTCCTCTGTGTCTCTTACATCCTGATTCTTCTTATCAGTAGTTGCTAAGAGAGACTTGATGAAAGAGAGGCTTTTTGTTCTATGATATAACAAAGGTAATAATAAAAATAAATTAATAGCTAACACTTATTTGGGGATTAGTCTGTTCACCATAATATGTGCTCTACATGTATAATTTCATTTATTTATTTATTTTTGTTTTATTTATTTATTTTACTTTACAATATTGTATTGGTTTTGCCATGCATTGACATGAATCTGCCATGGGTGTACATGTGTTCCGCATCCTAAACACTCCCTCCCACCTCCCTCTCCATCCCATCCCTCTGGGTCATCCCAGTGCACCAGCACCGAGCACCCTGTCTCATGCATTGAACCTGGCCTGGCGATTCGTTTCATATATGATAATATACATGTTTCAATGACATTCTCCCAAACCATCCCACCCTCCCTCTCCCATAGAGTCCAAAAGACTGTTCTATATACATCTGTGTCTCTTTTGCTGTCTCACATACAGGGTTGTCATTACCATCTTTCTAAATTCCATATATATGCATTAGTATACTGTATTGGTGTTTTTCTTTCTGGCTTACTTCATTCTGTATAATGGGCTCCAGTTTCATCCACCTCATTAGAACTGATTCAAATGTGTTCTTTTTAATGGCTGAGTAATATTCTGTTGTGTATATGTACCACAGCTTTCTTATCCATTCATCTGCTGATGGGCATCTAGGTTGCTTCCATGTCCTGGCTATTATAAACAGTGCTGTGATGAACATTGGGGTACACATGTCTCTTTCAATTATGGTTTCCTCGGTGTGTATGCCCAGCAGTGGGATTGCTGGGTCATATGGCAGTTCTATTTCCAGTTTTTTAGGGAATCTCCACACTGTTCTCCATAGCGGCTGTACTAGTTTGCAGTCCCACCAACAGTGTAAGAGGGTTCCCTTTTCTCCACACCCTCTCCAGCATTTATTGCTTGTAGACTTTTGGATAGCAGCCATTCTGACTGGCATGATATGGTACCTCATTATGGTTTTGTTTTGCGTTTCTCCAATAATGAGTGATGTTGAGTATCTTTTCATGTGTTTGTTAGAGATCTGTATGTCATTTCATTTAAACCTCACAGGAGCCCTATGAGGTCATGAGAATTATTAGCCCACTTTACAAATGAAGCAACTGAGGCAGAATTCAGATAACTTGCCCAAGGTTACACAGCTAGGAAATGGCAGAGCTGAGACTGAATAAGTTAAAGAAGCATAAAAATGGTATCCATAGAGCTTAATGATGAGAGCTAATTTGTGCGAAACTGACATGACACACAGGAAAGAAATGACTCCTAGCACTTTTAAGGATAAGAAACCAAAGCATCTTAAGAAGTCCCAAGTTCATTCTGCTCTTTTCAGAAATGTTGACATGAACCCTTTTAAAACTTAGCAGAGAGGCAAAAGTAGACACACTAGCCAAAAGAAGAAAACAAAAATTTGAGAAACAGACCCACATATAGATAAATAATTAGTCCTTCACAAATGTAATATAGCAAAAGAAGAAATGATAGATCTTTCAACAATAAATAGAGGTAACAACAAAGTCTAACATGTGCTATGTCCTGGGCAATGTTCTAATTCTTTCTGTGTTTTCAGCACATTTCACTGTCAAAACCACCCAGAGCATACCTGTTTTATAGATGAGACATAGAAAAGATGCCTAACTTTCAGAGCTCACAAACTTACCACTCTGGCTCCTGAGCCACCCCTTTTAATAACCAGGCTTTTTAACACCTACATTAGGAATTCTGTTTAGCCACTTAGAAAAAAGTAACTTTATGGCCTGACCTCATATCTTACAACAAAATAAATTCTAGAGGAATTAAGGATTTAAAAATAAAATATGAAATGATAATTGTACTAGTAGAAAATATAAAATAAAATAGAAATGATTGTTGTGGAAAATATTATTGCTCAAAAAGATGTTTAAGACAACAATCTAAAAAGAAATATTTTATAATTTTGATTATATCAAAATGTAAAACTTTTATGTGGCAAAACAATAAAAAAAATCAACCAAAGCCCACCATAAACAAAGTATAAAGGAAAATGACGTGTGAGAAAAAAATTAAAACATATGACAGATAAAATTTTACCATGTAAATAAAGATGAAGGGTCAACTGAGAAATGAACTGGATATCAACAGATAGCTCATTAAACATTAAACATAAAAACTAAATATCATTAGATAGCTAATGTCAGAATAATTTCATCTATGATAGTGCTCAAAAAGACTCTTATTTAAACAATGAAATATTAGTTTTTCCTGTATAAATGATAAATAATACTATTTGTTGGTGAGGTTGGTTATGGGAGGCTAACATTGCATATACCACTGCTGAAAAGTATCTTCTGGGGAAGGCAATTTGGCAAGATGTCTAAATACCTTAAACTGTGATTTTTTTGAGTCAATAATTCAATATTTAGCAATTTATTCTAAGAATATCATTCTACACAAATGTAAGATTGAACATGCAATTGTACTAGTTGAAGTGTCACTTTTAACAGTGAAATGGTATAAACAACTATAAAACAAGTAAGATGGGATTGGTTAAATAAATGAAGGCAAAAGTTTTCATTGACATCTGTACATTAAAATTGGAATCATGCTCTATATATCACTTCTTAATCTTATTTCAACAATGGAAAACATGGTTCCACATTGTGGTTAACATCTACTGTTTGCTGGCTAACATCAGTTTCTCCTAATTCTTGGTGTCAGTGTCCCATGATTCCTTTGGGGAATGCACCATTTGGTTTGATTTTTTTCCCACCTCCAGGGATGGGAAGCTGGTTGATTAAAGTAACTAATCAAGTGATGTCCTCCTGGCCACAGTGATGTTGCAGAGGTGAAAGCATCATGCAAGGAAACATCTAGCAGGGTGTACTTTCTGACTTTTTCTGGGAACTGTTGGGACAAAGACTGATTGAATTCTTATCTGTTTGCCAAGGAAGAGGAAAGCAGCTTTGGGAGCTGCTGGCAGCCATCCTTGCAGCAGAAAGAGGGGGACAAGGTTAAAGCTAATGGAGCTGAGAGGTAGAGATGAGAAATGGTGAGAGAAAAGCCAGGCTCCCTTCCTAGGCTTGAGCCCTAATGAAGCCTGATTTGAAGCTAACATTATGTGCCACCTCAGACTCTTAAGATATGTGAGCCAATAATTTCTTTTCCCCATCCTAATTTTTAAAAACCATTTGGGTAGGAATGTCTATTTCATGTAATTGAAGGCATCCTAACAGACATATATCTCTCTGTTTCAAACATATAATGTACTCTATGTTTGGGACATGTTGATTACAATTCAAAATAGCAAGTGGCTGAGGATGAAAGTATGTATTCTGTTGAAGTAGAGGCTCTAATAGCCAAATATCAGGATCATTGAAAGAATTTCTGGACTATAAGAATAAATATGAAATTGTATGCAGCTGATTAAATTATAGTAGTTTGATTATTAATATTTAATAGTCAAAATTTTTAAAAATTGTTATTATCCTCTGGGAACGTTATAATAGTCACCCAGAGCTGACAACTGTTAAAATGGTTCTTTCAGTCATTATTCTGCATGTTTCAATACTGTAGAAAGGGCTAGTTTCAACTGGGACATTTAATAATGTTATTATTCATTTTGTTCAGAAAGGATATCATGATCTTCCTAAGTTATCTGTCTAGTTCATTCTCTATTAGTATTTGCATTCATTTATTCTATATTAATGGTGCATTTGTAGTTTAATATTTGCAAAACTTTCCCTTATTTAAGCTTTTGAAAGTTTCTAATAATCATTTTAGTGCATAAAATAACTTTTCTAACCATTCATAATTATTATGGCATTTTACTCTCCCTACACACACACACACACACACACACACACACACACACACACACACACACATTTGCAGTATTTGTACTCCAGCTGTTAGAATTTCAATATAAAATTCTCTTCAAATAGAGATTTCCCCCTCCAGGTTATATCTAAAATGCTTATGTACCTTTTCAGGTAAATATTCAGGTATTAACTGGAATCTTGATTACGTCTTATTCAAGTTACTGACATTATTCTCAGCTAGATGTAATGGTAATCTGTTCCATCACATAATCACTGAACATGCATGACTCCAAGGTTGCCAGATGGTGATGAAGTTAGCATTCACCTCTTTTGCTTGCCAAGGCCAGAGATGAAACCAAAGAGCAGATTTTGGATAAACACTAACTGAGGCCAAGGTCCAAAGTCGGTGTATCATGTATGTATCCTTCTTAAAAGCTACATTTTATGACTGTACCAGCATTTACTTAACCAGTCTCCCAGAGAAAAATGTCTGAAAATACATGCCCCAGAATGATAAGAGTGCTTATCTCTGGGTGGCGGAATGATAGATAATTTTTTTCTCATTACTTATCAGTATTTTCCACCTTTCTCTAGTGAACATGCGTTGCTTGAGTAATGACAAAAACATGAAAGTCTAAAACTTCTACAATTTAGAATGAGTAATAACAACAAAAACCCAATTTACACAAACAACATCACACTTAAAAAAAAAAAAAAAAGAACCAGCAGAGGTACACCGGGAAATCCCTTTTGGGAAGACACTGCCAGGGCTTATAATAGTCAGGAAGCTTTTTCTTAAGATGTATCCTCAGTTCTTCTTGCTATTAGTTAAGCCCTTCATCAAAGGAGTCAGGACAGCTGCTAATCCTCATCTAAATCCACCGCCAGATTACATTTCCTTCCCTCTGTCTTCTCATTTTTAAGCTGAACTTTCCTTTTTGTGTCCTTTCACCACACCCTTATTGTGAGCAATTATAGCATTAAGGGTAAAGGAGCAAATTCCTCCTTCAAGGACGTGTTCTTGTTCTGTTTTATTGCTTTGAACCTCATTGGAAGAATAACTAAAAAAACCTTGTTGAAAATAGGCTTTGGAGCCCCAACTTGAATCCTAGAACCTAGCAAATAAGCAGAGCTGGAATGGTTATACCGCTCTATCCTGGAGCCTCAAAGATAGAAAAATCACTTGAGAGAAAGACCCCATCTCACACACACACACACACACACACACACGCGCACACACACACACACACACACATTTTCCATATATATTCTTTTTCATATTTCCTGCCAGAAAATACAGGAGAAGTCATTGCCAAACTGTGTTAGGCCAATCACTGGAAGAAAGCACAGCCTTTTCTCAGAGTGGAAGCAGAGAATACGGATCTGACATATCTTCCCAGTCCAGGCATTTAGTTATTCATGGTCTGATCCAAGCATTGCAGGTTCAAATTCATGCCATGTCTATAGAATTGAAAACACGAAGCAAAGCAAAATGGAAAAAAGTTCACATTAAAGAGTCACCAGCTCCCTGGTTTTTTATATTGGTCCCAGTTCATGGGGGACCTTAGAGCTAGTTTACAGCAAGGCCTCAGTAAAGAATCGTGGGCATGTTGCTTGATCCATCCTGCCAGGCAGTTGCCTGCAGAGGATGCTTTGTGATGCATACATAGATATACATAGACTTTGAGGATTTAATAAATGATATTTTCTGGGTTTCTTAGAATTTTTCTCTTTCTTGAGCCCCTAAACTTACAGATTCAGGTCAGAGTTTAGGTAGGAGGTAAGGGGCTGACCACAGACATACTGCTATGATCCTTGCTTCACCAGAAATGGATAAAGTAACGATGTGAACACCAGAGGAACACTCCTTGGATCAGTTACTCATCCTATAAATGTGAAAATGTTGCATATTAATTATGAACATGAACTTTGAACTATGACAATAGATGATAAGTCATTATTGAATGTCTGAAGATTGAACTCCAAGCTATAACTTTATTTTAGTCAGTGGAGTAAATATTCTAATTGGGAGAATTTAAAGCACAATTACATTGTGTCAAAGAACCTGGTGAATTTGCTTGGCATACACACTCAGTGACTCATTACCAAGATCCTGGTCTTTTTCAAAACTGTAATATAAGCCTTTAGGCACAATCTAAAAGAACTCAGAAATCTTTCCAGTTTTTCAGTACATTGCTGTTTTCCTTGGTTTACAGGGGAAGTATAGAGTATATTAATTTAAAGCTGCAATTTAATAGATATAAGCCAGCTGTTCAATCTTGGAAAATATCATATCCCAAGTATTCCACTTTCCTATAAGCTTTAGACTTGGTACAGAAACAGGCAGGGGTGGGAGAGACGATAAGGGTCATCCAAGTCATTGAAATTTGATTACCATCCTGCTCAGAACATTCCAGCCAAATGAATGCATCAGATTATCATCGGCCAATGGAACTGAAATGGGCTGTGCCCAAAGATGGGGCTATGCCACCAAGGGCTCTAATCCAGAAACAGTAGGACTGTGCCCAGGAACTTAGCTCCTGTTGCCCCCTGAGCTCTCTTTAGGTGGCTGTTGTCTAGGACCCTTAGCTTATTAAAGCGACTGATGTTGCCAGAGCTGAGCAGAGCAGAGAGTCTGTGCCTTTGCCAAGAGTGAGGCGGTTGCTATGGGAGAGGTAGTCTAAGAGAGGCTCTTGGGCCCAGCTTCTGCAGAATCTTCTGAAGGCAGGCTGATGAGAGTTGACATACCATTGTCCTCTAGAAACCTCATAGGACACACACATTTTTCCAGTAAGTGAGACAATTGCAAAGTACATATTTCATAAATGCTTAGAAAGAGATCTCACACGCACAAGAAAATAAACTCATAACTAATAGCCCTTTGGGGGGGAAACTGTATTTTCACTTACCATACTCACATGGCCTTCCACTTAATCTTGAACACTGTTGTCGGAACTGGGCTGGAAGCCAGTTCTCAAAATAGCGTAAATGGGAAATATTTAGGCAATCCTTGGGATATACACTAGGTGTGTTTGGTTATTGTAACACACTTCCCTTTAGTAGTTTCAAAGTTATGTGTGATGGATTATGGGGTTTGAGGTTATTATAGTAGGTGTCACTTCCCTTGTATGACACAGCTGGACTAGAGGTCACAGGAGTCAGAACTCACTATTGGCAAGATCAGGGTATGTATGCCATATTTGGAGAATGTGCTCAAAAATGACAAAATCTTCCAGTAGAGTTGAATGCATAAACATATTTAATTCATCTGTAAAATGGGGAGGGTTGATCTCTGAAGTTATTTGCAGCTCTATTATTATATGACAGAGACCAACTTTCAAAGAGTTGGTTTCAGATTGTCTATAAAACAGGGAAAATAATAGTAGGCACCTTGGGTATTAACTCAGCTTGATATGAGGATTAAATGAGTTAACATATGAAAATGATCTGTATTGGTCCCTGGCACATAGGAGGTTCTCAGGAAGTATGAGAGGCTGAGATTGTTCTTTTCATTGGTGTGTGTCTAGAGCCCTCTTTAAAACTAATACCACAACGCTCATGCTAGCCCTTCTGTCCCTGTGCCTCACACACATCCTCATAGAAAACAGACATTTCTTTCAATAATGTTGCCGTGGCTCAAACATCTCCAAATTTTGTCTTAACAATGAAGACAGTTGCTGATAGAATTAAAGCAATTGAGATGTGTCCTTTGTAAACAAAAAAGGGCTGTTCAAACAGAACAAAAAGTTGGGGATTGTCTGTTGCTAGTGTAGATGCCTTCACACTGAAATCTCCCCAATATCCATTTGTTTAAAAAAGTAGTTTTATTATTAATCTGGTATGATGAGGCCAACAGATCTGGAAATAATGACCACTGAAAAGGTAGTTTGTCACTTACAGTTCTCAAAAGGAGGGGGCATGTCATGTCCTATAGGGCCACTTGGGGAAGCACCAGGGTTATTCAGCAGACAGGAGGCATGAGCGGAAAACATGGGCAAGAGCCTTTATCGTGGATTTGTGAGAAGGAATGGACCAGGCTTGGTAAGCAGGTTGGACAGATTAGGATTGGCTAGTTTGAATAATTTCAACAGGTTCTAGGATGTAGGGACTATCCCTAGTTGTCTTGTACCTGGCCCTGGAGTGATTAGGGCAGGGGGATATGGCTCAACCTGTGAGATCTAGGAGAAGGGTGTTAGTTGGTAAGTTTGGATTCTGGATTGGTTGGTTATATTTGAATAGCCCTTTTTTGTTTATAGAATATCTCATGTACACCTTCTCAATTGATTTAATTATATCAGTAGTTGTCTTCATTTTAGATACAAAATTTGGAGATATTTGAAGATATTAGATGAAAGACATTCTCTCAACAGAGTTATTTGCTGTCTCTGGAAATTAGCTAGCCTTGGGAGGGGCAATTTCTCCAGAATCAGCAAGGCCCATGGTGCCAGAGCATTAAGAATACAGAATATAAGAAAATAAAGTTAATATATTATTTCATATTCAGAGCATCTTTAGTTTCATTGTTTGTTGCCTAGAGAGGAAGGCTGAGGAAGTTTAGAGGAGGATGGAAATCTAGAATTTTAGCTGGAGTGGAAGGTGTCTGTCCTTACCTGGTCCCTTGGACTGATTTTGAGACCCCGGTGAATAAAAGGGCTTAGTAGCAGACTCTGATGAAGTGTTCCTTATCTAGTCATGAGAGATGCTTACAAATAGGTTCAAGTAAAAACTGTAGCATGGAGTTGGAGAGAAAACCATCCTTCCCCATCTTCTCTCCTGGCCTCCCTATATGATTTGGCCCCTTTCATGTTCAAGAGGAATTAGAAGATTTGGAACTTCTTTCAGTGGTCCCTGGGGTTTGGTGTTCCCAAGATAAGATAGGCAATGGTAGCCATAGGACTTTTCCCAGTGGCTTTCCAGGCAGATGTAAAAGAAGTGGGAGCCAGAGCAGACTGAGAATAAGATGAACACATGTGAGAAATCTTTTTGGAGACTCCCAAAGAATTAATGCTTTTGGATTGTGGTGCTGGAAAAGACTCTTGAAAGTCCCTTGGACTGCAAGATCAAACCAGTCCATCCTAAAGGAAATCAACCCTGAATGTTCATTGCAAGGACTGATGCTGAAGCTGAAGCTCCAATACTTTGGTCACCTGTGGTGAAGAGCTGACTAACTGGAAAAGACCCTGATGCTGGAAAAGATTGAAGGCAGGAGGAAAAGGGGCCAACAGAGGATGAGATGGTTGGATGGCATCATCGACACAATGGACATGAGTTTGAGCAAACTCCAGGAGATAGTGAAGGACAGGAAGGCCTGATGTGCCGCAGTCCATGGGGTCAGAAAGAGTAAGACTTGACTTAGTGACTAGACAACAGTAGCAGCAACAAGATAACTTGGAGGTCCACCCTATGCACCCAAGCCAGTAGACATTTAGGCAGAACTATAGGAGATGACATTATTTTATTTTAAAACCTTTTCACTTATTCAATAGTTAACCAATATTCATTGAGTCCCTTTTATCAGTTACATCAGAAAAGTCATCTTATTTTATAGCTACTTCTAACATTTCCTTTGAAGTTGCTCAGTCATGTCCAACTCTTTGTGACCCCATGGGTTATACAGTCCATGGAATTCTCCTAGCCAGGATACTGGAGTGGGTAGCCTTTTTCTTCTCCAGAGGATCTTCCCAACCCAGGGATAGAACGCAGGTCTCCCATATTACAGGCAGATTCTTTACCAGCTGAGCCACAAGGGAAGCCCAAGAATACTGGTTTGGGTAGCCTATCCCTTCTCCAGGGGATTTTCCCAACCCAGGAATCGAACTGGGGTCTCCTGCACTGCAGGTGGATTCTTTTCCAACTGAGCTATCAGGGAAGCCCTGAGCTGGTTGCTAAACTGTTGGTACTTTGAAATTGGCCATTGTTAAACAGGTTGATGACCACCCCTTATCCTTTCACTAAACTTGGTACTATGGGCTGGATCTGCTGAGCAGATGCCAAGAAGAGGCCAGATGTGCAAGGAAAAGGTGGAAGCAAGGAAAGCAGGAAGAGTCTTGAGACTGTATTGCAGGTCTGACATGTGTGGAAGGAGAGAAGAATCAAAGAAGGCCTGGGTGAGAAGAATCCTGGCGACAGCAGTTCTGAGAAATGTTCAGCCAGGCTGATGGGGAGCCCCTGAGTCCCATGTCTTGTTGGGAAGGGCCTGCCTGCATTCATTCCCCGTCATGCTGTCATTGTCTGGAAGCCAAATGGCGTAAGTGCGGTGCATCCCAAGGGGCGGTAACTGGGGCCATTAGTCAGTTGTGCTCCCAGCAGCAGGAGATCTGAGTGGCACACTTCCATTGTTGCCCGCTCTGGGATCAAAATAATTTTGACTATTTCCCAAATCAAATTTAGCTTTAACAGCCAAGGATTTGCTACCACTGGAAACAATAAATGAATGCCAACTGGGGTTTGAAGGCAATCCTGGAAGAAGCATCCTAAAAACATCCTGAATTTGTAGAACTCCAGCAGGGTCACCAAGGATGACTGAGCAGGTTATGCACTACACAAGGCCATTTGGTCAAGGGACCTGAGATCCAGCCCCCAATTTGCTCATTAGGTTGCATGCCCTGGGCAAGGCTGCCTTTCCCAGAGAGGTCACTCGTTCCTATTTGCATAAATGTTAGCACCAAGACCTGGATTCCAATGTGTTTGTACAAAGTTCAATCACATATATCAATACTTAGCCAACACACAATCACTTAAATAATAAAGAAATCAAAAGGTTAGCCAGTTTCTGGTTTAGCCAGTTTCTGCAGAAAAGCCCATTTCTGCGACTGAGTAATGTGGCCAGAAACCTAGGATCTTTTCAGCTTTCCATTCTTTCCAAAGTGTTAGATTGCTGTTCCTAGGCTTCTTGCCTCATGACCACAAAATGTCTGCTGTTGCTCCAATGCTATTTTTAATGATTTTATTCAAAGCAGGTAGAGAAGAAAGGAGAAAATCACTATCTCACTGCCAGTTTCTTTCTTTTCAGAAAGGAAAATGTTTCTCAGCATTATTTCCCTCCCCACATATCCTCCTACCATACTGACTTCCCTGTACATCTGCCAGAACTGAATCACCCTAACTACAAAATAGTTCAAAATGTGAACATACGCTTTTTAAACTTCTGTAGTGGGAAGCAGATTTTGCCTTCAAAGCAAAGAAATGACTGGGAAGGCAACTCTACCTGTTATCTATTGCTACAATAATGCTGTATAACAAATCATAACACTTGATGTCCCAAACAACAATTTATTGTTTCTTCATTAATCTATGGATTGGCTGGACAGTTCTGCTGATCTGAGCCAGAGCTGCCAGTCTTAGCTGGGTTTGTGTGTGGATCTGCAGTCAGCAGGTTGGTGGGCTGGAGAGGGGCTGGTTGGTCTAGATTCTCCTCAGCTAGGATGATTCATCTCAGCTCCAGTTGGCCCCTCAATCTCTATCAGACTAGCCTAGGCTTGTTCCCTAGGTAGAAGAAAGCATTCAAAAGAGAAGGCAGAAGCATACATGTCCTCTAGAGGCCTAGACACCACATGCAGTCATTTCCCCCATATCTATTGGCCAAAGAAAGTCACAAGGCCAGTCTCAATTCAACAGAAATAGGCTTCAACACCCTATAATTGGAGTGGCAGTTACATTTCAAGGGATGCAAATACAGTTTTTTTTTTTTTAAAAATAGGGCTATTTCTGCAGTCAATCTACCATAGCAATCAATAGAGTTCTTAATAGATGAATGTAATGAAAAATGAAAGTGTTAGTCACTCAGTCATGTCGACTCTTTGTGACCCCACCAGGCTCCTCTGTCCATGGAATTCTCCAGGAAAGAACATTGGAGTGAGTTGCCATTCCCTTCTCCAGGGGATCTTCCTGACCCAGGTATAAAACCCAGGTCTCCTGCACGGCAGACAGATTCTTTACCATCTGAGCCATCAGGGAAGCCCGTGGACAAAATTTAACCTCTCAAGCTTCAATTTCCCCAAGTGCAAAATGGAGATAATAATTAAATCTAACAGGGTTGTTCTGAAGATTATATATGTATCAATCTATATCAAGGAGCTTATAAGAATATCTTCATTTGGTAAGTTACCATATTTTAATACTAACTGATGTTAGCCCTCATGTTTATCGGCCAATGGTTGATCATCACAGCTCTGGTCTCAAATATCTTATTGACAGAGTCATAACCAACTAGAAATTCTGATGTTTAGGACAAAGAGCAAGAATTTCATCCTCACATTTTGTTAAATTCACTTTTAAATTTATAGCACTGCTCCTAGATTGGTCTTAGAGACAATGTTGTTTGGGGCTATAATTTAACCAGTTCTTCTTGCTAACTAAGATCTACCTCTGTTGTTTCCATCCACTGAAAAAGGGCTCATGGTCCATTATCATGTGAATATCACTAATATTTAAATTACACACTCCTTTTGGATCCTCACAGACTCCTGGTGAGTCTGGCCCAAGTTGCTACCCTGCCTTCAGGATGTGCTGAATGGAGCAGCTGGGGAAAAGTGGGGGAGAATATTTGCCGAGAGCACAGCTTTGCTCATGGGGCCTCTGCTTCTCTAGTAGTCAGGCAGGAGCCCTAAACAGAGTGCTGAGTTGAGCTCAGGCCAGTGAAGCTGTCTACAAAGTTCTCTGCTTCTCCAGGGCCAGATAAAGGAGGCAGCAGATTAAACCAGCACCCAAGTGTGAAACAAACTCATTTGACCTTGACCCATGGTTAAGAGTACATTGTCTGGAGGTGGGGTGGGGGGTGGATAGGAGGGATAAATTAAGAGTTTGGGATTAACAGATACATACTACTATACATAAAACAAATGAACAGCAAAGATGTATAGCACAAAAAACTCTATTCAATATCCTATAATAACATATAATGGATAAAACTCTGAAAAAGGATATATATATATACATGGGGTCACAAAAGAGTCTGACACAACTTAGTGACTAAGCAACTATATATATATACATATATATATATAATCCATATATATGTGTATGAATGACTTTATTATACACCTGAAACTAACACAACATTGTAAATCAACTATACTTCAATTAAAAGAAAGAATACATTGTGCGACTTTACAGTGGTTGGTACATATGTGTATGCTCAGTTGCTTCCATTGTGTCTGACTCTTTGTGACCCCATGGACTGTAGCCCACCAGGCTCCTCTGTCCATGGGATTCTCTAGGCAAGAATACTGAAGTGGGTTGCTGTGGCCTCCTCCAGGGGATCTTCCTGGCTCAGGGATCGAACCCAAGTCTCTAATGTCTCCTGCATTGCAGGTGATTCTTTATTGCTGAGCCACTGGGTAAGCCCACAAACGTTGGTACTCATGTACAAATACGTATGCATCTGTATTAACCATACAATACACAAACATATGCATATATAGAAAACTGAAGCAAAAGTTAACTAAAATAACATTTACTTTTGTGTGTGCCATGCCCTCTGGTATTTTCTCTTCTGTTACATTCTTTTTTATTTCATTTTAATTTTTTGAACTACTACTCACAACCCATTAAATTGGCTAGGGAATGCTGTTTGAACCAAACTGTTTTGAAAAGCAGTGACTTATGTGGCGTCATGTAAAGAGCATTGAGCAAAACTTTTCTCTTTTCCAGAAGTTTTTTCTATTTCAAGATTTACCAAGAGGGCGGTGTCTGAAGGTTCTGTGGCTAAAGCAGACTTGCATGATGGTTAAGAGCAAAATGTCTGTAGGGAAAAATGCTTGGGTTTAAAATCTAGTTCAGGTGCATTAGGTGCATGCATGCTCAGTCGTGTCCAACTCTTTCCAACCCCATTAACTGTAGTCCATCAGGCTCCGCTGTCCATGGGATTTCCCAGGCCAGAATACTGGAGTGGGTTGCCATTTCCTCCTCCAAGGTATCTTCCTGACCCAGAGATCAAACCCGAGTCTCTGGTGTTTTCTGCTTGGCCACTTGTTAAAGATGTGACCCTAGCAGAGTTACTTAATCCCTCTCTAGCTTTAATTTCCTCCTGAAAACATGGGGATGATATTACTCCTTCATTGCTCCTTCGTTGCTGTTGTGAAGATGAAGTGAAATCACTTGGCATAGCACTTAGACATTGTCTATTCCTATTACCTCAAGAGGTGTCAACCTTTAACCCTCCATGAAGCTGTGTGGTCCAGTTTTTTTTTCTAGTGGAGGACTAGCTGGCAGAGTGGTACACAATGGGACTCAACACAAATCTTGGTACAGAAAGAATAGCACTTTAGGGGAGTCCTAGAGGTGACCAGCAGGCAGGGGACAATGAAGTAGGGGTGGAGCTGGTGAGGGAGAGACGTCCCACCAACCAGGAGAGGTTCTGAAGAAAGAACCAGGTGGAGGCTGGCAGTTCTTGTGCAGATATGCCTAGGTCTTTGATGCTGTGTGCATGTTCAGTTGCTCAGGGGTGTCTGACTCTTTGCAACCCCATGGACTGGTAGCCCGCCAGGCTCCTCTGTCCATGGAATTTTCCAGGCAAGAATACTGGAGTGGGTTGCCATTTCCTGCTCCAGTGGGGTCTTTCCAATCCAGGGATCAAACCATGTCTCCTGCATTGGCAGGTGAATTCTTTACCACTATGTCTCCGTGACGTAGGTGTAGAGCCCCTCTTTCTACCAGAGTGGCTCTATTTAGTGTTAGGTTGGCCAAAATTCCCTAAGATGGCCCTAGTAGCACTTAGCAGTTGTCTTTAACTTCATTCCAAACGGTTTTGTTAGGTTGTAATGTGACAGCTGTCATATCAGCATGAATTTTAAAAAAGCTTATCAAAATCGGTGAATTTTTGGAGACTTTGTTGGTGGTCCAATGGTTAAGAATCTACCTTGTAATGCAGAGAATGAGAGTTTGATCCCTGATCAGGATCCCTGGTTGGGTTAGATCCCACATGCTGTAGGCCAACTAAGCCCAAACACCTCAGTTACTGAGCCCACATTCTAGAGCCCCCATGCCACAACTATAAAGAAGCCCACAGTCCACAGCTAGAGAAGCCCGTGCACCGCCAGGAAAGATCCTGCATGCCACAAGGAAGATTCCACATTGCCACAACTAAGACCTGATACAGCCAAATAAATACTTTTTTCAAAAATCAGTGAATTTTTGTGTAGCCATTTTCATATTAAAAGTTAGAAGAAAAAAACATTTTCAGCTTATTGTGCTTTAGTATTTCAAGAAAGGTAAAAACAACTGAAACACACAAAAAAGATTTATGTGGTGTATACAGAAGGTACTGTGTCAAATTTGATCAGATGTGTCAAATTTGATCAGATGTGTCAAAATTGGTTTTTGAAGTTTCATGCTAGAAATTTCTCTCTGGGTGATGCTTCATGGTGGGGTAAATCAGTTGACATTGATAGGGATCAAATCAAGACATTAATTGAGAATAATTAATGTTATACTACATGGAAGATAGCTGACATATTCAGAATATCCCAATCAAGTACTGAAAACCATTTGTACCAGCTTGCTTATGTTAATTGCTTTGATGTTTGGGTTTCACAGAACTTAAGTGAAAAAATCCTTCTTGACCATATTTCTATATGAAATTCTCAACTGATATGTAAAGTAAACATTCTGTTTTTAAAACAAATTTTGATGAGTGATGAAAAGTGGATACTATACAATAATGTGGAACGGGAGAGATCATGGGGTAAGTGAAATGAACCACCAAAGGCTGTGGTTCATCATCCAAAGAAGGTGATATCATGTACATGGTAGGACTGGAAAAGAGTCCTCTACTATGAGCTTCTTCTGGAAAACCAAACGATAATTTCAACAAGTACTGCTCCCAATTAGACCAACTGGAAGCAGCACTCGACAGAAAGCATCCAGAATTTGTCAACAGAAAATGCATAATATCTCCTCAGGATAACACAAGACTGCGTGTTTCTTGGATGACCAGGCAAAAAGTGTTACAGCTTGACTGGGAAGTCATGATTCATCCACCATAATCACCAGACATTACACCTCTGGATTTCCGTTTATTTTGGTTTTCACAAAGTTCTCCTAATGGAAAAAAAATTCCATCCCTTGAAGACTGTAAAAGTCACCTGAAACAGTTGTTTGCTTGAAAAGATAAAAAGTTTTGAAAAGATGGAATTATGAAGTTGCTAAAAAACGGCAGAAGGTAGTGGAACAAAACAGTGAATGTGCTGTTCAATAAAGTTCTTGGTGAAAATGGAAAAGGTGTCTTTTATTTTTATTAATACTTAAAAACCAAGGGAACTTCTTGGCCAATGCAATAACTCAGTGCAGGAGCCAGAGTCCAAGTCTAGGCAGTCTAGACTGTAACCGTTATGCTGCATTCGTGGAAAATTGAGTGCTGTTAAGGCTATTAAAGTTCTGGACTTCAGAGGCCCAAGTGACTATTGACTGTGGTCATTGACGAGACTTGCTGTTGGTGAACGCTAAGGTAGGCCCCTGCAAGGATCCCCAGTCCTTTTGCTAATAGCACCACTGGGTCTGAAGCACAAGCTTTCTCGGTGGAGTCAGAAGGATCCCAAATTTTTTTCTAAAGACTCAGAAGCAGCAGGATGGAGAAAAGAACCATAATCCCCACCCTGTACCACAAACCCCACCCAATACCCCTACACCCCTCTGGCCCCTGGGCCAATTTCCCATGACAACCAAAACTCTTCTAAATTTGTTTTAACATTTAAAAACTTCATATTGTCTTGATTCATTAAATTGCCATATTTCATGTTTGTTTGATCACAAAATTATTTTGCTATTAGTATCTTTGATCTTATAGACCTAATTAAGTAAAACAGGCTTTCTTAGACTTCCCTAGTGGTCCAGTGGTTAAGATTCTATGCTTCCACTGTAGGGGGTTCAGGTTTGATCCCTGGTCAGGAAATTTCCACATGTCATGAGGTATGGCCAAAAAAAGAAAAAAGATGAAAGGGCTTTCTCTGCACAGAAGAGCCTCTATCAGACTGTATCTGGATCTTATGTTTATTGGTTATTGCTGTTTAGTTGCTCAGTTGTGTCCGAGTCTTTTGCGACCCCATGGGCCCACCAGGCTTTATACAATCTCTTCAGAGCTAAGCCCAGGGACATTTCTGCCCTGGCATTTCTGTCTGTTCTACAGCCCTTCTGGGTAGTCATGTCCTTTGGTCCAGGTTCCTTTCTTGTTTCCCCAGAGTCTAATTTTTATAGATTCCTTCTTGGGAGAAATATGTCTTTCCTCCTCCACCTTTTCTTGTATCATAGCTCCTGATCTGCCTCCCACTCTCCTGTCTAATCCCCACTCCTTGCCTGGGTCACCCCAGCCAGCCCTGTCTTTGGCCACCCACAACCCAGGTGTTTGCATTAGTGGACTCGTTTATCCCTTTTCTTGTTATATAGCTAGAAGAAATCCCAGGTAGATCAATCACAGGTTTGATCTTAACAAAATACAGTCCCTCCCTCCCATGTATCCCACACCTGACCCCACAACACATGTAAAAAGTCCACCGTGAAAGTCAGTGGTGGGGAAAATAAGAGCCAGTCCCGATGAATGTGCACTTTGGGAAAATGCTAAGCGCCCTGTGTTTATCTTTCAGCAGGGCAAAGGACACGGGGGCGGGATGGGAGAGCTGTCATGCGCAAAGATATCAGCATCAAGATGAAAAACTGAATCCCTTCCTCGAGGCATTCCACCTGCCTTGCAAACAGCTGTTTTTTTTTAAGTAGGTAAGACCTCCCAGATCCTGGAGAGAAAACTGCACCTTGTGGCTGGAAGACCTTTCAGGAGCACAGCTTGTGTGGGCATTTTGAAGGCTCCTCTTTTCTGTTTCCTGCAAACCGTTAACAAAGCTTTTACAGAGAAAGAAATATGCAATCTAGAGCCATCAGCCTGGAGTTTTACCAAAAAAGACAAAAAAAAAAAAAAATTGCTGACTACTGGCTCCTCAAAGGCTGCCAGTCAGTCAGTTCAGTCACTCAGTTGTGTCCGACTCTGCGACCCCACGGACTGCAGCATGCCAGGCCTCCCTGTCCATAGATGATATTGACTCAGTTTTGACATTATAATTGCCTGCCAGCCTCAGGGCAATTTCCCTTTGAAGTAAGGGACTCTACCATCCAGGGCCATCTGGAGGGGCAGCAAAGGACATCCATATGGCAAGTAAGGGTGAAATACATAGGACCTTGTCCAATCTGCTGTATACCGATTTTTGTTTCAAGATGGAAAAAACTATGTAGATGTGGCTTCTCACCAGCGGAAGGCCAGCCTGTTATCTCCCCTGAGCACTTGAAGGGTGAGGCCTTCCTTTCGTGAATTCCAACTAACTTCAGCCCTGCAGATTCAGAAACCCACCATCAGCTCACCTAGGCATTCAGAGGTGGGCTTATGTTGGCCAAGTTCATATGACTGATAAGTAAAACTGGTCACAGGTTAATACATTTACAGTAAGAAATAATTATCATAGTGACCTGAATGGGAAGGACTTGAGCATTGTCTCCATATGGAAAGACCCATGATTGGAGGAAGCCAAATTATGGTGTGAATAGTTCTAGGTTAGCACCAAATCAGATGATTAAACCATTGAGTGGCAGGAGGTAAAGACCACATGTTACTCCTTTTGCTCTGTTTTAGGGATGATCTTGCTGATGGGACCAGAAAACTCAAAGTCCACTGCCCAAGGTACTCTTTCCCTTTGGACAGTGCTCTTTTCTCTGTTTCTAAGGCTGGTTGACACTTTCTTTAGATATGTTAATATAGTTAGTCAGATCACACCATCTGCTCTAGAAGGTCTGGGAGTCTCT
Organism: Cervus canadensis; assembly: GCF_019320065.1. Classification (NCBI taxonomy): domain Eukaryota; kingdom Metazoa; phylum Chordata; class Mammalia; order Artiodactyla; family Cervidae; genus Cervus; species Cervus canadensis. The sequence continues at coordinate 34,610,504 of NC_057401.1, read as the reverse complement.
TTATGAAGCTGGCAATGCATATTTCTGTTCCAATCTATTGTATATTGATATCAAAATGTTAAATGTTAGGGATGATTCCATTTCTTTCACTTTCAAGGTCTTAGGGGACACTATCTTATTGTGAGGTATGGCCAGTGGGTCATCCAGCTATCTTTCTGCTTGAGGGTAGACAGGTGGGCTCTGGGTCTCAGATGTCCCTCTCAGCTCCATCGTTTTGATTCTGTGTGGTCCTGTTTTCTTCTTAGTTCTTTCCAAAAGCTCTGTAGCTTCATGGTAAAACCATTGTCCCTAATATTTCAAGTGCTATTAAAGATTCTCTACACCCACATGTAACTAGAGAAAAGCAAGGAACTTTGCTTACTGAATCCACTGGTGTTTCATTTGTAGCTACACTGCTACTCAATAATCATTTTATTCAATCCAAGACTTCTCCATGGCATTCTCCTCTGAGCAATCTCTAAGCACTTTCCGTTTTCCTCTGGCTGCCAAACTCACTTCTCAGCCCTTGGCTCCTCATGAATTTTACAAGTATCTGACCATGCACTTTCATGTTCATCCTAAAATTTCCACCATTTGCTCCTTTTCTTTTTTTCCCAGAGGAAGAAAATGTTTCCCAAACATCAGTCCCATCCTATAGATCCTTGATCCCCCACTTTTTCCTACTTTTTCCAGGATTTTGTTTTATTACTCTTATTTCCTCTCTCTTGAGTTTTCAATTCCTCCCTCTGCACAGGCTCCTGCTCCTTGTCTTACACACAAGTGCAGGCCATCCCGTCTAAACATCATTTTTTATCTTAACTCTCCACTCTCTTGAGTTTGCATCTTATCTTTGTGCCCTGTCATTTACCCCCAACATTTTAAAGTGGAGGCTAATTGCCTGCCTCCATTTCCTCACTGCTGTTTTCTCCCTAATGCATTTCAGTCTGGCTGTGATCCCCACCGCTCTACCAAAACTGCTCTCTTGAAGGGAGGAAGGGGAAGAGAATACCATATGAAAAGAGCTTCATATGGTATTTAGCAGTAAATCTGTTACCACAAGGAACTATATTCAATATTTTGCAATAACCTATTAACGAAAAATAATCTGAAAAAGTATTTATATATCTACCTGAATATATATGTATGCATGCAGGCTAAGTTGCTTCAGTTATGTCCAACTCTTTGGCACCTTATGGACTGTAGTTTGGCAGGCTCCTCTGTCCATTTACTGGAGTGGGTTGCCATGCTCTCTTCCAGGGGATCTTCCTGACCCAGGGATCAAACCCATGTCTCTTATGTCTCCTGCATTGGCAGGCAGGTTCTTTACCACTAGCACCACCTTGGAAGCCCATTTACATATGGGCTTCCCAGGTGGCTCAGATTGTAAAGAATCTGCCTGCAATTCAGGAGACCTGGATTTGATCCCTGGATTGGGAATGGTTACCCACTCCAGTATTCTTGCCTGAAGAATTCCATGGACAGAGAAGCAGGCTACAGTCTGTGGGGTCACAACTGAACAACTACCACTTTTACTTTCACACACATACACACGCACACATGAATCACTTTGCTATACATCTCAAACTAACACAACATTGTACATTAACTCTACTCCAATAAAAAATAAAATTAAAGAAAAATCTGTTAGAACCACAAATTTAATTTTAAACACAAGTTTTTGAGGGGAAAAGTAGGACAAAAGGATCTACCATGTAGATCATAGTGAGAGAATACTGTTGTGGGTTCACAAAGTTGCTAACCATTGACACAGAGCTGGTGTGTACATTATAAAAGAAAAGTAAGTTCCATTTTACTATAACAAACATATTCTAGCAAAAATTACTTTTATAATAAACATAAAGTGTCCAAATATAATTTTTACGACAACTATGTAAAGGAAGATTTGCAGTTATCATAGCTTTGTAGTCAAGGTTTACATTCCATGGGAGATAACTATAAAACTTTTGTGGTTAAAAGCAGAAAATCACAGGAGAGCTTCTTGCCTTTTTCAATAAACAATTCAATTTTATGATGACAAGATACAGAGTATGTATAGATTTAACTTAAACAGGAACTTCCCCCACCTGGATAATACTTCTTATTCTTTGTGTCTTATGGTACCTAGTATGTATTCTGTATATTTTTGCAACAAAATATGATTCTAATCTAGAACCTTTAAAGAACTTTTGTCAACTTTTTGTCAGCCATCTTATATGTCTAAATTACTCTTTATTAGTTTCATTTTATTATCTTACAAACAAACTCAGGTCTTCCAATTCCTAACAAAGATAAAATATCTTATCTCAACCCTGCTCCCCCTTGAGTTAATACCTTATGCTTGCCTTTTCTTATTCTTGAAATTTGGAAGGTAAAGACTATCTTGTTTATCTCTACCCTCAAATTTCTTATTCACCATTTTGATCTATGACATATGATTTGATAATTACTTTAAAAGAGATTGAATCAACATTTTATGGGGTAATAAATTTTTATTTTCATGGACTTAACTTTATTTAGCACCAATTACACTTCAGGTGCTCTGTAGATGTTATGTAATAATCATAACTACACTGAGGTAGGTACCATTTCTTTCATTTAATAGTTGAGGAAAAAAAGGTTCAGAACATTGCACAAAGATCACCCATCTGGTGACAGTCACTCAGCTAGTAAGCATGGTGCTTGGATTCAGTCTAAAAGAGACAGGACTCCTAGTTGCAAGGAACAGAAACTAAGGCTGCCTAATTTCAGCAGAGAATGAATTATGTTGCCAGGTAGACTCATAGAACCCCAGGCAAGTCTACAGACCTAGATTGAGGGCTGTATAATTAGGGGTGATCTCATTCATCCAGAGGTGTATGAATGAGGACACTTCTGGCTGCTTTGCACATTGTGGCTTTCACTCTTTCACACTGCCGACACTTTCACTCTTTCACACCGCCAACACTGCCAAGTGGATACTGGATGCCTGCATCAGCATCAGTCTTGTTGCTTCCCTAGGAACTTAATATTTCTGCAACTACTGCTACACTAGGGACAATTTCTTATGGTCCCCTATTATGAGGTATGTATTTCTGACTGGCAAAACTCAGATCATGGGCCTGTATCCTAGCTACAAGTTTTCTTGGGGAAGTAAATTTCTGGAATTTTCCATGTTTATAACGGGAGATAGGTTTTGTATCCCTTCAAGAATCATAGTTTGTGTGTGTGTGTGTGTGTGTGTGTGTGTTTGTGTTGGGGGACAGGGGGATTCTTAAATAAAGCAAGTTGTGTTCATACAATGGATGGTCAAAAAGAAAAACAGATTCCATTACCAGAGCTCAAATGTGTCTGACTCTAAGTCTTTCCTTTATACAATGAAACAAGTCACTGATGGTCTCCTATCTGTCAATTTTAATGACTTTCTCATTCTTTATGTTAACTGCTCTAAAGTCCTTCTTTCTTTCTTTATTCCTAAAAAGAAATAAAGTTATTGTTTTTGCAAGACAAAAAAAGTAGAAGGAAGAAAATAATAGAAGAGCAAAATTCAATGGAATAAAAAATATGAAAAAATAGGCAAAATAAAGAAAACCAATAAAAAGGAAAGTTGGTTCTTTAAAGTATTAATAAAATGAATAATCCCACAGGATGACTGACCCCTCAAAAAAGGGAGAAATACAAATTCGATGACATCTGTATAGACCGTACAGACATTAAGAGAGTGATAAAGGGGATATTTGGAGAAGGAAATGGCAACCCACTCCAGTGTTCTTGCCTGGAGAACCCCAGGGACAGGGGAGCCTGGTGGGCTGCCGTCTATGGGGTCGCACAGAGTCAGACACAACTGAAGCGACTTAGCAGCAGCAACAGCAGCAGCAAAGGGGATATTATTAGTAATTTTATTATGATACATTTGACAACTTAGAACAATGGGCTATTTGCTTACAAAAATCAACTAACTGAAATTATTAAAAGTAAATATAGAAAATTTGAATGGGCAGAAGACCTTAATTGACGTTTCTCCAAGAAGACATACAGATGGCCAATAGGCACATGAAAAGTTGCTCAATTATTAGAGAAATGCAAATCAGAACTATAATGAGGTACCACCTCACACCAGTCAGAATGGCTGTCATAAAAAGTCTACAAATAACAAATGCTGGAGATGGTGTGGAGGAAAGGGAACCCTTCCACACTGTTGCTGGGAATGTAAGTTGATACAGCCATTATGGAAAACAGTATGGAGGTTTCTCAGAAAACTAAAAATAGAATTGCCATATGATCTAGCAATCCCACTCCTAGGAATATATATCCAGATAAAACTATAATTCAAAAAAAAATATATACACCCTTATGCTTAGGGCAGCAGTTTTCAAAATAGCCAAAACATGGAAGCAACCTAAATATCCATTGACAGCTGAATGGATAAAGAAGATGTGTTATGTACAAACGATGCACTACTACTCAGTCATAAAAAGAACAAAATAATGCCACTTGCAGTCACGTGAATGCAACTATTAATAGAGATTATTACACTAAGTGAAATAAGTCAGAAATGGAAAGACAAATACCGTATGATATCACTGACATGTGGAATCTAAAATATGGCAGAAATGAACCTATCTACAAAACAAAAACAGACTCATAGATGTCGAGAACAGACTTGTGGTTCCAAGGGGGAGGAGGAAGAGGAATAGACTGAGAGTTTGGAGTTGGTAGATGCAAACTATTACATTTAGAATGGATAAACAAGGTCCTAATGTATAGCACAGAGAGCTATAGTCAATATCCTATGATAAAACGTAATGGAAAAGAATGGAAAAGGAGTATATATATACGTGTGTATAACTGAGTCAGTTTAGTATACTGCAGAGATTGGCACCACACTTCATTAATCAATCAACTATACTTCCATAAAAAGGAGGAAATGTGAATACTCCCATATTTGTTGAAGAATTCAAATAATTAGAAGTCTACCCAAAAGGAAATCCCAGACCCAAGCGCACACTTGGTTTGTGAATAATACCAAACATTTAAATAAGAAATAATACAAGTATTAAAACCCTTTCAGAGAATAAAAAGAGGGAACATTTTCCCATTCAATTCTATGAGTCCAGAAAAGCCTTCATACCAAAACTGGACAAAGGAAGTACAAAAAAGAGAACTATTGACCCCATGAACATCACGAACATCAGTGGAATAATTCTAAACAAATTCAAGCAAATAGTAGTATATAAAGAAGATAAAACATAATGACCAAGTAGGGTTATGCAAGTTTGGTAGAGTATCAAAAAATCAATCAATGTAATTCATCACATCAAAGAATAAAGGGGAAAAATTATGTGATCATGTTAATAGATGCAGGAAAAGCACTTGATAAAACTCACCACATGTTCATGAAAAAAAGTCTCACCTTAGTATGAAATAAAGAGAACTTTTCCAATCTGATGAAAGCATTTACAAAAAGCCCAGGGCAAACATACAATCTAATGGTGAACTGTTGTTTTCCCTTTAAGGCAAAATTGTTCCCTCTTATCCCTTCAATTCAACATTGTACTGGAGACAGTGAGTATGATAAGGCAAGAATAAGAAGTAAAAGGCACAAACACAGGAAAGAAGATGTAAAACTATCAATTATTTTCATTTACAGATAACACACTGGTGTACATAGAAAATTCAATGGAAAATTAAAAAAAAAAAAAAGGAAGGAGGGGGAAAAAAACCCACTATAATTAAAAATCCACTTTGTCAGATCCAAGAGATAAAAAGTCAAAAGTATTTGCGTCTCTGCTTATTTGCAACAAACAACTGGAAAATTTTTTTTAAAAATGCCATTTACACATTCCTAGGAATATATTTAGTAAAATATGTGCAAAGACCTATATATTGAAAAGTATAAAAACATTGCTAACAGAAATTTTTAAAAGCTGAACTGGAAAGACATATGATGCTTATGAATTGGGAAACTCAATATTGTTAAGATTGGTTGAGTGTGGTGGTGGTTTAGCCGCTAAGTTGTGTCCAACTCTTGCGACCCCGTGGACTGCAGCCTGCCAGGATCCTCTGTCCATGGGATTCTCTAGGCAAGAATACTGGAATGGGTTGCCATTTCCTTCTCCAGTGTATCTTCCTGACCCAGGGATCAGGAAGTCTCCTGCACAACCTGGGTCTCCTGCACTGTAGGCAGATTCTTTACTGACTGAGCTACAAGGGAAGATTGGTTAATTCTCACCACATTGATCTATTGATTGAATGCAATTCCAATCAAAATTCTAGCAGGTGTTTTGGAGAAACTGACAAGCTGATTCTAAAATTTATATTGAAATGCAAAAAATTAAAATAGCTGTCTTACCTTGAAAAGGAACAAAAGTGAAGGACTCACACTATTAGATTTTAAGACTTACCAAAAGTTTAATAATGAAGACAGTGCAGTTGACGTAAGGGTAGATAAATAAGCCATAAAGCAATGGAACAGAAAAGAGAATCTGTGGAGTAGGAAATGGGAACCCACTCCAGTATTCTTGCTTGGAAAATTATATGGACAGAGGAGCCTGGTGGGCTACAGTCCACGGGGTCACAAAGAATCACACACAATTGAGCAGCTGAACACAAGCAAACAGACAAGGGCCTACCCTAAATCCAGGTTGATCTCATCTCAAAATCCACAATTACATGTACAAAGATCATTTTTCAAATTAAGGTCACTTTTGCATGTTCTGGAGTTATAACTTGGGCATTCCTTTGAGGGCCACTATTAAACCTGCTGTAATCTGATAAGGAAAAAAAAGAGAGAATCTGGAATAGAACTATATGTATATAGTGTTAAGTCAATTCAATAAGGAAAAGAGTGTCTTCAATAAATGATGAAGCTGAAACATACCTATGTGGGGGGAAAAAGGAACTTTGACTCTTAAGTTGCTGTGTTGTTCCGTTGCTAAATCACATCCATCTCTTTGCAACCCCATGGACTATAGCATGCCAGGCTCCTCTGTCCTTCACTATCTCCCAGAATTTGCTCAAATTCACGTCCATTGACTCAGTGATGCTATCTAACCAGGTCATCCTCTGCTGCCCCCTTCTCCTTTTGTGTTCAATCTTTCCCAGCTTCAGGGTCTTTTTTAGTGAGTCAACTCTTCGCATCAAGAGGCCCAAGTATTGGAGCTTCAGCTTCAGCATCAGTGCTTCCTATGAATATTCAGGGTTGATTTCCTTTAGGACTGACTGGTTTGATCTCCTTGCAGTCCAAGGGACTCTCAAGTGTCTTCTCCAGCCCCACAATTCAAAGGCATCAATTCTTTGGTGCTCAGCCTTCTTTATGGTCCAACTCTCACATCCATACATGACTGCTGGAAAAACCATAGCTTTGACTATATGGACCTTAAACTATTAAGTTTCCTTTAAGGAAATACAGAGGAATATTTTTGCAATCTTGAGATAAAGATTTCTTAAGATATATAAAACACTAATTATAAAAGAAAAAATGATAAATTAGACTTCATTAACATTAGAAATTTTTGTTCATAAGAGACATTGTTAAGAAACAGAAAAGCCAAGCCGCAATCTAGGAGAACATATTCATAAACATATATCTGATAAAGACCTTGTCTCCTGAATGTAAAAGAACGCCTATGAATTAAACATTAAAAGGACAAATAATTTAAATAAAAAATAAGCAGAAGACTTGAATAGGCACTTCACAAAAGGAGATATATGAATGACCAATAGTATGTGAAAAGGTATTGAGACTCATTAGTCCTCAGGCATGCATGCTATTGATTCAGTCATGTCTGACTCTTTGCGACCCCATGGACTATAGCCACCAGGTTCCTCTGTCTGTGGGATTCCCCATTATTTCTCAGGGCAATGTAAATAAAGACCATGATGAGATACCAAAATAATTAAAAGTGAAAAAACGCTGTGGTGGATGTGGAGCAACTGGAATTCTCATATGGTTCTTGTAGGAGTATAAAATAATTCAACCCCTTTGTAAAACAGTTTCTCACTCTTGAATAAAACTAAGCATACACCTACTATGACCAAGTATTTCCATTCTTAACTGTATTGCCAAAAGAAAGGAATGTCACTATCCTACAAAAGATTTATTCAAGAATGTTTATATCAATTTTATTTATAAGGGACCCAAATTGGAAACAATCCAAGTGTCCGTCAACATTAAAATGGAAAAAGCTGTATACTATTCAGAAATAAAAATCAAAGTTCTGGAGAACAAGATGGCAGAGGAGTAGGTGGGTGTGGAGTACATCTCTCTTCATGGATACATCAGGAATACAGCTTCGGACACAGAAGTGCATGCAGAACACCAAGAGCAGGCGGGAGAACCTAACCTGCAGAAAAGAATATACAGACCCATGCAAAACTCGGTAGGATGAAGGAACTAGGGGGAGAAACAGGAGTGTTAGTAGGACTCGACCTGACCTCAGAGGGTGGGGGAACTGAAGTAAGGATCTGATCCCCACCTCGGGCCAATTGTCTGAGTCAGAGGAGAAACGTTTAAGGCTGAGAGTGAAACAGCTGACCTGTGGCAGCCTTAATGGAATGAGATTCAGACAGTCCTTGCCACAGCCATACATACCCTGGACAGGGACATAGATCCCCTGGAAGGTGCAGCAGCTGGGAACTGGAGTTTAGGGATTATGGAGCAATCCCAGGGCGAGGGCTGCTGTTGACTGTGGAGAGACAGATTGAGGGGATGTGAGGGAGGAGATTGTGGTGGGAAATGTCTGTGAAGGAAGGCCGGGCCGCCATGGAAGCAAGGTGATACTGCTGAGCTGTGGTGTTGAAGACTCTTGAGAGTCCCTTGGACTGCAAGGAGATCCAACCAGTCCATCCTAAAGGAAACCAGTCCTGAATATTCACTGGAAGGACTGATGTTGAAGCTGCAACTCCAATACTTTGGCCACCTGATGCGAAAAGCTGACTCATTGGAAAAGACGCTGATGCCGGGAAAGATTGAGGGCAGGAGGAGAAGGGGATGACAGAGGATGAGATGGTTGGATGGCATCATTGACTCAAGGGGATAGGTTTGGGTGGAACCTGGGAGTTGGTGATGGAGAGGGAGGCCTGGTGTGCTGTGATTCATGGGATCGCAAAGAGTCGGACATGATTGAGCGACTGAAATGAACTGAGAGTTTTCTATGTACAGTATCATGTCATCTGCAAACAGCGAGAGCTTTACTTCTTTTCCAATCTGGTTTCCTTCTATTTCTTTTTCTTCTCTGATTGCTGCAGCTAGGACTTCCAGAACTCTGTTGAATAATAGTGGTGAAAGTGGACACCCTTGTCTTGCTCCTGATCTGAGGGGGAATGCTTTCAGTTTTTCACCATTGAGAATAGTGTTTGTTGTAGGCTTATCATATATGACCTTTACTTTGTTGAGGTAGGGTCCTTCTATGCCCATTTTTTGAAGACTTTTAATCATAAATGGGTGCTGAATTTTGTCAAAGGCTTTTTCTGCATCTATTGAGAAGACGACATGGTTTTTATCTTTCAGTTTGTTAATAGGGTGCATCACATTGATTGATTTCCCTATATTGAAGAGATGTTGATTTTTTTCTTTTTCTTTTATTTTTTTTCATTTATTTTTATTAGTTGGAGGCTAATTACTTAACAATATTGTAGTGGTTTTTGCCATACATTGACATGAATCAGCCATGGATTTACATGTATTCCCCATCCCGATCCCCGCTCCTGCCTCCCTCTCCATCCCATCCCTCTGGGTCTTCCCAGTGCACCAGCCCTGAGCACCCGTCTCATGCATCCAACCTGGGCTGGTGATCTGTTTCACCCTTGATAGTATACTTGTTTCAATGCTATTCTCTCAGAACATCCCACCCTCACCTTCTCCCACAGAGTCCAAAAGTCTGTTCTGTACATCTGTGTCTCTTTTTCTGTTTTGCATATAGGGTTATCATTACCATCTTTCTAAATTCCATATATATGCATTCATATACTGTATTGGTCTTTATCTTTCTGGCTTACTTCACTCTGTATAATGGGCTCCAGTTTCATCCATCTCATTAGAACTGATTCAAATGAATTCTTTTTAATGGCTGAGTAATATTCCATTGTGTATATGTACCACAGCTTCCTTATCCATTCATCTGCTGATGGGCATCTAGGTTGCTTCCATGTCCTGGCTATTATAAACAGTGCTGTGGTGAACATTGGGGTGCACGTGTCTCTTTCAGATCTGGTTTCCTCGGTGTGTATGCCCAGGAGTGGGATTTCTGGGTCACATGGCAGTTCTATTTCCAGTTTTTTAAGGAATCTCCACACTGTTCTCCATAGTGGCTGTACTAGTTTGCATTCCCAACAACAGTGTAAGAGGGTTCCCTTTTCTCCACACCCTCTCCAGCATTTATTGCTTGTAGACTTTTGGACAGCAGCCATTCTGACTGGTGTGTAATGGTACCTCATTGAGGTTTTGATTGGCATTTCTCTGATAATGAGTGATGTTGAGCATCTTTTCATGTGTTTGTTAGCCATCTGTATGTCTTCTTTGGAAAAAATGTCTGTTTAGTTCTTTGGCCCATATTTTGATTGGGTCATTTATTTTTCTGGAATTGAGCTGCAGGAGTTGCTTGTATATTTTTGAGATCAGTCCTTTGTCTGTTGCTTCGTTTTCTATTATTTTCTCCCAATCTGAGGGTTGTCTTTTCACCTTACTTATAGTTTCCTTTGTTGTGCAAAAGCTTTTAAGTTTCATTAGGTCCCATTTGTTTATTTTTGCTTTTATTTCCAATATTCTGGGAGGTGGGTCATAGAGGATCCTGCTGTGATTTATGTCAGAGAATGTTTTGCCTATGTTCTCCTCTAGGAGTTTTATAGTTTCTGGTCTTACATTTAGATCTTTAATCCATTTTGAGTTTATTTTTGTGTATCGTGTTCATTTGAGTACAATTTGCTTGTATTAGATCATTTAATACTTTCTCTAACTTATAGTTAAATTCTTTCAGAAACATTATTCTTATGTTGTATTAATTTTGTTCTCTGTATAAATTAGCTTCTGTTTATTGCATTTTGCTTTTTGCTATTTATTTAGTGCATTTGTAATCACTTTCCTACATACCATTAAGTTTGTTTTTAGGTTGGTCCAGCCTGAAGAAATCCATGGACCAAGGAGCCTGGTGGTCTACAATCCCTGGGGTTGCAAAGTTAGTCAGATTAACACTTTCTAGTGCATTTCTTGTAGTCTCAAATTTAATCATAGATGCTGCTATTTTTTTCCTTCAATTTATTCTCTTGCTTCTGTAACTTTCCTGTTTATTTCATGCTCTTGTGAGAGAGGACTGAATCCTAACTACTAGACAACCAGAGAACTTTCATTTTATTGTTTGATCATCTTGACTATGGGCTTTTGTTTATTGAATTTATCTTCTCACTATGATTTCTGTAGCTCAGAACACTTGTGAAGAATGTCCTTCTGATTTTTATTTTTGCATCTAAGTTGGTTCCTGTCTTTTGCATTATTGACCTGTGTGTGTTTATGTTTGTATTTATGTGGATGGTTGCCAGGGACTAATTTTCATTTTGCTCAACTGTTCTTTGTCTAAAAGTGTTAATTGCTCAGTCAGGTCTGACTTTTTGTGACACCATGGACTGTAACCCACCAGGTTCCTCTGTCCATGGAATTCTCCAGGCAAGAATAGTGGGGTGGGTTGCCATTTCCTACTCCAGGGGATTTTCCCAACCCAGGGACTGAACAGGTCTCGGGCATTGCAGGCAGGTTCTTTACCGTCTGAGCCACCAGGGAAGCGTTTGCCTAATGTAGTGTAAATGTCTTCTTGTCTTTCTTCCCTTTTGACGCTATTTTTTTCCCTGAGAAGCCACAGTTTGAGGGCTAGGATTTTGGTGCTGTTTTCACTTTTTCTACAGGCACGACAGGACACAACAGAGCCCAGCTGAGGTACTGTGCAGAAGTGTCAGGGCTCAGCAGTCATTTCTAAATTTGTTAAGTGTTTATTAAATGGGTTTCCCTTGTGGCTCAGCTGGTAAAGAATCCTCCTGCAATGCAGAAGACCTGGGTTTGATCCCTGGGTTATGAAGATCCCCTGAAGAAGGAAAAGGTTACCCACTCCAGTATTCTGGCCTGGAGAATTCCATGGACTGTATAATCCATGGGGTCACAAAGTGTTGGACACAACTGAGCAACTTTTACTTTATTAAATGTGCAAAGGCTTTCTTCACTGAGTTGAGGAATGTGTTCTGTCCCTGGGAGGATACCCTCGATCTTGGATCTATATTATATATATAGTTATAATATAATATATATAATTTATATAATATATAATATTAATATATATAATATACTTTATATATCTTATATATTATTAAATATATATAATATAATATATAATATATATAATATAATATATAATTTTTATATGTTATGTATAATTTATATATATATATATATATATATATTGTTGGCTCAGCAGTAAAGATTCTGCCTGCAGTACAGGAGATATAAGAGACACACTTTCAATCCTTGGGTTGGGAAGATCCCCTGCAAAAGGAAATAGCAGCCCACTCCAGTATTCTTGCCTGGGAAATCCCATGGACAGAGGAGCCTGGTGGGCTACAGTCCATGGGGTCGCAGAGTCAGACAGGACTTAGCGACTAAACCACCAAACCACAAGGTATTCCTAGTTTCTATAAATTTCCCCCAAGCATCAAGCCTGATAGTTTACACAGAGTATGTCAATAAATGTTTATTGATTGAAAAATATGAAATAAAATAAATATTTTTTAATTAAAGAAAAACATGAAATATACCTAGCTTTAATTATGCCTGTCCCAGGGCACCAAAGAGATGCTAATGGGTAAGGATAAGTAGAGAGGAAGTTGATAATCTGTGTGGTTATGCCAGCAATTTGCCCAACTGAAGAACTGTTTAAGTGCCCCATCTAAGAATTCAGGTATGGTGCAGAGGACCTGCCTAGATGGAGGCAAACAGATGAAATGGTTTGTTCCAGTCGTTTCTAGCATCTGACATCTAATCTTTCACAGAACAACATAATAAATGTCATATGGAAAAGTGAAATATTTGTTTATCAGTAGCTATTCTATATATGCATATATATACATTTCAGATGTGAGTTTATGCTAAATATATTTCATGTAAATATAGATGTTTATTTCCTTAAATGTTTCCTTTTATAGTTTTTGTTGCCATTCATTCAATCACCACTGTTACTCTTTTCCAAGCTCCCAATTTTCCAGTAGTGCTCTGTTCATAATCGAAGACAGAAAAGCTAGTGTATTCACATCAGAGCTGAATAGAAAGTGACAAAACAAGTACATGAGAATGGCCATTAAATAATTCTCTTAATAGTTGAGATCATCTGGATTGAATCCCGCAAATGTTCAGATTTTCCATGCCAGCTTCTCTTGCTTTTCCTCCAGAACCACATGCTCAAATGTTTTAAAAGTGTTCTAGTTTTATAGGTCTTTTAGAAGTCATATTTCATAGGACACTGTCCTTTTGGAGGGGAATCTTAATAAAAACCAAATATGTATTCTGAGAATCTGCTTGTGATGTGATAAATTTAAGACAATATTTGTAGTGAAAAACTGAATACTCACATTTATTTTGGAGCTGGACACAATTTTGGACAAAAAATGTGTGTAGCATTTCTTGTCCTAGATGGAGCCTAAGCTAGGTTCCTGATTCACATGCCTCAAACCACGCTTCTAAGGGCACATTTGTAGAAATCTATGTGCACAAGGAATAGAGACACTTTAAAAAAAAAAAATCAATTGACAGTGATTTGAAAGTTGAGCTTTTACTCTTCGATCAACATGTCTTAGCCAATTGTAGAACCTGATTTCCAGTGGAAGACGGTTCTTTATTTTATTTATTTATTTTTGGACATGCCACACCTGTGGGATCCTAGTTCCTCAAACAAGGATCAAACCTATGCCCTCTGCATTGAAAGCACAGAGTCTTAACCACTGGATGGCCAGGGAAGTCCCTGGAAATAATTTCCTGGGCAGAAATTTTCCTAAAGGGAGAGTGAGGCAGAAAGAAGCCAGTATGAAGCCAGTCCCTCCAAGAAATAATGTGTTAAGTCCTGGGGACAGAGGAGGCTGGGAATCAAAACTCGGAGAGACTGGGGGCAAAGCCACATGACATGGAGAAGGCGATGTTTCCCACCTCACTGCAGCAGAAACTCATCACCCCAGAACCTCAGTGTGTCAGCACTGGTGGAGCAGAAGTACCCAGCAGGAGAGGCGGCAGTGCCCTGTGGTGGGATCCAGATCTAGAAGGTCTGTAGGGTGGTACACAGGGAGGCAGCAGAGACACCCATGCCCCGTAGACACAAGCATGTGCAACAGTGGTGACATGTCTATAGGGACTCGAAATATGGAAAGTGACCTGCAGAGAGCTTAGCAGGCTTGGCAGGGATGGTAGCAGCAGGATCCAAACAGTAGAAGAGGAAAAATTGTGTCAGAATCATGTTGTTTTCCAGTCACCAAGTTGTGTCCGACTTTGTGACCCTGTGGACTGCAGCATGCTAGACTTCCCTGTCCCTCACCATCTCCCAGAGTTTGTCCAAGTTCGTGTCCACAGAATTGGTGATGCCATCCGTCCAACCATCTCATCCTCTGTCACCCTCTTCTCCTTCTGCCTTCAATCTTTCCAAGCATGAGGGTCTTTTTTCCCCCTCCCCAGCATCAGGTCAGAATCATAGTTCTTTGAAAAATGCCCACAATGGATAAAATGTTTGGGAAGGTTTATTCAAAACAGAGGCAGGAGAGAAGACAACTAATAATCTTTGAAGAAGTTTATCAGATATTTAACAATGTTCATTTCGTTTATTCTTTTAAAAAGTGCTTGTTGAAAGTATCAACTCTGAATCTGAAAGAAGGCATTATCTGAATCTATTTATGTAATTTTTATTAAGTGCATCACAATGTGTTAAGTATTTCAATGCAAACTGAGCCTGGCAAGTCAAATACTTGGCTTTCAATTTCATAAATGAAAACAGATTTTATTCACCAAATCACTATTAGAGAAATCTTAAATGGCTACAAATTTTAAATTAAAAATGTCTCACTGTTGTTGTAGGTTCTTAGATTATGGGACCAAAAGTATACTACCAAGGGTTAGGAGGCATGGCATAATTCATGAAGAAAATGTAAGGAAAAATAAAAAGGGGGAGAATTTTACAAAGTTGAAAATATGACAAAGATGAAGGATGCTGAATGCTGTTTGTTGTTTAGTTGCTCATTCATGTCTGACTCTTTTGCAACCCCATGGACTGTAACCCACCAGGCTCCTCTGTCCATGGGATTTCCCAGGCAAGCATAATGGAGTGGTTTGCCATTTCCTTCTCCAGGAGATCTTCCCGACACAGGGATTGAACCTGTGTCTCCTGCATTGCAGGCTGATTCTTTACAGTTGAGCCTCTGAGGAAGAATAGAGCTCTTAAATACATCAACTAGCTAAGCTAAGTAGTCTTCTCCAAGAGGTGCTATTGGTGTGAGTTACCACCAATGACAGTCTATTATACGTAATACTGGTGTCCCGATATTAATCACCAACTCTTTATCACCAAGTACTAGTAAATCCTTAACTAATTTCCTTCTGGTTAACTGAACAGAGGATGTAAATGGGTAACATGGTTGAAATACAGTGGGCAGTAAGATAGAGATATGCACAGAACATATGGAAAGAATACACAGGAAAAGCGTTCTTTAAATTTTTCAGCTGTTTTACTGAGATATAATTGATGTAGGATGAACTATACATATGAAGTGTACACACTGATAATTTTAGGCATTTAGACACTTATGAAACCATCAACAAAATCAACATACTACATATTATCATCCCCCAGTTTTCTTGTACTTCTTGGTAATCCCTCCCTTTCTCCTGTCCTTACCCCACCTGTAGTGCTGTTCTACTGTCCCCAGGAAACCAATGATCTGTTTTCTATCATTATAAATTATTTTACATTTTCTAGAATTTAATGGAGTCATACTCAGTTCAGTTCAGTCACTCAGTTTTGTCTGACTCTTTGCGACCCCATGGACTGCAGCCTGCCAGGCTTCCCTGTCCTTCACCAACTCCCGGAGCTTGCTCAAACTCATGTCCATTGAGTTGGTGATGCCATACAACTATCTCATCCTCTGTCATCCCCTTCTCCTCCTGCCCAGTATTAGGGTCTTTTCCAATGAGTCAGTTCTTCACATCAGGTGGCCAAAGTATTGGAGTTTCAGCTTCAGCATCAGACCTTCCAATGAATATTCAGTACTGATTTCCTTTAGGATTCACTGGTTTGATTTCCTTGCAGTCCAAGGAACTTTCAAGAGTCTTCTCCAACACCACAGTTTAAAAGCATCAATTCTTCAGCACTTAGCTTTCTATTTAGTCCAGCTCTCACATCCATACATGACTACTGGAAAAAACCATAGCTTTGACTAGACAGACCTTTGTTGACAAAGTAATGTCTCTGCTTTTTAATATGCTGTCTAGGTTGGTCATAGCTTTTCTTCCAAGGAGTAAGTGTCTTTTAATTTCATGGCTGCAGTCACCATCTGCAGTGATTTTGGAGCCCAGAAAAATAAAGTCTGTCACTGTTTCCATTGTTTCCCCATCTATTTGCCGTGAAGTGATGGGACTGGATGCCATGATCTTATTTTTCTGAATGTTGAGTTTTAAGCCAACTTTTTCACTCTCCTCCATATAGCATATCCTTGTTTTGTTTTGTTTCACTCAATGTAGTTATTTTGAGATTCATTTATGTCGGGTGTATCAATAAGGAAAGGTGTTATTCTAATTGAGAGTGGCGGCAAGCTTGAGACTTAGAAGTGATGTTTATATTTAGCCAGAGTGCAAAAACAAGTGGAAGTATTCCAAGTATAAGAAATAGCAAGAACAAAGGCAAACAGTCACATGTGTGTGTGTGTGTGTGTGTGTGTGTGTGTGCGCGCGTGCATGCATGTGTTGGGGATGAAGGAGAAAGTAGTACATCAGGGTGGCCATAGTGCTAAATGAAGGGAAAACAGAGCCTAAGATATCAAAATAAAGAGTGCAGGTTAGCAGGGCAAACTGATGTCACCGATGCTGAAAACAGATGCCAGAAGACTTAAAAGGGTTGAAAAGTATACTTCAGATTGTATGATGCTAATTGAAGTCATCAAGTGACTTACTATTTTTGCTTAATTTTCATCTGCCCAATAGAGTGTGTGTGATTTTACAAATATGTGTGTGTGTTAGTCGCTCAGTCATGTCTGACTCTTTGCGACCCCATGAACTTTGCAACCCCATGAACTGTGTAGCCCACCAGGCTCTTCTGTCCATGGAATTCTCCAGGAAAGAATATTGGTGTGTGTTGCCATTTCCTTCTCCAGGGGAACTTCCTGACTCAGGAATTGAACCTGGGTCTCTCACATTGCAGGCAGATTCTTTACTGTCTGAGCTACCAGGGAAGCCCATATATAATATATATGATATAAATGATATATCATTAAATTTATGTATAATCACTAAGTTGATTATAGGTAATTGTAGGTTGTATAATTACATATAGGCTCACTAGATTTGATATTATGTCATGCAGATCATCATGTATATTGCATGATAGATAAAATCACTAAATTCATTTAGAGTTTACTGTACATTTGATTAGTATGCAGCTGTAAGCACATTCTCATAGTTAAGTTTTATTTTCTTAATTGTTCAAGTAGCCCTGTTGCCTTCTCGGGCATCATGATGATTTCTCACAGTTTAAATACTTATGTGGACTACTGCACGGTTAATGCCGTCTCAGAACCATTTAGTTTTCATGTAATTTATTCCTTTTTAGTGAGCAGAGAGAGTTTGTGGCTGGGGATTCACAAGGCCTGGCTTTCACCCATTCTCTGCCCAACTAGCTGGGGGGCCCTTGTCTGTGCCTTCTTTCTCTCATTTTGAAAACCCAGGCTTTGGAATTAGTGTTTTCCTAGTGCTTGTCTGGGACAGTGAAATATGATGGCAAGATGATGGGACCAGAACCCAGGACTCCTGGCCGGTGACTCTGGCTCCCCAGTGGCCCTTTGACAAGCAGCTTGGGACTCAGTCCTCTCATCTGTTCAGTGGGAATCATAACACCGTCTCTGCTGGTTTCATCAGGATGCCACCTGGATTAAATGAGTGTGAGGTGGAAAGTAAACTAATGCTAATAGTGCTGTCCAGTTCTCAAGTCCATGACCAAGGGCCACAAGGCACTCCAGTGACGTTCTCAGAGAGTCTTACTTTTCCTAGTTCCTTCCTGTTCTTTGGTGAATGTTATAGTGTTACTATGACAAATTAATCTCTTTATAACATACATCACAATAATACTTAATGTAGTATCATTTATCCTACAAACTCATCAGTGCGTCATAGTGTTCTGTATTGTCTCTAAGAGTCAAAAAATGTCCTGTACGCTCTCAGCTGCTGTGTTGTTTATGAAAAGGAGAAAGCAAAACATGTTTCCTTGAGTTAGCAGAATAGAAGAGCCTAAGTATGGTCTTTCGTAGTAGGAGCTACCTAAAACCAATAAATAAATAAATTAATTAATAAAATAACTTAAATAAATAAATAAATTACAATGCCACTTTCAGAACAGGGGTCACCATTTAACCCTGGACTGGGCGTAGGAAGAGGTGAGAGCAGAGAGAGGTGAGACCGACTCAGGAAATTAAATTAAACAATAAATAACGGCAGACCCTGATCCCGTCACCATTTCTCACCAGACCCAATAAGACTTTGAAAGGAGAACTCTGTGGAATTCATTTTAAGTCTTGGGGAAACAACATGCAGTCTAAATATCTGCACATAAAAATGTGAGGGGTAGGAGGGTGGGTCAGGAGATGTCAGACAGCACTAGGATCACAACCTAGCTCCCCAGACCTTTCCCCATTAAATACGATTATATACAGTTAGCTCTGATGGTGGCAATGCTACAACTGGAAGTTCCTGGAACTTCCTATTTGGGGCAATTTTTCTTATGGAAATAGCATTGTTTTTCCAAAATTTATTCCACTAGCAGAAGAAATATATTGCATTTGAGTTAGACTATTCGTTTAGAGACCTTCAAGATAAAAGCTCTTCTTTATCAAGTAAAACCCAGAAAAGTAAAGGGACTACTGGACCTCCCCACCCCAAATAAGAGCGGAGACTTGAAGTGGCAGATCCAGCTGCTTGATTTCTTTTTCAACTTTGCACAAATACTTATTTGGCTCCTATATTATGGAAGACACTTTACAAACCCTGTAGGAATACAGAGCTAAAAATAATAATAAGTCTTCCCAGGAGGCATCCAACATGCCTCCTGAACAATAGAAGTAAACTCCAGGACAGAGTGAGGTGAGGTCACTCTTAGTGGAGTGTGAAGGAACGAAATATCACTGGTTTCATGGAAGAGAAGGCATTCGAGAGGAGCCTGGAAAGATGGCGGAAGCTTGAAAGACAAATAGAGGTGGATGGGAATTGATCAAAAAGTACAGAAGTGTGAAAGCAATGTGTCTTTTTCCAGTTTGGTTCAAGAATGGTGAGATATCAAGGGCTGGGGCTGGAAAGACAAGTTGGAGCTGTGTTGTAGATGGATTTGTGCTGGGCTGTGGGGTTCATTATATTTTAGGTGGTGTCCAACAGGGGGACCCCAGAGGCTTCAACATGGGATTGAAATGATTGCAGGATTGAATGATTGCAAAGTGGAGGCTCAGAGTTGGGTGAGCAGGGTGGATTTGGTGGAGACTGCCAAGCAGAGATTACCGGGGCATGAACTGGGATAAGAACTGAAACCAAGAGGGATAGGCCAATTTAAACATTATTGTGGAGATAGAGTCAATAGGACATGGCACCTCTTTAGATGAATAGGTGAAGAAGAAAGATGTGGGCTTGGGCATCAAAGATAATTGCAGGGACTTCCCTCGTGATCATGTGGTTAAGACTCTGCACTTCTGCTTTAGGGGGCATGGGTTCAATCCCTGGTCAGGGAACTAAGATTCCATATGCTGGGCCAAAAAGAAAAAAATAAGAGAGAGAGAGATAATTGCAAAAGAACTGGGATACATAGAAAGAACATAATGATGTCTTAAATACCGTTGGAAATACTTCAAAAACAAGGTTCCTGGGCATAAGAAAGAGAACTTGGGAGTAAGATAGTGGGCATTTGTAATATATTGCCTTTTCCAATGAGATTTAGCTTCTCTTGGAGGAAAATGGGGAATGAAGAGCCTGGGGATTCTCCAGATAAGACGGTCTAGCCAGGGCATCATTGAACTAAGGGATCTGAAGTTTGGGCTGGATGGGGATAGAACTGAAACCAGTGGGGCTAAAGGATGAGAATACTAGAAAGGGAGGTTCGGCTCAGGAGAAATAAGAAGGAAAGATGAAAGACAAAGAGATGGTGGTATGCGAGGAAAACTCCAGAGCCGGCGATCTTGGGGATGGAGACATTTTGAGTGATGAAAAGAACTAGTTTGGAAATGGGCCATGTTGGGTGATGTAAAGACTGGAATTGTGAGTGTCAAAGAACTGGGAGGCTGTCGGCAGGGAGTAAAAAGAAAGTCCCAAGAAAAATATTCAAATAAAGTTTATATGAGGCATGTATGGAGTTTGCGGGAGGTGGAGGTTGCAAAATAAAGGAAGACTATGGCTGTATTTATAGTCTCGCGTTTTTTATTGCTGCCTCCTTAATTCTTTATGAATTGAGCCAACTTGGAGCTTACTCTTACTTTATACAAGCCATGTGTTTTCTCATGTCTTTGAAATAGGTCGGATGTAACATCTTTTTCTTTTATTTTTCTTTGTTAATCCTGTTCCTGGGGAAACATCTACTGCAATGTCTTCTGCCAACTTGTATTTTTCTTAATCTTTGCTATCTTTGCCAAGGTTAATCTAAATACCTCACACCTGGCCAGAAATTTCCAATACAAAGTTCACTCCTCTGGCTGAAAAGCAAAGAAGGGCAAGAGAAACAAGTAAGAGAGGCTTCAGGTTGGGGTGGTTGGGGACAGATGAGTGGGAGAAAGCAGGTAAACAGATTTTAAACCATAGTGGATGCCATTATGTATGACTTCAGCATTTGAAAATTTTATAAAAACCAGAGTTGGTTGGTTTTTGTTTGTTTGGGTAGGTGAATTTTTTCTTCCTCAGACGGTCTCAGGAGACAAAGACACAGTGTCAAGACAGGATTTTGTCTGGATGAGGATGTATATTGAAAGGAGAAAAAAATAGCCCAGACTTTATGTTTTGCTTTGATTCTACAATGTTGAAGTTGTACACTCAGCAAAGTTGCACTAGAACCTTTTCTAACATCCATACGTGCTGTGTCCCCATATACAAAATCAGGAACCCTTTCAGCCTCAACCCTTCTGAGATGGTAGCTCATCCTTTGTCGGGGTCTTCCCTCCCCTATTCAGTTTTCTTACTAGTAGTGGAGGCAGAGGAGGAAAGCCCAAGACGCTTGCTGTTGTTTAATCACTAAGTCTTGTTTGACTCGTGTGACCCCATGGACAACAGCATGCCAGGTTTCCCTGTCCTTCACCATCTCCCAGAGTTTGCTGAAACTCATGTCCATTGAGTTGATGATACCTTCCAACCCTCTCGTCCTGTGTTGCCCAAGATGCTTAATTAGGCTAATAAAATCACTTAGAATAGAAAGTTTGCCTCATTTTTTTCAACATCTAGGTCCTATATCATCTTCTGGAAGAGGATGGAAGAGGAATTGGAATGACAGTGTAGTACTAATCTCTTTCCTCCAAGATTTGTCCTGGTCCAACCAGAAAGGTGCAGCTGATTTTTTGTAGCTGACATGAAAGTCATCCCTCCAGGGGCAGTGAGAACATTCTCGCTGGAGAAGTTTGCTGGGTGCAGCTCTCTCCCTGTGGATGAGTCACTCGACTGAAAGTAGACAGGTAATCACACTAGTGAGAGATACAAGTGGTTTCTAATGAAGAGAGCTTGGCAGGAGAAAAAGGCAAAACCTGGGCTTTGGAGCATGCAGTTTTAAGTTTACACTCTGGCTTCAACAACTAAAGTCTCACTTTTGAATGCAAATAAAGAACATCTATTTTGTTCTTTCTTTGTAACATTCTCCTGAAACTTTCTCCCTCTGTCTCTCTTTTTCTTCTTTTGCAGGGAAAGAGAAACAAATAATTTCTAAAACATGCAATGGTGCTCTGACTTAAACCTCATGTTTCTTTTTTTTTTTTTTTTATGTTTCAATTCTTTAAGACAGTTTCCCTCTTATTGAATCAAGGGTTGAATGAAGAATTCTTGTATTTTTGTTCTCTTTTTGCTTCATGCTAACGAAATATCTTTTTCTGTTTGTCTTTCGAAAGACCATGTTTAATCACTCATGAATGGGATTTTCTTTGGTTAGATGGACTTGTATAACTTAGCTAACCTTTCAAAGGTGGGGAAAAGGAAACTGTTTAAAAAAAGAAAAGAAAGCCTGTGTTGGACTGAACTTAGACACATATCCACACACACAGGCACATACTATTGATATTTTTCTTTTACCTGGAGACCACCAAGATCGTACTGTTGGTGAAGAGCTGGTCTGGTTTTTGTTTGGATTGGGTATTTTTATTTTTAATATTTGTCTTCTGAGTCAGAGGTGGTTATCTCTTAAAAGAAAAATTTGATGGCTTGAAAGCTGGATGTTTGTGCTTTCCCTTTGGAAATGTTAACATTTAAGTAGCCTTCAATGTGCTTCAAAGTTAGCACCCCACTAAGATAAATTAGTGACCTTCCCCCAACCCCACCCCTGCCCTGCGCACTGGTGCAGTTACCTCCCCGTGGCTGGCTGGGAGCCCCCTCTGGCCTGAACTGGGTGATTCTGTAGGAGATTTGGTGGCATGAATGTCTTGCCAAGACAATGGTGGCTTTTTATGCCGATTTAGTAATCAGAAGAATGCAGCAGCCTGTCCTTGAGAGGAACCTACTTCTGTTGATATGTTTGTGTGGTTTCCAGAGGTGGGGTGTGGGGTGTAGGTAGGGGTTGCAGGGAGCCAGAGTGGGGAGTGACACATGGATTGTCTGGAAATTTACAAGTCAGTTTGGACCTGATTTATTGAGACTTTATGAAAAGTTTTTTTTTTTTTTTCAATATCACTTGTCCAGTTTCCTGACACGTTAGGTTAAGATTGATGAAAACAAAACTTTTCTGTTTCAAACTCTGACCCTTTTTTTACCCTACTCCTATCACAGCTTATGTTTCACAGGAGTTTTACATAGCATCTTTTTTGTTCAATTCTAAACTTTCTCAAAAAAATAAAATAAAATAAACTTTCTCTACCTTTTCTTGTCTGTCTGCTGATTAAGGCTCCCTGCTTTATCTATCTATCTATCTATCTATCTATCTATCTATCTATCTATCTTCTGGCTGTATTTGTGGCTTGCACAGTCTATATAGGCACCAGCATGGTGTCAATGGGGATGAGACTGGTATCCATTAACCACGATGGGAGGCAGGGGAATAGCCTGTGTACCACTGCGCCAGGGTGAGTCAAGCAGGAGAGCATGAATGGTTCCAGCCTTCATTTCCTGCTGCTGCCTGAAATACAATTCAAATCAGACGACCTCCCAGGAGTGTCTGTGTCGCTGTCTCCATACATGGACGGCAACCCTTGTCTCTGCAATCCTAACACAGAGCAAATTATCAGCATGTCCACCCCACACAGAAATCTTTCTGCTGGGGGCTGCAGGCACTCCCACCCCTGGGGAAACGTAGCCTTTGTAGTGTGGACAACATGACTGGGCTCAGAATTCAGCTCAGTCAATCACTCACCATCTCTGAGCACTGGGGCTTCCCGGTGGCACAGACAGTAAATCTGCAATACAGATTCTAATTCGATCCCTGGTTGAAGAAGATCCCCTGGGGAAAGGAATGGCTATCCACTGCAGCATTCTTGCCTGGGAAATCTCATGGACTGAGGAGCCTGGTGGGTCCTGGGGTCGCAGAGCCGAACATGACTGGGAGACTGTCGTTCAGTCCAAATCTTTGCGACCCTATGGACTGCAGCATGCCAGGCTTCCCTGTCATTCACCATCTCCTGGAGTCCATTGAGTCAGTGATGCCATCCAACCATCTCATCCTCTGTCATCCCCTTCTCCTGTTGCCTTCATTCTTTCCCAGCATCAGGGTTTTTTCCAACAAGTCAGTTCTTTGAATCAGGTGGCCAAATTATTGGAGCTTCAGCTTCAGCATCAGTCCTTCCAATGAATATTCAGGGATGATTTCCTTTAGGATTGACTGGTTTGATCTCCTTGCAGTCCAACGAACTCTCAAGAGTCTTCTCCAGCACCACAGCTTGAAGGCATCAATTCTTTGGCTCTCAGCTTTTTTTATTGTCCAGCTCTCACATCCATACATGACTACTAGAAAAACTGAGAGACTAACATTTTCATTTTCACTTTTCTCCGAGCTTCTTTGTGTTGTTGTAAAGATGAGTGAGGTTTATTTGTTTGTTTAGTCGCTCAGTTGCATCCATCTATTTGGCGACCCCATGGACTATAGCCTGCCAAGTTCTTCTGTCCATGGGGTTTTCCAGGCAAGAATACTGGAGTCGGTTGCCATTTTCTTCTCCAGGGGATCTTCCCAAGCCAGGGATCAAACCCGCATCTCTTGTGTTGGGAGGCAGATTCTTCACCACTGAGCCATTCTTCACCACCTGGGAAGCCTGATGAGGTTTATGTCTCTTCCTAAAAAAGGACTGCTTTCAGCTTTAAGGAAAATAGCAAATGATTCTCCTAGCATAGTGTAGGTGCCAGATAAATGTTAGAGTGAGCAGTAAACTGAACCAGCACAACTTGTGATATATTCAAGACACAACTTTCCTTTTGTTTCCCTTGGTGCCTTTAAACTCTATTTGGGATG
Source organism: Cervus canadensis (assembly GCF_019320065.1). NCBI lineage: Eukaryota > Metazoa > Chordata > Mammalia > Artiodactyla > Cervidae > Cervus > Cervus canadensis. Next base: position 34,585,671 of record NC_057401.1, on the reverse strand, counting down.
GTGGTTGTAATGTTCCCTTAACCCAGATGAGAATCACGCAGGCCTGTGACTTTTATGCTCATTCCATGATGACAGCCTTGTGTTCCTTTAAGTCATGCAGTCTTGAATCAGAAGACAGAAAGCCTACAGTGGTGATACTGAATATTCTATGCTAGACCTGGCAGCAACTCTCCCCTTCTCTGGGGCTCTTGGTCTTCCTTAATCAATAGAATTTGATAAGAGGCTGTGCAAGAAATTCAGACACAGCTTTATCTGGGCTCCTGCTTACATCAGTGGGGAACAAAAACAAGAAACCTTGAGGGGGGTGAGTTGGTCTTTACATGGGGTGAGGGGGCAGGCTGGAGGGGTGGCTTAGGTGGTCTGCCCACCCCCTTTGATGGTGTTGAATGCAGGGACATGCCCAGTACCCTGCTTCTACTTTCCACATCCTGTTTTTGTTCCTGGCCCCTCAGAAGTAGCAGTTGGGCTTTTTGGTCTTTGTGTATCTTGTCCATAATTTAGCCCAACTGTACATGCAGGCAGTTATTTTTAGTCCCTTGTAGTTTCTTTATATTTTGTTGCTTGAGGAGATATTTGTCCAGGTGCAAGCCCTGCAGCAGTGCTGCAAAGAGTCCCTAGTCCCAGTCCCAGCCTGCCTCACACCCTGATGCTCCGCAGTGATCCTACAGTCTTTCTGGCCTCAGCTGTCTTCCGCCCTTCTGCCACCCCATCACAGACTGGTCCCCCAGGCCCTGAGTGGTGGGGTGGGAGAATGAGGGACGGGCAGAGAGGAGTTCCTAATCAGGATCAGGTCCTAATCTTTGGGAGCTGGGGGATGGCCGAGACTTTCCCTCCTGGGAGACCCTATGAGGCTCCTCTCTCTCCTTCAGCTCCCTGGACCCACATGGCCTCATCTGTGTTCTGCCTTGGCTTCCATCAGTCCTGGGCAGCCGGTTGTCCACCTGCAGCCTCCTGCTTCCCCTGATGAAGTCCTTTTCCTCGTGGCCCCAGCCCACGGCAATGCAGACTCTTCCAGTGCAGGGACATATCGGGCTCTGTGAAGGGTACCAGGCAAGACCTTCAGGAGGACCTCTCCAGTCCCTCTGGGAAGGTGGGGGAAGAAAATTCAGGGCACAGGTTTCTGCAAAAATTTCATTATAATACTCTTTTCTCTCTGTTCGCTGTGCTATGCTCCAGGTTCTCAGAGCCATTCCTTTGAAAATTTTGTGTGTGTGATGGTGGAAGAATCTGTCTCATATCCTCCTTGTTATCCTGATATTTATCATATTGACATCTCAGTCTAAACTGAGGCAGGAAATTTCCCCCTTCCCACATAAACACCCTGGCCTTCATTTACCATCAGGAAACTTTGATTGATGGCAAAGATGTGGCAGAATGGGACCATAGCAGTGACGAAAAGCTGGTGGCTCAGTGCAAATAATGATGATTAAGGCAGTTGAAAGGAAATTGGTATTTGATATTTCAACATGAAAGCTGAGGATAAGAACAAAAGAGAGGATTAGAACAAAATAGAGCATTGTTGAATTTTATTGTTTAGTTTTGTTTTTATTTAAATTTCATGAGTATTGGAGGAACAGCGTGGCTTAAAGCATCTGATGTTCTTAGCAGATCCTGAGGGTGTAAGAAGCTTCCAGATTTCAGGTTCTGTCCTAGCAGAGGCTTGGTCCAGGCTGGGTGTACCCTCTGCCCATCAGCCCTCACGTGGAGTTTGCAGCCTGCTTCTGCAGCTCTGAGTCGTCTACGTGGCTTGTGGGCCCTGCCCAGGTTGCTGCTCTCTGGGCTCTATTCTAGAGCCCGCTTGCTGGTCTCTCAGTCAGGGGAAGCCTCTCTGTGTTGTGAGGTGGGCCCTACACTCCCTAGAGCCTGCCTCCTGTACCAGGGACCTGGGGATGCCCTTTGATGCAGCCAAAATCATCACTTTCTCCCTGAACCCTGCCCTTGAGCAGGGCAGCCTGTGTGGGGGTGGGGGGTTAAAGTTTGGAGGCACAGAAAGTCCTAATCCAACTTCCCGTGGGCTGTGTGACCGTGGGCTGTATGATCATGGGCTGTGTGGCCGTGGGTTGTGTGATCATGGACAGTGTGACCGTGGGCTGTGTGATCATGGACTGTATGACTGTGGGCTGTGTGACCGTGGGCTGTGTGATCATGGACAGTGTGACCGTGGGCTGTGTGACCGTGGGTTGTGTGATCATATGGGCTGTGTGACCATGGGCTGTGTGGCTGTGGGCTGTGTGACCATGGCCTGTGTGATCATGGACTCTGTGACCATGGGCTGTGTGACTGTGGCTGTGTGATCATGGACTGTATGACCGTGGGCTGTGTGACCGTGGGCTGTGTGATCATGGACTGTGTGACCGTGGGCTGTGTGACCGTGAGCTGTGTGACCGTGGACTGTGTGATCGTGGACTGTGTGACCGTGGGCTGTGTGATCGTGGACAGTGTGACCGTGGGCTGTGTGACCGTGGGCTGTGTGATCATGGACAGTGTGACCGTGGGCTGTGTGATCATGGACAGTGTGACCGTGGGCTGTGTGACCGTGGGCTGTGTGATCATGGGCTGTGTGATCATGGACAGTGTGACCGTGGGCTGTGTGACTGTGGGCTGTGTGACCGTGGGCTGTGTGATCATGGGCTGTGTGATCATGGGCTGTGTGACTGTGGGCTATGTGATCGTGGGCACATTATCTAACCTCGCTAAAGCTTCTGTCTCCTCACCCCTCAAAGGGGAAGAGGACAGAGAGCATCACCCATGTGTGGTTTGTGTGATATCAAGTGAAGCTGGGCATGTAAGGTGGTTAGCTCAGCATTTGGCACGTAGCAAACACTGGAAAATCTTTAGCCATTATTCCATGACTTAGTTTAAAAGGAGGGGGGGGGCACTTCCCAGCTCCCACCTCAGGAGATTCTGATTCTGGACTGTTTTCACAGCTTTCCCCGGAAGATTTATTGGTGAACAGGTTTGGAAGCCCTGCACACTCCTCCTTCGGCTCTATGGAGCTGTCTTTGGCAGCCAGGTAGCCAGTCTTGTTTAGGCATTTGAGGCAACTGTGCCTCATTGTTAGCATTCAGTCTCTGGAATTAGACTGTCTGGGGTCAAACTGCTTTGCCAGGCACCACTAGTGTACACCCAGGGAGGTTAATCACCTCTCTGTGCCTCTGTTTCCCCATCTGTAAAGTGGGTATAATGATGGTGCCGCCTCATGAGATTGCTGTGAGGATTCAGTGAGTTAATACACGCAAAGTTAATAGACACAGTGCTGAGGGCACAGTGAGCACTCAACAAATGGCAGCAACTATTAGGTCTACTTATTTTGATCACATACCCTGAGAAAGCCTTATAAACTATTAACAAAAATTTGAATTCTTTTCAAAATTATCTTTATTAACTAGTTAATTCCTTTTCTTAAATGAAGAAACGGTAAAAATTTATTGAAGAAAATGAAAAGAATGAACAGCATATTGTAGCATAAGCCATAACTTTAAAAATGAGCAATCCAAACTTTTCAAATTTTAATGAGTAGATGTTAAATAACAATAATTATAAAACAAAATAGAAAATCATGCTATGTAGCTATCTGTTCAAAGCTTACTTTTCCTCTCATTTAAAATCTTTCATGGCTTTAATTGAAAAAGTCTTTTTTTATTTTTCTCTTTAACTTTGGAGCATGTGTAGGTTCATTTTTGAATATTTTTAAATGGCACCTTTTAAGGTTAATTTTCATGACATGATCAAATTTACAGCACCATTTCTAAGACAATTTTTAAATTTGAATATAAAGGTAATTTTTTCTTTGTTTTTTTTTTTTTTTTGGCTATTCTTTCCCATAAAAAGGTCATTGAGGTTATCAAAGAGAAGGAATAAGCAATTTAAATACCTTGCTTTCTAAAAGTATTTTAAAAGACTTTCTGCTGCACAATCTATAAAATTCTAATAAACTCCAGAACTAAGTTCAACCAATTTACAGTTAAGTTTGACATGTGTACTTGGGATCCATAGCCTGAGTTTCAAGTGCCATTAAAAGTAACCATGGTGAGCATATTGATTCAAAACATCTTTGTATGTCCTCTTGATTATTTCCTTAGGATAAATAATCAGAAGGGGAATGGTTGGGTTAAAAGGTATGCCCCTTATTAAGGTTTTGTTGAATATCATAAACTTGCATTTCTAAAAATCTGAACCAGTTCCTCTTTGCACCAGCTGTTTATGAGAAGGCTCATTTCACCAATACTCATACCAACACTTGTTGATATCATGTCTAATAAGTTTAAATAATATCATATTGCCTTAAACATACAACTTTATGTACTTTACTAGTGAGGTTGAACACTTTAAATCTATTTATTGACCATTTATATTTATTTTGGGGCTTCCCACGTGGCGCCAGCAGTGAAGAACCTTCCTGCAATGCAGGAGGTGAATTCAATCCCTCTGTAGGGAAGATCCCCTGGAAGAGGGCATGGCAACCCACTCCAGTGTTCTTGCCTGGATAATCCCATGGACAGAGGAGTCTGGAGGGTTTCTAGGAGTTGGATACGACTAAACACATGCAAATTTATTTTACGTTATATGTTCAAGTCCTTTGACTATTTTTTGGGTTGTCTTCCATTTCTTACCAGTTTATAAAACTTTACATATCTTAAAGAATAATATCCTCTCAAAGATATTACAATAATTTTTCTTAGTTCTTTATCTTTTGGCATACTATTTTGGGGTGTACTAGAATTTAAAAACTTTTTGCAACTTAAAATTTTTCTTTATGATGTTATTCCTTTCCTTTATGATAGGTCTTACTAATCTCAAGTTTCCATAAATATTGTCTTAAAATTATCTAATTCTTTAAGATTTTAAGCAGTATTTACTTTGCTTTTTCAAAGAGATGAACATTTATTCCAGTACCATGTGTAAATAACACTCAGAATAGTCGCTAGTACATAGTAGGAACAAAAAATGCTTGGAATCAGTAAATAGATATTTTAACTATGTTCTTATTTAGGAGGGCTTCCCAGGTGGCATTAGTGGCAGAGAATCCACCTGCCAATTCAGGAAACACAAGAGACGCAATTTCGATTCCTGGCTCAGAAAGACTGGAATAGAAAATGGCACCCCATACCAGTATTCTTGCCTGGAAAATCCCATGGACAAAGGAGACTGGCGGGTTACAGTCTATGGGGCAGCAAAGAGTCAGACACAATTGAGTGATTGAGCACAGCTTGTTTAGAAATTAATGTGAATTTAATCTAGGACTCCCTTTTATTTCAACAATGAAGAATGAACTGAAATATGTACTGCAAAATATCACAAACCTTTATATACACACATGCCTGTGTATACAGGAAACTTGACCATGGGTATTATGGAGTCATCTCTTTATGTGACAAGAGCCACTAGTTATCCTATAGCAAAAGTTAGAAAGAATGGGATTATTTTTACAAGATCCTCTTGGCTGCCTGTCCAATGACTACTTCCCACTTTTACTTCTTTTTCTTTTTTGAATATTACCTAGGCATGGGTCAGTAACATGTTTAAGGAAGCTGGTCCCAGGGTAAAAACCATGAACCATCTAACCATAGAATAGTAATCCTCATTCTTTTTTATCAATAATTGTTTTAAAGGTGGGCATATAACAACTCAGTCTGGTTAGTTAGTTAGTTTTTCTGAGGGAAAGTCTGCTGGGAACCTATGGAAATAGTCACATTCTCATAGCAAAGAAAGATGTACAATGGGAGTTTCCTTCCCCATTCTTTCCCAACACACACACATACACGTACCCACACACATCTTCCTCCCTTTGGATATCATCACATGAGGTGATGCTTGGGACTGTGGCAACCATCTTGCCAACATGAGGGGAAAATGTCTGAGTCTCAATAGTGTTGACTTTCTAAAATAGCCCATTCTCTAGTCTTCTTATTATGTGACATACTGAGCACCCATTTAAAAAACTATTTATTTTTTTATGGCATCCTTGGTGAGCCACTCAAACTTTCTGGGATTTAGTTTCTGTGAAATAGCTTCGGTGAACTGGATATTCATCAAGATCCTCTCCTAATTCAAAGTGCTGTGATTCCAATTAGTTGTCCTTGGAGTGACTTTCTCCTCTTTATTCTAAGAAAAAGTACTTAAAGTGCTCAAATACAGAGAGTGATAATTAGCACTTGTAGAGCACATTTCATGTACATTATCTCTCATAATCTTTGTAACAACTGTGAGAAGTAGGCATACTCATTTGCAGATTTTAAAAACTGAGGCTCAGAGACACACCCAAGTTCTCTCTGCTAAGTGCTGAGCTGAGACTTCAACAAACCCAGCTTCTCCGGCTCCAACTCCATCCCTCCTTCCCCTGTGCCTCACAGCAGGCATTATCTTTGGTTGGTTTATAGCAGCAGACAAACTTCCAATGTGATTAATTTCTCCTTGCTGTCCAGATGATCACTGATCACTCTGAGAGCAACTCCACGAGCAGCCAGAGAGTCCAAAAGGAATGTTACCACCCACCACAGGATTCTTTTTTTAAATGAACTTACAGGGTCAGGCTCTGATGTTTATATGAGAGGAGATAAAGTACACCTGTTCTTCGGGGAATATACTTTAAGGAAAGGAGAATATATGACTTATTTTGGATAGGATATTTATAACCTACTAATCTATAAACTAAATGATGAATTGCCTAAAGTCAGAGTTCTGCAGGCCCTGGCAGAATAGAGTTTACACCCTGATCATGTGGTCCCAGCATGAGAGGAAGAGGTGAGAGATGCTTATGACAGGTGGGGGTGGACTCTGTACTCATCACAACTTGTTGCTGATGAGTAACTGCTGCAGAACCTGGGGACATATACCCGCTGTCTCCGTCTCTTGAGCCTCTAGACTTTGTAGCCACAGGAAGGCTCACATTATCTAGGCCTCCCACTCACTCTGTAGGTGAGGAAGTTGCCTTTATGGTCATATCCTGAGCATCTAGCAGAGAATCTGGCCCATAACAGGCACCCAATAAATATTTTCTGCATCCTGTTGTTGATGAAGGAAGTTGAAGCCTGAAGAGGTGAAGTGCCTTGTTCGAAGTAAAATAACTAATAAATGACAGAGCCCAGACTTCTGGTCTCCTCAGGCCCATCTGATAGATTTAACTCCAGTAAAACTGGAAATGTGGACTTTGTTGGAGGTCAGAAATATCACTACACATGGGAAAACCATTGTTTTAATTGCCTCAAAATGTCTGGGATCCAATATAAATACATCACTCATTTAAAAAGGAGCCAAATATGTCTTCCAGCTTGAGTAGCAACATGGCTAGAATGACTGGAATAGCTCTGGGAGAATTTAGGAAATGCTATAGAAATGGAAAATGTTATGGAAATCTGCCTGTCTCTGATGGCTCAACTGAGGGTGCAAGGTGGTCTCTGTCATCCTGAACAATCCCTTCTCCATGACTGGTGGAAACTTGGTCACCCTCATAAAAATGCCCACTGGGCCACAGGCATAACTTTCTTGCAACACCTCAACCTCTAACATGTCAATGGCTTAAATGTGATCCCATGAGTCACTTAAAGGTGGAAGGAATGGTACATACCATAAACAGATTCTGAAGAGGTTTTATGAAGAGTAAGAGAAGGGTTCAGTCACTTCAACTTGGTAATGAAGGAGAGAACGAAAGGAGAAAGGACTATTAGTTCCTTGAGCGCAGATAATTAACAGTGTTCATTGTATCAGGTATGTAGCAGGCAAATATGTTGAGTAAATGAAAATTAGTCTTAATTTTCACAGGTAATGTCAATGCATATTTTAATGCATATGTAAACCAAAGCTTTGGCTCAAACAGTAAAGAATCTGTCTGCAATGCAGAAGACCCAGGTTCCGTCCCTGGGTCAGGAAAATGTCCTGGAGAAGGGAAAGGCAACCCACCCCAGTACTCTGGAGAATTCCATGGATGGAGGAGTCTTTGGGATCACAAAGAGTTGGACATGACTGAGCAATTAACACTTTGACTTTCATGTATGCATATATTAAATCTATACATATATTTATGTATTATATGGATATCATTGGTTGGATGGAGCCAACTCTATATTCCCTGGTTTCTTCTAGCTGAATCACTGACCATCTTTCTTGTTTCAATAGTAACTCAAGCCTCCCAGACTTGGAGCCTGACACGGTCAGCCTAAATGGTCCCATTATAGGTCTCTGAGTGGCAGAGCAGATGGGATTTATGAATGTAACAAGATGTTTTCTGAAGGCTTCTGGTGAAGAAATTTCTCCTCTCTTCTAAGTAAGCCACCTGGAGAGATTCCCTCTTCCAGAGGCTATTGTATTGCACAAATCCAGAGGACACTGTTGGCATTGCATTTAATTTAGTTCCATGAGGGTTGTACCCTGGAGTTGCACAACATGGCAGGCCTACCAGTGGACATATGAGGAAGCATACATTCCCTGGAAACTGCTGGCCACCATCTTGTAGGGGCAGTCAGCCTTAGGGTTCAACACCATGTGCAGAAGACAGATTGGAGAGATAGGATGAACCTGGCCTTGGGTTACATTGTTGAGCTAGAGTCAAGCCTCCATGAACCTTTCTGTTTCATTCCCAGGTGGTGTCAAATTTCGTCCATTGTTTAAATCTGTTTGAATCAAGTTTCAATATGACTTGCAACTGAAAAGGTCCAAACAGACATGCACAGAGCAATGGATAGATTAGATCCGTAGCATTCTCATCAGTGGAGGCACCCAGGTCAGACCACTTGGATCTCAGAAGGAGGATTTTGTCCTCAGTGTCCAATTTTACACCCTATTTATAGGCACCAGATAATTATCAAGTGTCTGTTTCAGCATGGAACAGACATGAGAGCATCTACACACATTTAACAATTCTCTTCATCAAACTTTACCCAAACTTCCTTTATACCAGGCACTCTGCTAAGTGCAAAGTCATAAAATATGCATTTAAAATATCCCATGTGTTTAAAACATGAACAAGACAAGAACTCAGCCTTTAGGAACTTGTAGTTTTCTGGACAATAGGGGCTGTAGGGGAGGTAGGAGAAAGAAGGTCCCAAATATCTCCTGTCATATAAGGCACAATTGTTAAAGGAAAAAAACGAAGGGCAAATACATTGCCTAGGAGGGAGAAACCAACTTCAACTTAGTGCATTGCATTGGGGTCAAGAGTAAGTTTGCTATGAGCTGGACTTGAAGAATTCACAGAATTTCATTAGCCAGCAATAAGGATGAGGGCATCCCAGGCAACAAAGGGTAAGAAAAGGCCAGGAGGCAGGAAATTACGGATGAATAATCCAGTGTGGCAAATGCTGGTATGTGGGAGTGAGGTATTGACAGGGCAAGTTGGAAGGTAGGAAGGGCCCAGAGTGTAGTGGACCCTGGAAGTCTTTTGAAGGAGCTGGACTTTATTTAATAATATAATAGTGATCATACAAATAATAGTAATAGTATGAACATTTGTATAATCATACAAATAATAGTGATCATACAAATATATGTATGTGTGTGTGTGTGTTAGTCATTCAGTCATGTCTGACTCTTTGTGACCTCACAGACTGTAGCTCACCAGGCTCCTCTGTCCATGGAACTCTCCAGACAAGAATACTGGAGTGGGTAGCCATTCCCTTCTCCAGGGGATCTTCCTGACCCAGGGTCCTGACTTGGATCACTTCCTGACCCAAGTCTCTTGCACTGCAGGCAGATTCTTTACCCTCTGAAGCCACCAGGAAAGCCCACACATATATGTGTGCATACATGCACACATATATGTTAGGAATTGGGCTAAATTTATATATATTATATAGACCAATATGTGTGGACTAATTTAATATATATTACTTTAAATATAATAAATATACAAACTAAATTTTATATGTATATATATATATATGGATTAATTCAATCTTTGTGACAACTTGATGGACTAAGTACCAGAATTATTATTCCCATTTCATAGGTGAGGAAACTGAACACAGAGAGGCTAAGTAAGTTATCTGAGATCACACTGCTGCTGCTGCTAAGTCACTTCAGTCGTGTCCGACTCTGTGCGACCCCATAGACGGCAACCCACCAGGCTCCCCCGTCCCTGGGATTCTCCAGGCAAGAATAGTGGATTGGATTGCCATTTCCTTCTCCAATGCATGAAAGTGAAAAGTGAAAGTGAAGTCGCTCAGTCGTGTCCGACCCCTAGCGACCCCATGGACTACAGCCTACAACGCTCTTCCATCCATGGGATTTTCCAGGCAAGAGTACTGGAGTGGGGTGCCATTGCCTTCTCCGGATCATACTGCTAGAAAGTGATAAAGAAGGGAGTGAAAACCACCTTCAAGGTTGGTCTGAGGACTCCAGAGTACTCAACAGAATATTGATGTGGCTCTGGTGACCCAGGCACTGCTGTGGGCAACAGAGAAGTCAGGTTGTCCCAGTAGCTCAGGTAAGAGACAACAAGGGTCCCATTAGATCAGCACAGAGAAGGCAGAGGAGACAGAGTGAAGGAAGAATATAAAGGAGAGAGGCTTCATACAAGGATTGTAAACTGACATCAATCTCGCAGTCTGGCCCGTGGTGTTTAACAGATTGAGCTTTGAATGCATTTTGATGGAGGATGTACCATATGTTTCCCCGTTGTCACTCCCAGACCCTTCCTGTATTTCTCTCTCCAGCCTGACTTTTGGAGGCCAATACATTTACAAGCCCTGTTCCATAGAATCTGATGTTAGGGATAAATGAATGAGTCAGAGATGCAGCAGAGATGTCTAGCTTGAGAGCAGCATGGGTGATAGCGCCATCACTGATGTGACATAGCCTAGTGAGAGGCCAGGAAGAGAGAACTAACTGGTCCATCTATATGTGGACATGAGAGGTGTATGGGACAGACTTGTAGATGACAAGTAGGTATGGAAATATAGAGCCTGGAGCCCAGGACCTAGAAATGGTTGCTCTTAGAGAAGCTAGTTAAAGTCATGGTGGAAGTATAGAGTGAAATAAGGGCTGGGTACATATATTTGAAATGGACAGATAGCTTATTTTCATCACTTTTAATCATTCAGTTAGATCCTATTATACACGGCAGGCTTTAACTGTACAAATAAGCCAGTGGTTCTGGACACTGGCTGTAGATTAAAGTCAGCTGGGGTGTTTTAAAAATGCTAATTCCAGGCTTCTTCTCTCCCTCTCTGTGGTTAAATTAGAATCATCTAGGCATAGGTATATAATTTTTAGTTCCCCCATGCCCTAACAGGCAATCTGACTGGTAAGCAACACCTGGAAAGCTTATCAATGGATAATTAACTTTGCAAAAAGTTAATTAGAAAATTAGAAAACTAGAAAAAGAGAAAACAAAAGGGAAGAGGAATGCCAAGCCCCAGTTCTAGAAAGCCTGAGGTATTGTGCTCATCACCTTGCCTGGAGCAAAAGAGAAAGATGTTTGGTTAATCAGGGCAAATTACTAGACCTACATAATGTCTGCAACGGACAATGTTGTTATTTGGTTGCTAAGGCATGTCCAACTCTTTTGTGACTCCATGGACTATAGTCTGTCAGGCTCCTCTGTCCGTGGGACTTCCCAGCCAAGAATACTGGAATGGGTTGCCATTTCCTCCTCCAGGGGATCTTCTTGACTCAGGGATCAAACCTATGTCTCCTGCATTGGCAGGTAGATTCTTTACCTCTGAGCCAACTGGGAAGCCCACTTTTCAGGATAACTATAATCTTACTTTACAAATACTATTCCTGCTTAAACCCTAAATATTGTATGGAGCCTTGTTCAACTCTTTCTTCTAAAGCCAGGATTGGCCCCCATGACAGAAGTGAAACTGAGCCTGCTGGTGGCCAGCAAGTGGCCCAGCTATGAAATAAGAGGAGATCAAGATGTCAGGAAGCTGATGGAATATTAATGCTTTTTAATGCACATGTGGAGAACATAGTTCATCTTTGACTATAGAAAAATAAATCATCCTCAAAATAAAAACAATAAATAGACAGATGAATGTATAAAAGTTCTCCAAGAAACTAATATGAAGCTATGTGGACGTCTATGCCCCGAACTGGGCAAGTGAACATTGCATTCGCTATGAATACAAGTCAGAGTTCACCTAATCCTATTTAAAATTAGATTTTTTAAATTATAAAAGTAATATATGCTCACTGTTAAAAATTTGGAAATAGAAAAAGGATGAAAAAAATCAGAATCACTCAAAATGTCACTACTGTGGATAACTATTTTGTTGTATTTTTCCTCCGTTTATCTTAAAGTGCATGCATTTATGACATGCGGTTGACATCATACTATAATTATAATTTTATTTTTTCATCTGACATTATATCATAAGGATTTCTCTGTGTCATTAAAATGTCTTTGGAAATACAGTTCTAAATGACTTTATAACTCTTCATTTACAAGGCTGAGATATAATTTACTAATCATTCCCCAATCTTTTGCTCATATACACTTTTGCTTTTTTATATTATAAATGATCCTGGTATTATTTGTGTCCAAATTTCAATTAATTTCATAGGCCAGATTCCTAAAATTAGTCTACTGGTCAAGGAGTCTGAACATTTTAAAGGTAGAGCAATTCTGGCTAGTCATGCAAACATGGGATTATTGGAAAGAGCTAGGAAGAGCTCTGGAAGTTGAAGAACATAGTAGATAATCTAGAATCAAAATGGCAGGACCCAGCCTACTCTTCAGGCTCCATCTCTCTGCCCCACACTGTCAGAGCCTGGTTGGCTGAAGTCAGACCCTGGGTCATCAGCTGGTAAGGAACACACACACACGCACTCTCTCACACACACACTCACACACACACACACACTAGGGGAGACACTGGGAGCATGTGTCTGCTATATGATATTCCTAGCAAGGAAATTCCTGGATCAAAAAGTATGCATATGTTAAAAGTTCCTAACAGAAATGACCAAATTTCTTACTAGAAATGTACCACTTTATACCCTCATGAAGTCTGCATTTACATCACAAACCTGTATATGGGCTCTATCTATCTAATTCTTCCAAAATTTGATAAGTGAAAAGCTGTATCTCATTTTGTCATTTTAATTTACTTTTTTTTAACTCGCAAGGGTTCTGAACATATTAGTGATCAGATATTTGTATCTGCCCGTCTGTGAAGTGAACCTTTGTTTCTATAGGTCACTTATTGACTCACCTATATGAATTTTTTGAAAGGACCCTCTACACTCCCTCACACCAAAACTCCTCATGCGGTTCTGAAGTAGCCATAATGTTAAGCAAAAGCATTTGTTTCTTTGAATAATGCAAATGGTTTCAGTTTATATTTCATGTGCCTCTTCAGTATGCCAAAGATTTGAATCTTATTCTAAAAGAATGTTAAAAAAAAAAGCTCCATATAAAAGTCTTAAATTTTTCCTTTCTTAAACATGATTTAAAAGCCTTTGATTTGTAAAGTATTTTTAAAAATCCCTTCGGCTTGTGTGGGAGTTGAGGACACTATCTTTCCCTAGCTGCTGCTTGAGTAGTAGTAGAAGGGAAAGCGTTCCCTCGTGTAGGCAGAGGAATAAACCTATCAAAGACTAGCATCATAGTGCACAGCCTGGGCTGTTTATGGGTAAGTCAAGAAAGATATCAAAATTATAGGGGCTTTAATTATCGTTAAATAACTCTTGATGTGCCAAGTCAGAAGGTCCTTGGTTTTATGTTTCTAAAGAAAAATCGTTTAAGGCTAAAGCAGTTCTTGGCTTCTTGAAACTTGAGATTATCACCTTAATCAGGAGAAGAAAAAAAAAAAAAGAACCTTATCATTAATGATTATTTCACTATGTAAGCAAAAGAAGACATTAAGGATCAAATGCAGACAAGACCCAAATCTCTTTTTGGATACTCCTTCCACTTTTCTCCTCCACCCCTACCATTCTGCATGTTTATACAGCCAGATGGTTCCAATTCATAGTGCTTATCACAGACCTCCCTTTTGCAATGGATTTGATAAGTGTGAAAAAAGACTCAACTGTGTTGAGTTTGAGGTCTCAAAACATTGCTGGTGATTTCATTAGTTCTTGGGATCATGATGTGATTGTAAAACAGATGACCCTGTCTGGGATATTGTAGAGACAGACTTTGTTTGAATTCATGTCTGTCCTGTCCCAAGGTTATATCTTCCAGCTTTACAGGGTTGGGGAGGGAAGGTGAGCAAAAGAGAGAAGAAAGCTGCACTTGAGACTTGCTTTCATTAGCCTAGCCACCTGGGCTGCCCTCAAAGGTCTAGAGAGGGGTGATGGTAACATGATGGACATTTGCAATTAATTTAGATATGTATTTTTCTTGTATCAAAAAGTTCAGAAAGAGAAGATTCCAAGGTGAGTTTCAACACTCCAGATGGCTCTCTACCATCCTCTGTGAACTACATTTCCCTCATGGCCACAATATGGCTGCAATGCCTCCAAAATCACATTCTTCACATGACAGCTTCCCAGGAAGAAAGGGAGGGAAGAGGGCCAAAATTCCTTCTGGCTAAAAATAGAACTACCATAGACCCAGCAATTCCACTCCTGGGTATTTATTTGAAAAAAATTGAAAACACTAATTTTAAAAGATACATGCACCCTAGTGTTTCTAGCAGCATTTATTTACAACTGCCAAGGTATCAAAGCAACCAAAATGTCCACTAACAAATAAATGGATAAAGGAGATGTGATATATAGAATATTCAGTTCAGTTCAGTTCAGTCACTTACTCAACCATAAAAAAGAACGCAATTTTGCCATTTACAACAACATGGATGGACTTGGAGGGTATTTTGCTAAGTGAAATAAGTAAGACAGAGAAAGACAAATAATGTATGACATCACTTACACATGGAATTTAAAAAATAAAACAAACTTATGAATGAAACAAAACAGAAACAGACTCCCAGACACAGAGAACTAGTAGTTACTGGTGGGGATAGGGAAGCAGGGACAGGCAAATGGTGTAAGGGATTAAAAAGTATAAACTACTACTAAGCTACATGGATATATAGTACAATGCAGGCAATCTAGCCAATATTTTATAATAACTATAAATTAAATATAACCATTAAAAATTATGAATCACTATACTCATTAGAAAAGACCCTGATGCTGGGAAAGATTGAAGGCAGAAAGAGAAGGGGACGACAGAGAATGAGATGGCTGAATGGCATCACTGACTCAATGGACATGAGTTTGGGCAAGCTCTGGAGGATGGTGATGGATAGGGAAGCCTGGTGTGCTGCAGTCCATGGGGCTGCAAAGAGTCAGACATGACTGAGCAACTGAACAATATTGTACACATGAAACTTACATAATATTTTGCATCAACTGTACCTCAATTTTTTTAATGAAGGCTTTTCTTTTTCAACTGACTACTTTGTATCAGAAAAAAAAATCTTTCCCAGAAACCCCCAACTGACTTCCTTCTATATCTCACTGTGTCACCTGACTCAAAATTGGTTCACCTGACTGCCTCTGGCTTTGCAGAGAAAGTTGAATAGGCCAGCTCTAATTGTTTTAGACCAGATTCATTCACCTCCTCCTGAGTTCATGATACATGGACAAAACTGGGGGTCTGCTGTTGAGAAAGGTGAAGGATTGGCTGCTGAGAGGCAACTTCCAGGAATTGTCCTCGTGTGGTTAATAACACCTTCTAATGGCAATCACTCTACACAGTAACCTTCAGTATGTGGCATGACTTCATATCATACAATGAGAAAGTAGGAACCAGGAGACAGAAATGTGTGTGGTAGTAGCAGTGGTGATGGTGGGGTGTTGTTAAGAAAGGTAAGATCATGTGGATCAACTCAAAGCAAAAAAACAACTTTCCTAAGGACCTCTTAAATGCCTGACTTGGTGCTGGGCTAGTGTCAGATTCAGAAACCCCCCAGCTGTGTACTGTGGGCCCTTTCTGTAAGGGAATTACATGCTGTTGTGATAGCTATGAGAGAACTGTAGGAATCAGAACATTATGAAGGACTAAACTGTGTGGTAGTTTTAGCATTCCCAACAAACTGTGGAAAATTCTCAAAGAGATGGGAATACCAGACCACCTTACCTGCCTCCTGAGAAATCTGTATGCAGGCCAAGAAGCAACAGTTAGAGCCGGACATGGAACAATGGATTGGTTCCAAATTGGGAAAGGAGTACATCAAGGCTGTATATTGTCACCCTGCTTATTTAACTTATATGCAGAATACATCATGAGAAATGCCAGACTGGATGAAGCACAAGCTGGAATCAAGATTGCCAGGAGAAATATCAAAAACCTCAGATATGTAGATGACAACACCCTTATGGCAGAAAGCGAAAAGGAACTAAAGAGCCTCTTGATGAAAGTGAAAGAGGAGAGTGAAAAAGCTGGCTTAAAACTCAACATTCAAAAAAAATAAGATCATGGCATCCAGTCTCATCACTTCATGGCAAATAAATGGGGAAACAATGAAAACAGTGACAGACTTTATTTTCTTGAGCTTCAGAATCACTGCAGATGGTGACTACAACCATGAAATTAAAAGACACTTGCTCCTTGGAAGAAAAGCTATGACCAACCTAGATAGCATGTTAAAAAGCAGAGACATTACTGACAAAGGTCCATATTGTCAAAGCTATGGTTTTTCCAGTAGTCATGCATGAATATGAGAGTTGGACCATAAAGAAAGTTGAGCACTGAAGAATAGATGCTTTTGAACTGTGGTGTTGGAGAAGACTCTTGAGAGTCCCTTAGACAGCAAGGAGATCTGACCAGTCCATCCTAAAGGAAATCAGTCCTGAATATTCATTGGAAGGACTGATGCTGAAGCTGAAGCTCCAACACTTTGGCCACCTGATGCGAAGAGCTGACTCATTTGAAAAGACCCTGATGCTTGGAAAGAGTGAGGTCAGGAGGTGCAGGGGATGACAGTGGATGAGATGCTTGGATGGTGTCACCAACTCCTTCACTGACTCAGTGGACATAAGTTTGAGCAAACTCCAGAAGTTTGTGAAGGACAGGGAAGCTTGGCATGCTGAAGTTCATGGGGTGGCAAAGAATTGGACACAACTAAGTG
This sequence comes from Cervus canadensis, assembly GCF_019320065.1. Classification (NCBI taxonomy): domain Eukaryota; kingdom Metazoa; phylum Chordata; class Mammalia; order Artiodactyla; family Cervidae; genus Cervus; species Cervus canadensis. Next base: position 34,568,647 of record NC_057401.1, on the reverse strand, counting down.
ACTGAACTGAACTGAAACTGTGTGGTAGAGAAAACAATGGCCAGGAGAGACTGGGGAGGAGACTTCACTGCAGTTTGGAGTCTGGAGAGGGCTTCAGGGAAGAGGTGTGTTTGGGGGCTCAGTGGGATTTAGCTGAGAGAACATTCCAGGTGGGAGAACACCGCAGATCTGGGGGGGAGGACATGTCAGAGGCTGAAACAAGAATGCATGTGTGGGAATTCCCTGGTGGTCCAGTGGCTAGAACTCTGTGCTCTCAATGCCAAGGGCCAGGTTCAATCCTGGGTCAGGGAACTAAGATCCCACAAGCCTTTCAGTGCATCTGGAGGGAAAAAAAAAGAAGAAAGTTAAAAAGGAAAAAGAATGCATGTGTGTTTGGGGGTGAGAGAACCCATCAGTAAAGAAACCTGAGTTTGGAGCACATTTGGAAAGCCGCTGCTTAAATTCTTGAAATGTTAGCATTCAAAAGTGCACCTCTGAGAGCAAAATGGCGCCTGACAAGCGAGGTTTTGCTTCACAAATTTCCTGGAGGAACATTTTTGTTGTTGTTGGCAGCACAGTCTTGCCTCTAATGCTTACAGATACGAAGTGTGAGGTTTGTTGGTTGAAAAATGTTACTGATGGGGTGGGGTGGGGCTGAGGGGCTCCTTCTGGGGACAGATGACCATTTCTCTGTTGCTCAGGAAGACTGCACAAAAACAGTCATTCCTTATAGCTCTGTTCTTACTTACCCAGCAGTGCATGCAAAGAAATAGGAATACTCCTCTGGCCCTCCTTAGGAATTAAGACCCACCTTTAACTGTAGATTTTTTTGAAGGCTGCTTGTAACCTCTTTAAATATCTTGCCCTTATCCCAAAGAGTCCCCTGCTCAGCAGCCACTGAAACCTCTTTCTCTCCATCCCTCTAAACAGCATGCTTCCAATGTGCTGATTGCCCTGACTCCTTGTTCACACATATCACAGCTTTCCCCAAGCTTGTACCCTTTCTCTCTGTGTGCAAAGATCCTCAATCATTGACCTGACTCAAGAAATCTACCCAGGAAAGAAGAGTTGGGAGCAGACTTGATGAGACTGGCTGTACAAGTGTGGGAGATGGGCGACTGAGAAACTCATGTGTAAATCACATTTATCTATGTTTGTAGCTAGTCCATCAGCTTACAAACTTAAAAGTTGTTTTACTGTGGTAAAAAAAAAAGTATAGAATAAAATTTGCACTTTGTTTTTGTGTACAAGTCAGTGCCATTAATTATATTCACAATGTTGTATAACCATCACCACTATATCTAATACCTTTTTATCACCCTAACAGAAACTCTACCCATTAAGCAATAACTCTCCATTCCTCCTTCTCTCTAGCCTTTCTCTCCCTCTATCTCTAGCTCTGATAAACTCTAATCTACATTCTGGGAATCTGAATTTTTTATTCTAGATATTTCATATAAGTAGAATTATACACTATTTTCCCTTTTATATCTTGCTTATTTCATGTAGCATAAGTTGTCTGGGTCCATCCATATTGTAGCATGTATCAGAACTTTGTTTCTTTTCATGGATGTGTAATATTTCATTGTATGTAAATGCCATGTTTTATCTATTCAGTCATCTGTTGATGAAGAGAGTTGTTTACACCTTTTGTCCATTGTGAATAATGCTGCTATAAACATCAGTATACAAGTAGATTTTGGAGTCTCTCTTTTCATTTTCTTTGGCTATGTACTTAGAAGAATTGCTGCATCATATGGTAATTCTATGTTTAGCTTTTAGAGGAAACACCAGACTATTTTCCATAGTGATTGCACCATTTTACATTCCCACAAGCAATGTACAAGTGTTCAAATTTCTCCACGCCCTCACAAACATTTATTTTCTGCTATTTTTTTATATATAATTTTATCTATTTATTTATTTTTGGCTGCTCTGGGTCTTGGTTCCTGTGCAGACTTTTCTGTAGTTGCGTCAAGCAGGGGCTACTCTTTATCTCAGTGCTCAGGATTCTCTTGTGGTGGCTTCTCTTGTTGCGGAGCACAGGCTCTAGGGTGCAGGGGCTTCAGTAGATGCTGCGTGTGGGGTCAGTAGTTGCTGCCCCCAGGCTCTAGAGCACAGGCTCAATAGTTGTGGAGCACAAGCTTTGTTGTCCCGTGGCATGAGAGATCTTCCTGGACCGGGGACTGAACCTGTGATGCCTACACTGGCAGGTGGCTTCTTCACCACTGAACCACCAGAGAAGCCCTATTTTCTGCTTTTTAAAAATCTCATTATAATCACCCTATAGGTGTGAAGTGGCATCTCATCATGGTTTTGATTTGCATTTCCTCAAGTATTAATGATGTTGAATTTTTTCATGTGCTTATCTGTGTGTGTGTATGTATATATTTTGGAGAAGGAAATGGTAACCCACTCCAGTACTCTTGCCTGGAAAATCCCATGGATGGAGGAGCCTGGTAGGCTACAGTCCATGTGGTCGCAAAGAGTTGGACATGACTGAGCGACTTCACTTTTTTTCACATGTATGTATTTATATGTATATATATGAAAATGTCTATTCAAGTCTTTTGTCTATTTCTAAACTGAATGTCTTTTTGCTGAATTGTAGAAGTTCTTCATATGTTGTAGATATTAACCCTTTGTTAGATATATGATTTTCTAAATATTTTCTTCCATTTTGTGAGGTATATTTTCATTCTTTCCACAGTGTCCTTTGATGTATGAAAATTTTAAATTTTAACAAAGTTCAATTTATCTATTTTTCCTTTTATAGTGCTTTGATGTCATATTTAAGAAAACTGTTAAATCCAAAGTTATGAAGATGTTCCTATATTTCCTCTAAGAGTTTTATAGTATTAGGTCTTAAATTCAGATATTGGACTCACTTTAATTTTTGCACATGATATAAAGGAAGAGTCAAACTTCATTGGTTTGCATGTGGATATCCAGTTTTCCTAGCACCATTTTTTAAAAGACTGTCTTTTCCTATTGAATGTTCTTGGCACCTGTGCTGAAAATCAATTGACCATAAATGTGAGGATTTATTTCTGAGTTACCAATCCTATCCTATCTATATGTATGTCTATCCTTAAGCCAGTACCACACTGTTTTGATTATTGTAGCTTGGTAGTAAGTTGAAATCAGGAAGCTACAGAGCTTAAAATGCAAAGAAGAACTTTTTCATTTTGGTCATACCTTTTTTACTTCAGAGAAATCATTTCTATATTGAATGCAAATGTCCCTGCCAGCATGTGGGTCTCTCTGTTCCAAGGTTAGCTCTAGTTTGGGTCACAGTGGAACAAAAGGAAGGCCATCATTTTTAGCTGCAGCAAGACTAAGTGAAAGCCTGGAGTAAAGGCTCTTGTGTTCTTCCACAAGAACTACGGCATTTGGCTTTTTCCTTTCCTTGCCCCCAAATACAGTCAAGGAATGAAGGATTCAGAATAAGCCCTAATAAGGGAGCAAATGTTAACGAGAGAATATGAGTGTCTGTCAGGTTCTAACCAAGAATATGGAAACCACTTCCAATATTACCACAGAGAGAACTGAATTCAGGGAACAGCTACAAAGGAATAGAGAAATGAACAAAGAGCAGAGGTATGCCAAAGATGAAAAAGAGCTGAAACCCTACTGCCAACTCTGTAAATGTTATGGGCAAAGGGAAGAAGCAATGTTCCCAAAGCCTAGGGGCCAGGATAGCCCTGTGGAAGCTGGGGGTTGTCAGGCAGCGGGTGGTGCTACAGGGGAGATACAGTCTCTGCACAAAATGCTACCCGTGGCTGAGCAGGAAGGGGAGAGATAGCCCAGCTTCTCCCACCAAGTGCTACCCACTGCTAGCTGAACCTAGTCCAAAGTCACCTGTCCTGGGATCACGTGGGCCTGCATTCTGCAGGGGCACTCTCTTGGTCCCTCTGTCCTTCCCCTCCCCCCAGTGATGGAGAGCAGAGCAGAAAAAGATGCTGCAGAATAGATCTGAGGCTATTATGAGGCCCTGGAGTTGCACACAAGGAAAGCAGGACCCTCCCAACATTGGCATGCAGGAATCTGATTTGGGGTGGGCTGTTAAAAACAAATTCCATAATGATAACAGCTTTACAATTACTTAGGATGAGATATGTATGAAGGAGACTACTAGGCTCTTTGCCTGTCATGTAGTTGAAATTCATGAAAAGACCTAATGATGTCACTATTATTGAGTAGTTTTCAAGACAGGAAGAATGGAACTCAGTTAAGTGGCTTGTCCAAGCTTGTTACTGGCAGAGCTAGAACTGGCATTTGAGCACATCTACCCACCCGCTTCCATGAGTCTGTGCTCCTAGCCGTGAGGTTTGCTACTTCTCAGCAAAGAAAACCAAGGCTAACTGTTCTATGAGACCAAAAGGAATTCTCCCCCTGCTGCTACTGTTTCCCACCTGGCTGACTGTGAACTCTAGAAAGCCAGGGAAATGTGAGATAGCCCCAACCCACAAGTCACAGAGAAACTGGTGGGAAAGGGATGGTGGCCAGAGAAAGGAATTATGAGCAATATTCTGCCCTCTGGGTCAGCTTACTACTACTTCTAGAAGTAATTTTGCCTTTTCACCAAAATGAGGAATGAATGAGTAGTCACATTGAAATTTCCTGCCATTCCTTAGAAGCAGGAAGCAAGAGGCTCAGCTAGACATTGTGGCAGGAACCAAGAACGGTCCTGAGAAGGCCCAGAGACAGCCTGGCCTGGCATCAGGCTGCAAAAAAGTATAATATCTGGGGGAGTTCTGAGGTGCCCCATATGGTGTTTGACCCATATATGTGGCTTCTCCATGACTCCAATCCTCTTGTAATTAGTTCCCTACATAAATTCTCCCTGTGGTGAATGACTTTAGGAGTCCTTAAGGAATAAGATCAGCTGGTGCAACAAAGTGCATCTAGGGTGATGGGAAATGTCCTCATCTAGGGGCTTCCCAGGTGGCTCAGTGGTAAAGAATCCACCTGCCAATATAGGAGACACAGGAGATGCTGGTTTGATCCCTGGGTTGGGAAAGATTTCCTGAAGTAGGAAATGGCAACCTACATATTCTTGCCTGGGAAATTCCATGGACAGAGGAGCCTGGCAAGTTACAGTCCATGGGATCATAAAGAGTTGGACACGACTGAGCACACACACAGAATCCACACACAGTGAATGAATCAGGCATAGGACCAGCGGGATCTGCTCCACAGGCCCTTCCCTCTTCACCTTTCTAGTTTTCTAACTTCATTTCCTAGTACTCTCTCCCTGGCTCATCTGCTCCAGCTACACTGACATCTTTGCTGTTTCTTGGACTTGTTAAGCATAATCTTGCCTCGGGGCCTTGGAACTTGCTGTCTAAGAGCACTTTTTACTCATATATCTGTTTAATCTCTTCCTTGTCTCTGCTAGTGCTTTACTCAAAAGTCAGCTATCTCAGTGAGGCCTTACCTAATTATTCTATTTAAAAGAACAAGTCCCTCTCTGCTGTATTCCATCCCCCTGCTTTTCCCTCCATAGCCCTTATCACCTCTCCCAAATGTTCTCAAATTCTAGCAGGTATGAGAATCACCTGGGGTAAGGCAGGGAGGTATATTGAAATTCAGATTCCAGGCTCCACTCCCAGTTTCTGAGTCAGTAGGTCTAGGGAGACCCTGAGTATTTGCATTTTCCAGAATTTTCCAGGTGGTGATGCAGCTACTGATCCCAGAATCACATTTTGAGAACCATTATTGTATAACTATCCACCCATCTTTCTATCCAGCTACATACGAATATATATACTTCAAGTCTGCTGTCCTTAAGTTGCTTATTATTTTATAATATTTTAATATTTAAAATATTTTATAATATAAAAAACTGTTATTCCCATAAGTTCTTTTCTCTCTTTATATTATTTGCAATTCCCAGGAGACTTGGGTTAGATCCCTGGGTTGGGAAGATCTCCTGGAGGAGGAAATGGCAACCCACTCCAGTGTTCTTGTGTGGGTATTCTTGTCCATGGAAATCCCATGGACAGAGAAGCCTGGCAGGCTATAGTCCATGAGGTTGCAAAGAGTCAGACACTGCTGAGCAACTGAGCACACACACATGCCCCCATTTAATCATCATAGTTTTTCAAGAAACCAGCTTTCACTTTTCATAGTTACTATTCTGTTTTTCTCTTTGTTTATATCCGTTATCTTTCTTACTCTCTTCCTTTTTATTTCTTTATGCATGCTCTATTACTCCTTACGTTCATGGGTCGAATACTTAGCTCATTTTCCATCTTTCTTGTTCTTTGTTTATATATATTTAAAGATCTCCCTAGCCCTCTAAGGGCTTCCTGGATGGCACAGTGGTAAAGAATCAGCCTCCCAGTGCAGGAGATGTGGGTTTGATCCCTGAGTCGGGAAAATCCTCTGGAGAAGAAAATGGCAACCCACTTCAGTATTCTGGCCTGAAGAATCCAATGGATTCTCCATGGGGTCATAAGAGTCAGACATGACTTAGCGTCTAAACCACAAAGCTTTCCTTGCCATAAGGCTCTGTATTTTTAATAACTTTTCTATCTGATTTGCTTTTAGATCCAAATGTTCTTTAATGGTATCTTTTTTGGTTTCCAGACATATGGAGTTTTAAAAAACTATCATTTTATGAATTTTTAATTTTATTGCACTGGATCTGTGTGACATTGATGCCTGGAATCTTCTTTTATTTTATTTTTTTTTTAGCCAAGAGCATGTCCAGTTTTTGTGAAGTTTCATATGACCTTGAGAAAATACAACTTTTATTTGTTGGAAATGAAGGTATGTATGCATATGGGTGTATGCATGCTCAGTCGCTTCAGTTGTGTCCAACTCTTTGCGACCCTGTGGACTGTAGCCTGCCAGGCTCCTCTGTCCTTGGGATTCTCTTGGCAAGAATACTGGAGTGGGTTGCCATGTCCTCCTCATACATGTATATACATTAGTGCTATTATTAATATGTACATAACAGTTATATTAATGTATATCAGCACCTCTTAACCACGTTATTAAAACCTTCTGAATATGTGCTTGTTTGCTGTCGGCTAGACCCGCTATCGGAGAAGGCAATGGCACCCCACTCCAGTACTCTTGCCTGGAAGATCCCATGGACGGAGGAGCCTGGTAGGCTGCATGCAGTCCATGGGGTCGCGAAGAGTCGGACACGACTGAGTGACTTGACTTTCATTTTTCACTTTCATGCATTGGAGAAGGAAATGGCAACCCACTCCAGTATTCTTGCCTGGAGAATCCCAGGGACGGGGGAGCCTGGTGGGCTGCCGTCTATGGGGTCGCACAGAGTCAGACACGACTGAAGTGACTTAGCAGCAGCAGCAGCAGCAGACCCACTATTTCCTTCCCTCTGTGGGCTCTGACTTTTCTTTCTGAGATTCCTATTAGAGTGGTGTTGACATTTCTGCTTATCTTTCATATCTAACTCTTCTCTCATTCTTTTCATCGCTTCAGACTTTCTTGACGCCTGCTGGAATAATTCTTCAACCTGAACATCCAGCTTGCAAATTCAGACTGTGTATCTGCTATTTCCTGGCCCACAGCGAGAATAAGGATACAAACCGTGCCAGGTAACATGAAGGACAAAAAGGCACACAAATAAAACTGTCTCTTGGAGGCTGGCTGGTGCTTTAGCGGTATCCCAGAGTCGGATAGGACTGAAGTGACTTAGCAGCAGCAACAGGCTCTCTCTAGTGTAAGGCCATCATCATCCTCACCCCACGCCCACCCTCAGCTACTGTGTCCTCATCAAGACTCTCCCGGAGCATTTCTCATGATGTTTGTGTTATCTGGCTGACCACAGTCGAGATCCATCAAACCTCCCATCTCTTCTGTAGCATCTACAGCCCTAGGGTCCATCTGGAAGCCAGCAATCCATGAATAGTCATTTCATGTCCATCCTGGCTTATCTATGGGTCTCACTTCTCTTCTGTTATAGTCACTGCTTGTCATAATTTTATTCTTTTCAAAATAATGCAAGAAGGAAAAAACCAAGATGTTTTGGATCATTTTATAAGCAACAAATGTCTGTCAATATGAATTTATCCCATGTGTGATATATGAATGAGTCAAGTGCCAAACTATTAAATCCAACTTAAATAACAGGAACAGCAAAGAATGAACTGAATTCTTGGCTAGCAGAGTAGCCACCTTTTTCTAGCAGACTTGACCTGCTGAAGTTCAGAGGTCTGGGGTACAAAACCTTAACAGAGGTTCAGACAAGTACCAAATCTGAAAGGACAAGTTTCTCAGGATAAATTCCCCAGGCATTTAAGCCAGAGTGGTTTCTCCATAGAGTTGCCCTAATCTGCAAATAAAAATATATTGGACACCCTATATTTGCAATTTGAAAAATAGCTTTGACTGCCAAATTTTTGTAAGTTATTCCCCAAATAGTTGAACACAGGACATTTGAAGAGTTTTGACAAGGTCAATATATGACACAGGACAAAATCATTAAATACAGGACATATCCTATGTATACTGGTCACCTGGAAACCCTCCTTCTCCGTCCATTGGTTTTACTAGACTTCCTCAGGCCTAATGGTTCTCATGGTCACAATGACAAAGGTTTTACTTTCACAAGTTTGAGGCATGACCACCTTGGGAGAGAATATGGGAAATCAGGACCATTCAGGGAAATTCCAGGGTAGGTATTGCATAATAACAGGTTTCTTTATAGCAGAGGTCCTCAACCCTAGACGTATATTAGCATCACCTGGGGATTGTGTTGCCAACAAACCCAGGATGCCCAGTAAGATTTTTTTTTTCCAGTAAGATTTAAATTTCAGATAAACAGGAAGAATTTCTTACTGTAAGTATGTCCCAAATACTGCGTAGGATATACTTAAATATATATATATAGTTTATTCAAATTTAATTGGGTATTCTGTATTTTTATTTCTTAAATCTGGCAACCTTACAGGGGCACTTTGGAGACATATCCTTGCCCGGGCCATGCCCCAGACAAATTAAATCAAAATCTAATGGTGGGATCTACTATTTGGTCCCTTTACAGGCTAATGGGCAGCCATGGTGGATGACCTCCCCAAGCCCCATCTTCCTAGATAGAAGATAGACTAGGTCAGATGGAGTCTAGAATGGAGAATCTCAGCTTAAATTTTATGTAAATCATCTGGGATTGGGTCACCAGCTGATTCTATTGTCCAGAGTGGGACTTGAGAGTCTGTATTTCTAACAAGCTCCAGGTGATGTGGTTCCACAGGTCATAGAACTTCTTGTTGAAGAACTGTTTAGGAGCACTTGTTGGTTAGACAGTGCTAGATGGGGCTGGAGTAAAAGCCTACAGCTACTGAGAGAGTATCAGTGTCTCTTTACCATCCACATCTGTCCACAGGAGTTCATGCATTTTCCAGGCCTTCTTCTCCCTGGCACTGTGGTGTTACCAGGTAAGAAGAGTGGCACCTTGGTCCAGCTTGTCTTAATGGTTTCCTTGCTGAGTATAGGATGTATCTGGGTGAGGGAGCAAAATCTAGTGTGTGTATTTAGGAATGAGTACTGGAATGAGTACTGGGAAGGTGGGCTTCCCAGGTGGTGCTAGTGGTAAAGAACCCACCTGCCAGTGCTGGAGACATAAGAGATGCGGGTTTGATCCATGGGTTGGGAAGATCCCCTGGAGGAGAGCATGGCAACCCACTCCAGTATTCTTGCCTGGAAAACCCCATGGACAGAGGAACCAGGCAGGCTACAGAGCATAAGGTTGCAAAGAATCAGATATGACTGAAACGACTTGGCTCACATGCACTGGGATGGTGGAGGCAGTGGTTGATGCAGTCCCTGACCTCCAGAGACAGATACTCGGACCCCACCTGACTTGATTTTTTTAAATTATTTTATTGAAATATAGTTGATTTACAATGTTGTGTTAATTTCTGCTGCACAGTAAAGTGACTTAGTTATACATATGTATATATTCTTTATCATATTCCTTTCCAGTTTGGTTTATTACAAGATATTGAACCTAATTTCCTGTTCTATACAGGAAATATCTTGTTGCTTTTCCATTCTGTATGTAACAGTTTGCTTCTGCTAATCCCAAACTCCCAATCCATCCCTCCCCTTCCCCCTTCCCTCTCAGTGGTCACTAGTCTGCTTTCTCTATCTGTGAATCTGTTTCTGTTTCCTAGACAAATTAATTTGTGTCATATTTTACATTCCACATAAAAAAGATATCATATTGTATTTGTCTTCCTACGTCTCACTTCACTTAGTATGATAATCTCAGGTTCCATCCATTTTGTTGCAAATGGCATGACTTCATTCCTTTTTATATTTTAATTCCTTTTTATATTTCAATTCCTTTTTATGACTGGGTAGTATTCCATTGTGTATATGTGTATGTCACATTGTCTTTATTTATCTATTAATGAACATTTAGTTTGTTCCTATGTCTTGTCTATTGTAAATAGGGCTTCTATGGACATAGAGGTGCATATATCTTTTTATATTAGAGATTTTTCCAGATATATGCCCAGAATTAGGATTGTTGAATCACACAGAAGCTCTCTTTTTAGTTTTTTGAGGGTCTCCACAGTGGCTGCACCAGTTTACATTCCCACCAAACGTGTAGAGGGTTCCCTTTTCGCCACACCCTCTCCTCCATTTATTATTTGTAGACTTTTTAATGATGCCCATTCTAATCAATGTGAGGTGATCCCTCATTGTAGTTTTGATTTGCATTTCTCTAATAATTAGTGATGATGAGCATCTTTCAAGGAGATTGTTGGCCATCCGCACGTCTTCTTTGGAGAAATGTCTATTTATGACCCCACCTAACTTGGCAGCCTCTCTTTGCTCAGCTGAAGCTGGACTTTGATCTTCAGAAATCATCTAGCCCAGAAAGGATTTTAGAACTCTTAGAGCAGCCACTTTAGCTCTGCAGCATATCACAGGATTTTTGCAGAGGTGCATATATGTGAAACAGATGGTGTGGTGGATGTGGGTACAGGTGCGACAGGGAAGCCTGTAGAAATAAATCAGATGGGGTCTATGGCATTGGTGTGGGGCTGTGAGGGAGGGCAAACTTCAGGTTTATCACGTTACTGGGTGGAGTTCCCAAGCCTTTTGCTCCTTCTATCACCCAGATTCTTCCCCTGGCCCCATTGTTTCATGGTTATTGTACACATATGTGTGTGCACATGCGTGCGCGCACACACACACACACACACACACACTATACTCTCTTTTTTCATCTTTTACAGAAAGTGTAAAACTCTAGGTCGCTGTTAGGATCACCAGGAGGTCAGCTTGTTCCTCTGGGGTTGTCCAGCCCAGGATATAATCTTTAAAGGAATGCACACGACAGGCAGCTGGTCACCTGTGAACGCTGTCATATGCTGCTGCTGCCGTGCTGCTGGGTCCTGTCCAACTCTTTGAGACTCCATGGACTGTGGCCCGCCAGGCTCCACTGTCCATGGGATTTCCCAGGTAAGAATACTGGAGTGGGTTACTATTTCCTACTCCAAGGGATCTTCCCAACCCAGGGACCCAACCTGCGTCTCTTGCGTTGGCAGGCAGATTCTTTATTGCAGTACCACGTGGGAAACTCGCTGTCATGTGAAAAAAATTTAAAAAATGGTTCTGAAAGCTACCACGTACCACCATCCACCAGAACTGCTCTCAGGATACATCAAAGAATCAGGACCAGGTGGGTGCCTGTTTTTGTCCCTCCAAGGAGATGGGGGCAGACAAGTCAGAAAAGTAAATGTTGCTTAGATAATTAGATTCAATTCCCATCTCGGTTTACCACCTAACAGTGGGCAGGACGTTTGGCAAAGCCCACTTGCCTGGTCTGACTCAGTTTTTTACTCTAAAAATGGAGCTAATAATACCTAAGACGGCTGCTGGAGGGCTAATGAGAAGATGCAGGTCAGCGCCTGGCACAAGAAAACTGCTGATCAGCCAGTTCTGCATATGGAGGGAGGCCTCCCCATCTCCGGTCCTTATTGCCACACACGTGCTCTGAGGGAGAAAGGTAGCTGAAAGCAGCAAAAACTGCTGTTCAGAGAGGACTGCAAAGCCATGTATCAGCGCCCAGCTCATGTTTATGAAGAATGGCATTTATAGCTGAGCATTTGCCAGCGTAGCACACTTTAATAACACAAAACAAATCACACAAAAATACCAGCACACACCCACCCCTTAAAAAAGTATTTACTATTAATTTTACGAGAAGTTCACTGAACTGCTGAAAGAATGTTGAAATGAAAAGCCACTTCTGAAACATCTCTCCATGCCTAGAAACATTCTGGTGTATTATTAGCAGTATTCTTTTTAATCTGGAGGCTCTTTGCCGCCCCCGCCTGCGTGACTGAATGAGGAAATACTCCAGTGTGATGATCAGGAATATTGCTGGTTATCTCCTTGGTGAACATTTGTCAATTCCAAATGAATCATCATTTTGGAATATCAAGAAATGCCATTTACTTATTAGACCCAACAGAATTTTACTCAGTGAACAAACTATTTGACAAAATGTGCCAATTAAGCAGAGAGATTTTTTCCAGAGTCTGAGTATGCCTGTTTTCTTTTTTTTAAGTTATGATTGAAAAAATGAATTTGCCTCCCTGTTTTTAAATGCTGCATAGTAAACAGAGCTTTATTTTCAGCCTGATCAATGTGACCAGACATAAATTGTGTTGTTTTTCTGAATAATGACCAAATTCACATAGTCCAGTGTAAGTGTATTTTGGTATGTGTCTACACATGTATGTGTATATATTAAACTATAAATATCAATTACATATATACAAAACATTGTTAAATACTTTGTGCTATAAATATTTAAAATTCTCTCTGTATAATTTGATTACTGTACAACCCCTAAAAATTAAGTGATTAATGAAAAGATGCTCAACATCACTAATTATTAGAGAAATGCAAATCAAAACTACAAATGAGATATCACCTCACACTAGCAGAATGACCATCATCAAAAAGTCCACAAATAATAAATGCTGGAGTGGGTAGAGAAAGGGAATCCTCCTACATTGTTGGTGAAAATGTAACTTAGTACAACCATTATGGAGAACAGTATGGATATTTCTTTAAAAAATAGAGCTACCATATGATCCAGCAATCCCAATTCTGGGCATATATCTGGCAAAAACTGTAATTTAAAAAGATACATGCACCCCAAAGTTTATAGCAACACTGTTTACAGTAGGCAAGACATGGAAGCAACCTAAATGTCCATCAATTGAGGAGTAGATAAAGAAGATATGTATATACAATGGAGTATTATGCAGCCATGAAAAAGAATAAAATAATGCCATTCGCAACATGGATGGACCTAGAGATTATCATACTAAGTGAAGTAAGTCAGACAAAGACAAATATAATATGATATGATATCACATATGAAGTATCTAAAATGATACCAATGAACTTATTTGAAGTGAAGTGAAAGTTGTTCAGTCATGTCCAACTCTTTACGACCCCCCCACTATACAGTCCATGGAATTCTCTAGGCCAGACTACTGGAGTGGGTAGCCTTTCCCTTCTCCAGGGGGTCTTCCCAACCCAGGGATCAAACCCAGGTCTCCTACATTGCAGGCGGATTCTTTACCAGCTGAGCCACAAGGGAAGCCCAAGAATACTGGAGTGGGTAGCCTATTCCTTCTCCAGCATATCTTCCTGACCCAGGAGTCAAACTGGGGTCTCCTGCATTGCAGGTGGATTCTTTACCAACTGAACTATCAGGGAAGCCCAATGAACTTATTTACAAAACCAAAATAGAATCATAGATGTAGAAAACAAACTTATGGTTACCAGGAGGGAAAGTAGGGGAGAGATAAATTGAGAGATTTGGATTGACATATACATGCTACTATATATAAAATAGAAAACAATAAGGATTAGTGTATAGCATAGGGAACTCTACTCAATACTCTATAATGACTTATATGGGAAAAGAATTTTTTAAAAGAGTGGATATATGTATGTTATAACTGATACACTTTGCTACACAGCAACCAATACAGCATTTTAAATCAACTATACTCTGACTATAGCTATGAAGGGCTTCTGTCTTCCCTCATACCCTCCTGCAATGCAGGAGACCCTGGTTCAATTCCTGGGTTGGGAAGATCCACTGGAGAAGGGATAGGCTACCCACTCCAGTATTCTTGGGCTTCCATTGGGTTGCAAAGAGTTGGACACGACTTTCACTTACATACTCTGATAAAATTTTTTTGAAAAAGTTATTAAGGACCATTCAGTGACAAGGAGAGAGAGCAAAATAAAGAGGTGGAAAGGGTTATAAAATGATATTAGAGAATGAGCCTAGCCTTGTAAAATTATACACATGCACACACACACACGGGAAAAATACATAAGCAAAAATTAGGATACATAACAATGTGTGACCAGTGGTTATATTGCGGTATTTGGATTACAGGTGATTTTATTTTCTTTAGGTGTTTTTTTTTTTCATTTTATTCGTTACACATGTCTTTTTTATATAATTAGACAAATCCTACAACAAGTGTTACTTTTAGGAACTGAACTAGAAACCCCAGTGTTTTCTATGGCTGCAGGGCAGTGAACCACTTTGCCTCCCTGGTTTTGTGGCTGAGACCTCATGGTTTCCTTGACAGGCCTGGCAGGGGCTGAGGGGCAATGCCTCCAGCAAAGTAGCAGAGCTCCTTCAAGCTGCCTTGTCCAACAAAGGTCTGACCACCCTTGGGCGTCATACCTAAAGATAAAAGAAGTATAAAGTGATGCTCGAAGCCACAGAAGCCTCTCAAAGGCCCCCATGTTTGGCTGATATTCTGTTGTCACCGTGTTGGAATTCTTACTAATTTTTGAACAGAACCCTGAACTTTGATTTTTCCTGGGGCCCAGCAAATGATGTAGTTGGTCCTGCCTGAAACTCTGACTCCTCAAGAGCAGAATCTGAGTTTATAAAAGAAAACCAAAAAGAGCAAAACAACACCTTAGTTTTTCCACCACTGCACATGTCTGGTTTGTAAGAACACTCCCTGGGTTGAGTGTCCTTGGAGCACTGTATTTCCTCCATAGCATTTCACAGTATTTCTGTTTATTAAAAACAAATAGTAAACAACCTGCCTAGCATTGGAGGCTGATGGTGGCTGACATTCAGGTTATGGACTAATTTCTTCTCCTCCTCTAGTTATGTGGTTCCTCTGGAGTGTGGCTGTGGGGGTATGTTCCCAGCCCTAATGGGGGCTGTGGGGACACATGTATTGTCAGACTGTTCCACTCGCCATTTTTCTGGACCCTATGCCCTTCAAATTTGTGCCCCATCACATTTGTTTAAGTGATTTTACTCAGCTCCAAACAGCGTCACCAATAAAATTCCCTTGCTTTATTAGGTCCGTATGCTCTTTAAAAGAAAAAAATAAAATAAAACTGAAATGCTTGCCCTGCATTCTGAATTACTTTTAAGGAGACTAAACATTTAAAATGCAAGACATACAACAGGCTCATTCTTGACTTCATCTTTTGCAAGAAAGAGAAAACCATTCTGATATTTTGGGGCTTGTAAAAGATTGAGAATGCATTTCCAGTCTTTTTATTGACTCCAGTAACAGCCTGCAGCGTGCAGCCTATGGCACTCGTCGCCCTCTGCTGCTGGGGTCATGGGGTCTGCAGCCTCCACCCGCCCCCCTCCCACCCCGCATTCTTCAAGGAGCGCGGGGCGGGTCACATCCGCGTGGGCCCTCCAGCTCCGGAGCGCTGGCCCGACCACAGCATGCCCTGATTAGTCTTGCTCCCGCTCGACCCTGTCTCAACGATGGCTTCTCTTATTACAAAGTATCATCCTGCTTCAGCTGTTGAAACCTGGTCATTTCGCACCTGCTTCGATGAATTCGGAGTGACTTGTGTTTTTGATGAGCTGCTCACTTCATAAATTCACCCCTCTCCAGTTATCAGCACTCGCTCACCACTCAGGCGTGTCCCCGCTCAGCCTTCTTGGGCAGCACCAGGAGGAGGCCACTTTTAAGCCTCTGTTCACATTAAGATTCCCAAGTAATGATTTTAAGTAAGCCTGAAACCTTGAAGCAGCATAATTGACGGAGGATCAAAATTGGATCCACAGCCTGACCTGAGGGGCAATGGCCTTACTGTCAGGCTTCAAGCCCTAGACAGCCGACTGGAGCAAAGAAATTGCAGAAGTGAACTGTTTTCTAAAATTAAAGTAGAACTCTAGCTCAACTTCTCACCCCCACCCCCACCCCACTCCCCATCCTCCCACTCCAGTTTGAGGGGATTTTTTTGTTTTTGTTTTCCTGTCATGAAATCACTCCCTGGGTTCTTTTTTCCCCTCAAAGATTTTTCAACACCACAAATTACTGGAAATACAAAAATGCCTGGAGCTCTGGGGTACTTCTGGCATTTTAGGGTCAGCTCAGACCAGGAAATAGTTCAAGTTTGGTAAAGGAACCTGATCTTGGGAGGTTTCCAGCTGAGAGAGTTTTGGCATCCCGGCCCTTGCTTGTCTTACTGAGGACAAACCTCCCTTCCTCCCTGTGTCTCTTGGCTGAAAAAGAATTTTCTCTCAGGTAAGATCGGGCATCACCTCATTTCTAGATTCTCTAGAGCAGCCTTCTAAATCTATGGAATCTGATTACGGGTGTGTGTATTCATGGGTGGGTATCTGAGTGAGGATGTGTATATGTGCGTGCACACACAACATAAACTGAGTATGAGAATCTTCTGAGCAATAAACTCAGTAGGTTTATACTTATGACCCTGTGTTCAGTCATATCCGACTCTTTGTGACCCCATAGACTGTAGCCCACCAGGTTCCTCTGTCTATGGGATTTTCCAAGCAAGAATACAGGAGTGGGTTGCCATTTCCTTCTCCAGGGGTTCTTTCCAACCCAGGGATTAAACCTGGGTCTCCTGCATTGCAGGCAATCTCCTGCATTGTAGGTGGACTCTTTACCATCTGAGCCACCAGGGAAACCCACTTATGACCCTAGTGGGGAATTCAAATGGTGAACAGCCACTCAGCTTCTACTGTCTGACAAGCCCAGCTCTTAGGAGCTGAGAATTCCTTTCTTGCTCCTCATGTCTCTTTGGAATATGCCAGGCACAGGAAAAACTCAGTCCTCCCCAGTAAGCTCTTAGCAGGGACCAGCCTCACAAACCACAGGGAACATTAGCGCCCAGCCCATCTGTGCTTTTCCCTGGCTCTGAGCCCTCACCTGCCAGTGGATCAAGGAACCCACGCCTTGTAATGCCCACAGTTGTCACCTGGGATCAGCCTCATTGATTTCAATCCAGACTTCCTCTGCCTTCTGACCCTGCCCACTTAGGAGCTCACATCAGCCCTTTGCAGAGTTGACCTCTGAGCTTCATGGAGGTCCCCAGGTGGGATTTTAGCTCAGATTCACCTCACAGGGTCCTCCTGCCTTGGGCCAGCCCTTTGGACTCAGAACCCACCCTTGGCTGCAGCTGCTGGGATGGGATTTTGGCCACGTGTGTGGAATTCAGAGAGAGAAGGTATGTTTCTTCTCCAACATAAGGAATAGCCGTTCTCTTCTCATTGCTGCTGCCCAGCAGCTATAGGCTCTGGGGACCTTCTGCTACCAACAGCTGCCTAGCTGCCTTCCGCCCCTGACCACGGCCCTGGAGAGTCCACTCTGCCAGGAGCAGCTCCCTAGTCATCAGCATGCCAACAGCCAGTGGGGAGGTGCACTCTGGAGCAGTGGTCATGGCTCACTGGCTGGGACTCTTCTGCCCCCTGCAGCTGCTGCCAGTCTCCAGATCCCCTCGCTGTCGGGGACTGGGAGGTAAATTCCAGAGACATGCCCACAGACATGTGTCTTGTTGCTCCACACATACTTCAGGTTGGATAGGAGAAATGCTCGGATGTTTGGTTGGCCACCTGATATGAAGAACTGACTCATTTGAAAAGACCCTGATGCTGTGAAAGATTGAAGGCAGGAGGAGAAGGGGACAACAGAGGATGAGATAGATGGATACTATCACCGACTCAATGGACATGAGTTTGAGTAAACTCCGGGAGTTGATGATGGACAGGGAGGCCTGGTGTGCTGCAGTCCATGGGGTCGCAGAGAGTTGGACATGACTGAGCGACTGAACTGAACTGACTGAACTGAGAGTACACCACACTCACCTGAAGAGCCCACTCGGCAGGACTACTCCGTTAGTTCTTTCCTGCATCTCAAGTCTTTTCTTGGCCACTCAACCCAGGGCCTAGGTCTCACATGGTGGATCTTTCACTTCTACTCACCAAGAAAGCCACAATCCAAGTCTTCTTGAAGGGTCCGAGCTCAAGGTGAAGGACACAATAGTCCCAAACCTTAAATTCAGGATGGTGTGTACACCCTGTGTATGTGTGTGTGTGTTATTTATTCAATTGTGTCCAACTCTTTGTGACCCCATGGACTGTACCCACCAGGCTTCTCTGTCCATGGGATTTTACAGGCAAGAATACTGGAGTGAGTTGCCATTTCCTTCTCAATGGGATCTTCCCAACCCAAGGATGGAACATGCGTCTCCCACATTGTAGGCAGATTCTTTACGGTCTTAGCTACCAGGAAAGCCTGTGTACACCCTGACCCACCTCAAATCAGTGAAGGGTCTCGCCTCTAAGATTCTCCTTTGTAAGAGAACTGCTGCCTGGTTGCTAGGCTATATTTTCCCATTCACCCCTACTACTACCTGAGATGGTGTGTGTGTGCGCGCTCAGTTGCTTAGTTGTGTCTGACTCTTTGCGACCCCATGGACCGTAGCCCGCCAGGTTGCTCTGTCCATGGAATTCTCCAAACAAGAATAATAGAGCCTGGATTGCCATTTCTTTCTCCGGGGCTCTTCCACACCTAGGGATTGAACCCATGTCTCCTCTATTGGCAAGTGGATCCTTTACCACTAAGCCAGCTAGGGTATGTGTATATAAAAACAACCTCTGTGGCTTGTGGCCCTGAGCTCTTCTACTCTTTTCTCCAGAACCAAATTCAGATGCATCCTTCAGGTTTGATAGAGATTCTCAAATGTTACGGTGCACCAGGCTCACCTCTTCTCTTGTTAGAAGTGCATGTTCCTGTCTTCCACTTCTAGAGATTCCAGTGTGATATCCTGGAAGTGGAATGGGGCATCTGATAAGCAGCAAGCCACCTCTCCTTCCAGGTGATTCTGATGCAGGTGGCTCACAGACATCACCGACATTTTGAGAAATGATGCTTTACAGTCTTAGATTACATCCTTGTTTTAAAAATATAAATACCAGGTAGTACCAGTATTACAAATCAAAATACTTAGTAGTGATTGTAGTATGAGTTTGTGAGTTAACTGCAGTTTTAGAGAAGCCTGAAACTCTTTTTTGGCTGATTAATCTCCTCTTCTTTGCACTTGGATCTTTGAGCTATGGAGCCCCAGAGATAAGGAAACCAAAAGCTATTAAATGGTTAAAATACAACTATATCAATGAAGTTAAAAGATGTCATCACATCATACAAAAGTGAGAAACTTTTCTACAGTTATCTTTGGGGTGGTCTGATTGGAGTGTACAAAATAGGTACTTTGGGAGTCGTCAAAGAAATCCCATCAAAGAGATGGACGGTCATCTTCTAGAGCACCAAGACTATGATGAAGAGCCAGCTGGGAGATACATGCCATTTGTATTAAGACAACATGTACAACACAGGCAACAACAAGTGTGGGCAAGGATGTGGGGAAACCAGAACCCTCACACACCACTGGTGGGGATATAAACTGGTAAGGGAAGATGGTGGCAGGTCCTCAATGTTAATCATAGAGCTACTATATAACAAAGTAACTTGACTCCTGGTTATCTCCACAAATAAATGAAAAAATATGTTTATATAAGACTTTGTATGTGATTGTTCAGAGTAGTATTATTTATATAGCCCCAAAATGGAAGTGACCCAAATATTCATGAAGTGATGAATGGATGAACAAAATATGATACAGCATGGAATATTATTCAGCAGTGAAAAAGGAATGAAGTACTGATACATGCTACAGTATGGAAGATCCTTAAGAAAATTATGCTACTTAAGCAGGTCACAGAAGACCATATATTGAATAGGCATCTCTACAAAGACAGAGATTCAGAGAATAGATTGCAGTTGCTTAGGGCTGGGGTGGGAAGGACTGGAGAGTGATTGTTAATAGGCTTGAGATTTCTTTTGGGGATGATGAAAATGTTCTAACATTAGGTTATGTTGAAGGTTATGTTGATCGTTGCACAACTCTGAACATACTAAAAACCATTGTACCTGTTAAATGTACCATGTGTAAATTATATCTCATTAAAGTTATTTTTAAAAAAAAACACTCTGGAAAGAAGAAATGAATAGTTATTTCAGTTGTAAGCCCATAATAAAAAAAAATCACATGAGTAGAGCTTCTAAACCAGATATCATGATTGAGATAGAACTGTGTCACTTGGTCCAGAATTTTCATTTATTGATGGTTAAAGCAAGCATTGCCGAGTTCACAGCTGGTCTAGGAGAGTAAGTTATCTGGTGACAGGCTTCCTGAACAAAGAGGCTCAATGTCCCTGAGTGATGGGCCCTGGGCCCCAGAGGGTAAGAACCACTGTAGTTCAAGCACACACACTCGAGAGCTGAATTTTCAGCAGTCCTGTGCAGAGCTTAGAGTGTTTTGCCTTTGATCCGTTAGCTAAATCTGGCCCAGGCAGCAAGCCATGATCCAAAGAAGATCTTTGTAAAAGCTGCATTACTTGTATAAAAATCTTTTCATTTTGAAAAATTGCTCCAAGTCCACCTGCACTTGTAACTTTAGTTGGGCCATTTGGCCGGAAGATGGATGGAATTTTTCAACATGACCATTTTAAAGCATGAAAGATAAACTTATTCTTGGTTCTACCTCAAATATTCCACTTGTTGCTAAGATTCTGCCAATAAAAGTTGAGTTTCACCCTGAGAATTATTTATACTATCTTCTGTACTTCACTCTGGGTGTTGTCATAACTTTAGAAATGGAACCTCTCATTCAGCAACTCCAACTCTTCGAGTTGTAACATCCTATATTTGTTCAATCTCATTAAATCTCCCTACTCCTCTTTGAAGAACCTGGATATGAGTCTGAATTCTAAGCATTAACCCTGTCACAAAACTGCAATGTGTTTAGAAAGTAATAAATAAAAATTAAATAGGGCTGGATGGGATTTCAGGGAAGCCCTGCTTGGTTCAACCCGTTCATTCTGTAGATCAGACAGATCTCCTTTAGAAGGTTATAACCAATTCACAGAACTAGTTATTTCAAGCCTTGGTTAGTTCATCTTTAAAATGGGATGGATAATGTTTACCCTTCATTGTTATTGCTTTACTCATGGAATTGTTGTAAGGATAAAGTAAGATCATTTACATAGATGTGTTTTGAATAAACTTTAAAAGAGCTAAATAAATGGTGTTTTTCATAAACATATGCATGCTCAAATTCATTTTATTCTGGGATGGTTGTTGTCTCTTTTGAGAAAGACTGAGACCCTGGGTGGGGGAGTGGGTCACAGCACCAGAGTGGGTACCCATTGCTCTTGTCTGATAAACATTGGCTGATGAGGATAGGGGTGTTAAGTCAGTTTCTCATGTCCAAGGGGAAGGCTGCATTTAATAGGCTGTTTCCATGTACATTTTAAATATTCATCAACTCTGTAATTTTTCACCAAGATTAGTTTATAAAAGTTGGAGCAATGAGGGCAAAATTTTAACATGATTTCTGAAGTAGGAAGAAGAAAGCATAAACTGCATCTGAGCTACCATGTTGCCAGGATAAGAGTTACCCTGACGCAACTACAAGAAAGGGTCTGCCTTGTGGCAAAGAGTTGGTGCCAGAAAATGATATTGGAAAACTTTAAATAAATGTAAAGTGTTGATTTGAATACAGGAAGATGGGACAATTTAGACTCCTTGGCTTTAATTTGAATTGATGGAATGTCTCTGAAGGTTATGTTATGCTATGGTAGCAGGTATAGATTTCCAAGCCAATGTAATCATGAGAACTGAGCTGTACCCCATAGCTAAGTGGGGTGATGTGTCTTAGGAGAGCAATCAGGTTGAAGAACTCCAGAAATACACAAGGAAACTCCCAGGTGCAAGGTACATGAAGTGCATAAAAACTTGAAAGAAGCTAAAACTGCATAGGAATGCACAATTCTTTACATCTCCTTAGAAAAAGTCTGATGCTCTGTCATGCTCAGTGAAGCTAGTTTGCCTTAGAGGACCAAAGAAGACTGAATTGCAACTTTTTTCTAGCTAAGAAATGCATTTGTTCTGGTAGATTTTCTGCAAAGTTGAGTGAAGTTGAGAATTAGACTGTTACCTTTATACTAAAGCCGACAACTGAAAATGTTTTCCTTTGAGTTCAAGTAAAGAAAAAGTTTGGAGGTACCTGCTTGGTCCATACTCCCCATCTCTGAGAACCCCTTCTGCCACCATCCATCAGGATGGGATCCAATGGCATGTCTTTATTGTATAACCTCTCCTTCATTGTTAAAGCTGATTAGACCAATGTGGGACACCTAACCCAGGGTGAACCAATCAAATCTTCTTTTTGCAGAATCTAGAATTAGGATTCTAAAGTGCTTGGCAGATTTAGCTGAACTTTTGAGCCAGACTTCTGCCCGGGTCTCAAGCAGAAGCAGAGAAAGCTGGTGTGCAGAAAGGGAAAAAACAGATCGATGCAGACAAAAGCAGAAACGAGATCATGTGGCCCCAGAGAGATGGAGAAACTGACTTTGTTTCTGACAGCTTTACAGTTTCTAGTCTAATTCCTTGTAAGGCTCAACAACACTTCCTGTCCTAAGATACATAAATTTGCTTAAGCTAGTTTCAGCAGGTTTATGTTATTTTCTTTTTTCCTATTATTGTCAATCTAATAAGCCTTCACCAAGATCTTGGAAGTTTGTAGATGAGAAAAGACTGGATGGTTCTCTTTTACTATAAAACAGCCTTCTTGATCCCTAAAATAATTTTTCTTGCATATTTTGGTTTAGAAAATCTTAAACTATAGCATAGTTTTTAAATGTCATATGAATATCCTTCACATTATTACATACAAATGCCACTTAGCCAGGGAAGGCATGATACTTAAATTTCAGCCTAGTAGGGGCTTACTAAATATTTATTGAATGAATGAATCTTTGACAGATACTTACTAAGCCCTATCCCAATACTGAGCTAAATCTCATGCTAATCCTATATTTCCAAAATTAATGATTAATGTTCTTGGGAGATTGTTGTGCCTTTCATCAAAACATAAATGAAACATTTTTATGGATTTGCTAGAACACATGGCCTACATATGCCATGCATTTATATTTGCATTATTTCCATAGAAGAGATTTATTGTCTCATAATAGCAATTAGGAGAGGAAAAATAGTGTTGGGCCTTTGAAGACATAGTTTATAGAAAGAACCAGCAGTTGAATTTTCTGTATGGGAAAAATTTAATTCAGAATTTATTCATTTCTATTACTGATATATGCCGTAGACACCTAAATGTAAGGTTAAAAGTACTTCCCTTCAGTGTACAGTTAGACCTGGAATCAAATCCCATTAGGTATCTGGGGAGATATTTAATTTAATGCTTCTCTAAATTGTATGATATTGCTTTCAGAATTACCTTGAAATTGTTTGTGAACAGTATCTCTGCTGCTCAGGGGGAATAAAAACATTGATTTCTACTGGTTACCTTTTCATTAACAAGTGACCCCACATGAGGTTGATTTATAACGGTCCTTAGGGACACAGGTGGGGTTCATTAACTTCAGTTGACCTTCAAACTGATAGAATCCAGTCATTTGATAGAATAAATGGTGGTCTCTGCTTATTCCCACTTTAGTGACACAGCCTTTTGGCCTAGAAACTTTCTGAAAGTTTGTTTGGCAAGAGACATTTCCTGAAATTTTCAAGTATAGTTGCCCTTTTTTGAGCCACCAATTAAGAATGAAGTAATTCCTATTCTGTGATTTTAAAGGATAGGTGTTAGGTGTTTTCTAAAGCTGTAGGCCCTTTGAAGGTTTCCTCATGCCTGAATTTATGTAAAAAATATGTGATTTTTATTAGCAATATATTTCTGTTATATAGCATTAAATTTAAACAATAACCTAAGTAGTGAGAGTAATAAGTTATTTTAAAGACGTGAAGGAAAATCACAAAATTTTTTGTTTTTCTCTAAAATACAGAATTATGTTTTCATGTGGTTCAACATATTTCTAAAGAAATAGGTAGGTCTGTATCTATCATTAGTCATGGCAGGAAAGCTGTTTATGGGAAAGCAGAGATGTTTATTTCGTGCTCTCTGTAACAGGAAATGTTTTCAGCTACAACTAACACCCCCCCACACCCCCCAAACAGTGGTTTATAGAAACTAGGAGTTTTCATTTTTCTCACATTTCCAAAAGTCCAGAAGTAAGTGGGTAATGGCTTTGGCTCAATGGTTTAAAGATACCGAGGCGAGGTATCTGGGAAGATCTGGGGATGTAAAGATGTAAACAGTGCAGGTGTGTCCTCCTTAAGACTCACCTGTCAGACTTCTGCTCTCATCCTCTGTGCTAGAACTCTGCAAAAGGTGCTGGGAAGTGTGGATTTTTAGCTGGGAGCATTATACCTCCCAACAAAATAAAGGTTTGTGAGGAAGAGGGGCAGTGACCAGCAGGTGTGCTCCACTATCACGGTAAAGTCAAGGTAAACAGGAAGCGTCCTAAACACCCCTGGAAACTGACAACTCATCATGGATGAACAGTCCTGTGTGTATTTAGAACTTGCTGGAATCTAATTCTACTTTCAACCAATTCACTTTTAAGGAAAGAGTCAACAATTCTAGACACAAATTAAAAGTGATTGTTTTCAAGGTAGTCTTTCAGGGGACAATAAGGAAGAGCACAATTGGCAGCCACTTTACAAATTTCACTGTCTGTGGTTCTCACCTGTTTCCTAAAGAGCAAGCTGGGAATCATTAATACTTGGAGTGACTTCTCTCTGCCACTGTGCTCCTCATCCCCCGACAGACATACGTACATGGGCTCAAACCTTTCCTCCAAATGAACTTCCACACTCCTCCCCAGCCGCGTGTGTGCCAGACTCTGTCCTTGAGCCCCTTGGTGTTCCAAGTTTTGATTCTTCTCAAAAGTTCAGGATATGTATCACTTTGTGATTAGACTGAAGCAGGAATTTAAATCCTACCTACTCAGGGGTAGATTAGTTTCCAATGTTTCTCAAAGTTTGGTTCAGTGACCACCTGAATCAAAGCACTTAGGGTGTTGGTTTAAAATGTAAATTCCTAGACTCCAGCAATATTTAAGATCCAGATCTCTGCAGGGAGAGCTGAGACAGTCAGTCTGCTAGGGATGAACTCCAGAAGGACAGGATTCTCTGTTTTCCCTCCATTGCTGTGTCCCCCACTGTCTAGCACAGTGCCTGCTTGAGGTTGGCACTCAACATGTATCCGTTGGAGATGGGTAAACACTTATAATGTTTCCTATGTACTAGGCACTGTTTTAAGGACTTTTTATGCCCTTATAAAGGACACATTTAATCCATCTAAAAACCCTATGAGATAGTCACTGTTCTTATCTACATGGAACAGATAGGGAAACTGAAACACAAAGAAATGAAATGACTTGCCCAAGGTCTCTGTTTGTAGGTGGTGGAGCTGAGGTGTGAACTCAAGCTATCTGAATAGAATTAATGATTGACATGGAACCTAAAAATACTGGGTTGGATGGTTTAAAAAAAAGAAATTACCAAAAAATCTAGAGATTTGTGAAAGTCTCAGAATGCATCCTGGAGAAGGAAATGGCAACCCACTCCAGTATTCTTGACTGGAGAATCCCATAGACAGAGGAGCCTGGTGGGGTACAGGCCATGGGGTCACAAAGAGTCAGACACGACTGAGTGACTAACATTTTCACTTTCAAAGAAAAGAAGAAAAAAAAAAAAAAAAAAAAAAGAAAAGAAGAGTGAGGAGACCTGCCTCTTTTTGTTGTCTTTAGTGTGATTATACAAGAATATATATATATATATATATATATATATGCACAAGAATGAGGCTTTCCAGGTGGCACTACTGGTAAAGAACCTGCCTGCCAATGCAGGAGACATAAAAGATGCAGGTTCAATCCCTGGGTCAGGAAGATCCCCTGGAAGAGGGTATGGCAACCCACTCCAGTGTTCTTGCCTGGAGAATTCCATGAACGATCAGTCAGTTCAATTCAGTTCAGTCGCTCAGTCATGTCTGACTCTTTGCAACCCCATGAATCACAGCACGCCAGGCCTCCCTGTCCATCACCAACTCCCGGAGTCTACCCAAACCCATGTCCATCAAGTTGGTGATGCCATCTCATCAGCCATCTCATCCTCTGTTGTCCCCTTCTCCTCCTGCCCCCAATCCTTCCCAGCATTAGGGTCTTTTCCAATGAGTAACTCTTTGCATGAGGTGGCCAAAATATTGGAGTTTCAGCTTCAACATCAGTCCTTCCAACGAACACCCAGGAAAATAGTGGTGGGCTATAGTCCATCGGGTTGCAAAGAGTTGGACACAACAGAAGTGACTCAGCATGCATGCATGCAGAATGCATCTCTCAAGAGTATCAGATGATTAAAATAGACACTGGAGATACAAAGATGAATAAATAGGAGGAGACTGACAGGTTAACAGGGAAACTATAGAATCTGTGCCATGAGAGAGGCTGGCTCGGCCTGTGCCGGGAGCTCTTATGAAGCCAAAGTAAGACTGGGAGAAGTAGCCAGGTGGGGTAATGGTGAGAGTTGAGACTGGAAGTCAATGAAGGGAGTTGTTTGCCTTGATGAGGGTACTCAGGGGGTGCCAGAGAGTGATCCAGAGCCAAGATGGGCTGCTCAGGGAACTGGGAAGAGAATTAGAACACAGACGCCGTCAGGAGCCTGCATTCGTTCACTATCCAGTCATCCTTATGAACACTAAGAAGGCAAGTCGTTACTAAGCATCTATTTATTATATGTGAGGGACAATGCTCTGCTCACATGAGCATTATCTCAACTCATCCTAGCTACAGTGCTATGAGGTTGTTAGCATTCTTCTTCTACAAAGCTGAAAAAAATAGCAGAACAATTGACTTAGCCATTCTCAGGCAGAAACTAAATAGTCCATAATATAGTGTCCAATCTTCAAAATAGCAGAAAGAAAATGTCCAGAAAAAGTTATACCACTAGCGCCACCTGGGAAGCCCAAGGAAACTTAAATGGTATGCAAATCTAATGAAGTCATCCTTTCAACAGGATTCATTGTCTTTCCTCCTTAATGTACACATTTTCAGTGCCGTTCTACTGAATGTCAATTTCACAAGTGTTTCACATTTCAGATACTTCTGAGCCCTTCTCCAAAGCTGAGTATTTCTTTTATGAATGGGATGACTGTCCTTTCACTGCGATTTGTTTGTCATAGATAAAGTGGAAACTTTATTTTGTCAAATGGATGAACCAAAACTGTATTTAAATGTAAAATTTACATGTGGGTCTGGGTTGTCTGTGTATGCATGTGTGTATGTTTCCTTCAGCACTTACAGGGTAATGAGTATTTCTGCTTGGAGGATACATATAAAGGTGTTGCTGTTGTTCAGTTGCCCAGTCATATCTGACTCTTTGTGAACCCATGGACTGTAGCATGCCATGCCTCTTTGTCCCTCACCATCTCCCAGAGTTTGCCCAAGTTCATGTTCATTGCATTGGTGATGCCGTTCAGCCATCTCATCCTCTGATGCCTTCTGTCCTCAACTTTTCCCAGCATCAGGGAATTTTCCAATGAGTCATCTGTTCACATCAGATGACCAAAATACTGGACCTTCAGCTTTAGCATCAGTCCTTCCAGTGAATATTCAGGGTTTATCTCCCTTAAGATTGACTGGTTTGATCTCCTTGCTGTCCAAGGGACTTTCAGGAGTCTTCTCTGGCATAACAGCTGGAAGGCATCAATTCTTTAGCGTTCTGCCTTCGCTACTGTCCAGTTCTCACAACCGTATGTGACCACTGGGAAGACCATGGTCTTGACTATAAGGACCTTTGTTGGCAGAGTAATGTCTCTGCTTCTCAACACACTGTCTAGGTTTATCATCGCTTTCCTGCCAAGAAGTTCTCACGGCAAGTATGCTAGAGTGGTTTGCCATTCCCTCCTCTAGTGGATCATGTTTTGTCAGAACTCTCTGCTGTGACCCATCCATCTTGGGTGGCCCTGCATGCCATGGCTCGTAGCTTCATTGAGTTGCACAAGCCCCTTTACCACAACAAAGCAGTGATCCTTGAAGGGGACATATAAAGGTATTCCTAGTCAACCTATGACATTAAACTTTTACTTCTCTGTGATCTTAGAGAAGTCTGTAGACATAAATTGAACATGTTTTTGAAAAAAGAGACCTACTTTATTGTTTATAAAATCCTTGAAATTCATTATATGCTCAACACTAGCAAGAAATCACCATATCCCAAAGTATAGTGATCTTTAAAAGTCTCCAACAAAATAGAAATTGATGTAAACTACATAAATAGTTATGAGAAACAAGTTTTAAGCAAACAATTTATCACATTACTAAATTGATGAAAGTGAAAGTGACTCAGTTGTGTCTGACTCTTTGCCACCCCATGGACTATACAGTCCATGGAATTCTCCAGGCCAGAATCCTGGAGTGAGTAACCTTTCCCTTCTCCAGGGGATCTTCCCAACCCAGAGATCGAACCTTGGCCACCCGCATTGCAGGTGGATTCTGTACCAGCTGAGCCACAAGGGAAGCCCAAGAATACTGGAGTGGGTCGCCTATCCCTTCTCCAGTGGTTCTTTCCAACCCAGGAATCGAATTCAGGTCTCCTGCATCGCAGGCAGATTCTTTACCAACTGAGCTATCAGGGAAGCCCAAAGATGAAAGTGAAAAGGGAAAGTGAAAGAAATTGATGAATGCTTTACATAAATTAATTTCCAGAGAATTGATCTAGAGTACTTTCTTCATGTATCAGAATTAGGTAGGATAGTTTATAACACAAACAATAGTGACTTGAAATACAGGTTTATTTTTCTCTTATGTAAAAGAAGAAGGAGGTCTTATTAACAGGGTTGTGATGAATGCCTGAAAATCAGTAGTGTTCCAGGCCCCAACTTTCTTTCTTCTGACCTTCCTTAGGGCTTGCCTTAGCTCTTCGGGGTCACCTCACAGTCCAAGATGGCTGCTATAGCTCTGGCTATCACGTCTAGGTTTTAGACAGGAAAAAGGAAAAGGACAGAAAGGTGTATATCAGCTGCCTGTGCCTCCTTTTAAGGAGTTTCCTTTCAAGTCCCACCTGACAAATGCCACTCGTTAATACATCTCAGAGACCACTCTTAACAGCAAGGGAGAGTGGCTGAGAGACATAGTCTTTGATCTGGGGACGTTGTTTTCTAGAATAAAATTAAATTTATTTTGGTTAGAAGGAAACAGATAATGGGTAGACAGCTTTGGCCATATTATTGTACCAAAATCCTGAATTGTTTCTGTACATCAGGGCCCAAATTTTAAGAAGGAAACTTAATGTCATCCTTTATAAAGTTAGAAAAAGCATGAGTTCTCAGGCCACCAGCCTAAAACAGGGACATTGAGAACCCAGTGGACAGCTATCAATCTAAAGCCACAGAGACCTTTCTAATTGTGTGAACAGTGAGAAGCTGCCTGAGAGATCTCTTTGGCCGTCATGCTAATATCTCCTGAGAGTCACCAGACATACCCAAATCTCAAGTGATAATGACAAAGGGTGACAGAAGAGAGAGCTGAAGAAAGTAGAATACTATTATCCCCAAAACTTCCAGGGGTGACCATGAGAATATGTATTTTTCTCTCATATAACCTCGCTGAGATTTAGCTCAAGTATGGAATTATTTGTGATGCAATGGTAAATGGTTTTATCAAGTTATAGCATAAACTGTTAGATCATCGAGCTCTTTGTTGAGTTGACATTGGTTTGGGATGAGGAGATGGATCTTCTCACATAAAGCCTCTCTTCTTCGGCATGAGAAGAGAGAGTTATGTGAGTAGAAAGTACTCAGTCAAAGGATGAGCTTCCAGCCTGATTGAGTTGTTCTTCCAAAACATGACGCTACTGCCCCATCCTGGCTGAAGCAAATGATTTGTGCTATGTCTCCAGTAGCGTGTAGAATTTCCACTCTGATGCTAGTATTCACACTTAAAAATTAATTTAAGATCTACCATTGCTGTGAGCCTCCTGAAGACAGGTCGGCTGAACTTGTGGTGACGCCATTGCCAGGGATGGTCCCCTGCTGTCCATGGCATTGTGGTGTCTTTACAGAGAGAGGATCCATCCAATACATCAAAGCAATTGCTTGGCAGCAGCTCCCTCCTTCCCGGAGTCTTTCGACTGTACTTGCTTTACCAGTTCGACATCCTTCATCTTTCTCTTTCATTTCCTTCCTCTCGAAGCCTTCTGCTATTCTGATCTTTGGTACCTAAATCACCATTGGTTCATCGTCCCCTAATCATACTCTAGACCAGGCCTGTGTTTCCTTTGACATACTGTGTTCTTTAAGTTGGAAAAGACTTTTATGGTTTGCCCAAAACTATGCTGAAAGTACCTACAATTGGAAAAAAAAAAAAAAAAACGTTTTTGGAAAGGTAACTGGAGAGAGAATACTGCTGTGATGAGGGGGCTGTAGGGAAGACAGAAAACTCCATTGTGCCAGGAGTCCTAGGGCTGGAGTGGGGAGTCGGGAGCATGGCAGAGAGCTGGGCATCACCTGAGTCAGGGAACTCTATAGGGCACGGTCTGAGGATTGCCTTCCCCATGGCCTCTGCTGGCGGCCATGGACCTGAATCCCCCAAACTAAAAGCCTCTAGATGTGTTACCTGCCTCCAGAAAGAAACTTCAGACATTGACATTGCTGTTGAAAGGTTTCTAAGTGTGGCAAGACTTGAATTTGGGCTAAGAGTTTGGGGGTGACTGTGGTGGAGATGATGGAGGGCCTGGAATGCTATCTGGCCACTTCCCATACAGATAATGTGAGCCACAGATGTGATTGTAATTTTTCCAAGAGGCATATTTAAAAAGTAAACAGACTCAGATGAAATTAATGCTAATAATAGTATATTTTATTTAACCCTATATATCCAAAACAGTGTCATTTTAAAATATAATCAATGTAAACTATTAATGAGATACTTTGCAATTTTTCTTGCATAAAATCTATAAAATCTATTGTGTATGTTTTCTACTGACAGCACCTTGCAATTCAGACCAGCTGCATTTCAAGGGCTTCATGGCCACATGTGCTAGAGGCCAGTGTACTGATCAGCACAGCTATAGGAAGATCCAGTGATTCAATATATCAAGCTACTTTCATCCATCTTTCCATCGTCCCCTCTCTGTGGTCATTCTGAAATCTTTCTCTTCTTTGTACTTGCCCTCCTTTCCTCTAACTTCTTTTCCAATACTGTCCACTCCTTCTCTTCCCTCCTTTTCTTTTTTATAGCAGTGACCTGTATAAATCACTTAGGGACTCATTAGAACTGAGAAGAGGGCCAGAATTAGGACAAGAAATAAAGGAACAAAAAGAACTTAATTTTGTGGTATAATATTAATAGAAGGAGCAGAGGACAAATGGTATGCACTTCTAGCCCAAACCACATTAAACTCTAGGAAGAAATAATATTTCTAAGTGAATTTTGTATGGAAAAGAGTTCATTAAATGAATTTAATTTATAATGAAAAGAAATACTAATGCTCCCCAGTGATTTAATTACTTCATGCCCATGTGTGTCAAATTTTCCAATGGGAACCATACTGGTTTTCTTTACCCAAACTGGATTTCTTTTAGTTGTGTAGAATCTATTTAGTTGCTCACTCCCTTGAACTATAAACTAGCTCCTATGAACTAGCAGTCAAGCTCATGCAGAAACTGTAGGAAGCATTCTCAGAGGCTACTCTTCTCTTTATCACTTGAAGACTCCCAACTTATATCCATGTTTCTTAGAAAACATGAATGCGCAAAGAGTTTCTTTCCCCCCATCTTCCTTCTTCTTTGATGTGCAAGGACAGCTGAGCAGAGCCTCAGAGGTCACATAATGAGGGGGCTCAAAACTGTGAGCTGTGGGTTTTGTGGGGGTTGAAAGCTATTCTTCAAAGTCTTGAATGTACAGGAAGGCCAGCTTAGGCTCCAAGAAGCATTAGGTTTTCCTCTGGTTTATTTTCCCTCTGGTCCTACACTACTACCTATTAAGTCCATCAAAGATCATTTGGTTGATTCTGGGCATTCTTCTTAGTTATCCCAACTCTTCCCTCTCATTGGATGCATTATGGATATAAAGATTGTTTCCAAACTTTGGATTTGGGGCCCTATTGACCTATTGTCTCAAACTATCAACTCATTGAGTTAAAATAGGCCAAATCCATTGTTCAGCTTCTTAAATAGAAATCAATAGATGGTTAAATATTTTTACAGCTCATTCTTACATGTAGGTATGACTTTGGTGAGGTTGCCTTTTCCCCAGCATGTGCTGGTTCAACATTAAATTTCTTTCTTTAGTTTTAGCCTTTTTGGCTATGCTGAGCCAAAGCTTTTGTTGTTTTCTGTCTAGCTTATCCACCACCCACTTCATTTGACCTTATAAACATTTTAAATAGATTTCTCGGATAATGACCATTTTAGCTGGCAACTTCCCGTTTAGATATTACAGCAGGCACAGTGCAAATTAGAGGGCAGAGCAAAAAGCACTAAGAATCATGAGACCCTAGATAAATATAGTCGGACCACTCGGCCTCGATCGGACAAGGCTGGGTTCTGATCCCAGTTTACTCACTGACTCAGTGAGTGACTCTGGGTAGGCAGAGTAAAACAATCATTGATTTCATCCACTGGTGACTCAGTCCTGTTGATCTCGATAATGGGGGGGGGGGGTGTGGGGGGGTGGTGAAGAAGGAGTTTACTGTTGCAAAGATACCTCATTTCCATCCTGGCTGTTTCACTGTTTCCTGGGTTTGCCTCTGAGTTCATGCTGAAAAAAATAAAGATGCCCTTTGTGCTCAACACACTAGGCTATCATCAGGGTGACTGGCCTGACCAGCAATGAAAGGACTCTTTCTAAAGTTTAACAACGGGCAAACAGGGAGCACTGGTCAACCTGATAATGAAAGGTAGCCTTGAAAAGGTGGCTTTGTTCATTTTGGTGTTACCTTGATGGGATGTGCTTCAGTAACCACCCAGGCCTACAGGTGATTCACACTTAAGAAGCCTGATGAGGTTCTGTTCAGCAGCTCACACAGTATTTGGCACATGCTAGATGCTCAGTGGGGAGAAGGAAATGGCAACCCACTCCAGTACTCTTGCCTGGAAAATCCCATGGACCGAGGAGCCTGGTGGGCTACAGTCCATGGGGTTGCGAAGAGTCGGACATGACTGAGTGACTTCACTTTCACTTTTCACTTTCATGCATTGGAGAAGGAAATGGCAACCCACTCCAGTGTTCTTGCCTGGAGAATCCCAGGGACGGGGGAGCCTGGTGGGCTACTGTCTATTGGGTCACACAGTGTCGGACACGACTGAAGTGACTTAGCAGCAGCAGCAGCAGATGCTCAATGAATGTTGAGAGAGTGAACAAATAGATAAAGAACTGAAGAATTAGGAACAATTACATCATAAATGGTCTAGTTCACATCTCTGACAGCACCTTTCCTTGTAAACTTGATTTTCCAAGTGTCAGAATTTTCAAGTCTGAACTTCAAGTCTTTATATTTCTGATTTTTAGAGTAAAGGTTTTTAAAAAATTGAATTATAATTGACATTAATTTCACATGTACGACATAGTGACTTGGTATTTTATACAGTAAGCATTTTCAGTTGTTTCCAGGAGACCATACTTTGTGACCTAGCTAGGAAATATTTTGGCTAACTTTTCACTAGGTCTTATTAAATAAACTTAACTTACCCCTCTTCTCATTCCCCAAAGTGTATTTCCATCTCTTTGGAGCTGGAACAATGGAATTAGAAAGTATAGCATATAAAAATATACAACAATTTGGTGAGCAACTAGATTGATGTTTTCAAAATGCAGAAATTTTGCAAAACAAAAGTTGCAAAAAATTTAGCCAGTTCACATACATTCCTTTAAAGAAAGAAGAAGCGACTTCACTTGGATGAATGATGTTATTATTTACCAGTTAATAAATACACCACCATATATTATATAGTTCTTTTATATTTACTGACTCAAAATACCTTGATATCATCATAAATATTGCCTGAGGCAAATGGGAAAGGTATAATGTGCTACAGGAGAAGAAGGGTTAACTGAGCTTTGCTTTCGAGGATTTTACTTTTTAACATTTTTATTCTTTTTTAATTGAAGTATACTTGATTTACAATGTCATGTCCATTTCAAGTATACAGCAAAGTCAATTATATACACATACGTGTATGTATTGATATATGTATACACATACACACACATATATATATTCTTTTTCAGATTCTTTTCCATTGTAAATTACTATAAGATATTGACTATAGTTCCCTGTGCTACACATTAGGTCCTTGTTGATTATCTTATTTTATATGTAGCAGTGATTATCTGTTAATCTCAAACTTCTAATTTACCTCTTGCTACCCCCTTTCCCCTTTGGTATCCATAAGTTTTCTATCTCTGTGATTCTGTGTTTTTAAATAAATTCATTTATATTGTATTTTAGATTGCACATCTAAGTGATATCATATGATATCTGTCTTTCCCTGTCTGACTTGCTTCACTTAGTATGATAATTTCTAGGACTATTCATGTTGCTTCAGATGACATTGTTTCATTCTTTTTATGGCTGAGTAATATTCTATTGTATATATACACCACATCTTTGTTATCTATTCATCTGTCAATTGACATTTAGGTTGCTTCCTTGTCTTGGCTTTTGTAAATAGTGCTACTATGAATACTGTGGTGCAAGTCTGTTTTCAAATTTTTCATCTTTTCCCTATATATGCCCCAAAGTGGATTTGCTAGATCATATGGTAGCTCTATTTTTAGTTTGTAAAAGAACCTCTGTACTGTTTTCCATAGTGGCTGAAACAATTTACATCTCCACCAACATTGTAGGAGGCTTCCCTTTTCTCCACATCCTCTGCAGAATTTTTATTTGTAGACTTTTTGATGGTGGCCATTCTGACCAGTGTGAAGTGATACCTCATCGTAGTTTTGATTTGTATTTCTCTAATAATTAGTGGTAATGAGCGTCTTTTCATGTGCCTGTTGGCCATCTGCATGTCTTCCTTTAGGGAAATGTCTATTTAGGTCTTCTGCCCATTAAGGATCCTGTAGTTTATTGAGGAAATTAGAGGTGTATATAAAAGTGAATAACATGGGGCAGATTCTGTGTGTGCACGCATGCTAAGTCACTTCGGTCATGTCTGATTCTTTGTGATCTTGTGGACTGTAGTCTGCCAGGCTCCTCTGTCCATGGAATTCTCCAAGCAAGTATACTGGAGTAGGTTGCCATGTCCTCCTCCAGAGCATCTTCCTGACCCAGGGATCGAACCCGCATGTGTCTCTTACATCTCCTGCATTGGCAGGCAGGTTCTTTAGCACTAATGCCCCCTGGGAAGCCCCAGGCAGATTCAGAGTGCCCATTGAATGGTAGGAGTTCAGGCAATGGTGCTACTTCCTCACTGTATCAGGGAAGACTTTCCACAGGAGGATAAGTTTATGAATTTAGAGTATTAATGAAGCTAAAGTAAGCGAAGAAAACTGACTTTGGTGGATCAGGGATGCAGAGAAAGGGACAAAATCAATTACCAATAAATCTAATAGCTTTCCTGATTCCTTGAAATGTTTTGGTCAGATCAATTTCAAAGTGCACATTGTAACTTATGCTGTGTATGTACTGATTGTACTGAGTTTGGGTCCCACTGTGACACTCAAAAAATCAGATTCTGATGGGTTCCTGAGGCAACACTGAAAGCTATTGAACAACCTTAGGCTAAAGGATCCAGCATCTCTTACCAGGAGTGCAGGAGACACTGACCTGCCCTACTCAGATCCTCTCTGATTCATATTTCCAGTTTGGTGTGCCCTTCATTCCCTTGGCTTCTGTGTGATTTTGTTTCCATGTTCACACTTTCACTCTCAGAAGACTACCCCTTTGCCTTCCAACTTGAAAGCCAGAAGCACCTGAAGGCTTATATATCTCCCCATGCCCTTACCCAGTGACTGCCTGGCAAAGGAGAGTGAAAACACAGATCCATTGCCTCAATTTGGGATAAACTCGGAGGTGTAATTCACTCTCCAATGTTCTGCTGAAAGATCAGGCTCAAATATCCTCCATGAAATTTTCCCTAAAATCATAGCCCTACTTGGAAGTAGGGAAGGCCTAGTTACCTACCCACCACCCACCTTCCTCTACCCCCTTATGAAATGAACATTCATTTCAGAATCTGCATCTAGAATAATCTCCCTAAAATAAGGAAACATGCTTTTCTTCCAATTTGGGTTAAAGGTCTGTAAAAGAAAGTCAAGAAGGAGGGGATGGTGATGAAGTTAAACCAGAAATTAATCTCTCATTATTTTCTAAGCACAAGAAGCCTCTACTCTGCATCCTTTCATTTCCATTGTTTCTTCTTCAGTCTCCATGTTTGAGCCCTTCAAGGCACAGCCAAATATCACTTTTGGAAATGGTTAACTCTGATAACTATTTTCTGAATAGAAATAAAGTCTTTCCCTCCATCCCCAACATCCCCAATACAATCTGTGTTCATAATGTGCAATTTGAAAATGATGATGATCAAGAGCATAATCATAGTCACAGCCCTGTATCATCACTCTGTACCCACACAGCCTCTTGCTCACCCCATCAATGTTTACCAGGGGGCAGCTGGCCAGAAAGGAAGTCC
Source organism: Cervus canadensis (assembly GCF_019320065.1). Classification (NCBI taxonomy): domain Eukaryota; kingdom Metazoa; phylum Chordata; class Mammalia; order Artiodactyla; family Cervidae; genus Cervus; species Cervus canadensis. The sequence goes on along the minus strand of NC_057401.1, from coordinate 34,531,780 downwards.
ACTGTGGGGGCTGCACAATTCCAGGAGCCAATCCATCAAGAAGACATTTGTGACTTTGGGGTGTGGGGGCGATGTGGAACAAAAGTAATGTTTGTCTACTTGTGTCATTAGAGCAGCATGGGAGAAATCACTCCTGACCAAGCAGTACTGGTTGGTGGGGGCCAGGCTTTTAAGACCATCAAGTTGCCCATCAGGAAGAATATCCAAGGGATGAATCCACCACCATGACTTCCTCCTTCTTGCTGTCTGAGTTTTCAGGAGTGCCAATCTGTGATAGACTGTACTCATGTGATGATTACTGTATTGTGAATCCACCAACACTAATGATGTACAGACTTTCCAAAGTTCAAGTGTTTTATAATATCCCCAAATTAATACCAAGAGCATTTCTTGGAAAAGGAAGGGAACAACTGTGACATATGGACCAAATCTGATGATTCGTCTGAAACTGATCAGCTGATCAGTTTGTCTTGAAACTGATTTGCTGAGTTTTTACCTCCTTTGTCCCCTTCTAATTCCTTGAGAAATGAAAATCAATCAGTGTCACATTGTGTAACTATTCCAAAGCAAGAAATAATCAATAGCACCTTATACTTAAGAGAGGCTTTCTTTGATGACCTCGAAGTTTGTCACACAGAATAGGACATTGTAAAATCACTAGAAATTCAGTTTGTTTCTCGTGAATTTTGACACATTAAAACTCCATTCTTAATAATTATTCTCATTATGAATTAGTGACTGAATTCTAGAGTATTTTGTACAAAAATTCATATTGAAAGAAATTGTTCCCCTAAAAGGTGTTTCAAATGCCTTGATTAAAATTTACATATTCTATAATCAGTACTTCCTTCACCTATCATTCCAGGAGAAATTATATTTTTTTAATAAAGGTCGTGTGTGTGTCTGCTCAGTCGCTTCAGTCATGTCCAACTCTTTGTGACCCCATGGACTACAGCCCAACAGGCTCCTCTGTCAACGGAGATTCTCCAGGCAAGAATACTGGAGTGGGCTGCCATGCCCTCTTCCAGGGGATCCTCCCGACCCTGCTTCTCTCAGTGGCCTGCTTTTGACATAATTTGGTCTTAGTGATTCTCTATGGTTCCTCAAGGATGGGGCTTTGTAATCACAGCTGAAGGGGGCTTATCAATTCTTGGTTAAAAGAATGAATGAACAGAATATATCATCTAATTTGGTACTTCTCTCTTTATGCCTTCTAAAATGTTATTTTTTAAAAACATGATAGTAGATATTTTTCTCTGACTGTGCAGCAAAGACCAACAAGTGGCAGTTTCTTTTTTAAAGTTAATTAATTAATTTGGCTGCATCAGGTCTTAGTTGCAGCATGTGGGGTTTTCATTGCATCATGCGGATCTTTGGTTGTGGTGCAGGGACTCTCGTTGTGGCCCACGGGCTCAATAACTGTGGTGCTCAGGGCTTAATTGCTCCACGTCATGTGGGATCTTAGTTCCCCGACCAGGGACTGAACCCACACGCCCTGCATTGCAAGGCAGATTCTTAACCACTGGACCACCTGTGAAGACCCCCTAAAATGTCATCTGCACTGTGAACTGATTTTATAAAACTCTTTTATAGCAAATGTGAAATTCAGTTCAGTCACTGTCTTAGTGAAAACACCAGATTAGCAAAGTCTAAATCCCAGGTGGTACTAATGGTAAAGACTCACCTGCCAATGCGGGAGACATAAGAGACGTGGGTTCAATTCCTAGGTCAGGAAGATCCCCTGGAGAAGGGCATGGCAACCCATTCCAGTATTCTTGCCTGGAGAATCCCATGGACAGAGGAGCCTGGTGGGCTACAGTCCATAGGGTCACAAAGAGTTGGACATGACTGAAGTGAGTAAGCACACCAGCACACACAATTGTAGAGTAGCTGACAGCTATAGAAGAGATGACCCAGACTTACATCTACAGGATGTCCAGCAGAAAGGAGGTTGCCTCTGCATGTGTCTTTATCTGCAAGGAGACCTTCTTAGAACCTCCCACCCCCAACAAAGTCCTTGTGTATTACTGGCCAAGACTGGATCCACGCCCTTTTCTAAACCAATAACTGGCAAGGGAGATGAAATTTTAGTAGTTAAGTTTAATCAAAATTTGTTCCCTGAGTCACGTAAAGAAAGGATGAAGGCCTGAACCTAAATCAAAGGAAGGGAGGCATGAATGATGACCCAGAAACAAGAAATCTGCTCCGACTGCCTCTCTAGGAACCAAGATTCTTCTGCCACTACAGTGGGGAAAGATGTGTTCAAGGTGTGTGAAGTGACTTTTTGTAAGCATGGCTTATAAGTAAAGCATAGGGCTTTTAAGGTATGATTAATAGATGAACATGTTTCCTGTGCCAAAATGTCTCACTAATGAGTCTTCTGAAAAGTCTTACCTTATTTATTTGGGTTAAATTATTTTATCAAGAATAAATTTGAAATTTTTCAAAAATAAAATGTGAAATTTGGAATGATATAGCACAGTAAATGGGATATATGTTTAATACTTAGCAACTTTTAAAAAGCACCTAATAATAAGGCACTATGCTAGATACCATGAGAAATATAATACATTATAACTAGTCCTTCAGACTGACAATCATTTGATTTGAGTGAGTTACATGCAAAAAAAAAAAAAAAACAAGGTGGAAAGTGATGCCATAGAGATATGGCTGTCTGTTGGAGTTTAAAGATAGGAATATTGCAGAGAATGGAGAAAGAATGGTGAAGACAATAGTTGAATGTGTCTTGCAGGACTCTAAGACGGAGACTCTAAGATGGAGATTTTATTTTCTTGGGTTCCAAAATCACTGAGGACAGTGCCTGCAGCCATGAAATTAAAAGACATTTGCTCCTTGGAAGTAAAGCTATGACAAACTTAGACAGCATGTTAAAAAGCAGAGACATCACTTTGCTGACAAAGGTCTGTATAGTCAAATCTATGGTTTTCCCAGTAGTCATGTATGGATGTGAGAGCCTCCATAAAGAAGGCTGAGCGCCAAAGAACTAATGCTTTCAAATTGTGGTGCTGAGGAAGACTCTTGAGAGTCCCTTGGACAGCAAATTCTGAAGGAAATTAACCCTGAATATTCATTCAAGGACTGACGCTGAAGCTGAAGCTCCAATACTTTGGCCACTTGATGCGAACAGCCAACTCGCTGGAAAAGACCCTGATGTTGAAAAGACTGATTCATATCAATGTATGACAAAACCCACTGAAAAAATTAAAAAAAAAAAAAAAATCAGGTTACAAATCCTGATAAATTTAACCCTGATTTTTTAACTCTGCAAATAAAAAACACTGGTTTTGTTTAAAAAAAAAAAAAAGAAAAGAAAAGACTGAAGGCAAAAGGAGAAGGGGATAGCAGAGGATGAGATAACTGAATAGCAACCAACTCAATGAACTTGAGTTTGAGCAAACTCCGGGAGATAGTGAAGGACGGGGAAGCCTGGTGTGCTACAGTCCATGGGGTTGCAAAGAGTTAGACACAACTTAGAGGCTAAAACAACAAAAGATGGAGACAGAGGAAAGGACAAGTAAGACATAAGAGCTTCATGTTAGGATGAGAAGTGCAGGGACAATACAAGGAAAAAAAGATCTCCTTTTCCTGAAAGAAGTTGGCAACCCACAACTGGCATTTGGTAAGCAAAACTAAGGAGTTTCATATTTATGCCAGGTTCAGAGAGGATCCATTAAAAGCACTGAAAGGAGCTGACTTTTTTAAAAAATTAGAATTTATTTTTTTAGAGCGGTTTTAGGTTCACAGCAAAATTGAGCAAAAAGTACAGTGAGTTCCCATATATCCTTGCCCTCATGTTTTCATAACTTCCTCCACCATGAGCATCTCATTCTAGAGTGGGACAATTTGTTACAACCTACACTGACACGTCGTTATCACCCCATAATTCATAGCTAACATTAGTGTTCACTCTTGTGTATTATATATTTTATGGGTTTTGACAAACATATAATGACATGTATTAACCATCATAGTTTCATGTAGAATAGTTTCACTGCTCTAAAATCCTCTGAGCTCTGCTGAGTCATCCCTCCCCTCTAAACCCTGGCGATCAATAATCTTTTTATTGTCTCCATAGTTTTGCTTTATCCAGAAGGTCATATAGTTGGAATCATATAATATGTAGCCTTTTTAGGTCGGCTTCCATTACTTAGTAATATTCATTTGTTTCCTCTATGCTTTTTCAGGATGTGCTTCTTGATCAGAACTTTTTTAGTGAAACTGTTTTAGTTTTGATTGGTGAATAAATTCATTGTTGTTTAGTCGCTAAGTCAAGTCCGACTCTTTGGCAACCCCATGGACTGTAGCCTGCCAGGCTCCTCTGTCCATGGGATTTCCCAGGCAAGAATACTGGAGTAGGTTGCCATTTCCTTCTCCAGGGGATCTTCCCGACCCAGGGATCAAACCCCTATCTCCTGCATTGGCAGGTGGATTCTTTACCACTGAGCCACCAGGGAAGCCTGAAAAAATTGATTATGGGAATATAAAATAGATTGTTAAAGACAGTTATTTATTCATAAACTATTTGAAGGGCTCCCCAGGTGACACAGTGGTAAAGAATCCACCAGTCAATGCGGGAGACACAACAGACATACGTTCAATCCCTGGGTCAGGAAGATGCTCTAAGGAAAGAAATGGCAACCCAATCCAGTATTCTTGCTTGGAAAATTCCATGAATAGAGGAGCCTGGTGGGCTACAGTCTCATGATGTCACAAAGAGTCAGACATGACTAAGCTGCTGAGAACTCACTCATACAGTCGTTTGAAATGACCTAGCTGGAATTGAGAAATATTTATCAAATACTTAACTATGTGCTCGGCTTCAGCAATATGTGAACTGAGAAATTCCAGATGTACAAGCAGGATTTAGAAAAGGCAAAGGAACCAGAGATCAAATTGCCAACATTCATTAGATCATAGAGAAAACAAGGGCATTGAAAAAAATCTACTTCTGCTTCACTGACTACACTAAAGCTTTTGACTGTGTGGATCACAAAAAAATGGAAAATTCTCAAAAAGAGGGAAATATCAGATTACCTTACCTGTCTCCTGAGAAACCTGTGTGCAGGTCAAGAAGCAACAGTTAGAACCAGACATGAAACAACTGAATGGTTCAAACTGGGAAAGGAATACATCAAGGCTGTATACTGTCACCCTGCTTATTTAACTTCTATGCAGAGGACATCATGTGAAATGCTGGGCTGGATGACTCACAAGCTAGAATCAAGATTGCTGGGAAAAATATCAATGACCTCAGATATGCAGATGATACCACTCTAATTGCAGAAAGCAAAGAGGAACTAAAGAGTCTCTTGATGAAGGTGAAAGAGGAGAGTGAAAAAGCGGGCTTAAAACTCAACATTCAAAAAATGAAGATCATGGCATCCAGTCCCATCACTTCAGGCAAATAGATGGGTAAAAAAGGACACAAATTTTTTTTCTTGGACTCCAAAATCACTGTGAATAATGACTGCAGCCATGAAATTATAAGACATTTGCTCTTTGGAAGGAAAGCTATGACAAATCTAGATAGTGTATTAAAAAGTAGAGACAGCACTTTGCTGACAAATATCCATATAGTCATGGTCCCAGGTGGTGCTAGTGGTAAAGAACCCACTTGCCTATGCAGGAGACACAAGAGAGGTGGGTTCAATCCCTGGGTTGGGAAGATCTCTTGGAGGAGGGCATGGCAGTCCACTCCAGGATTCTTGCCTGGAGAATCCCATGAACTGAGGAGCCTGGCTGGCTATGGGGTCCATGGAGTTGTAAAGAATCAGGTACAACTTAAGAGACTTAGCACACACACATCCATATCATCAAAGCTATGGTTTTCCAGTGATCATGTATGGATGTGCGAGTTGGACCATAAAGAATACTGAGCACCAAAGAACTGATGCTTTCGAACTGTGGTGCTGGAGAAGACTCTTGAGTCCCAAAGATCTACAAGGAGACCAAACCAGTCAATCCTAAAGGAAATCAACCCTGAATATTCATTGGAAGGACTGATGCTGAAGCTCCAATACTTTGGCCACCTGATGCAAAGAGTCGACTCACTGGAAAAGACCCTGATTTTAGGAAAGACTGAGGGCAGGAGGAGAAGAGGTCGACAGAGGATGAGATGGTTGGATGGCATCATCAACTCAATGGACGTGAGTTTGAGCAAACTCCGGGAAGCCTGGCGTGCTGCAGTTCATGGGGTGACTCAACTTAGCAACTAAACTTAGCAACTAAACTCAACTTAGCAACTAAACAACATCAAGGCTTTTTACTAAATGCTGTGGGCAACAAAAAATGGAAGTAATTACAAATCCTCCTTTTTTTCCTCTATTGAAGTATAGTTTACATACAATATTGTGTTAGTTTCAGGTGAGCAGTGAAATGATTCAGTTATACATACATATGCATCTATGTTTTCAGATTCTTTTCCCTTATAGGTTATTACAAAACATTCAATAGAGCTCCCCATGCTATACAGTAGGTCCTTGTTGATTATCTATCTTATATATAGTAGTGTGTATATGTTAATTGCAAACTCCTAATTTATCCCACCCCTTACACCTCCCACAATAAGCCTTACGTTTTAAAAAAGTAATACAATAGCATTGACTTTTATTCCTTCATGTCATAAGTCACCTCACATTATCTGTTGCATTTAAATGCTCATTAGTGTAAATGGCTGAACACACTCATTTTAATGGAACTTAATCCATTAAAAAAAAAAAACCCAAAAAAAAAAAAAAAAAACCCTCAGTATCCCAATAAGTGAAGTCACTTCAACGTATCCTCACAACAACTCCCACACCAAAAGAGTAGTTTATTTTGTAAATCTTGACCCATCATTACTCCCATGCTATGGTTGTTTCAGTTGTCAAGTATACAAGGTTCAGTAAAAAATTTAATTAGGTAGGGATTGCATCTGAAAAATAAATTGTTCAACTCCATATGCGTGTTGTGCTAATTTGCTTCAGTCATGTCCAAATCTTCGAGACCCTACTGACTATAGCCCACTAGATTCCTGTGTCCATGGGATTTCCCAAGCAAGAATACTGGAGTGGGTGGCCATGCCTTTCTCCAGGGATCTTCCTGTCCCAGGGGTCAAACCCACATCTCAAGTCTCCTGCATTGGCAGGTAAGTTCTTTATCACTAGCACCACCTGGGAAGTCCAAACTCCATACACATGTTTCAAACCTATTGGATTCAAAGTCCATCTGTTAACTTCTGGGCTGCCAGTATCACATGCAGCATACTAAAGCAACACTTTCTGAATAACTGATTAATTCTGCATAAATCAGATCAATCAATATGTCAGCCTATAACAGACTGTACTCTTTTCACTGAATGTGGCAAAATATTCATCAACATGGCAGGAGATATTTTCATTTCACCTTTCCCATAGTGATTAATCCAATCACCTAACTCATTGTTTTATGCAACTTTATTGAAGAAAAACAAATCAGTTACAAGCAGGGCTATTAGCTGATCACTCAACCATTGACAACTTGCATCATTTATTCAGTGCAATGAAACTTACTTTTAAAGGGCTTCAAACTTTGGAGGCAAATGAGGAAAGTTTGTACACTCAGCCATGGTTCATTTGGAGAAATAGTCTTTCTTGTGCCTTTTGGATAAAATGCTTTGAGCACAGCCTAGAGTGTGTCTTGGCACCCCTTCTGTGTTTTGGGTACAGTGTGCCCTGAACCCACAGGTCACGTCCCTAAAACAAGTCACTTTTTCCAGAGCTGAGGGAGTGCCCAAACGGAGTACATAGGGGGCCCAAATGTTTGTTGTACTTGGGAACAGCGAGTGGACTAATGACCTATTCGGGGATCCCTTGTTCCTCCTGTTGTATTGTCCTTTCCAGGTTTAGGGTGTTGGAGTACTCAGGAGCTTTAGTAGCTAAGCTTCCCTTTGACATTTGATAGCTACCACTTAACAACAACCACTTTGTAAGTGGTCACAAAAAATAGCATTTTATCAGCTTGGAGAAGAGTTCCATCCTGGGGAGAAATCTTTGCCATGTATGTAATTTCATTGTCAGTTTCTTAGATGTAGTTCCATTTGGAAATACTTTAGTTCCAGTCCATTCACGTTATCTTGGAGAAATACTTCCATTCTTCCAGTCTCACTGATTATGTCCTTATTCCTCTTTGATGTCAGAACTTGGCTGGGTTATTCCAGTTGCTTGTCATCAATGCTTCAGTAAAGGCCTTTAAGTAGGCCATTTAGAAGAAGATAACTATAGACCTCAAAAAAAAAAAAAAGGAAGAAAGAAAGAAAGGACATTGTTCTAAGATACAAATAAAATTGTCCAACACCAATGTGACATTGGGAGTGCATTGAAAGAGTTCTCTTCCCCTACTACTTCTCCTCATTTTTAAGCACCTCTCTATCTTCTTGGTCATAGATGAATTAAGATGAAAAACTTACTTTTTGATCTCCTTGTTTCTGTTCAGAATATTACACACAATTATTTCTTATACTTTCCTCCCAGAATTACAAATATTTAAGCTGAAATAAACAAAAGGAAAATTAGAAAAGAGGATCAATGAATTCCCAAATCAATTCTTTGAAAATATCTACAAAATAGAAGAAGGGGGACAAAAATCCTTGTAAGCCCGATTAAGGTTAAAAAGATAGAGCAAGAAGGTTAGAAATGAAAATGGAAATGTAATACACATCACAATGAAATTAAAGTAATTAAGAAATAATTCCCCAATGCTAGCAAAGTTGAAAACTTACATGTATAGACTGATTCTGTTTATAGGATAAACAGTTAGGCCTCTATACCAGGCCCACCATAAACTACAGACCAAAGAAAATAAACCACTTGAAGGCACTGGAAAGGTAGATTCTGGGGACAGATTTTGGATAGGCACTGAGAAGAAGGAAACAATATGGAGTGAGTTCCCTCCTCTTTTTTTTTGGAAGGTTGGCTTCAGTCTATAACATACAGGGTGGCAAAAACTTTGAAAGAAACTCTTGGTCTTATTGGCACGTAGAACCAGAGGATTAAGAGCAACCACAGCCACAAGAAAATAAAGAGATTCCTGGAAAGAGGCAGCAAGGGAGACTCCAAAGTCTTGAGTGTAAACTGCTCAAATCTCTGGCTATTACATGAGCAGACTGAGAGGCCCATTAAGGCTAGAAGAAGAGCAGAGATTTGCAGTGCTACCCAAGAGATAGAGTTTGACGTTTGAATACCTCCATATTAATTGCTGCTAAAACAAAGACATTAAGTACAGAGTGTCTACAACTTAACAATGCAATAAGTAAGATATAAACAAAGTTACCTGACAGAGGAAGAACCAGGAAAATGTGACCCACTTTTTGAAAAAAGGAATCCTACGGTAGCTTAGATTTTGGAGTTAGGACAGATATTGAAAGCAGCTATTTTAAACCTGTTCAATGATATGCAGAAAAATATGCTCAAAGTTAATGAAAAGATGGAACATTTCAGCAGGTAACAGAAGCCACAAAAAAGAATTAAAAATTTTTTTCCCATTCTAGTATAGTGTCTGTGCCTCTTTCCAAGAGATCTGTCCTTTCCTGTTAGAAACATCCTTAGAATGATAAGCAGCTGAATTTTCTTAGCAGTATGACATGTTCTTCTATAATTACCAAGAGCTTACTTCTCCTTTCTTTGCCTTTTAGCCCCTTGTGCCTCACCTCTGGCTCTTGCTACAGTGAAATTTAGAGTCATCAAAGTGAAGAAATGAAGTGTTAGTTGCTCAGTCATGTCCGAATTTTTGTGGCCCTAGGGACTGTAGCCTGCCAGACTCCTCTGTTCATGGGATTCTCCAGGAAAGAATACTGGAATGGGTTACTGTGCCTTCTTCTGGGGTATCTTCCCGACCCAGGGATTGGACCTGAGTATCTCAAATTTCAGGCAGATTCTTTACCGTCTGAGCCACCAGGGAAGCTCCTTAGAGTCACCAACATCTTTTTAAATCAATAACAGCAGGAGTAAAGTTATAGGTAAGCTCTGAGGACCCCATGCTGTATTCTTTGGTCTCCTGGTACTTACATTCTAGTGGAGTAAAATAATTCAATGCAGGAGTTCTCAACTTTGGCAACTCAGACTCACTTTTTTTAATGCCTTGGTCCCTCTCAGAGATTCTAATTTGGGGGATCCGGGATAAGGCCCAGGCAACAGCATTTATTAAAAGCTCCCCAGACAATTCCAATGGGTAGCTAGTGTTGGAAGCCACCAATTTAGCATGTTACCCATCAAAAGAATTAAGAAAAGGCTGTTTGGGGCAACTTCAAAGGAATATGCATGCCTGGAGGCTAAGTCACTTCAGTTGTGTCAGCCCCACTTGGGAAGCCCAAAGGAACATAATTTTGCAAAAAAGGGATAGTTTGGGGTTTGGAGCCCAAAGTCTTTTTATCATCCCTCAGTTTACACAGTGTAGTGGGTGAAAATTTTGTTGATAGCTGGGGTCAAGATAGGTGGCGAGGTGGCACTAGTGGTAAAGAATCTGCCTGCCAATTCAGGAGACATGACAGTTGCAGGTTCGATCCCTAGATCAGGAAGATCCCCTAGAAAAGGAAATGGCAACCCATTCCAGTATTCTTGCCTGGAGAATACCATGGACAGATGAGCCTGGCAGGCTACAGCCCATGGGGTTGCAGAGTCAGACATGACTGAAGCTACTGAGCACGCATAAGCAGGGTTCACTTGACCCCAAAGCTTTCTGATCAAAATTCCTCTTGTATCCTGACTGTAGATTGTATGGCAGCCTTAGTTACCATTCACTAAATGCTATTGGCACATTACATTGAATTCTCATGGTGATCCTGCTAGGTAGGCATCATGATTTCCACTTCACAAATAAACAGCGAAGGCAAGTCACATCCCTGAGGCTTGGAAGGGAGAAAGCCGGTCCTTACATCCCAGGAGCCAAAGGGTGGTGCTGAGCAGAGTGGTCTAAGGAATGCACCCAGTGGCAAGAGTTCCTAGCTGTACTCACCCTGGAGGCTCTGTAGACCCCGCTGTGGCCAAGGAAGGGGCTCTGCTTTTATGTCCTGAGTTGTGATGCCCTAAATTAAAAATAAGAGCTCTGTTCCTTCTCCTTGAAAGTATTAATCACTCAGTCATGTCTGACTCTTTGCAACCCCATGGACTGTAGCCCGCCAGGCTCCTCTGTCCATGGGATTTTCTAGGCAAGAATACTGGAGTGGGTTACCATTCCCTTCTCCAGGGAATCTTCCTGACCCAGGGATCAAATCCGGGTCTCCTGCACCGCAGGCAGATTCTTTACCGTCTGAACCACCAACGTTTTTTCAGAAATGAGAGCTGAAGAAAGACAGTGCATACTTCCTTTTCCCCTGTCACCTGCTCTGTTAGGACCACCAGAGATATTCAGGGCTGAGCAAAACCAGGAAGTGACTAACATGTATCATTGTGGTCACCGTCCCCCTTCTCTGTGCTTTTTCTTTCCCTTTGTGGAATCTAAAACCTTTAGGCTTTTTAAGCAAAACTTTCTTTCATTCAGGAAATGGTAGGGTCACTTCATTACACTACAGTGCGAATGACTGACGGGGTCCCGCGTGCCACCTTTCTCAGGGACTGTCACATTTTAACAGGGGACAAAAAGTTCAATTGGGGAGTCGGGTACACGTGGATTTGACTCTCGGGCTACCGACTGGTTATGTAATGTTTGGCAAGTAACCTAACCTGTCTTAGTTTCAATTTCCTCATCTCTAAAAAGAGAAGAAGACCTCAGCGGGCTGTGACGAGGATTAAGAAGATTTGAGAGTGCGCCTGGCATGGTGCCTGACACGTAGTAGGTACCTGTTAAAGGTCTGATCCCTTTTTCCTTCACCCCAGGGGCAGGAGTCAAAGTGCCTGGGGCTCTGTTGCTTTGGAGATCCCTCAAGAGCAGACGGGCTGTGCCATCCTCCACACCACCAACTACCCAAGGCTTTGTTGAGGAACACATTGAACTTTTCCCCAGAGCCACACTCACATACACACACACTCACACACACTCACAGTCACACACACACACACTCTCTCTCACATACACACATTCACACACACACTCACACTCCATTGCTGGGTGACATAGATGAGTTCATGTAAGAAGGCCTGGACTGTATATCACATCCTGGCTTCTCACCAGCCCTTCCTTTCAATCCTGAAGCTTCCCCTGAAACCCACTTGTGAAGGCTCCTATCTTACCTCTGATGCATTAAGTGTCCAGATACATTTTGGACAAAACAGCCACCTCTTGGTCTTTGTTTCTACAGAGATTGAAATGCAGCTCCTCTAAATGAAAAACTAGTGGCTGTGTTCACACAGAACGTGGCTGAAATGCAAATAGGCTTTGGAGTTTGTACCTTGACGGCAGTGCCTTAAAAGGTGACTGTTATTAAAGAACAATGCAAAGCCGTTAATTACCAAGCTTTCAAGGAAGCTGTGTGAACAAGCTTGACTTTCATTATCTGTCTCTGTCATCCTGTATAACAGCCCATTAGGCTTTCTGCTAAGGCAGAGAAACCAGCTGACAATGGAAAGGGAGTTGTTTAATTGCTATTACCTTTGCAAGTTTGAAGTGCTTTTTTTTTTTTTCTCATAATTGTTTCCAGGAAAAGAAGCCTGGATTTGAGGACTAGGTTAGGGGAGCGAAGGACTGAAATGGAGCTGGCTGTTGCATCAGAATTCTGATCTTGCAGATCCTGCCCTGTTGTGGTAGGGTTCTGACTTGGGCGTACCTGCCCAGGCTTAAAGCCACGGTGCGCGTGCATCTTGTGTTCAGTCATGTCCGACTCTGTGCAACCCCACGGACTGTAGTCCGCCGGGACCCTCTGTCCCTGGAATTCTCCAGGCAAGAGTACTGGAGTGGGTTGCCATTTCTGACTCGAGGGGATCTTCCCAACCCAGGGATTGAACCCACGTCCCCTGCTCTGCAGGCAGATTCTTTACTACTGAGCCATCTGGGAAGCCCTTATAGGATGGTAGACTTTGGCAAGTCATGTAATCTCTCCACACACCAATTGTCTCACCAGTAAAATCAGCAGAATGAGAGTGTTCCAAGAGTCTTTGTGAAGGTAAACAGAATTTATATAACGTACCATCACATTGCTCAGAGGAGAGTCAACAGAAGCTATTGGCCTTTCTCCTATGTATGCAGGCAAATGCAGTTGGTCCAGTGCAGTTACAGTTGGTGAAATCAAATGAAATGGCCATCAAGGGCAGTGCTGAAAAAAGAGAGAACTCACAGAGGGAAGGACCCTCAGGGCTGTGTGGATATGTGTGGTAAGACCCAGTTTTTGAAACTCAAGGCATAAACTGTAAAGACTCCAATACATTTGAATAGCTACCTTACGGCAGAGCGTGTGACCAGGAGCCTAAACACCAGTGCTACAAAGGGGTACCATTTGCCTGACCTGGTGATGTTAGCTCCCTTCAAATGTCATGTTCATAGCACAGGACTTGATGCGTTGATTCAAACCAAGTCAAAGCATTAAAAACCTTGCAGAATAAATAACAATGGGTCACGCGTTTCTGAGACATGTTTTCTGGGCTTTTTTTTTTAACCAAAGTAGTCTTTCCTGGCTCCTAAACACAAGCCGTCCTCATCTATTTCCTAAGATAATCCATTATAAATTATGACAGGCTCCCAAGGGCCTGGCGGGCAGCGCGGCCCGATCTGTTGCCCAGGTCTCACTTTTCTGTCCTGGTCATCTCCGACAAGTTCCATGCGTGACTGGTCAGGAGACGGCTAATTCTAGTCCACACATTTTTCAGATGAGCTTCATTTTATTTTTAATTTCCCCACAAATGCACGCCAGGCGCAGATTTCGTCAGTTACAGACATAGCTCTCTAATCTGTGCCGCCCTTCCGTAGCTCAGACACCAAATGAATTAAGGTCCAGTTACATATAAAAGTGATTATGATCAGCGAAATATCTGCCCAGCATGGCCCTCCCCCAAAAGGGCCAAGATTAAGAGTCCGATGCTCCCCTTTGGCCATCTAGGGGCCACGCACTGCACCAGAAAAGCGATCCCACCCACAACCTTCTAAAACCTACGCTCTCTTCAGATTTTACAGCTCAGGGACCTCCAGCCACCACGGAGCAGAGAAATACATTGTTTTCCTGGGTTGAGTGAACTGTATTTGTTTTCTATTTTCATCCTACAAGATTTCAGGAGACCTGATCCTTTTGAAAACTTCCTATTTCACTTCTACAGGCTTTCACTTCAAGGCAGAAAACTTCTTGCAAATCCTAACCATTGAGGGGCAGGACACTACATCATTTCAGATTCTTATTAGGCTCATCTGGGCCTTTCTCAGGACAGTTCAGGGCTGTTTGCCCCTCAAATGGTTAGGGGCCAGGAGCACATGAGATAAACACTGAACAGGGACTGTAACATTAAATCAGAACCAGGGAGCAAAGGCATAAATGCCATCTCTGTCTGCTCACAAAGGCTTGTTAGCATACTTCAAGGGACAGGAAATATTCCAAAGGGTGCATTGACTTCTCATATTAATACTTTATCGACTCATCTTGATAAGTTAATAGGTTATATACCAGGCTGAGAAAACAAGGAATAGTGTAGCAGAAAAAGTAATTATTAGGGACCAAGGAGCTGGATTTTGCCACCAAAGAAGTATATGATCTTGTATACGTCAATGCTTCTCTCTGGGTGTTGGTTCCCACAAATGTAAAGTCTATAATATTCTGGGCTTCAATGACAATTGGTGACAGAACTAGGGAAATCAGGAAAACCTTCCTCACTGGAGTTTCTAGGACAAAGATCACAAAAGCCTACCCAGGCTGATCCTGTGGGGACATCACCATAGTCCGCCCTCATAATCAGGCCTCTTCCTGTGGACTTTTCCAACTTGCTTTTGCAGAAGTGGCTGAAGCGAAGTTGGCTCAAACCACTCAATCCAGTTCTTGTTGCGGTGGAAGCAAGTTTACAAAAGGCCCATCAAGCCCTCCGAAATCTGAACGCTGAGCAGAGCCTGCCGTGTGGAGGTCAAGGCCGAGGAAAGGCTGCCCCCATCGGCAGAAGAACACGTTATACCCGGTCCCTCCACGCCCGCCAGACCAGGGGCCCAACTGCCCTCTGGGACAAACCAACCTTGGTAGTCACCCAACTTGAGAATCTTTTGAGCTCTTCCTGTCGCCATGCCCCACCCCATCCCATTCCACCCCGGCCTCTTTTTTCTCCTCCCTGGCAGCCACTCTGTTTTCAGATGTTTACCCTGGGTTAGAACCTCAGTGGCCAGCATGAGGCCTGGGGGAGAGAGGAAGGGCAAGGGCCCAGGAAGAGGAATTACTCAGAGAGGCATCTAGGGAGCAGCAGATGGATGCCCACTCTTTCTCTTGGCGTCTGGCAGACTGTGTGTATGTGCGCATGCACACATGTGTGTTTTCACCGGTTGACAGTGGGTCTGCGTCTCTGGCTTGCTAATCCTTAATCCTAGGTTAGCCCAAGCCAGAGGCCTTTTGGGGGGGAACACTCACCTCTGAATGCCCCATCTCAGTGGTCTCAATCTGATCAGGACATCCAGACTCTCTCACATCACTTTACAACCATCCCCCCGACCCCGACTCCATCCTTCAGAGCTCTGAGGACATGTAACTGGAAGCCGCTCCGGTTTCTCTCCCCCTCTGTCGTGGACCCGTGTCACCTGCCGCCCTGGCATCATCAGCCAGGCATGCCCTGTCACACTCCCAACCGGAATGTCAGCTCGCTGTTTGAGATTCACACCGACACTGGGTCCCCAGAGGGCTCCTCCCAGAGCCAGGGCAGCCTGCGCTTGGGAACACATAAAAGCACTGGAGTCCCCTGGCTTTTTGGCAGCACTTCAAGCGCTAGCCCAATGAAGAGATCTTGACAGCATACTTGTAAACTCCACAGGCCCCAAGGGCTCAAACACCATGATATTTATGCTCGCGGGGTGGACAGCCAAAATAGTTGGGTTGTTATGCAGACGTGGGTCTCTTAGTCGGGGCCAGCATTTCTGACACCTGTTAATTGGCATTTGAGAGAACTGAGTCAAGGGGGGCAGGGGGCCTTTGGAGCTGCGGCCAACCTGTACCTGAACAGGAGGGTGTCCTGTGAGATTTTGGCCCACCCGCTGTGGCCCAGAGCTGGGGGGGGGTGGTTTGGGGTTCCCTGGAAGGGTGGGGGGGGGATGAGCAAGTGAGTCCCAGAGTTGCCAGGAAGGATCATCAGAGAAGGAAGAAAATAGGAAGGAGGGTGAGAAGAAAAGTAAGAGACCAAGAGGGAAGAAAAAAAATAGAGAGGGCAGTATTTTTAGATTTGCTAGCATAGAGCTTTGTGCTGTAGCGCCCGGGGCCCTGTTTCTGCAGGGCCAGTTCTCCTGGTCCAGGTTAGGACAAGCATTCCATCCCAGCTGAGGCAGACCCATCCATGTTTCCAGGTCTGCTGCAAGACCACCTCCTCCCGGGAGCCTCCTCCAAACACCCCCAGGTCCGGCTCCCTCTTCTGCCCAGTGCTCTTCTCCTAACATAAGTTTAGCACTCCCTCACTCTTCCTGAACATCTGTGTTCCTCTCCTCAATGGCCTCCTCACCCCGATGTTCACTCCTTGGCATCATAATGGAGACTTTCTCTGGTCTGCACTGCCCACCACTGACCCAGACCCACAGGGGTCTTTGGTTTCCACAGCTGGATGGCTACTCTCCCACTGGATGTCCTCGTCTCTTTAGTTCCAGGCTTTCTACCTCAACATCCACTCAGAGAAGCCCCTGCTCTGTACCCACGTAGCTTCAAGCTGACCTCAGGGCTCTGTGAACTTCTTCCCTGTTCCTGCCTTGAGGTTTGGATGGGCCACAGCTCGACCTGAGGTGAGACTAGGTTGAAATGACTGAGTAAACATCATTTCTGTATTCCATTATTCACACATACACAGATGTCCAGAAAGTCCCTATATATGAACTGACTTACATTCCAAAAGTTAGCTTGTAAATTAGTTGTTTGAATCTGGAAGTTCATAGGAAACAATATTATAAATGAATTCGTTCATTCATTCACCAGATACATCTCAGCAACATTAAAAGGCAAGCTTCCAGGGAACAAAGCCCCTCTCCTCAAGGGGTGTATTCCCTTGTCAGGGAGACAGATAACCCACAAATAAAAAAATATATATGGCAGAGGATCCAAGGTGCTACAGAAAGGAATATCATAGGGAAAGTGAATAAGGCGTACTGGAATGGGGCTGGGATTATAAATAGGGTGGCACGGGAAGGCTATTTAAGACACCTGAAAGAGGGCAAAGAAAGTCCAGATGCAAGGCAAGGGTGAAGTTGGTCTGTTCAAAGACCCACAAGGCCAGAGTAGCTAGAGCTGAGTGAGCACTGGGAGACAAAAATACTGGTTGGTTTCCTGGCCAGCCCACTGGCAGTCAATTTAGCTGTAATTCTAATTCAATGCAAGACACATTTATTGAGTGCTGACTCTGCCAGGGGTTAGGACTGGGACTCATTCTCTTGACTTCCACAACCTAACTCTTCCTCCAAGACACAGTGTTTCAGATCTCTGAAGACAGGTGCCTGTCCCACTGCCCTAGCCCCAACACACCCAGTTTAAGATTTTCTCCTTATCTTTGGTATTCTTCCGTTTTGTCATGAGGTACTTTGTTTCTAGATGCAAGAGTCACAGGAGACGCGAGTTCGATTGCTGGGCCAGGAAGATCCCCTGGAGGAGGATATGGCAACCCACTGCAGTATTCTTGCCTGGAGAATCCCATGGACAGAGGAGCCTGGCGGGATACAGTCCATAGGGTCACAAAGAGTAGGACACAACTGAAGTGACTAAGCACAGCACACCATACACTACGTGCTTTCAATCTAAGAATTTGTGACCTTCTTCAGTTCTTAACAATTCTCAGCCATGACTGCTTCAAGTATTGCTTCTCCCCCAGTCACTCTTTTTCTTTCATTGAAAAGATCAGACACATGATGGAATCTTCTTAAACTGCCTTCCCTGTCTGTTACAACTCTGTCTCTTTATTTCTGAGCTTATTCTGAGTGAATTCCTCAGAACTGTCTTCCAGTTCACAAATTATGTCTTTAACTACGGCCAACGTCACAGTTACCTGTTATTCCTCAGCAACTAAACTCCACACAGCTGTGTGAAGTTGGGGTGGTTTCTTCATCCCTCTGAGAGTCAACTTTTATTAAACGGGATAGTGATACTACATTTTTAGAAATCAGGTTTAAATGAAATAATGCATATAAAGGGCATAAATAAGTGTTCAGTAAAAATTGTTGGCACCATTTCCTTTGACTGGGTGTCATCTGAAAGAACTGTGGATGAGAAAGTAAGAAAAAAGATGAAAAGAATGAAGAGGATTGAATGGAGGTTGTTGTTTAGAATGGAGGGCATTGTTAAGGACTTCTGCAAAAGGACCTAAAGCTACTTGGGCCATTAACAATTGATGGAAGCTAGTGGTCAATATTGGTCACCTCCAACAATTAGGGGTGGGTGGAACTCCAGGTCTTCTTCCTTCACATCCTGGCTACCTAGTGGAAGGCAACAATAGTAGCAAGTCTCAGACCCCATCCTACCACAGTCTGATAATGACCAGCACTCAGGTCCTCCAACAACCATGCAGGCTGATCCATAAGCTTGGGACAACCCTACTCTGGTCCTTTCAGGAAACCTGACAAGCACATTGTATGAAAGATTTACCCTCAAGCAACCAAGGCAAATTCATCAAATATTGTAAGAGCAGAATCATCACACACATCTTCTGCCAAGTGTGAGAGACAGAGGATAAACAAAGTTTCAGGTCAAGAGCAGCCTCCTGAAGGTAGTAGATCACCAGATTTATGCAAAGGGAGACATGCCTTTACAAATTTTCTAGGCAATCATTTATCTTGAACACCACTGATTTCACAAATGAAAAAATGTTTTACCATCCTTTATGCTAATTAACCTAGTCTCAGATACAGGTTTTTAGATCAGGAGAGCTGAACTGTTTTCTATTCTTCTTCTGTGGTGTTTATCTCTGAGTATGTGTCTCCAATATGCATGATATTCACTCACAATACACATCATGTTTTCTGCATTCAAGTATTTTTAAAGGAAACTACATGCACTATAATAAGGATAGTTAGGCAGAAGACTTGGAAAGCCTATATCCTTTAAGTGAAATCTGAAGATAGGAAACAGCAGTCACTTGTTCAGACAGAGGAACAAACAGCACACTCATTCTTGGAATGATTTCCATTTCCTGGCTTGTTTATCATAACCCCTCTTTTGGCCAGAAAATGACCCAATTTCCACTCAGATTTGCTCATCCCATTACCATCCCACATTGTCTTCAAGAGACTTTTTTTATATAAAGGTTTGAATATAGACTTGAAGCTTCAGTGCTAGGAGAACAGGAATCTATTAACATTTTAATATTATCTATATTTGCATTTCTTTCAAATTCAAGCTTGTTCAGTGCACCTGGATAGTTAACATTCCACCTTAGGTACTACTCTTTTCAGCCCCTAAATTCTCTCTAACTAGTCCCACTGGTTTGGCAGAAAGACCTTGGCTTTCATCTACTGGCAGATTTTGATCAAAGTGTGGGGAGCTGGGATTCAGGAAGCTGGCACACACACACTGAACTTGGAACTTAGCCGAAGGTTACAGGGACACTAGCAGGGTGTACTTGCCACTTTCCACTCACAGTGTAACCAAACACCCTCCATTGTACCACTAGTTTGGCTGCTTAATGTGAAGACCACACTGGGTTAAGAGCCAAATGTCTGGATTCAAGCTCCAGCTCTATCATCTTCCAGCTGGGTATGCTTGGGTAAGTCATCTGATGCTTCCCAAGCCCAATTTCACAATCCATCAGATGGGGCTGGTGAGTGAACTCCAATTCACAGGGTGGTCATTAGACCAAATGGCAGATTATGAAGACATAAGCTCTATAAATTATAAACATTAAGCAGGTGCAAAGAAGTATTTATATCATCATGCCCATACATGTGATTGTTTCAGGTGAACATACCTGATCTTTACAAGTGGATTCTAAGATTCTAGAAAGGGGAGGCTATAAACTACGAGTCTTTGTACTACCTAACAGCACCACATACCTACTGACACTTACTGGGTAAATGAAAGAATGAGATTCCAAGAGTAGAGGAAGAAGACAAGGACTTGGCTTAATGTCATAGACCTGTGTGTGCTAAGTCACTTCAGTCATGTCTGACTCTGTGACTCTGTGGACCATAGCCCACCAGGCTCCTTTGTCCATGGGATTCTCTAGGCAAGAAAACTGGAGTGGGTTGCCATTTCCCCCTCCAGGGGATCTTCCTGATCCAGGGATTGAATGTGTGTCTCTTATGTCTCTTGCACTGGCAGATGGGTTCTTTACCACAAGCACCACCTGGGAAGCCCATCATACACCTAGGAAGAGTATTCAACATCATTCATTCAACAAAACTTTATTGAAGACCTGCCATGTTCAAAGTCTTGTGTAAGACTTTCAACCTAAGATGAGTGGCCTCTGCCTTGAGGAAATTAAGTGGAATAAAGTGTTAAAAGGGCTAAGAAGAGAGTCTGAACTGAACACAATGGGAACACAAAGACGTGTTTGGGTAATTCTACCCCATTGGGTTTTGAGGGTGGAAACGAGAAGAGGAAGGAAGAGCTTCATATGGAAGCTGATGCATGAACTGTTTTGAAAGATAAGTGGGCGTGTGACATTTGGGGACTCAGAAGGTCTGGGTACTGTGTTTCAGAGGAATAAAGTGAGCAGAACCAGCAAGAGAGCAGGGCCAAATCCTTACCTGTGGTTTGAAGGGCCAGAGTAGCGAGCAAGGGAGGAGTGGTTAAAAGAGATGAAACTAGGAAAGGAAATCTTTCCCACTCTCAGTTTCTAAGAAAGGGGACCCCCTACAAACACACACACACACACACACACTCCTGACTTCTCTCCACCCTTGGGAGGTACAGTGACTTCTATGGCTGGTAAACTGGGAAGAATAGAGAGCGTGTTCTGTTCAGCCCTGTCCTTCTTCTTCCTCTTGGGACTTGGAATATCTGCCACATGGAAATCTGCTCCTCTGTGCACCAGTCCAGCTGCATGCTGGAACTTACCTAATGAGGAGTCAGCTGGCAGGCCCTTGGCCCTCATACTAAGTGGTGTTCTCTACTTAAGACTTGATCAGTAGCAAAGTGAATTCTGGCCAAGTTTGCACACTTTGTTTGCTTTTGCAGTTTACCCAGAGCCCACAGAGGGCAGAGGGGCAATGTTTTGTGTTGGGTCCCCACCAGGGCCAGATCATGGAGGGCTTGGAAGGCTCTGCCTATACCTTTAGAACCACATAGACCAAAGGGTCCCTGCTACAATGAGCGTGTGACGAAAGGGCCTGTAGAGGGAAACAGTTAATGCAGCTTTTGTAGGAAGAGCATGGATCTGGATTTCAGAGGAACTGGGAGCACCCCACCCCCACCCCCGGCTCTGCCACCAACCATTTGGATGACTTTGGGCAGATTGCTTTAACGTTCCAGGTCAATTTCCTCATCTGTAGAATGAGTTGGTTTATAAAAATCTCTAGTGGCTCTCTCAACTTATATAAACTTAGAACAGGGAGGATTTCTTAACAGGAGGAAGTTTGGAACACTGGAGCAGGTTGAACAATGTGGCAGGCTGTGGAATCTCTTTCCTTAAAGATCTTGAAGAAGCAACTGGTTTCACATCTCATTTGGATAAGCAGTTTAACTTGTATATGCCAGATACCTGATCACAATAGTTATACGAATGTTCTTATTTAATTCTGGGGCTTCCCTGGTGGCTCTGTGGTAAAGAATCCACCTGCCAATGCAGGAGATGTGGGTTCAACCCCTGGAGAAGGGAATGGCAATCCACCCCAATATTCTTGCCTGGGAAATCCCATTAACAGAGGAGACTGACGGGCTACTGTCCATGGGGTCGCAAAAGAGTTAGACACTACTTAGCGACTAAATAGCAATTTAAATCTCATGCCAACATATGAAACAGATACTACTATCATTCCTCATTGATATTCAAGGAAACGGAGACTCAAGAAGACTTAGATAACTTCCCCAGGGGCTGACACGTAGTAAGCACCAGTGCTGGACTTTGAACCTGGGAGGTCTGACACCACGGCTGCACTGCCCAGCACTCCACTGCACTGCCTCCGTGAGGGGGGCAGCTCTGGGTCTTTTCTCAAAAGCCCATCATGATCCATGGTGTCTCTGGAGGGACTCAGCGTGCAGTCTCTCAGACACGTGCAAAAGGCAGGTGCTTGGCTAGTGAGAGAAACCAAACTCTTTTGGCTCCCTCTGAGTTCTGTGCCCTCGCTTTTGACATTCAGGGGTGAGAAGCACTTGTTTGGCAATTAATAATGCACTGCCTTGTCACCTCACTTTATTGATGTCTTTATTGTTGTTCAGTTTCCATGTGCTTAGGAGTTGTCTCCTTCCTTCATACTGATTGCATAACTACCACCTGTCAGGCACTGTTCTACACACCTCAAATATGTTATTCCATTTAACGCTCACAACAATCCTTCAGGGCAGGTACTGTTATCATCCCCAGTTTACAGCTGAGAAAACTGAGGCACACAGGGAAGGATACTATAATATTGCCAATAGGACAGAGACATTGATAGTGTATACCAGAGCTTCCGTAAATATCTGCAAATGGATTGACTAGTCAAGGTTCATTTATTTCAAAGATTCCCTTTGCCCAGGTCTTTCCATAATCTTCCATTTATTCTCTACTTAGCTTTATCTTTTCTTTAATTCTTACACTGGCTGTGTCTAAGGTGCCGATTGAAAACTGAAACAAACATCCAGGTGTGGAACATTTCAAAACACTTGAGGGCAGTGTTATTCTAGAAGGCCCTGGGGAAGATACAGAAGGCTCCCAATATGGAATACACACACCTTCCACTTAATAATTGTGCTTCAGTTGACTACCTTATTCATGGTATATTTGCTTGGTTCGTGATTTGCTGATAAGCATGTTTGTTCATTCTTTTATGAATTTCAGGCCTGAGAGAATTTTTCTTGCTTTTTTCATTCTGCATTCATCTGACTTTTAGCTTAAAAGTAAAATAGGAGAAACTAAAATCAGCTTAATGAGGGCTGTATGGAGTAGATATGCTTTTCTAAACAGACGTGTGTGTGTGTGTGTGTGTGTCTGTGTGTATTTTGGAAGGTGACTATGGGCTGGCAGTGGCGGGAACCTCTCCTCTCTGCCCCTTGAATGTCCTGTGAACAATCTCAACTCCAAAGCCACAATTTCTATGTTTACTCTGGGCTCTGGCAATGAATGATTAGCCTTCTCCAATGGTGATGCACCCATTTTGGACACGCTCTCTACACTAGCGTTATACTTTGCAGACCACCGCCATGACTGTAGCTGGGACAATGATCTACAGTGGCAGCAGCAGTAATTCACATAAACCACAGGCTAGTCAGATGTGCCAGCCGAGGTGGATGGATCCTATGTGTCCACCACCTCTTGTACCCGGACTTGTTTAAACCCCTTGTGGACAAAATTAACTTTCCACGAGAAGAGTTAAACAAGAATGAATAGAAGAGGCTCTCTGCCTCTTTACTCCCAACCCTCCTTTAGTGAACACTCTGCTCCAAAATTGCAGTTAGATATATCTCAAATTCAACTCTGGGCATGTTTCTTTTGGCTTCACTTGTGACACATCTCTAAATAAATGTTAGCGTTTTACAACGTTGAAAAATACCAGAAATACACATTTCTCCATAAAACCCAGGAAATTCTCAGTATTAGCGCATGAGCCATAATTCCATGACTTTTTACTGGAGAATGAATGTTCACAGCCTCCTCCAATGCATGCTTAGGCCTCTCCAGACCAGCTGGTGCAGGTGGCCATCTGCTTAGAATCACCATCAGCCCAGAAACAAATGCTCTGAAGACCCCAGATTTCAATTTCCTAACAGGAGACTCACATTCTGCACCTGAACCGCTGATGTGAAGAAAATATGGATACACTGAATGCACCCTAAGAAAGGTGATGCTCACCCACACATTCTTGCGGTACAAGTGGGAACTATGTTATAACTTCTCCAAGAATACAATACACAAGAGTGAAATCTGGTCATGCAATCTATGACTTTCCCAGGACAGGTAGTAAATATAGTTCATCTACGTTAAAAATCAAGAGTAGGCCAAAAAAATTTGAAGAAGTAATTCACAGAGGAGGAAACATAAATGGCTACTAAACATAAGACGAGATGAATTTTCATGGTGGTTATTAGGGAAATACAGGTGAAAACTACAACAGGTTACCATTTTATGCCATTAGATTGGGTATAAAATGACACTCAAAGTGATCATATGGACGTTGAACAATGGGAAATCTTGCGCCCTGCTGGTGGGCGTATACACTGGTTCAATTACCTTAGAGAAAAATCCGGCATTGATTAGTCAAGGTGGAGATGTGTATTCCCTCTCCCTTAGGTAGCCCACCGGTAGAATAAGTATCACATAAGTGCAGGGTAGATATGTACATGGATATCTGGAGTAAGATTGTTTGTTAAAATACAACAATGGAAACAACCTGATGTCCATCTACAGGGTACACATAAATGGTTGTACCTTCATATAATCAACCACTAGATAGGGTGAAAATAAACAAGAGTGACATTCATCAATGTGGATAAAGTTAAGAGAACAAAACCACTTGTAAACTAATAAATACA
Organism: Cervus canadensis; assembly: GCF_019320065.1. Taxonomy (NCBI): domain Eukaryota; kingdom Metazoa; phylum Chordata; class Mammalia; order Artiodactyla; family Cervidae; genus Cervus; species Cervus canadensis. The sequence continues at coordinate 34,507,065 of NC_057401.1, read as the reverse complement.
GCATGATATTACTGACACTAAGTTAAAAGCAGGTAAAATACCACATGTTTCTTAGGGATCCATATATATGCATATAATAAAAGTGTAAAGAAATGCATGAAAATGAAAAGCACAAAGTTCAGGATGATGAGTTGTTCTGGGATAAAGAACACACTTGGGGAAGGATACACAGAAAGTTATCTATTATTTGGGTAACTTTTATTTCTTAAGTTGAGTGGGTATTCTTTGTTTTCTACTTTATACCAGTGTGCATATATTAAATATTTTGTAATACACTTTAATTTACATATTCCCTATGTGTGTGCCCACACGCACACACACTCTGAGATAAACCTATGCTGTAGGAGAGTATTATTAGCAGAATAATGCACAACAGCAACAAACCAGACACTACATATATATGTGATATATTGATATACTATATATATATATGTATATCCATATTAAAACAAATGGGTAAAAAAATAAAAATAAATAAAATATTCCTTTGAGGTGCCAAAAAAATTTCAGAGTTAGAAAGGCTTCAGAAATCTAGTTCGTGCTCGCTTCGGCAGCACATATACTAAAATTGGAACGATTAGCATGGCCCCTGAGCAAGGATGACACGCAGATTTGTGAAGCGTTTCATATTTTTTTATCTATGGTGAAACAGATCACCAGCCCAGGTTGGATGCATGAGACAAGTGCTCGGGCCTGGTGCACTGGGAAGACCCAGAGGGAGCAGGTAGAGAGGGAGGTGGGAGGGGGGATCGGGATGGGGAATACATGTAAATCCATGGCTGATTCATGTCAATGTATGACAAAAACCACTACAATATTGTAAAGTAATTAGCCCCCAACTAATAAAAATAAGTTAAAAAAAAAAAAGAAATAGAGGAAATCCCCACCTTGGGACAAAATAAAAGAAGGCATAAATAATGTTTGTAAATAAACTTTTTAATGGTTCAAATCTTAAAAAATAAAATAAAATAAATCTATCAATCAATCCATCAAAAAAAATCATCTAGTTCAACAATCTCCCTTTAAACATGATGACAAATAATGAAAATCAGAAATGGAAGAGGAGGCATTATAATTAATGGCACAGAAGTAAAAAGGAATACAAGAGGCTGCTATAAACAATTATACTCCAAGAAATTGGATAGCCTAGGAGAAAAGATACATTCTTAGAAAAACATGAAATATGAAGAATGAATTAGGAAGGAATAGAAAATCTGAACAGACCTATAGATAGCTAGTAAGGAGACTGAACTAGTAATCAAAAATATTTCAACAAAGAAAAGAAGAGGACCAGATGGCTTTACTGGTCCTCCAATCATTCCCAAACTCTTCCAAAAAACTGAAGAGGAAGGACTACTTCCAGACTCCTTTTACAAGGTCAGTATTATCTTGATATCAAAGTCAGACAAAGAGATTAAAAAAAAAACTACAGACCAATATCCCTAATGAATATTGATGTAAAAATCTTCAACAAAATATTAGTTAACTAAATTCAACAGCATATTAAAAGGATTACACATCATGATAAAGTGGAATTTATCTCTTGGATGTAAGGATGGTTCAACATACAAAAATCAATGACTATAACACATTACATTAAATAGAATGAAGGACAAAATTTACATGATCATTTTAACTGATGCAGAAAAAAGTATTTGACATAATTTTCAATTTTTTTGATGAAAACACTGAATAGACTATGAATAGAGGGAAAGGTCATATATTAAAATCCTATAGCTAACATCATACTCATCATACTCAGTGAAAAGCTGAAATCTCCTCTGAGATAGAAACAGGACTAAGATATCCACTGTCACCATTTCTATTCAACATAGTATTAGAAGTCCTAGCCAGAGCAATTAGGCAAGATAAATAAACAAGTCATTCAAATTGGAAAAGAAGTAAAATTATCTGTTTGCAGATTATATGACCTATTATGTAGAAAACCCCAAAGATTCTACAAATATGAAACTGTTAGAATAACTAAACTAATTCAGCAAAGTTGCAAGATGTAAACCAGCACTCAAAAATCAGTTGCATTTCTATGCACCAATAGTGAAAATCAAAATAGAAAATTAAGAAAATGAAAACATCAAAAAGAATAAAATACCCTGGAATAAATTTAACCAAGAAGGTAAAAGACTTATACACTGAAAACTATAGAACAGTCATGAAAGAAATGAAAGAAGATACAAATAAATGGAAAGAAATCCCATGTTCGCTGGAAGACTTAATATTGTTAAAATGTCTATATTGCTCAAAGCCATATACAGATTCAATACAATCCTTATCAAAATCTCAATGGCATTTTTTTGTAGAAAGAAAAAAAAATCATAAAATACGTATAGTATCTCAAAGAATCCCAAACACCCAAAACAATCTTGAGAAAGAACAAAGCTGGAGGCCATACATTTTCTGATTTCAAAACATATTACAAAGCTATAGTAATCAAAATAGTATGGTGTTGGCATAAAGACAGACATAAACCAGAGGAACTAAATAGACAGCCCCCAAATAAACCCTCATGTATAAGGTCAAATGATCTTTAACAGGATACTTAGGCTACAAAACGGAAAAAGATAGTCTCTTCAATAAATGGTGTTTGGAAAGTTGAATATCCATATGTGAAAGAATAAAGATGGACCTTTATCTTACATGGGCTTCCCTGGTGGCTCAATAATACAATAAGTGAATTACAATAATACGTGAACTGAGAACTTCCAGATGTTCAAGTTGGATTTAAAAAAGGTAGAGGAACCAGAGATCAAATTGCCAACATCTATTGGATCACAGAAAAAGCAAGACAATTCCAGAAAAACATCAACTTTTGCTCTATTGACTACGCCAAAGCCTTTGACTCTGTGGATCACAACTAACTGTGGACAATTCTTCAAGAGATGGGAATACCAGGCCACCTTACCTGCCTCCTGAGAAATCTGCATGCTGGTCAAGAAGCAACAGTTAGAACTGGACATGGAACAATGGACTGGTTCCAAATTGGGAAAGGAGTACATCAAGGCTGTATATTGTCACCCTGCTTATTTAACTTAAATGCAGAATACATCATGTGAAATGCCAGAATGGATGAAGCACAAGCTGGAATCAAGATTGCCAGGAGAAATATCAATAACCTCAGATATGCAGATGACACCACCCTTATGGCAGAAAGTGAAGAGGAACTAAAGAGCCTCTAGATGAAAGTGAAAGAGGAGACTGAAAAAGCTGGCTTAAAACTCCACATACAGAAAACTAAGATCATGGCATCTTGTCCCATCATTTCATGGCAAATAGATGGAGAATCAATGGAAACAGTGACAAACTTTATTTTCTTGGGCTCCAAAACCACTGCAGATGGTGACTGCAGCCATAAAATTAAAAGACGCTTGCTCCTTGGAAGAAAAGCTATGACCAACCTAGACAGAATATTAAAATCAGAGACATTACTTTGTCAACAAAGGTCTGTATAGTCAAAGCTATGGTTTTTCCAGTAGTCATGTATGGATGTGAGAGTTGGACCATAAAGAAAGCTAAGTGCCAAAGAATTGATGCTTTTGAACTGTGGTGTTGGAGAAGACTCTTGAGAGTCCCTTGAACTGCAAGGAGATCCAATCAGTCCATCCTGAAGGAAATCAGTCCTGAATATTAATTGGAAGGACTGATGCTGAAGCTGAAGCTCCAATACTTTGGACACCTAATGCGAAGAACTGACTCATTGGAAAAGACCCTGATGCTGGGAAAGATTGAAGGCAGGAGGAGAAGGGGACAACAGAGGATAAGATGGTTGGATGGCATCACCAATTTGATGGATGTGAGTTTGAGTAAACTCCAGGAGTTGGTGATGGACAGGGAAGCCTGGCATGCTGCAGTCCATGGGGTCACAAAGAGCCAGACACAACTGAGTGACTGAACTGAACTGAACTTATCTTACACTATATACAAAAATTAAAGTCCTAAATATAAGACCTGAAACTATAAAACTTCTAGAAGAAAACAGAGGGAAAGACTTCATGATACTGGAGTAAGCAATGTTTTCTTAGGTATAATACTAATGCACAGGCAACAAAAGCAAAAACAGACACATAGTGCTACATCAAACTTTAAAACTTATGTTCCACAGAGGATACAATTATCAGAGTAAAAGGCAACCTACAGAATGGGGGAAAATATTTGCAAATCATTTATCAAATAAGAGATTAATCTGAAGAATATACAACAACAAAAAACAAATAACCTGATTAAAAATAGGCAAAGGACTTGAACAGGTATTTCTCCAAAGAAGATATACAAGTAACCACCAAACAAAAGATGTTCTATATAGCTTATTATCAAGAAATGCAAATAAAAATATGAGATACCATTTCAAAACTGTTAGAACGGCCACTATCCAAACAAAACAAAACCTCAGAAAATAATGAGTACTTGATATAAAGAATTTGAATATAAAGAATCCCCACTGTTGGTGTGATTATAAAATGATACCATTATGAAAAACAATACAAGGTTTCTCAAAAAATTAAAATAGAACTACTATATGATCCAGCAACACCACTTCTGGGTACATATCCAAAAAAATTGAAAATAGGATTTTGAAGAGATATTCACACATCCACATTCATTGCAATATTATTCACATAGTCAAGATCTGGAAGCATCCTAAATGTTCACTAACAAATGAATGGGTGAAGAAAACATGTATAGACATGCAATGGAATATTATTCAGTCTAAATAAAGAAGGAAATCCTGGCATGTACTAAAACATGGGTAAAACTTGAGGACAATTTGCTAAATTAAATAAGCTGGTCACAAAAAGACAAATATTGCATGATTCCACTCATGAGAAAGCTAAAGTAAACTCATAGAAACAGAAAGTAGGATGGTGGCTGCCAGGAGCTGAGGGGAGGGAAAAATAAGATGTTTTTCAGTGGGTATAGAGTTTTCATAATACAAGATGAAAATGTTCTAGAAATCTGTTGCATAATACCATGAATGATGTATAGTTACCAACACTTATTGTGCAGTGAACGTTATTAAGAGGGTAAATTTATGTTGACTGTTCTTTTACAACTAAAAAACGAAACAAAAACATGATGAGAGCAAGGACCAGGATGATGGAATGACTTACCCAAGGTCGTGAACTAGCTAGTGCTGGGACTAGAATGCAGGCTGGCCAAGTCCAGATCATTGACCTTTTTCCTGCACCTTGCCAACTTCTTGTCCTGAGTTCTGTCTTATTTGTAATACCATTTTAGAGACTTGAGATGGCCTTTAGTGAGGACTGCTCTGAGGGGAGAGTCAACTCTTTATTGACCACGATGGCTCTGTTTAAAACATGGCCTTGTATCTTCGTGAGGCTTGCCCAGCAAGCTTCCATAATTGAGTTCCTAATTTTACAGCAAGCAATCACACATTCACATTGTGCTCAGCTTTTGCTGCCTTTCAATTATGGAGCTCAAGCCCCTTCGGAGGCAGTTAAGATTCATGGTTTGCTTACTACATGAAATGACAGCTATATTATAGAATGAAAAGTGCGAGGCCTGGGAAGGTCAAAGGGCCTATCTAACATTACAATGCCATCATTAAGGGGAACACGCTTTAAGGTCAAATTATTTAAAACTTTTCTGCCCCCTCCCTCACTTCAGCCTGATGGTTGCCTGTCTCATTCCCCAGCAGTGGGAAGTGAGTAAAATACAGAAACACAGAAGTATTAGTCCCAGCATTATCTTTTGCCCTTGGAAATGGCCTCCTTGCCTCCGTGGGAAAGATATCAAGTGTTTCCTCGATTCTAAGGACAACATTTTTTTTTTTGCAAATTTTCGTAATTTGGGGTGACTGAGGCTCTGAGGTGAGGCAGGGCATGGGAACCTCTTTCCAGAGCAGGAATGTGGGCAGGTTACAATAAGCAGCTCCTACAAATGGAAGTGAACAACCAAAAGCGCCGGGAGTCATAATTCCATCTGCGCTGAGGCAGTCATAACTCATGGTTTCCTGAACACTCCAGACGCTCCGGAGGGTAATTAGGGCTGCTTTCTCAGGGGCCCATGTGCCCTAAATGGGGTCCAGTTGGACCGACAGACCCCCCCCTTCCCCCCACACTTGGAATTGAGACTGGGCACCTGGTCAGCCAGCCTCCTGGTTCAGCTCAGGTTCTGGGTTTAGGAAACGAGACGCTGCCAGCCCTTCACCGTCTTCCCGGAGGGTGTGCTTCCTCTGGGTGAACCTGTCAAAGTTGGCTTCCAGGAGGACAGCCACTTGCTCACCACTCAGACAAGCGGTGGCCGCGTGGGGAGGGCCCGGCGTGAGCGCTGCCCCCGCGTGGGAGCCGCATGGACCCCGACGCCAGGCCTCTGAACGGGGCAAGGGAGCGTCTGCTGGGGCCTCCTGGACCCCTGGGACCCCAGCATTTTAGGGCTCCCTGCGCCCCGCCGGATCTCCCGCCTGGCATTCCGCTCCCCGGGGCGGGCACGCTGATGTCCCTTCTCCAGCCTCCAGCCTGGCCCTGACCTCTGGGTCCGCAGGTTGGCACGGATTTATAACCCTGAGCTGCTTTTTATCTCTTCGGGAAGTAGACGTTTTGCTTGGGAAGTTTTTCAATTTCCTCCTGGCCTGGACGAAACCGCTCAGATTTCCAAGGCCGAGCTTCCCCTCTCCTCCTGCCTGGGAGGCTCATTCCGCCTGCAGACAGGCCTTGAGGGTGGAGCAGACAGGCCTTCCTGACAAGCCTCCCCCTTCCCAAAATGCATATGAGGGGCGGGGGCACAACCACGGCCAGCCATCAGCCCTCCCTAAACGGCCCCTCCAAAGCGACCACAAATTCTCCTAAGCCACAATCTCCCAGGACAGGGCCCCAAAGCAGCACCTTCCCCCAGCAGCCCCCGTGGTTCTGAAACACCCCAAAGTTCCATTCCCACTGCTGTAGTCACTGTACAGTAGACAGAACGGGGTGAAGCGAATCTTAGTCCTCCTGCCTTTAATCCTCCTGAAACTTTATAGCATCATTCACAAGAAAAAAAAAAAAAAAGATGAACCCAGGACAGTCCAACAACAGCATATATCAGGCTTCTCACCAATAACATTGATGACTTTTTTTTTTTGCAGAGAAGTTTTCATCCAATTGCACACACATCTTTTTCCCCCCCTCCATAAATTCCCCTCCTCTAATCCCCATACTCACCCTCCCACGCAGTTTTCCCTCTTAGACACGATGTCATCTGAAAGTCAGGGAAAGCGGTAAAGTCAAGGCATCCCTTTTATACCTTGGTGAATATCTTTCGTTTTGATGGCTCTTTTATCCTGAATCGCTTCACCCACTTCATATCCCAGGATAACTTCACCCACCACTGAAGTACCGCCAGCCGGCTCAGGAGGGGAAAGTGGCAGCTGTTGCTCTGTTTTAGGCAGGAAGTGAAGAAGAACATGATATTCAATTAAAACTGCAGGGGGAATTCAGCGAGACAGCAGGGTCTAGTGGAGACCAATGGCCTGGGAGATCAGCCGGTCTGAGTTCTCCCCCCAGTCTCTGCCACCAGCTCCTGGGGGTGACCTTGGGCCTGTCACTAAAATGTTCTGGGCCTTCGTTTCATCTGAAAAATGGTGGTGATGATACCTGCATCCTCACAGGGATAGTTATGAGGATTAGGGAGATTAGGAAAATAAACAGGGCTCTTTTGATCCCTTCAAAGTCAGCAGCAAAGGATGGATGGATGCAGAAAGCCATCTTAGGCTGAGTGGATTCGGCTGCCAATTACAGGATGTGATCTGAGGTGTAATGAAAAGGCGGCTAGAGCCGGGATGCCTCTCCCACCAGCCCGCAAAGCTGCTCTGAAATCCCACTGTTGAAAAGACATGCAAAGAGCTGGGTTCAAATATGAATGTGACCTCTAGGAGCGACAGCACATCCACAGCCTTCTCCTGAGCTAGCTGGAACAGTTTGCCAGTTTCCAAGGAGAAAAAAGGGTCCTGAGTGAGTGAGACATTTGAACAAGGCCATGTTATTGGAGGAGAGTTTAGTACAAAGAGAGCGAAATTAGCATCAGCATGATGGTGGTTAGGGACGTGGGGAGGGGAGTGATACTACAGAAGCTGGTTTTTAAAAACACTGTAATCAGTGTTAGGTTACTGATAACAGTATGTTATCAATATTATTATAATGTTATTGATAACAGTAAGATCGCCCTGATGAAGTAATGTTACCTGATGTCTATTCTCTCTGTAAGATGCTGTATGTGTCCTTTCTTATCCAGTTTTGCTCTTCATATGTCCGTGCTCACTCGCTTCAGTTGTGTCCAACTCTTTGTGACCCCATGGATGGTAACCCACCAGGCTTCATGGGATTCTCCAGGCGAGATTGCCATGCCATCCTCTAGGGGAACTTCCTGATCCAGGGCTCAAACTCGGGTCCCTTACATTTCCTGCATTGGCAGGCAAGTTCTTTACTACTAGCGCCACCTGGTAGCCATCCTACACGTGTCTGTTCAGCACACCAGGAAGAAGAATGGTACTGCAGAAAGCTTTATGAAGATGATGACTGCGGTTGTGCTGACCGGTATTAGTATTATCGTTTCCACACACACGTCAGGCATCACACCACCGAGGGCGATTAAATCCTGGGGGCTTGAGTTGGAGTCCCAGCTCTATCACTTTGTTCGGGGGCCCTGAATATTTGAGCTTTCTGAAACCCAGTTTCACCATTTGGAAAATTAACAGACCTGCTTCACAGCTCTTTCCAGAGGATCGAATGATGTGGTGTAAAGTGCAAAAGGCGTCTGTATATGACAGAGGGCAATTCAAAGGGGAACTCTTGTCTCAGTCAGAGTAGGCTAGGTTACACCACAGTAAGAAGTAGCCCGTGACACCAGCATTCTATGGCTTAAAGCAGTAAGGGTTGATTTCTTCCTCCTGCTACAGGTCCACCACAAGTCAGCCTGGGGACACTCTGCTCACTGTAGTCGCAGTGGGACACAGGCAGAACCGCAACCTCTAGGTCAGAGGTCAAAAAGGAAGTGCCCTTGGCTCTTAAAGTTTCTGCTGCTCCTTCTTTAACCCAAGAAAGTCACAGGGCCCTATGGACTTCAGGTAGGCAGGGGATTGCAGTCCTACCGTGTGTCAGAAGAAGGGAGACCTAGGGCAGGCATGGTCACTGCTCTACAAGGCTGGGTAAGATGTCATCCTTGCATTCAAGGAGCTTACCCAGAACTAACCTCTAGAGCACGCCCCAGACGCTCCAGAAACAGCTCCAGAAGAGCACATGCGCATTCTGCCCTGGATTTCCACCCTTGCCCCCACTTCCTCCCAGCCTTCTCAGGCACTCATTTCCATCTCAGGAATGCCTTTGCGAAAGGAAGCTAGAACACCTCCTGCTTCCTTGGCCTCTGCCACACTGATTGTAAAATCACCTCAAGGCCTTTCTTTCAGAGCTGGAGTCCTCCCTTTGTCCTTCATCTAGACTGCATGGGGAGGTGCCCAGGCGGCAGGCCTCTCAGGACAGCCTCCCCTGGCTGCAGCTAATTGCACCAGGTTTGAAGCACAGCCCGTCCCTTGCCTCCCGCCCCTCCTGCGCCTGATGCAAGCTGACCTTCCCTTGGCCCAAGCTTGGAGCTGGTATTTTGCCTTTGGGGAAGAAGCAGGCAAACTTAGGTCAGGCTTTGCCCCTCCCAGTCTCCCTTAGAACCAGTTTCCAGCTCTCCGAGTGTAGACATCTCCCACATCCCCTTCTCCATCATCCAGAGATTTCTAGCATGGCTTGAGATTCAGCAAAGTTTTCCCTCCTTCCTCTTGAGTCATGTCCCTTCTCCTAAGCATTTCAGTTGGGACCCAGAAAGAAAATGAAAGGGTTTAATGTAATATTCTTAGTAATAATAATAAGCATAATAGCTTACTGTGTGCCAGGCTCTGAGTACATTAAAGTATTAAGTCATTAAATATTCACAACAACTCTACGAAATCGGGACAATTTTCTCATTTTCGATATGAATAGGAAACAAACCCAGAGAGGTGAAGTATCTTGTCCAAGGCCACGCAGCTAGTAAGGGAAAGAGTTGGGATTTAACCCAAGCAATCTGCATGGTTAAAGCCCATGCAGACCGTTTTCCATAATGGTAGTTATTTATACAGTGTTTGAGAGAGGTGTTTGATAGACTGGAAGGCTGATTCACTTGTCGAGGCCTTCCCAAGATATTATGAGGTCATCACTGCCCTCTGGTGGTCATTGGTGAGCATTGCCACTCAAAATGCACTGACCCTAACCCTCTGGCAAAGAGCTTCACAAAATTCAGAGTGAACTGGCAAATAAACGTTCACATGCCACATTGTCGTATTGACTATTTCCCTCTGGCTTGGTGTGTTTTACATTTGTTTTCCCCCTGGAGAAAAAAGAAGGAAGAACAAAAAACACACGGGCAACTCTCCACCTCTGTGAGAATAAGCAGAAGAAAACCACAATTATGTAACTATCAAATAACAAGTCTATGTGTTTATTGTCATGGAATTTGTGATGTAGCATAGATGCCCATGGAATGTCATCCTAAACAGATGCAAAAGCACATTTTCAGTCATTTATAACTAAGTTAAGGTGAAATTCTTGCTTTAATTAATCAGGGTATTCTTCCACTATAAAAGGTTGCATGCAAGAAGATTCTTATTTTTAAAGTTCAGCCATTTTGGATTATCTTCGTTCAAATAGAAATCCGAGGTCATGTTTTGTTTTGGTGTAGAAGGAAGAAGGTGATCATTTCTGACGGACTTGTAATCGGACAGCTTGGCCTGAGAAACCGTTTCAATAGTGACTACAATTGTGGAGTGGGCTTCCCTGGAGGCGCTAGTGGTGAAGAACCTGCCTGCCAATGCAGGAGACATAAGAGATGCAGGTTCAATCCCTGGGTCGGGAAGATCCCCTAAAGAAGGACATGGTAACCCACTCCAATATTCTTGCCTGGAGAATCCCATGGACAGAGGAGCCTGGTGGGCCACAGTCCATGGGGTTGCAAAGAGTTGGACACTAGCATGCATGCACACACAGTTCTGGAGCTTCTTATTAAACTCCAGCCAAAAGGACCCCTCAGAGAAGGTGATCCAGTAAGTCTTTATGGGGAGGAGAGGGAGAGAGAGGGAAGCATGAAGGGGGACATGTGTTCCTACTTGTAGCCACAAAAACCTGGTCTGGTCCTGGAAGCTGTGCCCTGGAAATCGCACAGATGAAGCACCTGGTAACACGTGGGAGGCCTGAGGAGTCAGGGCTTCTGGAGGCTGGGTTTTCAGCCCCCAGATGCAGAATCATTAGGCCTGTCAGCTCTTAACTTGGCTAAAGTGTCCCTCCTTGAGAAGATTGAGTAAGTTATGCATGCACAGGGCATTAGTCACACCAACAGCAAATCCTTCATCAATCAGAATTCCTCTGTGTATTTTTCAGTTCCTGCCAACACACCTTGTTCAGATCAATGTGGAAAATCACAGGAAAACTGCTGATAAGAAGTGTTAGTAAGGCAGAGCTACCTTCACACACTTAGGATCTGCACTTAGCCCCACCCACAGGTCATGCCTGGACCATGAACATTGATATCCTATCCTTGGGTAACCTCTCTGGTCCATGTCCAGACCATTGTCTTGATATGGGCCATGTGCATATCCATTGTTCCTTACTGCTGCTCTATCCCGTGGTCCCAATTTGCATTCAACTGCCCAGTGGCAAGTTCCACCCAGTTGTCCCCCAGCCCCCTTGCTCAGCATGTCCAAAGCGGACCCACATATCCCATCCCTGCTGCCTCTCCTGGACGTCTTCAATTTATTTTACCAGTTTCACCATCTCCCTGTGATTCCAGATCAAACCCTGAAACTCATCAACTTTGCTTCATGCTCTTGTCCCACCCACTGGACCTAGTCACCTGCTGAGATCGCTCACATCTGCCCTCTACTTCTGGTTTCCCACTCTTATCACCTCAGATGGCATGATGCACTGGAGTATGCAGAGTCAAACATGGGTTCAAATCCCAGCTCTGTTCTTTATTATATGTAGGAGTGTGGACTTTACTTAATATAATCAAGCCTCATTTGTACAATGGAAGATTGATGATGAGTTCAAGGTGGGTAATCTAGGTTAAATATCTGGCATGGGGGGGAGGTGCTCAGTATATGTTATTTCTCTTTTTTTCCATTCAGGCCTTGTTTCTCACCAGAACTAAATTGTGCATGCTAAGTCACTTCCGTCCTGTCCAGCTCTCTGCAACCCTGTGGCTTGTAGCCCACCAGGCAACCCTCTCCAAGGGATTCTCCAGGCAAGAATACTGGAGTGGGTTGCTATGCCCTCCTCCAGGGGATCTTCCCCACCCAGGGATTGAACTCACATCTCTTTAGGTATCCTGAATTGGCAGGCAGGCTCTTTACCACTAGCTCCACCTGGGAAGCCCAGGGCTAACTTGACAGCCTCCTAATTATCCCTTGCTCCTTTGCTCTCAAACACTAGTGTGGATTGAACACTTCCTATTGGCCAGACACTAGACTCTCCACTCGACTGAGCAACTTCACTTTCACTTTTCACTTTCATGTGCTGGAGAAGGAAATGGCAACCCACTCCAGTGTTCTTGCCTGGAGAATCCCAGGGACGGGGGAGCCTGGTGGGCTGCCGTCTATGGGGTCGCACAGAGTCAGACACGACTGAGGTGACTTAGCAGCAGCAGCAGCAGCAGACTCTCCACTAGGAAGAGAAACATTAAACAATTCCACAGGATGCTGCCCCCATGAAGCTTGCAGTCCAACAGAGAAAGTTAGATTCTCTCCTTCCAACAATTTATTTTCACTCTTCTGACAAATGAATCTTGCTAAAGCACAGATCACTCATGTCATTTCCCTCCTCAAGACCATCAATGGCTCCCCACTTCCCATCTCATGAGATATACATTCCTTTGCCTACACTCAGGTCCTCCTTAGTTAATAAGGGCCTTACCTCCTCTTGCAGCCTAATTTCCTCCACCCCACAGACCCTCCTTTCTGTCCAAGCAGAGCAACTTGCCAGTTCCACAGTAGAGTAGATAATTATCTTTTTTAACATGTCTATTATAATGTCCTTCCTGTTGGGAGAAATCCCCATGACTGAAAATCTTGGTGAGAAGCAGGACTCTCTTCCCACAGAAGTGGGAGCACACAGTTTCTTTTTCCCACTCCAACGGCTACTGAGATACAGGCAAAAGACCAAGGCCAGGACAGTCCAAAACCCTACTCAGGATTCTGATTTTTGAGGGAGTGACATGGCATCAGATGAGACACTTTAAGGTTTTAACTGAAAAGATCTTAAGGAAGAGAATATTTACAGAAGTATGGTCAGGGTTAAGGAGGTTAAAAATATCACCACCGGGGATTGGCAATGCCCTTGGGATGTATTTATAAAGACAAATCTAGATAAAAATTTATGTCTCTCCCCCCCACCCCGCCCCCTGCCGATTTTAAAAATTGTGGCAGTTTTATAACTTGATCAGCAAATATGAAGAATCACATAAGAATATATTCTCAGCTTTTTTTGCACACAGAGGAAAGGGCATCATTTCCGCCTGTGACTTTCATTCAAGCATCTGGAAGTGATCCTCGTTGTTAGCTTGATTAATAGACTGAAGCTACTAAATGACATCAGGACGAGACAAATTCCTTAGCATGATGTAGAAAAAAGAACTCAAAGACCTAAAGAGAAGGGAATGCTGGAGTGGATTTGCATGTTTGATCCGCACCCCTCGTCTGCAACCCGCTCCAGTATTCTTGCCTGGAGAATTCCATGGACAGAAGAACCTGGCGGGCTATGGTCCACGGGGTCATAGAGAGTTGGACATGACTGACTGACTGAGTACACATTACCATGATAAGAAGAAGAGCTGACGTGTAATAAGAATACACAGGAATCCCTCCTTGGTTGAGGGATTGAGATCCTGCATGCAAGTTACATGGCCAAAAAAAGAAATTTTTTTTTAGCCAAAGTTAACTGATTCTGAATTTCCATGAGTGCATGGATTATCCTATTTGCATAACTAAAAATAACGTTCACCGTAAGAGACTGTGTTGTTGTTTGGTCCCTAAGTCATGTCTGACTCTTTTGAGACCCCATGGACTGTAGCCTGCCATGGACTGTAGTCCTCCAGGCTCCTCTGTCCAAGGGGTTCTCCAGGCAAGAATACTGAAGTGGGTTGCCATTTCCTTCTCCAGGGTACCTTCCCGGACCTCTGCAGTCATATGGCTGCTAGATGGTAGATATTCTTTCCTCCCTGAGTTCCCTCAGGGCTCACCAGCTCGCTGTTGGCAGTGGTTGCAATTACTGACAACTGTGACATCTTTGTTGCATTTGCAGGTAGATTCTTTATCACTGAGATACCAGGGAAGCCCAAGAGACTATAGATTGGCCCAGTTTTGGATAGGATTAACATGTGGCCAGGGGGGAGCAACGCTGAAACACCACTGCTCTCTCAATTCCTGACTCCCTTCAGGGATCCAGAGGCCCAAGGACTGTGGATGAGAGCACCACTTTGACACAGGCAGATGATTAGACACCAGATTAGACATGTCTGGAGCTGCTGTGCTTGACCACCATCTGCCTTTCAGCAAAGCCAGCATGTCTAAGTTGTTGGGAAGGAACCACTGGGATAAATGAACTTGAAGAGCTTAATTTAACTGGTCACAAGGAAAATGCATTTTTTTTTTCCTTCTTGATGTCGCATATTTATGTCCAACCAAAATGATCAGTTTAGTGACAGAATTAAGACGTTCAATCTATGAACCCCAAAGTGATAGCATGCCCTGCTGACTCACAACTGACCTTAGTATGCAGTAATATTCCTCATACCCAGAGGGACTTGCACGTGGGACGATTTCACTTCTGTCAGACTCAACCCATCAGATCATGAAGAATCATGGTGTAAGAGAACTCAGGCCACAATCTTAGAGGTCTCTTTCCTATTGATGAAGAAGGAATTTCCACAGACAGTTTACTGTGGAAGATCTTCCTCTTGGTAGAGTAATGAGTGCAATTCTGTGCTTGGGTAAGTATTCAGTACATTGACAATGAAGACAAGTTTGCCCTGTTGGAAAACTGGTGGTAAAGCTAAAAGCCCTGACTCAGCTAAAAGCTTGAACCGTTTTGATAAACTAAATTGAAAATGTCTCTCTTAGGTCCTGCTGTCTAAAAGTTATCAAATATAATTAAGTAGCTAGCTTCCAGATCTTGTGACTGAGAAATGGAACATTTCCTGCCATGTCAATAAACAAAACACTTCAGAGTCATCAACAACTGCAGCCACTGCCAACGATGAGCTGGTGAGCCCTGACGGGAACACAGGAAGGAAAAAATACCTGCCATCCACCAGCCACGTGACTGCAACCACTCCCCATGGTGAGCCCTGAGGAAACTCAGGATGTGAAAATACAAGATACTGGCTCCAGATAGCTGAGGTGCCTATCAGAGGAATGATTGCAGTGAGCCCAGACTCTTGCATCTTCCCATACATGGAAAAGCGTAAACTCCTTAATCGGGAATATTGGTTTTCTTTAACTAACAATCATCTTTCGACATTCAGACTAACTGCCCTCTGTGACAAACTTCTATATAACCTGGCTGTCCCCCCAAACCCCTTGCCTCCTTGGAGCAGCTCTCTTAAGGTAACTTGAAATGCTGCTTCCCAGACGTAAGTCCTAAAAATTCTCACCAAATAAAATGTAACTCTCAAATTTAGGTTCTGAATATTTCTTAAGTCTACATGACCAAGTGTCTGACTTGAGCTAACCACTATGACAGAAAGTAACAATAGACAGAAAAACACATAAAGAAGTTTGGTTCATTAGGAAGGACTCTGCAATAACATCTTGAGGACACAGCATGACTATTCATCCTAGTTTCCCAAAGATCCCTAAAGACCTTTTACCAGGGTAACTGGGTACTGGGGAAAGATGTCATTTTGACACTGACTCTAAGCTAACAAATTCTTAGAGGTTACAGAGGGGGCTTGGGGAGGTGATATGATGAGTGACATTTTGTCCAAATCCACCTTGAATGCAGCTTAGTGAGATCCCAAGCATATCCTGATTATTTCACCAGCCCCTGGATATATAGTTAAAATTAATATTTTTAACACTTAGAAAAATCCTGATCTGTAGGATAAGATGATCTCATGGTAGGAAAAAACCAAAGAAGATCCAAAGAGCCCTACCAAAATGGTAAAAAAAGAAGCAGTACCAATAGTCATGTATGGATGTGAGATTTGAACCATTAAGAAGACTGAGTGCCAAAGAATTGATGCTTTTGAACTGTGCTGTTGGAGAAGACTCTTGAGAGTCCCTTGGACTGCAAGGAGATCCAACCAGTCAATCCTAAAGGAAATCAATCCTGAATATTTATTGGAAGGACTGATACTGAAGCTGAAGCTCCAATACTTTGGTCAACTGATGTGAAAGGAAGACTCATTAGAAAAGACCCTGATGCTGGGAAAGACTGAAGGCAGGAGAAGAGGATGACAGATGATGAGATGGTTGGATGGCATCACTAACTCAATGGACATGAGTCTGAGCAAACTCCAGGAGTTGGTGATGAACGGGGAAGCCTGGCATGCTGCAGTTCATGGGGTCACAAAGAGTCAGACAGGAATGAGCAACTGAGCTGAACTGATAGCATTCCTGGGTTAGGGGAGGAAGATACTCATATAAATTATTGTTACTTGAAAGATGCAAGGAGTATGCAGCTCAATTCCAGAAAAATAAATGACCCAATCAAAATATGGGCCAAAGAACTAAACAGACATTTCTCCAAAGAAGACATACAGATAGCTAACAAACACATGAAAAGATGCTCAACATTACTCATTATCAGAGAAATGCAAATCAAAACCTCAATGAGGTACCATTACACACCAGTCAGGATGGCTGTTAGCCAAAAGTCTACAAGCAATAAATGTTGGAGAGGGTGTGGAGAAAAGGGAACCCTCTTACACTGTTGGTGGGAATGCAAACTAGTACAGCCGCTATGGAGAACAGTGTGGAGATTCCTTAAAATCTGGAAATAGAGCTGCCATATGACCCAACAATCCCACTTCTGGGCATACACACCGAGGAAACCAGATCTGAAAGAGACACGTGCACCCCAATGTTCATTGCAGCACTGTTTATAATAGCCAGGACATGGAAGCAACCTAGATGCCCATCAGCAGATGAATGGATAAGGAAGCTGTGGTACATATACACCATGGAATATTACTCAGCCGCTAAAAAGAATTCATTTGAATCAGTTCTGAGATGGATGAAACTCGAGCCCATTATACAGAGTGAAGTAAGTCAGAAAGATAAAGACCATTTACAGTATACTAACACATATATATGGGATTTAGAAAGATGGTAATGATAACCCTATATGCAAACAGAAAAAGAGACACAAATGTACAGAACAGACTTTTGAACTCTGTGGGAGAAGGCGAGGGTGGGATGTTCTGAGAAAATAGCATTGAAACAAGTATACTATCAAGGGTGAAACAGACCACCAGCCCAGGTTGGATGCATGAGACAAGTGCTCAGGGCTGGTGCACTGGGAAGACCCAGAGGGATGGGATGGGGAGGGAGGTGGGAGGGGGTATCAAGATGGGGAACACATGTAAATCCATGGCTGATTCATGTCAGTGTATGGCAAAAACCACTACAATATTGTAAAGTAATTAGCCTCCAACTAATAAAAATAAATGGAAAAAAAAAAGAAAGATGCAGGAGTAGTGATTCTCCAAAATAAGGATAATAATGCTATTCACCTCATAGAGATATTGCAATCATTAAAAGAGTTAATACATGTGCCTGGCACACTATAGTTGCTCAATGAAACTTAGCTACTATTTCCATAAATATTGATAATTATAAATCCTATTTTAGTCTGCATGGGGGTGTTCAGAGAACACTGAGATCTTGAAGAATCACTATAGATTAAGCATAATCAGGTAGTAATAGGCCCTGGAAAGCAGACATTAACAGGGATTCTGGAATTTAGGTAAGAGAATAAAAGGTAAATCCATCCCAATTCAAAGACTTTCCACCTCAAACTTCTCTTAGGGGTTCAGCAGTCTGGGGCACATCAGGATGTCTCCTTTGAGGTAAAGGGGTGTCACTGTACTTCACACCTCCTACTAAGAGGCCTTGGGATTGAGAGGCTGGGTGGCCTGTTTCAAGTCGGTGTTGAGGCTACCAGACCAAGGTGGCATTTCCCTCCTCCTATGGATGTTCTGAAAATACATTCAAGAGACAGGCCTGGGAGGTGGGGAATGAATTGGGAGATGAGGATTGACATATATACACTATTGATACTATGCATAAAATAGATGGGCTTCCCAGTTGGTGCTAGTGGTAAGCAACCTGCCTGCCAATGCAGGAGACCTAAGAGACACGAGTTCAATCCCTGGGTCAGGAAGATCTCCTGGAGGAGGACAGGGCACTCCAGTATTCTTGCCTGGAGAATCCCATGGACAGAGGAGTCTGGCGGGCTACAGTCCATGGGGTGGCCAAGAGTCAGACATGACTGAAGCGACTTAGCATGCATGCATGCATAAATAGATAACAAATGAGACCCTACTGTATAACTCAGGGAACCCTACTCAGTGCCCTGACTTACAAGGGAAGGAAATCCAAAAAAGAGGGGATGTATGTATACACAGGGTTTACCACGTTGCTCAGTCAAAAAGAATCAGTCTGCCAATGCAGAAAATGCAGATTCGATCCCTGGGTCTGGAAGATCTCCTGGAGAAGGAAATGGCAACCCGCTCCAGTATTCTTGCCTGGGCAATCCCATGGGTAGAGGAGCCTGGAAGGCTACAGTCCATGGAGTCACAAAAAAGTTGGACACAACTTAATGACTAAGGAACAAATATGTATACGTATAGCTAATTCACTTTGCTATAGAGTAGAAACTAACACAATATTTGTAAAGCACCTATAGTCCAACAAAAGTCAACTTTTTAAAAAAGAGATAGGCCTGTAGTTCATCTGGGTTTGCATTCACAAGTTCCATGGGATGGTAGTGAACAAAGAAGCTGGTGTTAATGGGTGAACCCTCCCCATGGCTATTCCTCCAGGGCTTAGTAGAGCGGAAGTAGGCAAAAACACCTAGCTCCTGAACTTTCCCTGGAAGGGATTTGACAGCATACTTCACAAACTGTTGTTGACTGAGGGTCTGACTTCTAAATAGCATGCCTCTGAGTGTTGACTGAAATCCTCCAGGGAGCCCAAAACACCAGTGGACACTTTGGCCCATCTTCTCCCTCCAGCTCACTCCAACAATGTTAACTAAGTCACCAGTATTGACTTTTCCTGTTGTGAGACCAACAGTCTTCTAGGAAGAGGTAGTTCCATCCCCCTGGTTCCCAGCATGAAGATGCCCTGAAGCAGAGTTGCAAAAGTCCGTGTAGTGAGTGATAAACTTCTGTTGCTTGTTACTATGGCATTACTTAGCATTACTTATGCTAGCTGATACTCCCTCCTTACCCAGAAGCGGTATGCTCTATGGAATGCTAAGATGGCTTAGGCAGTATGTAATTACAGGGCCAGTTTGTTGTGCTTTTCTGCAGGTGGAGAATCCAGTGAAAACCAATGAGTATATTATGCAATTTTTCCCACGTTATGATTAGAGAACTGAGAAGTGGATGTAGAACCTAACTGAAAATTTTGCTTCTCCTCTCTGAAGCTCTAGCCTCTGTCATTGTAGAGGTTATTATAAGCAGGAGAAGACTACTTCCCCCAAGGAAACCAACAATAACCACGTGGACTAGGAAGCTGAGTATGCCGCCCAACCATCCCACTGGATGAACAGGCAAGAGAGTCGCCATTTGCGAGGCTCTTGCCAGCTGTCTTCTGGTTGGGTCCTACCAGGGAGCAATGACTGGACACTGGAAAGTGAGCAGGGAAAAGGACAAATGTGTGCTGTTTTCAGGTGCTGGAGGTGTCTTTCCAGCAGATAGCAATAGACACCTGTACACTCTTGAGTCCGTAGACAGGTGCAGCCTTGCAGCATGAAGGAGATTTCCTGGTCCCTGCCATGAAGTTTGGTGCCCTCTGCATGGTCCCAGAACTAACCACGCAGCATCCCCTTGACAAACCAGCATTCTCATGTGGCACTTCCTCCCCAGGATGTCCCAGCACCAGCTGTGGGGCCCTGTGTTCCAGGACAACCCAGTGGCTTCTGCTCTGCGGCAGTCCCGCTGGCTGGAGGCACTCCTGGCGGTGGGGAGGAGGAGTTGTCCACTGTGGATGAAACCACTTCCTCTTCTTTGTTTCTGCAGCCATAGGAATGGAAACTTCTTCCTCCAGCTATGATTCTCAGCATTGCCTGGCCTTCTTGATTTTATCTTCTTGACCGATTTCATGTTTTTGCAAACAATTCCCTGAATGAAATCCTTAGACATGTTTAGCTTGGTATAGTTTTGCAGATTGGACCCCAAATGATACACTATCCATTTCAGAAGGCACATTCTGGGACATGCCTGGTGGTGCAATGGATAAGAATCTGCCAGCCAATGCAGAGGACAAGGGTTCAGTTTCAACCCCTAGTCCAGGAAGATCCCACATGCTGCAGAGCAAGTAAGCCCACACACCACAGTTCCTGAGGCTTCATGCCTAGAGCCTCTGCTCTGCAACAAGAGAAGCCTCTGCCAGCTCAGAAGTCACCACAATGAGAAGCCTGCACACCACACCAAAGAGTGGCCCCACTCGCCACAACCAGAGAAAGCCTGTGCAAAGCCAATGAACACCCAGTGCAGCCAAAAATAAGTAAATAAATAAAATTATGTATATATATATTTAAAAAGCACATTCTGAATGCCCTCTCCTCCTTGAAGTCTTATCTCTTCTCCCAGCCCAAAGTTATCTATGAACTATTCGCAATTATTTAACACTTTTTGAACATCTTTAGACATTTGTAGTTTTCCATCTTGTATAGAATTCACTTGTTTTATCCCACTCGATTTCCCATAGATGGTAAATACATTGAAAGCAATCACCGCATTGCAGCCATCACTTTATCTCCTACAGCAACTAGCTCAGTACCATGAACTCAGTTCGCGTTCTGAGAAAATATTATTTGATGTGAATTGCTGTTCCAAATGGTAACCCTAAGATCTTACCATTATCATCAGCCATCAAGATCGTATTGCCTTGGCTGTACTGTCTTCGTTGTACTCATAGTGATGATTAAATTTGGAGTTTAAAAAAAATAACTGAGGTTAAATTACAAAAAAATATATTCATAATTCCCCAAACTGAAATGGAAGTATTTGTATACCCTATTTCCTGCCTTACACTCATTCATCCATACACATAAAACAGTGCTGTCTGAAAACATTTAGCTCATTTTAACTTCATATTGATGATGAGAAATAGAAATTGATACACTTTGAGTACACACAGTACTAAAAGGCAGAGTTTGGGCTCCTATCCAAAATACTAACTTCAAAGTCAAGTATTCTTTCTCACCTTTTGTCTAAAGATGGGGTTCTGGAAAGTCAAGGCTCATATTTCTCTAAGTCATTTCTCCCTGCGAATGAACGCCACCACTAGACAACCAGATTTCCATGTTTTACGCAAAGGCACAAAATAACAGATTATTTTTATTCCTCTTTCCTATGAAATAAAGGGGGAAATGACCATTTAATTCTTCTGGCTTAGAGAATGTGGGCAATCGTGTTGTCAATTTCACAGTTCATTGCTTGAACATTTATTAGATTAGCACCGGTTTAGAAATGCACCACTGAGCCTCCCCATAGCTTGGCAGTCGCTTTTTGATTGCTTTTTGGAATTGTGCTGCCTGTTCTCCCAAGACTACGACCAAGGTTTAGCGAGTTAAAACTGAAATGCTGCAGGCAGAAACTGAATCCAATCCAGGCAAGGCTCAAGTTATTACTTTTTCCCACCTGTTTATTGTTCGGTTTTTCATTGGTGCCACTTCTTGTCTCGGGGGCTGATGTTATAGAAGCAGATCTCCTTTCTCAGAGCAACATTTATGTCTTGGTAGAGAGGGGAGACTCATTCCATCACTAGCCCTGTATTGGCCCCCAAGCACCTGAAAATATAGCTCCAGTAATTGATCTTGGGTTTGGGTGGAAAAGACCTGTTCGGTGGCCCAGCTATATGAAGTGCTATTTGAAGGGTACTGAGAATGTCCAGGCAAAAGTGTCATTCTCTACATTACACCCCTTGGTTTACATTGTGGTTGATGCCTAAATTCCACCAACAAGTCATTTTTTCCTTTCCATTGGGTTTTTGAGTCCTTATTCCTGAGAAATTATCATGTTGATTTTGCTTGTCTGATCATACTCAATCCTCCTATCTGAGCAGGTAGTTTAGGTTCTAGAACCCGAAACACAGAGTACTTAGGATATTGCCTGGTGGTAAATCCTCCAACAACAGAAGTCATTACTGTCATTGTTGTCATCATTACTATTATTAGATATGTTTTGTTACCCAGATCAGCTAATCGTGATGGCTGATATTTATCACACACATACTATTCTAGGTTTACTCTAGATACTACTTTGCTATTGAATCGTTGCAACCACACTATGAAATAGGTACTAATATTTGCCTCAGTTTTAAGGGTGAGGAAATGGAGCCAGAGACTTAAAGTACCTTTCCCAAAGCTGAAGGCCTAGAAAGGGGCAAACCCAAAATTCAACTGTTGGCACCCTTAATAGTGTAAGAATTGAAGGGAGCCGCTGCAAGATGAGTCTACCAGACATGTCACCTACTCCTGTGAGAGTATCTCCCATATAGCCTACCTAAAAAATACTGAAAGAGATTTGTCTAGACAAAAGGGGAAAGTCAAAGGCTTGGGTCATTGAGGAGAGGTATAGGCCCTCTATCTCTCCCAAACTTTCAGAATAGGGCACATAATATCTGGAAGAGCCTCCTGGTGTCAACTGGAAAAAAAAAAAAGCACAATGTGAGAGATGTGAGTTAAGTTCTATTTGGGGCAAAATGATAATTATAGCCTGGGAGACAGCATTTCAGATTGGTCTGAGAAATGGCTCCAAAGAGGCAGGGGAAAGGTCAGTATACATGTGATTTTGGTGAAAGGAGAGCACATGCAATCAAGCACACATTTTTACAGAAGGTTACCACTAGTCACAAGGAGCAGATGTCACCATGAAGGATTTTAAATATGAGGCAATATAAGAATTGAGCTCATAAAATGTTATCCTGAACACGTCTATCTGAAGACCTGTTCTGTCAGTCTTTCCCAGAGCACAGGGTGTCTCGTTCCTGATCTCCACCCTGAACACCTTTCAGGGGATGCTGGCAGTCAGCGGTCATAGCAGATCGGGATTTAGTCCTTGCAGAGGTAGATGGCCCGTGCCAGTTTGTAGCTGGCCCTGGGCTGAGCACCTGAAGGCAGAGGTGCATTGGGAATATGGCTCTTGGTGTTCTCTTTGTTCACAGCCAGTGTGTGCAGTGGGTGACTCCCTGGGGGTGTGTTTAGGCTTATGCACAACTTCCAGCCCTCACCTATAGATCTCTCCTATGCTCTGCCACTCAAGGAAGCACACTGGAAATTAAGTGAATTAAGTTATGTCTTTGGACCAAATAACTCTGGAGTGTTCCGGTGCCCCACTGGGCTGTCTCTAGGGGGAACTTGACCTTCCCAGGCTCCCTGCAGGATATCTAGGGAGTGTGGTCATACCTTCCTCGAGAGAGCTCTGGACAGAAAAATGGGAGTGAGTAGAGGACAGAGGTATGACTGCGCAAACCCAGATCTTGCCAACACACTTCAGACAAGGCGGAGAAGATCATGGTCATGTCATTTCCCCAGATTCCCAGCTTGGCAAACCCAGGTTCGACTGTCAGACTCAGGCTGCAGAAGGTGTCCAGTCAACCACTGCTTCTGAGTGGGGACTGAGCCGGGCTGACAACTAGGAGGGCAATGTGGCCGGTGGAGCGCAACCGGTAGCCATCTCTCTAGAGATCAGTGTGGCTCTCGAGTCTCCTCTTCCCTTGCTCTCCCATCCCACCTTTTCTGTTCTCATCACCTTCCATCTCAGCAGCCACTTCCCAGTATCAACAATGGTGATGGTGGGGGCCTCTGTCATCATGTTGTAACCTGCCAAGTTCCAATGTCATGTCCCCAGGCGGGGAAATTATAACTGTCTGAAATGTGCCACGACATGAAATATGAAAGCACATGAAGTAAGTAAAATGGAATTCAGAAATTTAGTTGTGATGCTATATGGCACATTTTGTTTATCAAAACAAGTGTATCTCTCTGTTAGCATGATGTAGAGGGGGAAGACCTACACTAGGCTTCTCCATCCCCAACTTCCTGGATTTTCTAGGGAGAAATCTCAGTCCTTTTCCAGTCTGTCTGGACTTCTTTCCAATCTTCCCATTTCCCTCCTGCTCTTACCTACCCCACACCCCTTCCCTTTTTCCTTTTCTATATTCCTTGCACTTTCCACTTCACCTCTCTTTTAAAACTGTTCTGTAATGACTAATGAAAATGACAAAGCAGAAATCTGACCAAAAGTGACTCCCTCCCTTCTCCTCTTTTCCCAGAGAGCTGGAATATGCATATAAATATTTTTATTTTCCCACAAGGCTTGTACATGTTTAGTTGGACGTGATTTCATGCTGTGGAAAAGCTTTGACAGGCAGATGCTGTTAACCAAATTACTCAAATACCTGTAGGTTTTACAGTGGTGGATTTTTAGGAGAAAAATGATAAGAAGCGACATGAATTTGAAAAGGATACTCCTATATAGTAACCTGTTACCACACAAAATAATGTCTAACAAATAACTGCAAAAGTCAGTACAGTCAAAGATAGTGGAATTTTGCTCATTCAGCCTCAGGTCAGTTACAAGGCGGCTGATTCAGGCTGGGATGAGCTGGGCTCCAAGCTGCAGGTTGCTTCTGGTTCTGTTCTAATTGTCTTTCTTCATCCTTGGATCAATGGGATTCTGGGAAAATCTTCTTCACATCAAAGAGACAGAAGTCCAACTGGCCAAGCACAGTTCAAGCTTCTGTTTGCATCATATCTTATAACATCCCACTGATCAAAGCATGTCCCTTGGCCTAACTCAATGTTAAAGGGTTGGGAAGGATACCTTGTTTCTAGTAGGAGGAACTGCAAAGTCACACAGCAAAGGGTGTGAGGATGAGGAAGGCTGAAGAAACAGGGCCACTGAATTCAATCGACCACTCCTGGGACAGCAGTGGCTGTATTTAAAGCTGTGAATAGCCAGGATTTGGAGGAACCCTTCAATTTGATCAACTCTGGTGGCATAAGGAGCCCTCCTGAGGCAGAGGCAGGGGGTGTGAAGGGAATTGGGCACAGGAGTGGCCCACAGCCAGAAGAAACCAGTGAATGCTCTTTACTTCCCACAAGGGATCACTTTCCAGGACACCATCTGCCTCTTTTTGTAACTTTCAGCCTGTCATTTGTCTACCTAGAGCCTCCATTTTTTACCTATAAAATGGGCACAAGGAGGGAAAGAGGGCAGAAAGAACTACAAGACCTCTGAGTTGCCTTCAGACTTAGGAGTTTAAGATTTTGGAAAAAATATATTTAAAACATCCTTACTTCCCTTGCCCCTTTCTCCCAAAGCTACACTCACTTAACAAGACCTCAATCCAACTTTCTACCTGCTCCACACCTGAAGCCAGACCAGCTCGGTGTCTTGAAGGGAACCACACAGCCAGCTTGGCCAGCCCACCCCAAACTTAGGACCAAAAGCTCCAATGGGCTCTTACTGCTACTGGGCATTTGTTTTGTAATCTGTTATTACCTGTACTTTGCAACCTTATCTCTCCTCACATTTTCAATATTTCTTCCTTGCTTCATGGTCTTTGGATGACCTTACTTTATAACTTTGTAGACAATATAGAAGCAATTAAGAAAATACCCTATTCCCCCCTCCTCAGTTTCACCAATGGACCTACAGATGTATTTAGCTGCCCGTGACTGACAGAAGCAACTACAGCCAGTTATGTGAAGTTCGCGTAACATGAGTAAGAAACAAACTTTTGTGTTCTGTTTGCCGCCGAGATTTTGGAGTTGTTACTGCAGGACTGATGCTGAAGCTGAAACTCCAATACTTTGGCCACCTGTTGTGAAGAGCTGACTCATTTGAAAAGACCCTAATGCTGGGAAAGATTGAAGGCAAGAGGAGAAGGGGACGACAGGGAATGAGATGGTTGGATGGCATCACCAACTCAATGGACATGAGTTTGAGTAATCTCCAGGAGTTGGTGATGGACAGGGAGGCCTGGAGTGCTGCAGTCCATGGGGTCACAAAGAGTCAGACATGACTGAGCGACTGAACTGAACTGAACTGCTGGATTACCTAAGCTGACTGATCCATGTGTCGTCTTAAATATCGCACAATCTAAAAGTTGAAAATTGCATTTTATTCGGAGAGAATTTTTAGAACTTCAAGCCCAGGAGGCAGCATCTCAAATAAGCCTGAGATAAGTGCTCTGAGGAAGTGGTTGGGGGTGTTGGGGAGCCAGGTTATATAGAAATTTTGTAACAAAGGGCAGGTAGCCTGAATGTCAAAAGATTATTGTAAACTACAGAAAACCATGTATTCCAAGTAAAGGAATTTAGTGTTTTTAATATATGGGGGAAAACGCAAGAGTCTGGGCTCACTGAAGTCATTCTTTCAAAATGTCCCTCAGCTATCTGGGGCCAGTATCCTGTGTTTTCACATCCTGAGCTTCCTTAGGGCTTACCGTGGGGAGTGGATGTGGCTGGATTCTGATGGCCGCTAGATGGCAGGTATTCTTTCCTTCCTGAGTTTCTTCAGGCCTCACCTGCTCACTCTGGGTGGTAGCTGCAATTGCTAACAACTGTGACATCTTTGTTTACTGATATGGAAGGAAAGATTCCATTACTGAGTGTTTTCTTCTAGCTTATCAGACTAATACATACAATGAGAGTGACTTTGTCATGGAAGAGTCCATAATCTAGAGTCAAAAGATCTCCATTTGAAATGTAGATCTGACATTGGATTTGTTACCTTGGAATCACCTGACCTCTGGACTTCATTTTCCTTGCTTGTAAATTGGAACTAATAAAATTTCATGTTTTTAAACTATGGTTATTATTGGTTATTAATGGTTATTACGGTTGTTATTTTTCTACCATAACCAATAATAGCAATTGCTTCTACTTTTTGCTCTCTTATTATTGAACTCCTGCCAGGCACTGGGGCCAAGCACCTTCCATGGGTTTAATCTTCCCCACAGTGTCATGAAGTAGGTTCATTATCTCCATTTTACAGATTTAGAGCTCAAGGGCTTGCAGTGTTAAGTATTCTGGCCATGCTCACATAGAAAACAGGAGTAGACCCAGGGGACTTCTCTGGTGGTCCAGCAGTAAGACTTTGATGACCAATGCGGGGGGCCTGGGTCCAGTCCCTGGTCAGGGAACTTGATCTCGTACACAACAATGAAGATCCTGCGTGCTGCAACTAAGACCTGGTGCAGCCAAATGAATAAATAGAAATAAACATTAGAAAAAAAAAGGAAGACTAGACACAGGATGTTTGCTGAAGCTGGAACTATCGAATCTAGCAAGGATTTCAACTTGACACTTAGAAAGGAAAGCCCCCAAAAGAAAAGTTATAAACTCCAATGCACACATTTTAGAGATTTAATATTTTTAAGATCTATTTTTCGTAATTAGCTTGCCTAACACAATGGCACTATGTATAGGTGAGAACTACATAACATTTGATTGTTCCTATTTTCCCTTGTAGCTCAGTCGGTAAAGAATCTGCCTGCAGTTTAGGAGACACGGGTTCGATCCCTGGGTTGGGAAGATCCCCTGGAGAAGGAAATGGCAACCCACTCCAGTATCCTTGCCTGGAAAATCTCATGGACAGAGGAGACTGGTGGGCCGCAGTCCATGGGGTCGCAAAGAGTCGGGCACGAACACTATTATTTAAAAGGTTTTCTTGCTTTTGGCCACTAGATGGTGCTCAAGGCCAGCAACCTCTACCACGCTTTCCCTGTCTGGCTGTAAGTCACCTCCCAGTACCGCTGTGCCGGGGATTCGGGCGCTTTCACAGCCGGACTCACGCCTTCCTCACACCAGAGGGCCCGAGCTGGAAGAGCTGATCAACATCCATGGGGTTCCTGGCATCTGGAGACCTAGGCCAACACTGGGACTATATTCGGAACTCTTTCCCATAAATTTGTTAACATTTTTCCAAACCAAATAAATTTACCTTGGAAACTCCAGCTTAGAAACTTCAGAGGGCCCCAACCCAGAAATGACATGCCTGTCCACCTCTGGCCAAGACAAATTATCACAAGTGTTACTATTTAATGCAATGGAATAGGTATTTATTGGGCTTCCCAGGTGGCTCAATGGTAAAGAACCTGCCTGCCAAAGCAGGAGACACAGGAGTTAAGTGTTCGATCCCTGGGTCAGGAAGATTCCCTGGCGTAGGAAATGGCAACACAGTCCAGTACTTTTGCCTGGAAAATTGTACAGACAGAGGAGCCTGGCAGGCTACAGTTCACAGTCACAAAAAGTCAGACACAGCAGAGCACGCGCACATACACAGAGGTATTTATGCAATTTAAACTTTCCAGTTTACCATTACATTAAAGATCTGAGTCTACTACTGAAGCATGGCTCACTGTAGGCAAAACCCAGGAGCTTATTATAAGATATAGAATTTCAGGATCTGCTCTGGACTCACCGGATTAGAGTCTGCATTTGAATAAGACTGGGTGATATGTGGGATCACACTTCAGTTTGAGAAGCACACAAGAGCCACTAGCCCATTTGTGGTCTTCCTATTAAAAAAAAAAATTTTTTTTTAAGTGTCTCCTTGCAGGCAGAGGAAGCCATAAAGTTCTAAGCACAGCAGAATTTCAGTGCCCACTAGCCAGGGCTCTTGTGCTGGGGTTTAATCAGCACGTTACACAGGGACCTTGATGATTGATTTTTTGGTGGTCATATTCTCTTCTCTCTCTCCTCTCTCTCTCTCTCCTTCTCACCTTCCATTCCTCCCTCTCTCTTTGGTATATGTGCCAAAGATCCACCATCATATACTTGTATAATAATTGTCTAACCAGTACACAACAGCTTACTTAAAAAGGTGTCCCTGAAAAGCACTTTTCAATTTTTTTTCCTTAATAGATATCTTTTTTAAAAATTTATTTATTTTAAATGGAGGCTAATTATTTTACAATATTGTATTGATTTTGCCATACATTGACACGAATCTGCCATGGGTGTACATGCATTCCCCATCCTGAACCCTCCTCCCACCTCTCCCCCTATCCCATCAATTTTAAACTCCTTGGAATATTGATGTTGCATCCATTAGCCCTGATAATCAAGAGCCAATTATATACTGAATCCTGGAATAAGCATACACCCACTCACTTCCTTGGTGGTCCAGTGACTAAGACTCTGCATTCCCGATGTAGGAAGTCTGGGTTGAATCCCTGGTCAGGGAACTAAGAGTTTGCATGCCACAAGTAAAGATTCCACATGCTGCAAAGAAGATCCAAGATCCCATACGCCATTACTGAGACCTGGTGTGGCCAAATAAACAAACAAATAAATATTTAAAAATAAATAAATAAAATTGTAATACTACATACACTACTTACAAACTTACACTGCAAAAAGAATGACAAGAGTTGATTATATATCCAGCTCTTCCCAACACATTGACATCATACGTGTGTGCTCAGCTGTGTCTGACTCTTTGAGACCCTATGGACTGTAGCCCCCCAGGTTCCTCTGTCCATGGAAGTTTTCAGGCAAGAATACTGGAGTGAATTGCCACTTCCTATTCCAAAGGGATCTTCCCCAACCAGGCATCAAATCCTCATCACTTGTGTCTCTTGCATTGGCAGGCAGGTTCTTTACCTCTGAGCTACCTGGGAAGCCCCATCACGTTCACTTCAACCCAATACAACTTGCATATTTCTTTAGATGTTTGGGGGTCTTATTGAAAAAAAATAGCAACGAAATATCCTTGATGGTCTTTGCTTTAAACTCTCATCTTGTTCTTCCTAAGTCTTTTCTGTCTGTCTGATGCTCAGCATCTGAGGAATAAGGTAAAGGCCTGGACTGGGCCAGTCTTCTCCTTGGATCATTCCAGGGGCAGTGACCTTGGTTTCATGTGCCACCAAAAGAGAGTAAAGTATTACCTAAAAGAAGAAGAGTTCTAGAAGGGTAAGAAGGATCTAGAGGAGCACAAATGAAGAGGCATCAATAGATGGGGAGAGAGAAGATGCGAAGGGGCAGTGGGAAGGTGGGAGGAAGGAAAAGTGAAGAAGAACTGAGAAAAAGTGCTGGTGATACAAGGTAATAATAATTCAAATTAATGGTAAAAATAATATGCCCCATCTCCTGCAGAATTAAAATCAGGGCCCATAACCTCTCCTCTTCACATTTCCCCAAAACTCTTGGTTTTATCTCCCCCTCCTCCTGCCTCCATCACCCACGCCAAATTTCCACATTATGCCTCCCTCAGTCCCCAGAATTCCCACACTGCTATGGCCACCCCACCTCACCTCAGTCTGGGAGCACTGCCAGCAGGCTCTCGCTACAGGGATTTTGCATTAATCTTATCTGTGTTGAAAAAGGCTTCCCGCAATATCTACCTGGCCCACTTCCTTCCTTAGTGTAGTTTTCTGTTCAAAATCCCTCCTCAGGTCCACCCTACAGATAACTTTACAAACACACCTCCCCCATCCACCCTTAATGCCGCTTTATTTTCCTTTTCAGCCTTTATCACCTCCTGGCATTTTACACATCTATTTATTTCATTCTCTGACTTGCTGGACCAGAATGTGAGTTCTAGGAGGCTCTGTTTTGCTCGTGGTGGGACTTCCAGCACCGAGGACAGTGGCTGATGCAGAGTCAGGGGCAACAAACCTCCACACAGGTGAGCGAGTGCATTCTTCAGAGTCCACTACAATTACCAACCTGTTTAACCTTCACCAGAACCCTGTGAAGCCAGGGGCTGTACTGAAGAGGAACCTGAGGCACCAAGAGAGGAGGGAACCTGCCCAAGGTTTCTTTGTTTGGGTTTTTTTCTGACTTGGCCTTGACCAATCTTTTTCTGGTACAGGGCAAGGGTGAGAACACTACAGCTTGCTGGCCAAATCCAGCTTGCCATCTTGTCTTTGTAAAGAAAGTTTTAGTGGAAAGCAGCCAGGTGCACGTTTTACATATTGTCTGTGACTGCTTTCTGGCTAAAATGTTAGAGTTGAGTGGTGTGACAGATACCACATGCCCTGAAACATATTTGCTATCTGACTTTTTACAAAAAAAGTCTGCTAACCCTTGTTTTTGAAAGTAACCCATCAGGAAAGCGAAGCCAAATCACTGGTCATCTGCTTGAATGCAGTGGCTCAATAACTGTGTTTGATCATGTCTTTAAGTATTCAGATGAATTGAGGGAAAAGATCTCCAATCTTGGATTTAATAAGTATGTGTTCTCATCTCTTTTCTGTTGCTAATTAGCTCTGTGATCTTAGGTCATCATTTCTTGTTTCTGGATCTGTTTTCCCATAGATCTGCTATCCCACAACAATAAGGCATGCGTGCTAAGTGGCTTCAGTCATGTCCCACTCTTTGCGACTCCATGGACTGTAGCCCGGCAGGCCTCTCTGTCCATGGGATTCTCCAGGCAAGTATACGGGAATACATTGCCATGCCCTCCTCCAGAGGATTTTCCCCACCCAGGGATTGAACCCGAGTCTCTTACATCTCCTGCTTTGGCAGGCGGGTTCTTTACCGCTAGTGCCACCTGGAAAGCCCAACAACAGTAATATGATGATAGTAACGATAGCTCTTGCTAAATGCCAGGCTCTCTTCTTGGCATTTTACTGTAAACTAATAGTGTTTGATATTTGAGTTGGGCTTTTTGTAAATATACTGACTCTACGTATGGTAGAAGTATGCTTCCACACCCACTGGAAAATAAGTATTGCTATGGACTTGCTTTGGCGAATGAAGTGTTAGAGGAAGTGGCACGTGTAAGTTTGACTTAAACTTGAATAACCTATGCACACATTTCTTCATTCTTTTTTCGTGCCTTTCTACCATGGCAACCAAAAATGTTTCAATAAGTGGATATTATGTCAGTTGGGTCTCAGAGTGTGGATAATGCAGAGCAGAACCCCTGGTTTTCCCTCATAGAGCATAAGTATTCAGTACACCTGGGTTTTTGTTGTTTGTTTCTAAGCCACCGAGATTTGGAACTGTTTCTTACTGAAGCACCAGCTAGCCTATCCTGACTAATAACACAACCATTAAGATTCTCTTCAGGTCAAATTCTGACATCTTAAAAACAAAAATTTTCCCCCCTCAGGGGTAGGATCTTCATTTTGTCAAGGAAAGGTGGCTTATGTGTGTACTGGGGAGAAGGAGTGGCAGAGCGTATAGGGGAGAGGGACAAAGAGCAGGAGGGGGACAAGGATCTCTCTGAATAGTTTTAGGCAATTTTAATCCCAAATATCTGCTCCTGTGGCCACTTAAAAAATTCTACCACTGCGCATTCCTTGGGTAAGACAGTAAAAGCTCTTATTAGAACATGCAAGTGCATGCAGGTGCATTGTTTTCTGAAGGGCCAAGAGTTAAGTTATTAGCTCTCACAATAAAAGACAATGTGTCAAGTTTTATTCCCTGGAAGGCAAATGAAGGGGGCCTAAGAGAGATATATTTTGCAAAGGAATGTGGGGAAATGTTCACACATACACATTTTGTGCAAATAGAGAACCCAAATCAGCCGGGCAGTACAACCTTTCTGGGGTTGAAGGAGAACTGAAAGAGAAAGAAGGAGGATGAGGAGGGAAGAGACACACAATTTTAGTTGTCAGTCAGACTCAGGATTGATATGAGTTTTAAGGTTAAGAATGTGAAAGAGAGAAGTTGAGAATTTTGTTATTTTTGTCAATTCTACTTCTAAAGGTTCAGATTGGCACCAACATAGGTGAGGGGTGAGCAACAAATATTATTTAAATTGTAAGCATGCTGTGCCATCTCCATAAGCCATTTTTTTTTCTTTCCCTTTTCCCAGCAGAATGCCATCAGTTTGCATGCTTCATTTTATTGTACAAGGACATCTGGTGGGCACAACAGTCCTCTGGCTCATTTTGGTAAACTTTCACCACATGTGAAACTCCACTCATTGGGTGGAGTTATTTTACAAGTTGAAGGGGTTTTGCAGTCTTCTAGAATGGGCAACTAATGTCTGTTTTAAGATGGACCATAGGCCACCTAAAGTGTGGGTGGCCTTTTGTGTGATCACTAAGCATAACATGCCTTGTGCTCTGTTGTGTCTGACTCTTTGTGACCCAACGGACTCTAACCTGCCAGGCTCCTCTGTCGATGGGATTTTCCAGGCAAGAATACTGGAGTGGGTTGCCATTTCCTTCTCCAGGCGATCTTCCCCACCCAGGGATTGAACCTGTATCTCCTGTGTCTTCAACATTGCAGGCAGATTCCTTATCTGCTGAGCACATTGGGGAAGCGTGTGACGAGTACAGACAAAGCTAAATGGCAGCCACATTAGAAGGCCAGGTGTCTGAGGAGGCGATGAGCCATGTGACTATGTGAGCAGCTGCCCTGACCCCCAGTACCCCAATGACAGCAAGCGTGTCCTGAGCACTGACTCTGTGCCAGCCCACCATCCTCCTCCGAGAACGTTGGCCAGCAGGCCCCACATTGCACCGATCCCGAGGGACCCCCCACTCCTGCCAATGGCTGCATGGGTGCTCTTCAGACAGAATGCAGAGTGAATGTTTTCTGGGAGTGGTACAAAATGGTGACCTTCTTCATCCCTAACCTCTTACGAGCATCTCACCTCGCAGATGTCCTGGAGATTGGCAAGCTTTTGCAAGCCATAGATCAAGTTTACAAAGCCAACTCTCCTGGGATGAAGGCAGGAGGGAGTGGAGTCTCCTGAGACGCTGAGTGGGTGGGAAAAGATGGCAAGTGACCTTGCACTCATGTTGTATGAGACAAAGGAGGCTCTGGGGCTAGAAGGAGATAGGGGCTTTGGAAAGAGCAGGAACTTCCTCCTTCTGCACAGACAGAGGTGGGGACCTCCTTGGGAAAAGTCTCAGAGTCAGGACACTACTAATATTTCAAGGTACCCACATGAGTAGCATATATGGTGAAAAAAGTTCAGGAATTTAGAGGAATGAGAAAGATTTGTGGGCTAAATCATGTTATTTCTTCCAGTGTTCTAATTTTTTTTTTTTACTTTGAGTGTATATTGCTTTTATAATCAGAGATGGCAATAGCTATTTCTTTTTGACAAAATTAACTCAAGTGTGCTGAAAAAAAGAGGTGGCGATATAAAATACACCATTAATCTTTATTAATTATTTATACTGATTTTAATGAGAATAATTACACACACATATATAACTATATAGTAATTATAATTTTGAAATAATTATTAAATTAATAATTAAAATAGTTAATTTACACTAATTATTGGGAATGCTAAGAATGAATGAGCATTGGCTATGGCATGGGATGTATTCATCATTTTCCAGATGTGTATTGAAGGCTAGAAGGTATTTCTGGCATCTGGACCATCAGGACATGTGAGTTTCTTGCTTCCAAAAATCTGCCATATCGTGTGAACATCTGTGCCTGGCATATCCAGCCCCTTAGTAATTATTAACTGAACTGAAAAGCACAGTTTCTCTATCCAGTAAACCTCTGGTTTGAAGTAAGTTTTTTATTATAAAAATTTGTTTCCCTGACCCTCCAGTGTTACTTTGATGTGTTCTGGTTTGAGATTCAGAGACCTGACTGCTACCCAGATTTCAAGCTGACAATCTTTGAAACATCCAGTATGTTCATTTAGAAATGTGAGCTTTCAAATCAGTAAGATTTTGCCTTAGTTGTTTGAACTCGTAACGCATTCCATAGCAAAGAGAAGAAGCCCCATCATGTCTGAAGCCCTGGGCAGCTAGAAGTTTTAGCTTACATTACTCTCTTATAGGGCAGAATTTCTTTATATCCGTATACACATGAAAAGTGTGGAAAATGTGGAAAATGACATTTCATGTCATTTTCTCCTTGCATTTTCCCCAACTTCCTTTGGCCCCTGTTTTTGTAATTACAGATGCTTTGTAAAGTGCTTAGACATACTATTTATAGGAAGGTGTCATATAAAATGAAGTTGCTGTGTATGTGCCTCTACCATTGCAATGTCAAACATTGTGAGCCTGAGGAATACAGATTTTTCAGCAGCAAATGAAAATGAAATGAACAAAATGCTTTTGATTCATCCCAGGAACACTGGCAGGTGATCTCCTGTAGCACCAGGAGGTGCGAAAACCATGCTTAGTTTCCTCTACAACATGGATCAGAAATGTAAAAAGAAATATCAGGTCTGAAATGGTAGTAACTTCTGAATTTGGAACTAAAAGGAAACTTGAATTCATTCAACCTTTTCATAGATGAGAAAACATACCTGATGCCTACATACGTCAGAGGTTTTGCTGAAAATCATTCAGGTAGTGGAAGAGTCAAGCTCAGAACCCTGGTCTCTGAGTTCCCAGCTAAGGACTTGTTTTAGTAGATTATATTTCCTTAGTCCACCTGCAGCAAGGCTTTGAGGTCATACAGCCTCTCTCTTCCACTAGGATGTGCTTCATAGCAGCATCAGAATTTGGGGACCATCTTGACATGAACCTTAACAGACATAGGCTTCCAATCTTTGTAAGTTATATAGAGAGCACTGGAAAAAGAAATGCCATCCTGCTGGCTAAACCCACATGATAGTGTTGTAGCCACGTGTTCCAGGAAACAAACTCACTCAGAAGGACAATGCAGATAGTGGAGTGCAGTTTATTACACCGGCGGGCCCAAGGCAGAGTCCCCTCTTAGCCAAGGACCCTGACCAGCATTTGTGAAAATCTTTTATACCCCATGTGTACATGTCTGAACCCACCACCCCAAATTCCTTGAGACTTACATAAACTAAGGAAGGGTAAATACAATCCCAATAACCCCATCACTCATGTGCCATGTGCTCAGACAGTTAAACAATTAGCCAATAATCAATAAGCAAGAGGTTACACTCTGATAGATACAGAAAAATTTATGGCCTGTCTGGAGGAAGGGGTGATTAGTGTATGTGTTCTCTTAGGTGATGAGTAACCTGGATAGGATCTTCAAGATTCCCCTGTCTGGAGGGGGTCTTATCCTTAAATTGTTGTTTCAATAGACACTAAATACAGAGTTCAGAGTCCATTGGAGAGGTGGCCGAGCATGATCAGCATGAACAGGCCTAAGATGGAGTCCAGGCCCTATGAATTCCTTCTTCAATAGAAAAAAATGAGAAAGAATGTCATAAAAAATGAAAAATATGAAGACATTGGGTTGTAAGAAGCACTGATATCAAAGCTTTGACTTATGCTCATAAACATTGCCAAGCAAATTTTCTATGTTCTCAGTTCTACTTCTTAACAGACTGAAATGTTCACTAGTTGGATTCCATTTCAAAGTTAAAATTCCAATTCTGTGAAGTTGCAATGAAGATCTGAGTTGACTCTTGTTGTCATATGACTTAAGTTTTCTATCCATGCCAACTTTTTCATTTTTTCTGTTTTGTGCATTAATGATGGCTTCTTTTCCCCTTGAAGTTTAACTCCATAAAATATCCCCTATAACTGTTCTACTTGTCACAGTCTAAACAATTCTCCAATCAAATAGTCCTGCTTAGCACAATACCTCCTCTCAGAAAGCAAAAAAAATAGATATGGGGCAGACAAAGTGCAGCTGTGTTGAAGCTGTTTAATAGCCCGCCAATGGCCAATGTATAGCCCACCAATGAGGGGGCGGGCAGCGGATGGGGGTGGGTTGTAGAGACCCACAGAGACATCCAAAGAAAGAGCAATCATTTTGATTTCAGAACACAAAGTGAAGGAGTGCCTTTTTTTCAAAAGATCCTTGGGATAAGAATGTAAATGGTGATCTAATGATATAGGCTCTAGCAGTAGGGCTGCCCAGGAAGAAAAGCCTGTCTTATCAGGAAATGTTAAGCTGTTGCCCCGGAGATTGTTAGCTGCCGAGGGAGACGCACTCTAGGAGTCTCTGTGACTTTCTGAGGTGTCCATTAGGTGGATGAGGGTGTCTTACCAGCCCTATAAGACCCAAGGAGTCAATCCCATTGGCTTAGCCAGCAAGTCTTAACATCCCTGACACTGGCTTCACATCGTCAGGAAGTTAATTCTTTAGTGGTCAAGAAAAAGAAAGGGATCTTGTTTGAGGACAGGGGAGTCTGGAGCTGGCTGGTGTAAATGGCCTGAAGCTAAGGAAGAGAGTGTTTTACAATAAGCCATTGATGATACAGAATGTCAGATTGAGGCAGAGATGATATGAATGAAAACCATGGATGGGTTGCAAGACAGAGCAGAATGGGATTACGTCAAGTGCCCCCAATACAAATAGTGTTCTGACTTTTTCATCTTTAGGCTTCTGTGGAAATGTGTGTTTCCCGATTCACATGGGCAGATCAGTCAAATGTCACAGAAAGAGATGTATTCTTTCTCCTATGGAGTTCTATGATGCTCTAGATGGAGGGGTGCTTTGAAGTCAAACTGTAACCTTTCTTTTGGTAAGATTCCCTTGCTAAAAATGACAAAAGGCTTAAATATTGTTGCATAATGTATCAATGATAAAAATTGAATTCTTGAGGTTTAATTAGTCACTTGTATTCTTTTTTAAAGAAACTTAAATCATGGGGTTTTTCTCCATTGCTAGGGTATCTTTTCACTTCATTTGATGAGCTTGGTCTGGGTGACTCATGGATATTTGCGATTCTCTTGCTGGTTTCATATTTCTGAGCCAGGCTCAATTTTATAGACCAGCTAGTTTTACCATCTGTCTCAGTAATTCTCAAATAATACAGTGCATCAGTATCCACTAAAAACCTATTTTTTGTTGGCTTGGTTTTAGGTTTTTAAAAAAATGTTTAATTGCAGTATAGTCACTTTACAATATTGTGTAAGTTTCGAGTGAACAGCCCAATAATTCAGTTATACATACATACATATAAATATATTCTTTTTCAGGTTATTACATGATATCAAGTATAGCTCCCTGTACTATATAGTAGGTCCTTATTGGTTATCTGTTTTATATAGAGCAGTGTGTATATGGGCTTCCCAGGTGGTGCAGTGGTAAAGAACCCGCCTGCCAATGTAGGAGATGCAAGAAACACTGAGTTTTATCCCTGGGTCAGGAAGATCCCCTGGAGAAAGAAATGGCAAAACACTCAGTATTCTTGCCTGGAAAACTCC
Organism: Cervus canadensis; assembly: GCF_019320065.1. NCBI lineage: Eukaryota > Metazoa > Chordata > Mammalia > Artiodactyla > Cervidae > Cervus > Cervus canadensis. The sequence goes on along the minus strand of NC_057401.1, from coordinate 34,468,784 downwards.
ATGGACAGAGGAATCTGGTAGGTTACAGAGCCTGAAGTCACAAAAAGTCAAACACGACTGAGCATGCTTGCAGTGTATATGTGTTAATTCCAAACTCTTAATTTATTCCTTCCCACTCCCACTTTTCCTTTGGTAACCATAAGTTTGTTTGGTATGTCTGTGGCTTTATTTCTGTTTTGTAAATAAGTTCACTTGTATCTTCTTTTTTTTTTTTTTTTTAGATTCCACATATAATTATTGTCATATGATAATTGTTTTTCTCTATTTGGCTTACTTAGTATGATAATCTCTAGGGCCATCCATGTTGCTGCAAATGGCGTTATTTCATTCTTTCTTATGACTGAGTAATATTCCATGTATATACTGGTGGTGGTGGATTAGTTGCTAAGTCATGTCTGACTTTTGTGATCCCATGGATGGTAGCCTGCCAGGCTCTTCTGTCTGAGGGATGTGCCAGGAAAGAATACTGGGGTGGGTTACTATTTTCTTCTCCAGGGGATCTTTTGAAACCAGGGATTGAACCCATGTCTCCTGCATTGCAGGTAGTCTCCTGCGTCACAAGCAGATTTTTTTACAGCTGAACCACCAGAGAAGCCCTCCGTCAGCCAGTGGACACGTAGGTTCCTTCCATGTCTTGGCTGTTGTGAACAGTGCTATAATGAACATTGGGGTGCATGTATCTTTTGATTTATGGTTTCCTCTGGATATATGTCCAGAAGTGGGATTTCAGGACCATATGTTAACTCTATTTTTAGTTTTTCAAGGAACTTCCACATTGTTCTCCATAGTGGCTGCACCAGTTTACATTCCCACCAACAGTGTAGGAGCATCCTTTAAAAGTCTGTTAGAGTGAGCCCTACTAACTCTACTATTCTTGAGCCATATCACCAGAGATTCTGATTCAGAAAGTGTGAGATCAAGGAACCTACATTGTGACAAATGCTCTAAGTGATTCTGATTGTGATGCAGTTGGTCTACCAGTGGCACTTTGAGAAGCCCTGCCTTATCCTTTTCTAGTTGCTGTCGTCTGTATGTCTTGTCCTCCCTCCATTTCCCATCACAGAATTGTTTTATGATCCATATCAAGGGGAAACCACGTCAAGGCCCCAAACTTCTCAAAATCCATTACATATGTCATCAGCACCCAACTACTTTCCCAATCATTCCAACTCCATCCTAGACATCTTCCATCCTTTGGAATCAGTCTCTAGAATGTCCTCTAGAATCAAGCAAAGTGAGAGATTAATAGCTTTTCTTTAGGCAAATGACATCTCTTTAGCCTTTTGGTCCTTCAGCTACAGAATAAATCAGTTGGACAAGATCAATAGTTCTCAAATGGGACGCAGGGTACCTATGAGTCTTTGTGGAATGCTAGGAACTGATGCTTTTGAACTGTGGTGCTGGAAAAGACTTCTGAGAGTCCTTTGGACAGCAAGGAGATCAAACCAATCAGTTCTAAAGGAAATCAACCCTAAAGATTCATTGGAAGGACTAATGCTGAAACTGAAGCTCCAATACTTTGGCCACCTGATGCGAAGAGCTGACTCATTGGAAAAGACCCTGATACTGGGAAAAACTAAGGGCAGGAGAAAGGGGTGACAGAGGATAAGATGGTTGAAAGGTATCACCAATTCAATGAACATGAGTTTGAGCAAACTCTAGACAGTGAAGGACAGGGAAACCTGGTATGCTGTAATCCATGGGGTCACAGAGTTGAACATGACTGAACATTTGAACAGCAAGAAATAAAATACAGAACTGTTTGCTTAATTCCAGGAACAATTTTATTAAAACAAAACTTGGCCATGCAATATAAAATCACAACCATGACCACATGAGTGGTCTTTCTCAAAGATGGCCACACTCAACTATATAACCCTTCCCGTATATTCTTCTTTTAATGTGACTTACACCTCTTTCAATGAGAGATGGGCTGTATGTTACCTCCCCTTGAATCTGGGCAGGAGTCTGTGGCTGCTCTGATCCACAGAGTATAGTGGAAATGATATCTGTGAGCTTCAAGTTTAGGTCATTAAAAGAATACACTTCTTGTTTGTACTTGTAAACTAGCCTCCATATTGTGAGGAAGCTCAACTATAACATGAGGCAATCATTCTGTCATGAAAGAAGTAATGTCACCCAGGTGTAATGATTGGATTAAGAGAAGGAGAATTTTTGCTCTGCCAGCATTAGAACCATCTCTTATTATCTATTTCTGTGCTGCTGAACTTAGAAGTTTTCCAATTATGTCTATTTATGGGTTTTATATGGTAGACCTGGTCATCATAATAAAGAGTTTTTGTTTTATTCTAAGCGCAAGGATTTAATAAAAGGCAAGATGTTATGTTTTAAAAAAGATAATTCTGACAGGTTCATGAAGAATGGATTGTGTAGACAAACAGACTCTGAAGGCCTGTAGGAGGTTATTTTAGGAAAAAAATTATGGTGATGTGGACAAAGGTGGCAACGATAGTGAAAAAGATAAATATATAGACTGGGGATGTGCTCTGGAAGGAGAGTCGACAGGATGCCCCAGTGGGCTTGTCAAGGGAGATGATGAGAAAATCAGGGTTATCTTAGCTTTTTGACTTGATTACCTGGTTGGGAAAATAGAGTCGTTTACTGAGATAGTTAAGATGGAGGAAGGAACACCTTTGGGCTAAGGAGATGTAGAAATCAATAGATTGTAGATTTCAATGTAGAAATCAATCAGTCCTCTTTTGAGATCCTATTACTTATCCACACAGATATTAATATATCAAGTCCAAAGAAGGATACAAGTGTGGAGTTGAGGAGAGAGGTCGAGGATAGAAATGTAAATACAGGCATCATTAGCACATTAAGGCTCTTCGTGTATTTGTTTTTATTTATTTGGCTGCACCAGGTCTTAGTTGTGGCATGTGGATCTTTTCTTTTTAGTTTTGGCATGTGGGGTCTAATTCCCTGACCAGGGATCAAATCCAGTCCCCCTGAATTGGGAGCATGGAGTTTCAACCACTGGACCACCAGCAAAGTCCTCACTGATGCTATTTAAAGCCAGGGGGGCTGACTGAGATCAGGGAGAGAAGAGTAGTTGGGAAAATCAAATGGGTAGAAGCAAAGCCCTCAACAGTCTCTGTTTGGAGAAATAGAAGAGATGATGGAGCTGACAAAGGAAGGAGGCTGAGAAAGAGATACCACAGACAGGAGAACCAGGAAGGGTCCGCATTGTTTACTTGAGCTTAGAGCGTGCTGATGGGAATAGATGAATAGAGGCAGGGGAAAGGCAGAAGGAAAAATAGAAATAACCACAGGAGTAAAGGCCTTGAGAAGGTGAGCGAGGGGGTCCAAGCACAAATGAGAGCTGGTTTTCCACAGGAACTAGGGAAGCTTGGTGACTGGCCAGAGTGGGGACAGACTGTGGCTGTGCATAGGCTGCAGGCTGGTAGATTTGCTGTGGGAAGATGAGAGAGTCTGGCTTGCGTCACTTGCTCTAAACCCACTTGTTTATTTTTTTTGATAATCCTATGGAAAACTTCTTTGTAGAAGCCAGCTGGTCTGGGAGGATCAGAAGTTGCATTTGGCATTGTTCAAGGCATTTGTATTGCAGAGTTAATAAGCTCAGAGCGAGGATGGGCACCTGGTAAATGGTGAGGTTATCACCATTTGTCTTTAGAAATCCTCCCTCCCCCAAGTCCTTCACTATTTCTCCCACCTCCTCATCCCTTTCAGTGTTCTCAGTACTTTGGTAACTCAGGTCAAAGAGAAAGCATCAAACTTCTCTGTCCCAAGCTATAAGGGCTTAAGTGTCACCCTTCCCAGGACTGTTTGCCTTTTTAAAAGAGAGTTCTGGGAAAAGAGAAGAAAGTTCCCAATGCAAATTCCCAGTGGAGGAAAGGCAGGCGTGGGGAAGATTTGGGGGAGTGGCTTTCCTCCTTCAAATCCCAACAGGGACAGCAGCCATAAACAATTATAGGACCGAGAAACAACATCAACCAAACTACTGTTTACAAATCTGATTACTGCTCACAGATGCTTTCTGTTTTATCTTTCAAGGTATGTAACTGTGACATACTGTGACTGTGAGCCATTATGGTGGGGGAGGAGAGGAAGACAAGGGGGAAGAAAAAAAGGAGGAAGGAAGAGGGAAGGAGAAGGGAGAAAAGGAAGAAAGTATATTGATTGGTGTCATTTGTGGCTCTGTAATAACATATCTCTTTCTGTCCATGAGATTTCCCAGGCAAGAATACCGGAGTGGGTTGCCATTTCCTTCAGTCCATGGGGTCACAAAAGAGTCGGACTCGACTTAGCAACTAAACAACAACAAATAATACCTCTCTAACAATCCGTTGGTATATTTAGTAGCAACATTAGTTGGAGAGTCCAAACATCGGGATTCTAGAAGAAAATGGACTTTTAATGAAAGTTGGTTTGGTGATCACCATCAGCCATCACACTAGTCTTTAATAGTAAAATTTGAAATTTCAGTTAAAGTATTGTGTGCCATATCAGAGGCAAAGGAAAGAAATAGAGCTTGACTTTTTCATAATAAGGAGAAAAGCAGAATGATCCTAAGAATGATAATGGCAGTAGTAACAGCTATGATAGTGGGCAACTACCGTGTGCCAAGCACAGTGCTTTATTGTTGTTCAGTTGCTAAGTCATGTCCGACTCTTTGTGACCCCGTGAACTGCATCACGCCAGGCTTCCCTGTCCTTCACTATCACCTGAAGTTTGCTCAAACTCATGTCCATTGAGTTGGTGATGCCATCCAATCATTTCATCCTCTTTTGCCCTCTTCTTCTCTTGCCCTCAATCTTTTCCAGCATCAGGGTCTTTTCCAGTGAGTCAGCTCTTCATACCAGGTGGCCAAAGTATTGGAGCTTCAGCTTCAGCAGCAGTCTTTACAATGAATATTCAGGGTTGATTTCCTTTAGGATGGACTTTGGAACCCAAGAGAATAAAATTTGCCACTGTTTCCATTGTTTCCCCATCTATGTGCCATGAAGTGATGGGACTGGATGCCATGATCTTGGTTTTTTGAATGTTGAGTTTTAAGCCAGCTTTTCCACTCTCTTCTTTCAACTTTATCAAGAGACTCTTTAGTTTCTTTTCGTTTTCTGCCATTAGGTTGGTATCATCTGCATATCTGAGGTTGTTGATATTTCTCCCAGAAATCTTGGTTATTCTTGCTTCATCTTGTTTATCTTCATCTTGATATCTTTAAAGTCCACACTTTCATGAAGTAAGTAGCTACAAAGTCTGCGAACTTGGAAAGGTCAGAAATAAGGTGGCCCTCAAAATGTACAAGAGTAAAGGGAAGGACAGTGATATATAACAGAAAGATTTTGTCAAATTCAAAGAACACATGTTCCCTGTGTTGATTTCTACCACAACTGTCCCTTCTCCACTCAAGTCAAAGGAAACAAGTTTACCATCTGCATCTGCCTTTTTGTGTCACATCTAGATTTCTGAATATTTCCCAGACTCTCCACAGATGAGGTTAACCTACCCTTAATGCAGAAAGTCATCACTCAACATAAACCCACACGTGGCCCCCTCACTGTTGGCCAACAGCTGATGCTGAGGGTTATGCTATTTTGTGTGGGGTGGCTCTGATGGACAGAAGCTGACAGTACCAGAGTCACAACAAGCCTGCGTTTGGATCTCATCTCTGCTATTTATTAGCTGTGTCACTTTGGGCAAGTTCCTTAGTCTCTCTGATGCTCAACTTCCTCTTAAGTAAAGCAAGGAGACCCTGGTCTTCTTGTGAGGGTCAAGTCAGAGAGTATACATGAGCACACAGAATTTTTAAATGAGGAAAAGGACATTGAAGGAAGCAGGGCAGTTAAGAAAAAGATGAAGGAAGAGAGACAGAGAGAGAAGCAAAAGGGGGAGAGGAGAAGGGGGAGGGGGAGGGCAAGGGAAAAAGAAAGTGCTGTGAAGACTGGCAAAGTGTTTTGCATGTATGGGAAATATATGTTTACTGGCTATAATGATGAATCAATTTCAGTGAAAATAATCATAAAGAATAGCTAACAGTTCTCTCTTTCTCTCCTTCAGCCCCAGTAGTTTCCATTATCTGCCCCACCATTTATAAGGAGGTAAAATCCCAGAGTTACAGCATCACCTTCTTGGGGCAATCCTAACGAAGAGGAAAAAGAAAACAGCATGGAGGTTTTGGATAATTCAAAAGCTGAACAATCAGCTCCTGAATAATTGAGAGTGGCTGCTTCTGCACATTGCTTCAAGCCCGTAAGAAAGCCGGGCCAGTCAGGTGGACATACAGCGAGGCATTATGCGCCCCCTATCCTCACCTGCCCCCAAACACCAGGCACAAGTGTTTGACCTTGACCCAAACTCCACTGAGCCCAGAACAGTCTGATCTGCATTCAGTGAGCAGGCTGTGTGTGTGCTCATCATGAATATATCATACATATTTACAATAGTCTGCCATGCTTTCTAATGACTGCAGGGAAACTCGGGCTATCTGTCTGCATACATCGCTTACCTGAAACAGAATTAGGAAACCATTTCCACTTGATTTCCTAAAAAAGTGTCAGTGGAATGATTCTTAGGTTATGAATTTAGTAACAGGCAATAGTGTTAATTATGAAGTGAAATCTATAATATATATGGAAAGTATTAGTCACTCAGTCATGTCCGACTCTTTGCAAACCCATGAACTATAGCCCGCCAGGCTCCTCTGTCCATGTGATTCTCCAGGCAAGAATACTGGAGTAGGTAGCCATTCCCTTCTTCAGGGGATCTTCCCAGCCAAGGGATCGAACTTGGGTGTTCTGCATTGCAGGCAGCTTCTTCACCATCTGAGCCACCAGGGAAGCCCATAATATATAAGGGCTTCCCAGGTGACTTTAGTGGTAAAGAACCTGCCTGTCAGTGCAGAAGACTTGAGAGACACGGTTCAATTCCTGTGTTGAGAAGATTCCCTGGAGAAGGAAATGGCAACCCACTCCAGTATTCTTGCCTGGAAAATTCCATGGACAGAAGAGCCTGGTGGGCTACAGTTCATAGGGCTTCAGAGAGTCAGACACAACTGAGAAACCAAGCATACATATACATATATTTTATATCTATTTAACTATGAATTAAATATATATAATACATGTATTTATAAATTAATGTATTATAGATTTAGAAAATAAATGAATATATAATTAAGTGAAATCTATTCAGATTTTCCTGGAGTTGGTTTTGCCATCTTGAATTCTGAATAAAAATGGGTATCTAAACTCCCATAAGAATCAGTAAAAAAATAAAAGCTCTCCAGTTCTTGTATTCTTCTGAATACTGTCAAGATGCAATAAATAATCCTATCAAACAATGCTTGTGCTGTGAAGCCTGTGATTTCTTTTATTCTGCAGCAGAAACTCCTTGTCGGGGGGCTCGTTAGTACAGGGCAGATGCTGATACCCTTTCAGAAGAGTGTGGGCACCGAGAAATAAACGCTTTCTTAGAGTAAAGGGCCAGCAGCATCTGCTGCATTTCCACATCTTTGGCCTTTCTCCTTTGTCTGGGAATGGAATGAGGTGTTTTTCCCAGAAGTCAGTCTGTCACCTTCTTTATATCACAGGAGGTGAGAACTCAGCCCTGGACTGGAGGTGGAGTGGTGAGCAGGCACTGGAATGGCTCCAAGTATGGGTGTGAAGCTGTAGTGTGATGATGTCCAGTGAACCCAGCCCACGTAGGGTAGGGCTCCATCACTGCCCTGTGTGTGCGTACTAACTCTCTTCAGTCATGTCCGACTCTTTGTGACCCCATTTACTGTAGCCCGATAGGCTTCTCTGTCCGTGGGATTCTCTCGTGGAGCGGGTTGCCACGCCGTCCTCCAGGGGATCTTCCCGACCCAGGATTCAAACCCAGGTGTCTTACGTCCGCCTGCATTGACAGGCAGGTTATTTACCACTACACCCCCAGTTCCCTTCTCTCCTGTCAGTTTACCACAGAGGAACCACCTTTGGCTAAAAACAAATTCTTGGATTGCTCTGCTGCAGTCTACCTCTGGCACTCATGGGAACAGAAATAACTGCTGGAGGTCAAAAAGGGACACGTCATGGGATCTATCTGAACTGAAACAAGTGTGTTTGCTGTGGAATGAAGTCCTCGGGGCTGTGATGCTCACTAAACGGGGGCTGAAATCCTAATGCCCGGGGCAGACACCCCTGCTTTAGGTCTTGACCCAGCTGTATCCATAAATATTTCTGAGATCAGAATCGGGCTCTGTCCATGAATCGGCCTATAGAGAGTTACTAAACCTTCAGAATATAAAAGCATCAATGACCAAAACACACACTTTCTCTCAATGTGAGAATGAAAGTGAGGACCTTCAGATTTAGTCTTCAAAACAGCTTAATGCTCATTCACTCTGTTGTGACCCTCACGTGTTCTTTCTTTTGAAATTATCAGGTCTCACCAAATGCAGGGCAGGGTGGGAGCATCAAAGGGAGACCTCGGCAGCACAAGGGGACCAAGAACAAGCTTGAAGGAGTATTGATCAAAAGACTGAACATTCATCCTAGGACTCAGATTCTAAAAAATGGCTTCTTGGTATCTAAATTACCAAATTTGGATAAATTCTTTTTTTGAAAAAAACTTCATTCATATAAAATCATTTTCCTTAAAATCAATGATAAGAAGCTTGTTGTTTACAGATGAATGTTTCCTCTCTGAAGTATGTAGTAAGCACCACTTCAGGACTTTCTTCCACTCTGTTGCTTGAATCACAAAGTCTCCTGTGGCAGAGGCGGGGTGATCTTTCACTGAACCATTTCCATTTTCCTCCCAGGCACGCAGCTCTTTTACCAGGAGACTTAATGCAGCGAGCCATAGAGCACTCCACAGCATTTTGTCTCTTTCCTGTCAAAATTAATATTTACTTCACTGCAGAATCATTGCTTCTAAAAAATGTGTTTTTATTTTTTAAGTTGGTTTTAAAGCAAAAAAAAAAAAAATTCTGATGTAGTCATCAAATTTGGTAATTAATTGAACGAAGAGATTGTGATTACCAGTAGCCAAGCATATGCTTCTTATTATAAGTTTAGTTGAAAATGGCTTTTTCTTTCCTTTTCTTTTCCTGATTTAACAGAATATTTTTCCACGAGCCTAGTTTAATGGACTCCTAGTGATGTTCTAAGTGTTTGCTTTTATATTATTGGAGAGCAATGGGTTTATAAACTTAATGAGGTTGATGATTATAGAAATTCAAACCAGAATCACTTCAGTTAACATATGCAATCTTTTTTTTAACCTCAGTGTATTTGTCAGTATCTAATGCATCAATATCATTTGACTTTTAGCCTTTCACACAGGCAAACAAAATAACTACATTTTTAGGTTCCCAACAGTGAAGTTTCAAGGAAGCCTTATGATGTACTTAAAATTGATTTTCTAATTTGATTTATTGTTTGAGTGGATAACGTAATGCATACTATATACAAACAACATAAAGGATCACCTAGTGAAAAATTGTGTTCTTTTCTCTCCCTTGCCTTCTAGAAACTCAGTTTCTCTGAAAACTGCCACCATTACCCATTTCTTCTATATCTTTTCAAAAGTATTCTATGTATATTTAAATAAACATGTATATATTTATTTTCCAGAAAAATGTGATATTATACTTAAATACTTTTTTGGAACCTTTCTTTTTTAACTTAACCATATCATCTAGAAGTTCCTTCCATACCAATACATATACAACTTTTTCACTTTCTGTACAGTATTCCGTTCTAGGAGTGTGCCATGTTGGCTAACCAGTTCCCATTAAAGGACATTTATGTGATTTCCAATACATTGCTATTATAATATTACAATGGGTATATTCACCCAATAATGTCACTTTGCATGTATGAGAGTGCCCATCTGTTAACTAAATACCAAGGGGCGGGAGATGTGAGGATTTTTATTCTGAGACATACACATATACATGCTTATATAACCATGTCTTTAAAATGACCAGTATTGGACTCTCCCACTTTGGAGGAAACCAAACAATTTTCATGGTGAAAGAGCCAGCCATTTGCTTTGCCTTGCTGGGCCTAGCTGTAGGGTTAAGTAGATACAAAAGCCTAGACCTAAGGATGGTCAACAAATTTGCAAGATGCAGAGGTGTCAGGAGCCTGGAGTAAGGGAGGTAAGAGAGGAGTGAAAGAAGTGGACTAATGACATTTAAAAAGAATTAAGATCTCCTGGCTTAAGATGCTAGGAAATACACAGGTTAGGGAAGGCCAGTGACCTGAAAATGCTCATTGTTTAATTGTGGTGAAGGGGGAAAGATAGAGATGGAGACAGACATAGAATGCACATGGAGCCTGGAGTCAGAAGACCTAGTTTTGAATTCTGGCTCCACTGGAATGAGTGATCTGTGACTGACTAAGATAGCAAGGCTTGCTTCACAAGGGTTTTGTAGGGGAGAGAAAGGAATGCATGTGAAAATGCCTGGAAAATTTTGAACTTAATAACTGTTAGTGGAATCTGAATGAATTCAGTTTTCAACATGTTTAGGCACAAAGCAATACTAACTTCAGAAAGTTTCCCAGAACATCAGCCCCATAAGAGCCAGGCTGTGTCAGGATTATTCACTGCTATGTCCCCTCTGTCCAGAACTGTGGCTGATTCCTAATGGGTACCCTATGAATGAAGTTTGGGCCATCTCTACTCCACTGTTGAAGGAAATGAAAAGGCATAGAGAGAATCTGGTTAAGGTTAGAGATAGAGTTTTAAGAATTATACACTTATAATTTTTAGTTCTGTTCAGTTCAGTTCAGTTCAGTCGCTCAGTCGTGTCCGACTCTTTGCGACCCCATGAATCGCAGCACGCCAGGCCTCCCTGTCCATCACCAACTCCCGGAGTTTACTCAAACTCATGCCCATCATGTCGGTGATGCCATCCAGCCATCTCATTCTCTGCCGTCCCCTTCTCCTCCTGTCCCCAATCCCTCCCAGCATCAGGGTCTTTTCCAAAGAGTCAACTCTTCGCATGAGGTGGCCAAAGTATTGGAGTTTCAGCTTCAGCATCAGTCCTTCCAACGAACACCCAGGACTGATTTCCTTCAGGATGGACTGGCTGGATCTCCTTGCAGTCCAAGGGACTCTCAAGAGTCTTCTCCAACACCACAGTTCAAAAGCATCAATTTTTCGGCACTCAGCTTTCTTCACAGTCCAACTCTCACATCCATACATGACCAGTGGAAAAACCATAGCCTTGACTAGATGGACTTTTGTTGGCAAAATAATGTCTCTGCTTTTTAGTATGCTATCTAGGTTGGTCATAACTTTCGTTCCAAGGAGTAAGCGTCTTTTAATTTCATGACTGCAGTCACCATCTGCAGTGATTTTGGAGCCCCCGAAAATAAAGTCTGACACTGTTTCCACTCTTTCCCCATCTATTTCCCATGAGGTGATGGGACCAGATGCCATGATCTTAGTTTTCTGAATGTTGAGCTTTAGGCCAACTTTTTCACTCTCCTCTTTTACTTTCATCAAGAGGCTTTTTAGTTCCTCTTCACTTTCTGCCATAAGGGTGGTGTCATCTGCATATCTGAGGTTATTGATATTTCTCCCGGCAATCTTGATTCCAGCTTGTGCTTCTTCCAGACCAGCATTTCTCATGATGTACTCTGCATATAAGTTAAATAAGCAGGGTGACAGTATACAGCCTTGACGTACTCCTTTTCCTATTTGGAACCAGTCTGTTGTTCCATGTCCAGTTCTAACTGTTGCTTCCTGACCTGCATACAGGTTTCTAAAGAGGCAGGTCAGGTGGTCTGGTATTCCCATCTGCTTCAGAATTTTCCACAGTTTATTGTGATCCACACAGTCGAAGGCTTTGGTGTAGTCAATAAAGCAGAAATAGATGTTTTTCTGGAACTCTCTTGCTTTTTCAATGATCCAGCGGATATTGGCAATTTGATCTCTGGTTCCTCTGCCTTTTCTAAAACCAGCTTGAACATCTGGAAGTTCTCAGTTCACGTACTGCTGAAGCCTGGCTTGGAGAATTTTGAGCATTACTTTACTAGCGTGTGAGATGAGTGCAGCTGTGAGGTAGTTTGAGCATTCTTTGGCATTGCCTTTCTTTGGGATTGGAATGAAAACGGACCTTTTCCAGTCCTGTGGCCACTGCTGAGTTTTCCAAATTTGCTGGCATATTGAGTGCAGCACTTTCACAGCATCATCTTTCAGGATTTGAAATAGCTCAGCTGGAATTCCATCACATCCACTAGCTTTGTTCGTAGTGATGCTTCCTAAGGCCCACTTGACTTCACATTCCAGGATGTCTGGCTCTAGGTGAGTGATCACATCATTGTGATTATCTGGGTCGTGAAGATCTTTTTTGTACAGTTCTTCTGTGTATTCTTGCCACCTCTTCTTAATATCTTCTGCTTCTGTTAGGTCCATACCATTTATGTCCTTTATTGAGCCCATTTTTGCATGAAATGTTCCCTTGGTATCTCTACTTTTCCTGAAGAGATCTCTAGTCTTTCCCATTATGTTGTTTTCCTCTATTTCTTTGCACTGATTGCTGAGGAAGGCTTTCTTATCTCTCCTGGCTATTCTTTGGAACTCTGCATTCAAATAGGAATATCTTTCCTTTTTTCCTTTGCTTTTAGCTTCTCTTCGTTTCACAGCTATTTGTAAGGCCTCCTCAGACAACCACTTTGCCTTTTTGCATTTCTTTTCCACGGGGATGGTCTTGATCCCTGTCTCCTGTACAATGTCACGAACCTCCGTCCATAGTTGCATAATTTAATGAAGAAACGAATGAACTTTTCAGAGTGCTTTCAGAAAATATTTCATGAAGTCGCTGGGTTCCCCAAACCCTACAGGGAGAAAAATATTATTTTTATTTGCATTATTGGATTGTCCAAAAAGTTTGTTCAGGTTTTTCCATAACATCCTACAGAAAAACTCAAACTTTTGGGCCAACTCAATATTTATATTACAGTGACTTGAACTGTTGACAAGTTATTCCATATTTTACTTTTTTTTTGTATTTTAATTGTTTTTTGACCTATGTTTTGCTTGGGATAAATTAACACATATGCTGTTGGCCACGTATTTCTAAAGCCTGTTTTACATAGTCATGTAGTTTATGTTGCCATATGGAAATACACAGACAAGGAGAAAATTCCTCAAACCTTCTCACTGACCAGGTTTTCAAAATTAAATAAGGAAATTGAAGTAGATGACCTTGAATGTCCTCTTTTGGCCTAAAATTGTATAATTCTGTGAATAAAAGTACAAGGGAGAGCAGAGGTTAAAAAAAAAAGCCCGGGATCCCTGTGGGACAGAAGCCATGTTACACTTGGAGTATGATAATAAACACCTCTCTTTTATAGGGTGTTGACTAAAGGCCAGGCCTTACATACCTTGTTTCACTTAATCCTTACAATCCCTATAAAAGGGGTGTTGGAAATTCTGCCTGGTGTCCAGCAGCTGGAAAGGAGATCGTTCTAAGCACAGACCACGATTCGAAGCAGCAAAGTTGCCAATAATAACAAGCTTTGTAAAAGTAATTACTGCTTCAAGTCAAAGAAGGGAACCGTTCCCCTCCTCCCACACCCACCCCCACCCCCACCCTGAAAGAGCTGTTAAATCCAGGGCCGGTCCAGCCAGCTATAAGACACACACAGATAGTGTCACCTTGAAGGGAGGGTTCTGTGTGGTAATGACTTCACAGAGCAGGGATTTTTTACTAGCTTTTTCACTTTCTCCAGAATCAGTTTTTCCTTCTTGAATGGGTGATACTCTTTCTCCCTTCTAGTTTCTGCCTCTGTTGTGAATTGCCTAAGCCGATGTGGTAGCAGAGTTCTTAGGCTCTTTTTGTTCATATCGGGTGTATATCAGGTCAGAGGTAGCTGGGAACTGCAGATCTCAGTGCTCACGTCTTGCTACAAGTAATAAAAGCAAGACTCAGACAAACTCTGCTCTCATACAAACATTTACTGACAAACAAGCATCACTGACTTCAATTCTTGCCCTTTTGGCTACTCCTATTACTCCCCGTTTAAATGGCACATTTGGGGCAAATGCCATCACATCTTACACGGACGGTTCAGTTAGCCTTGTGGTTGCCATCAGACAACCAGAATCCTCCAAGCCAGTGGTAGACTTGGGACAATTTTAGAATTCAACCTTAGGAACCATTTTATTGTGTGAAGAGATTATATTCTTAAACCCTGTCCATTCAAAGGCAGGCAGTATGTCCACATTATTCTAGACTAGCAGCTGGCAAACTTGGTGCAAAGGTCAAATCTGCTCTGTGCCTGTTTTTGTAAATAAAGTTTTATTGGACCACAGCCATGTCATCTCAATTATATGTTGTCTAAGACTGACTTCGTCCTGCCAAGGCAGAACTGATTGATTGTGACAGATTATTCACCTGCAAAGCCAAAAAAAATTTGTCATCCGACCTTTCCCGGAAAAAAAAGAAAAAAAGTTTTCTGACCCCAGCACTGGCCAATCCACATATATTGATGTGAAGGTGTCAGTCTAGTGGTTCAGTCATGTCTAACTCTTTGCGACCCCATGGCTTGTAGCCCACCAGGTTTCTCTGTCTATGGAATTTTCCAGGCAAGAATACTGGAGTGGGGAGCCATTCCCTTCTCTAGGGGATCTTCCTGAACCAGGGATCGAGTCTCCTGCATTGGCAGGCTGGTTCTTTACCACTAGCACCACCTGGAAAGCCCCCAGGTATATTAAGCAGGATTATATTCAGCAGTAAAAATCCATTGCTATTAATAATATCCATTTTGCTAATTAGCAAAACCTCTGGTGTGGATCAGAGATAAATGTAGCTGAAGTGTTTACAGCAGGTACCTCTACAGGGTGGCCTGCCTATTAAATATTAAATGACACCCCCATAATATGCATGTTCTATTAGAGCAGTAGTAGACTCAGAGTATTTATTAAAATTAACACACATTTATAGAACATTGTCAATTCTGACATTTTAAAAGTAAGTTGCAAGTCATCTTAGATTTTCTTTTATTGCATCTCAGAGCTTATATTCATTAATGGTTATGATTAAATTTGGGCTTCCCCGTGGCTCAGTGGTAAAGAATCCACCTGTAATGCAGGAAATACAGGAGACGTGGGCTCGATCCCTGGGTTGGGAAGATACCCTGGAGGAGGGCATGGCAACCCACTCCAGTATTTTTGCCTGGAGAATCCCATGGACAGATGCTCCTGGTGGGCTATAGTCCATAGGGTCTCAAAGAATCAGACATGACTGAAGCAACTGAGCATGCATGATTAAATTTTAGAAACTCTCATATCAATAACAGTGTTCAACCCAGAGTTGGAAAAGTATATTATCCAATTGGATCTCAATGCAATAGCTAAGATAGAGCAGGTTTATATAATCCCATTTTACAGAATAAAAAATCTGGGGACTTCCTTGATGGTCGGTGGCTAGAACTCCAAGCTCTCTCAAGGTAGGGGGCCAGGGTTTAATCCCTGGTCAGGGAACTAGATCCCACAGGCTGTAAAGATCCTGCATGCCACAATGAGGATAGAAGATCCTGAATATCTTAACCAAGACCTGGCACAGCCAAATAAATAATTTTAAAGAAACTAAGGTCTGAAAGTATATCTACTTTTCTCACAGTTGTAGAACTGGTGAGTGATAGACTGAGGCTTGAATCTGAATCTATTCATTTTCCAGATCTTATCATCTCTTCTCTATACCATCATAACTTCCCAATAACAACAATTAATTGATTTTTTTTTTGAGCAAACTGCAGATTTCAATTTCAGCCAATGGAAATATATTCTATGTCTAGTAAATAGAAAAAAAAAATAAATTCTTAGGAACTTGACTATTTTGCAAACTGTTTCTACCTCTTTTTCTCCACATATTTTATCGTTAAAGTTTTAAAGCCAACATTGGGTTGCAGGGTTGGCTACTTGAGGTGGGGAGAAATTTCCCAGGGAATCAAAGGAATGAAGGTAGATGCTTGAAAATGGATCTGTTTCATCAACTGCATAAAATGAGACTCTACAGCGTCAAAGAAGTCTTTGAAGGCCCACCCTGGACTTAGAAGTCTGTAACTGGCACAGTATAATAAGGCTCCAGGGCTGTTCATAGACATTAGAAGAGGAAGAAGCTCATTATTAGGTTAGTGAGTTCACCCCACCGCGCCTTACAATGCTGGGTTGTTCTTCCAGCTGTGCTGGGCTGCATGGGAAATTCAGTTATTAATGATTGGCGGTGGTGACCTGGTGGAGCGTCTCCTCAGCCTTTCCTCAGTCACTATTCCCCATGACTCTGACCCTCAGTTTCCCATAATCTATTCATTCCCATCCTATGCAATTATCTTGGTTGGATTTAAGCCCATAATTGGTACTTGTGCATTTTGCTTCTTCCATCTGCAGGTTCTGAGTTGGAGACAGAAGAGGCTTTCCTCCAAGACAACCCTTCATCTACATGGGCTCCAATAGGCCTCAATCATTACCATAACTTTAGGCAAAGAAAGGCAAAGGACAGGTATCATGTTCAGGAACAAGAATGTTAAGGTGTAAGTCCAAAAAGGAAGCTAGAGGGCATCTTTCCAGACCTTAGTGTGATTGTCTGCTAGTGACTTGGATGACAAGTCATAACCATATACATTCTAATAGCCAATAAAAGCCCTCATTGGAGACTTTTAAAAACAGCTTTAAAACAACAAGTTAGTGATGTTAAGAGACAAAAATGAGTTTAGGCGTGAGTCCACCAGTAGATGGTAAAACAGCAGCAATGTTAGGAGAGAGAAGTCGCTCTGTGTGCTTTTTTGAGAAGACTCAAATCTCTTAAAGACAGTTTCTCACATCTGAACATCTGGGAATCTTCTTTGTGATTCTTCTAGTTGACTTTTGATGCTGATGGAAATAGCAGAGTCAATGTTGGGAAGAAGATAAGACTTTCAAAAGTTAGGGTTTGAGATTATATATTTATGATCAGCCTGAAATAGAAAAGTGGGGAAAACAATGAAATCTTGAGTATTGATTTTGGGGGAGAAGACTTCCCTGACAGGTCAGCTGATAAAGAATTTGCCTGCAATGCAGGAGACCTGGGTTTGATCCCTGGGTTGCAAAGATCCCCTGGAGAAGGAAATGGCTTCCAGTATTCTGGCCTGGAGAATTCCATGGACTTTATAGTGCATGGGGTTGCAAACAGTCTGACAAGACTGATCGACTTCTGCTTTCAAATATAATTTACTTTTCACATAATATTAACTTTAGGACTATGTAGTCAGTCATTCAGGATAGGGTAGGTTATCCTGTGGCAACACACACCTGCAAAATCTTAGTGGTTTAAAACAACCGAGGTCTACTTTTCATCCAGAGAATATACCCCTTGAGAGAGTTAACTTCACTCTGGAACCCAGGATTATAGAAAAGTAGCTCTGTGGAACAAGACTGAGCATTGTGATAGAGAGAATAAGAGCTTTGGAAGGTTTGAACCAGCAATTAAGTGCTTCAACCCAGAGTAACATTTGCTAACAACTCATTGGCCAGTGCTGGTCACATGCCCCACTCAATCATAAAAGCCCAGGAAGAATAATCTTATCAACTACCCAAAAGGCAGTTAAAAATATTTATAAAATAGTGCTAATGATTTCATGTCATTAAGATCAACAGGGCAAAATCTGACCTGGAGTATGTTCAAAATCATGTACACCAAATGCTTCTGTTAAGGCTGACTTTTAAAAAACAGATTACAATAGCCGGATCATGGAAGCAACCTAAATGTTCAATAACAGTTGAATGGATAAAGAAGTGATACATATATACAATGGAATACTACTCAGTCATATGAAAAAAATGAGTCATTTGTAGAGATATGAATGGATTTACAGTCTGTCAGACAGAGTGAAGTAAGTCAGAAAGAAAAAAAACAAATATATATTTGCATTGTATATGCAATTGTAATGCAATTACATTGCAATTACATGTGCAATATGTAATGCAATATTTGCATTGTATATACATGCATTGTAAAAATGCATGTATGTGGAATATGGAAAAAATTATACAGATGAACCTATTTCTAGGGCAGGAATAGATGTGCAGAGATAGAGAATGGACATGTGGACACAGGGAGGTAATGGAAGGGTGGGATGAATTGGGAGATTAGGATTGATATATATATATACTACCACATCATATAAATGGGCTTCCTTGGTGGCTCAGCAGGTAAAAAATCGGCCTGCAAGGCAGGAGATTCAAGAGATGTGGATTGGTTCCCTGAGTTGGGAAGATCCCCTGGAAGAGGGCAATGCAACCACTCCAGTATTCTTGCCTAGAGAACCCCATGGACAGAAGAGCCTGGTGGGCTACCGGTCCATAACGTCACAAAGAGTAGGATACGACGGAAACAAGTGAGCACACTTGCATCTAAAATAGCTAGTGGGAAGCTGCTGTATAGTGCAGGGAACTCAGCTCGGTGGGTGACAACCCAGAGGGGCGGGATGGGGTTAAGAGTGGGAGGGAGGTCAAGAGGGAGGGGATATATGTGTACACATATAGCTGATTCACTTCATGGTACAGCAGAAACTAACACATTGTAAAGCAATTATACGCCAATAAAAACATACAAATAATTTGCAGGCACTCACAGTAGTGGGAGGATCTACTCAAAGTTTCTCTGTACTTGGAGAGTGAATATGGGGATCTCCTGAAAAGTGTGAAAAATACTTACGCCTGAGGCCCATTCCAGAGATTCCAATTTAATTAGTTTGAAGTGCACCTTGGGCATCAGGATCTTTAAAAACTCCTTGAAGTGATACTAAGATTTGCCTAGAGTAGAAAGCCACTGATCTGATTTACAGGTCAGGGTTTTATGGTCATTTTCAACTCCAGAGTTATCTGTGCATCTGTGTGGTCTTAAGTCAATTAACCACTCTGGGTCTCTGTTTCATTATCTGTGAAATGAGGGGTGGAATACAATGACTTCTACAGATCCTTCCAGTCTTAAAAATCTCTCCGAGACCATTGACTTCTATTTAGAAGGCGTTTCAGAGCTCAAGTTAATGTGCAAGCGCAGCCAAATCACTCTGTAAGTTCATCTGGTTAAGCTCCTCTATCTTCGATAATGGAAACAGGGCAATAACTGGCAGGAGTCTTTACGAGGTAAGGAGCTGTGTTTTTTTTCCCCACCAAACCAGAAAGCTTGGCCAGACTTGGGGCTAAAGTCATGCTATAAGAAAAAACATGAAGTTAAGTTCATCTCTTGGTTCTGTGTGGACTGAGGGTGAACTTCCTGCTCTAAGATGAAAAAATTGTATGACCTAAGGCTATTCAGGTAAAAATAAATTTTAAAAAGCCACTTCCCTGAATTCTTCTTGCTGAAAATGAAAAAGTGAAAGGTTTCACCATTTCTTCACCGTGTAATCCTATCTCAGTGCTGTCAGTGTCTTAATGGCGTATTGATTGGCCCACACGCCTGCTATCTTTAAAGAAGCATTATTACTCTGTTGGGCCCAACATAAAAAACTACTTTTAAAGACCTTTTTAAGGTTTCTTTCTTTCTTTTTTTTTTTTTTTTCAAAAGCTTCTTGGGGGCGTATTGAGCTTCTGTGGCAGCTGGAATTAACTCTACAATGCTCTTTCTCTATTTCTGACACAGTGAATCAGCTGAAGACGGCAGGTTATCAATGACTCATAGGAGGGAGACGATAAGAAGGCTCCGGAGATAAATTAATGTGGTAATTAGTTACATGGATACCTGTATTTTTAGGCTCTTTCTAAGTGCTACTGTTGCATTGGAAACTCATGATAATTATCAATCGCCATCTTAAATATGTGAAGTTGACTAGTATTACAGGGGAGAAAGTGAAGAGAGGAGAAGATGGATTGTAAAAATTAAAACTGTTAGACGTTAATCTGTTTTTCAATTATCAAAATGCCTGACAAGCTGAAAAAAAAAATCTTCATTTAGAGCCCTGCTATATTTATTCAATGTCTGTATCTCTCTTCTTCAGTTATTAGAAAAAAGCATCAGAATAATTTTTATTGAAAGCTTAGAAAAATACATGATGATAATAAACCAAAATGTTGTCATTGTGGGTGATGGTACTGTGGTTAGGTCTTTTGTTCTTCATTTGGGAATCTCTAAGTTACACTACTTTTCTCCATTAACCAAAAAAAAAAAAAAAAAAAAAATTTAACCCCACTCGTTCAACGTGTTTTTGGGAAAATAACTTAACCATTCTGAACCTCATTCTGCAACTCAAGATGAAGATATTAATAGTATATATCTCAAAGAGCTGAGGTAAATATTAGGTTTAATCACCTGAAATAGCTGATACTTGATCATCTTTTGACCTATGAACATGGCAATTTGAAATGATTCAGCATGGTATTAAATATTTAGCACTGTGCCTGACAAATACTAAGCACTCAGGAAATATTCACAGTGAAAGAATGTTAAGGAAATATAGAGAACAAATTTTAAAATAGAAAAGACATGATATGCAATTTGAAAAATTAGGTTTACGGAGGTATCATCTGCATGTAGCTTATAGTTCGAGAAAAGATGACAAACACATACAGTTAAATAAACATAGTCAGAATACAGAACAATTTCATCATCCTCTCAAAATGCATTGCGCCTCGTGTAGCCAGCCCCTCCCTTCTCCATAGTCCCTGGTAAGTGCCAATATTTTTCTATCCTGATAGTTCTGCCTTTAAGATGAATTTCCCCCTTAGTTTGGACTTCCCTTGTGGCTCAGCTGGTAAAGAATCTGCCTGCAATGCAGGAAACCTGGGTTCAATCCCTGGGTTGGGAAGATTCCCTGGAGAAGGGAAAGGCTACCCACTCCAGTGTTCTAGCCTAGAGAATTCCATGGACTTTATAGTCCATGGGGTCACAAAGAGTCAGATATGACTGCGCGACTTCCACTTTCACTTCACTTTCCCCCTTAGTTTAATTAACTAAATGTGTTCATTTGCCTCGGAGAAGGCAATGGCACCCCACTCCAGTACTCTTGCCTGGAAAAGCCCATGGACGGAGGAGCCTGGTGGGCTGCAGTCCATGAGGTCGCTGAGAGTAGGACATGTCTGAGCGACTTCACTTTCGCTTTTCACTTTCACACATTGGAGAAGGAAATGGCAACCCACTCCAGTGTTCCTGCCTGGAGAATCCCAGGGACGGGGGAGCCTGGTGGGCTGCCGTCTATGGGGTCGCACAGAGTCGGACACAACTGAAGTGACTTAGCAGCAGCAGCAGCAGCATTCATTTGCTTCCTTCTTACATGGACACACGCTTTGAGAGGCAGAAGGGAAGTCTCTTCCCTTTGGCTAGCTGCTAACTTCCACAGGGGTTCAAGGTGTGGAGGGGGCAGGGACAGGCATTTGCTGAGGCTCGGCTTCTAGGAGTAGAGATTCATTCCTCACGAGAGGAGGCGAGAATGTACCCAGGCAGCCCGTTCTGACTACTTTTCCTGGGATCCCAATGTGGTTACGGGCTCTGACTTTTCTGTTGATTATAACAGGTACACATGCTTGCAGGAGGTCTCAGGACCTAAGGTCAATTTAAATTATTCCATATCTCCAGAAAGTGTTTAGCAAAGAGCCCTCCTCAGTCCGCTTCTCCTTTTAGAAGAGTGCGCATCCTGTGGGTGTAGGCAAAGCCCTCGCTTCTTGGATACTGGGGTACTTTTATAAGGGTCAGGGTCATGGTTGTGCTCTTTGAGGTATTTTTTCCTTGCCTTCTAAGCATCTCTTCATCATGAGATCACGGAGAATAATGGCCTTATCTCACATTTCTGCAAGTCTCTTTTACATCCAGTTTAATAGAAGATGGGGCTTCCCTGCTAGCTCATCTGGTAAAGAATCTGCCTGCAATGCAGGAGACCCCAGTTCGATTCCTGGGTCAGGAAGATCTACTGGAGAAGGGACATGCTACTCATCCCAGTATTCTTGGGCTTCCCTGGTGGCTCAGCTGGTAAAGAGTCTGCCTGTAATGTGAGAGACCTGGGTTCGATCCCTGGGTTGGGAAGATCCCCTGGAGGAAGGCATGGCAACCCACTCCAGTATTCTGGCCTGGAGAATTCCATGGACTACAGTTCATGGAGTTACAAAGAGTCGGACACGGCTGAGTGACTTTCACTTTCATTTAATAGAAGATGGAGGTACGCTCACACCTGCTTCTGCAGTCAGTCTATTATCACAGGATGTGTGACATGCAGCCTCTGAAAACCCCATCGAATTCTCGGGACAGGAGGCAAGTCGAAAAAGGCAAATGGCATCTTAATATCATAGGAATAGTTTTAACCTTACAAACCCCACAAGACGGTCTCAGATACCCTACTCAAGGGTCCCCAGCACTATCTTTAAAAACCACTGCAATAGACCACGTTTAAGAATCCTAGAAAACTCTGGAAGTTATTACATTAATTCCGGAGTTGGGCTTTATTTAAAAAATAATTTTACCTATTTATTTCTTTTTGGCTGGGCTGGGTCTTTGCTGCTGTGTGGGCTTTTCTCTAGTTGCAGTGAGCTGGGGCTGCGCTCTAGTTGCGGCGCCCTGGTTTCTCATTGCTTTGGTTTCTCTTGTTGCAGAACGCAGGCTCTAGGGTGCCTGGCCTTCAGAAATTGCAGCATGTGGGCTCTGTAGTTGCACTTCCTGGGCTCTAAAGCACAGGCCCAACAGTTGCGGTGCACGGGCTTAGTTGTTCTGAAGCATGTGGGATCGTCCCAGACCGAGGATCAAACCTGTGTCTCCTGCATTGGCAGGCAGATTCTTTACCACTGAGCCACCAGGGAATCCCCAGACTTTTAAAAATATATTTATTTATCTCTTTATTTGGCTACGTGAGATCTTAGTTGAGGCACAGGGAATCTTTCGCTGCGGTGCACGGACTCTCTAGTTGGGGCGTGTGGGCTCCAGAGCACTCAGGCTCAGTAGTTGAGGAGCACAAGCTTAATTGCCCGGCAGCATGTGGGATCTTAGTACCCCAACCAGGGGCTGAACCCATGTCCTCTGCATTGCAGGGTAGATTCTTAACTGCCAGGGAAGTCCCTGGAATTGGGCTTTTGATGTTTTGTACAATTTCTGACTTCTAAAATTCAGTGAGGATCCTCTTTCTGAACCTAGATTTTGTTTCTATTTCAGTTGCAGTTTCCTTCCTCATCTTCATCCTCTGACGGTGTCTGTCTGATCATACTCTCAACACAGAGGAGAATCTCTTCAGAAAATCACCAGCCAAAGAAGTAGTATTCTCTCTAGACAGAACGTTTGATAAAGAGGATGTCAAGTGGATAAACACATTTTACTGAATTCCTTAAAGATTTTAAAAAATTACTTTGGAATAGATCACCCTAGCCTCATGTATTAAATGACTTAGAGTATGACTTTTTTTTGCTATATGCATTTACCATACTTATCTTTAGTATTTTTTATTCAAACATGGTTTCACAATTTTTTAAATATAAAATGTAAACTAAAATCATTTGATTTGCTTAAATAGCATATGTCCATTTTTTTGTCCCTAATTTTTAATACTCTTATGCCTGAATTTCTAAGTTTATACCAGGTCTT
Source organism: Cervus canadensis (assembly GCF_019320065.1). Taxonomy (NCBI): domain Eukaryota; kingdom Metazoa; phylum Chordata; class Mammalia; order Artiodactyla; family Cervidae; genus Cervus; species Cervus canadensis. The sequence continues at coordinate 34,445,266 of NC_057401.1, read as the reverse complement.
CTCAGAAGAGCTTTGGAGTAGACTTCTGAGTTCTTTGATGTGAACTCTCCTTTGAGCTTGGAAATGTTTCTTTAGTGTATCTGGTTCTCCACTGGATCTGTATCAGCTTGACTCCTCCCAAGTGTATATTGAAAGAGTTGTGCTAACTGGCAAATCTGTTGTTCATCATTATGTCAGGGCTAGGAAAGTGGAACCCTGTGAGTTCAAGCCTTCAGGCACTCTTTCTCTGCAAGATTCCCCTCAAGGCTTAGTGCTCTCAATTCAGAGAATCATAGAATATTAGGATGAGGAGAGATCTTCAAGGTCACCAAGACCCATGCCACTCAATAGTTAAAGCACAGGTACCACCCGGGAAGTTGCTAGAAATGAAGAATTTCAGGAGCCACTCAGATGTACTGAATTGGAATCTTCATTATAACAACAAGACTGCAAGAGATGAAGTGTCCATGTTAATGTCTAAGAAGTGATGCTCCAGACCAGCCTCTTATCCAGTGGAGAAATTGTACCTGCAGCATCTTCCATGTTGTGGTCCCCTACGGCTCGTAAGTCTTCACCTTCAGGCTTTGGGATACAGATCAGTGATTCTAGATCAAAGATTCATAACTTTGATTGCACATTAAAATCACCTGGTGAGTTTTTAAGAATTCCAATGTTGAGATCTCACCTTGGACTAATAAAATCTGAACCTCTGACATTCGTGTTTTATGAAATTTCCCCACAATAGTCTAACATGGAACCAAGTATTGGACAACTGATCAAGAGCTATCCATTTGCAACTTAGGCCATTTACTTCATTCCTGCTTTGATTTTCTGTGAAAATGCAAATATTCCCTAATTTCCCAGGAAATAGGGTTTTTTGTTTTTTTTTTTTTAATAAATCATCCTAACTAATTGATGGCAAACTCTTTAGTACCATGACAATTCACACAGCATTACTCTGGGATGGAGGAACCAGCAGTTAGGAAACCTCAAGCCTACTTCTTAGTTATGACCAGTTCTTGGTCAGCTAAACTGCCTTGGGCAGGAAAGGGCTGGGTCAAGCAGAGAACAGGAAGTTCTTTGGCCAGCTCACTTCAGGTTTCTGGTCTGTCCTCTTGCTTCTGCATTCATGATCCCTGGGGTGAGGAAGGTGTAAGGAGGCAAGAACCTCTATAACTGCCAAGCTATTGGGCCCCCTCAGCTGAGTATGGGGTCCCCAGTCTAGTCCTTGGTCTCATAGGTCTAAGGCAAATTTTGCTAATGTCATAATCTTGTTGGCCTCAGAAGAAGCTGGCTGTTTTTCTCCACTCAATAATCCTCTTGAGTCATAAGCACTTCTGTTTGTGACATCACTATTGAGGAAACTGAAACCTGCTTTTATTACTTTTTTGCGATTTGTGGGAGTATGATTTTGTTGACATTTATTAGCTTTTAAACTATCCAGTTTTATTTTGATAGTACTACATTAGACTAGTTGTTGCTTGAAAGTGTGTAAATCATGTTAACAGTAATTCTGAATAGACTAAATTCATGATCAAGTCAAAAATTTGAGGACTTGGGAGAGAGTATTATTTTAAAAGGAGATTCAAGTTATCACCCATAGTCATTTTAATTTACTATTTAAAAAATAACAGAAAATGAACTCTTAATAATAAATAAATTTAGAAGTTCTAACATCCTAGAATCCAATGAGTATCATTCATATATTAAAATAAAATTCAGAAAACATATAGCTTAAAACTTTTCTTTATACATGTTTGAGGATGAAATGCCATCACATCTCCTTTCTTCCATCCCTGCTTGCATCCTTGCTCAGTTGCTCAGTTGCCTAACTATTTGCGACCTACAGACTGTAGCTCACCAGGCTCCTCCTCCATGGAATTTCCCAGGCAAGAATACTGTAGTGGGTTGCCATGCCCTCCTCCAGGGGATCTTCCCAACCCAGGGATCAAACCTGCATCTCTTGCATCTCCTGCAATGGCAGGCAGATTCTTTACCTCTGAGCCACCTGGGAAGCCCCATCCCTGCTTACATAGTTTTCAAATCTGGATATACATATACACATGTTGTTTAATCATGAATGTGACACACTAGATTTATAGACGTGTGAGGGATTTAAAATTTTGGTTCGACAAAAGGAGGCAAGAATATACAATGGAAAAAAGACAGCCTCTTTAACAAGTGGTGCTGGGAAAACTGGTCAACCACTTGTAAAAGAATGAAACTAGAACACTTTCTAACACCATACACAAAAATAAACTCAAAATGGATTAAAGATCTAATGTAAGACCAGAAACTATAAAACTCCTAGAGGAGAACATAGGCAAAACACTCTCCGACATAAATCACAGCAGATCCTCTATGACCCACCTCCCAGAATATTGGAAATAAAAGCAAAATAAACAAATGGGACCTAATGAAACTTAAAAGCTTTTGCACAACAAAGGAAACTATAAGCAAGGTGAAAAGACAGCCCTCAGATTGGGAGAAAATAATAGCAAATGAAGAAACAGACAAAGGATTAATCTCAAAAATATACAAGCAACTCCTGCAGCTCAATTCCAGAAAAATAAATGACCCAATCAAAAAATGGGCCAAAGAACTAAACAGACATTTCTCCAAAGAAGACATACAGATGGCTAACAAACACATGAAAAGATGCTCAACATCACTCATTATTAGAGAAATGCAAATCAAAACCACAATGAGGTACCATTACACGCCAGTCAGGATGGCTGCTATCCAAAAGTCTACAAGCCATAAATGCTGGAGAGGGTGTGGAGAAAAGGGATACCCTCTCAACTACTGTTGTGGGGAAGCAACTAGTAGCAGTCGCTATGGAGAACAGTGTGGAGATTTCTTAAAAAACTGGAAATAGAACTGCCATATGACCCAGCAATCCACTTCTGGGCATACACACTGAGGAAACCAGATCTGAAAGAGACACGTGCACCCCAATGTTCATCGCAGCACTGTTTATAATAGCCAGGACATGGAAGCAACCTAGATGCCCATCAGCGGATGAATGGATAAGGAAGCTGTGGTACATATACACCATGGAATATTACTCAGCCGTTAAAAAGAATTCATTTGAATCAGTTCTAATGAGATGGATGAAACTGGAGCCCATTATACAGAGTGAAGTAAGCCAGAAAGATAAAGACCAATACAGGATACTAACGCATATATATGGAATTTAGAAGATGGTAATGATACCCCTTAATGCAAGACAGAAAAGAGACACAGATGTATAGAACAGACTTTTGGACTCTATGGGAGAAGGTGAGGGTGGGATGGTCTAAGAGAATAGCATTGAAACATGTATATTATTAAGTGTGAAACAGATCACCAGTCCAGGTTGGATGCATGAGACAAGTGCTCAGGGCTGGTGCACTGGGATGACCCAGAGGGATGGGATGGGGAGGAAGGTGGGAGGGGGGATCAGGATGGGGAACACATGTGGATCCATGGCTGATTCATGTCAATGTGTGGCAAAAACCACTATAATATTATAAAGTAATTAGCCTCCAACTAATAAAAATAGAATGGAAAATCAATCAATAAATAAAATCTTGATTTATATTTCTTTAAACATCCCAATAAGTAGTCTTAGAGATAACATTAAAGTTTACTTTGTAGACTTAGCAAGTATTATAGGAAGAGAAGATTGTGTCTTGGGTACCTGAAAAATATAGAGAATTTTAGAGCAATTCTGTTCTCTGTTAAGGAAAACATGGTTTGGCTTCCCAAGAAAATGTGAGAGAGGAAGATGGAGAACATTTTAAGAAGGATACTTTTTCTAATTATAACTCTCTTCTTCTACTACTACAACATTTGTATTTAAAATTTTTAAAATAAAATCTCTATTTTGGTACATATATTCTATTTTTTTTCACTAACTTACATTTTCATTTCAATAATGCTTTATTTTTATATTTGAATATATATGAATTGAAGTTAACACTTTAGTTTGTCTCTTCTACTTTCAATTAAAACATTTGGGAAAATCTCCCTGTGGCGACTTTTATAAATATTTCTTTAAATATGGAAAAATCCCAGTCATGCCCCAAATGGATCTTTTACATATGTTCAGATTTCTTAATGAAGGGCACACCTGTAAAGAGTCATCTATCTGAACAGGTAATTTTCTTATTTACTTGACTGGTGGGGCTTCCCTGGTGACTTAGATGGTAAAGAATTTGCCTGCAATGTGGGAGACTTAGGTTTGATCCTTGGGTCGGGAAACTTCCCTGGAGGAGGGCATGGCAGCTCACTCCAGTATTCTTGCCTGGAGAATCCCCATGGACAGAAGAGCCTGGCGGGCTGCAGTCCATGGGGTCACAAAGAGTCAGACATGATTGAGCAAGTAAGCACATACACACACTTTACTGGTCATTGGGCTTTGCAGGTGGTGCTAGTGGTAGAGAAATCTGTCTGACAATGCAGAAGACACAAGAGACGTAGGCTCCATCCCTACGTCAGGAAGATCCCCTGGAGTAGGAAATGGCACCCCCCATTCCAATATTCTAGGCTGGAAAACATGTTTAACTATTAAAATGTGAAATCATGCTATTAAACTTATGAACTAATTCAGTGAACTTTTGAGAATATACGTGAGAATGTTCTTGATCTCAGTATCTTCCACTTCTGTTCCTTTCTTCTCTCCCAGGTTGTTTCCTTGACTTCTGGGTTTCTTCTTTGTCCTAATTTCCTTACATATAGGTCTCTACTTTTTGAGAAGGGCCCAAGTGTACACCTGCATAGGTGAGGATATGTGGGGACACTTTCTTACATCTTCAAATTAAAGTCACTATGTTGCTACTGTCTGCTTTTCATGCTGGTGAAAGTGAACAGCTTGAATTGTGTGCTGTTATTATTGTTATTTCAACTCAACCCATGATTATCATAGAGTCTGGGACCAAAGAGCAATTAAAGCCATCCCTCTCCTTTCACCACATAAATACTTTGAGGACTGCCTTCTTCCTGCAAGTCAACATCTGACATTCTTCATCTGCTTCTTGGGTCTTTTCCCCTATCATCTGGACTTAGCAATCACTTTGGTCTAAATCTTCAGCTCAGACACCAGAGCCATGGTAGCATTTCCCAGGATAAGCATTTGGGATCTGGACGTAATTGAGGAGGATGTGCCTGAGTCTACGTTGCCCAAACATGGATGCAACAATATTCAAGCTGGGAAAGATTTGTGCTCCTTCCAGTTCATCCCAGGAAACTGCTGCCAGAGAGGCAATGTGACTCATCCAGGGACATATAATAAGTAATAAACAAAGAAGAAAACAGGGAACATGGAAAGCACACATACTGGATTAATTAAGAGGCACTAAAGCTGAAGGAAAATATGAATGGGGCTCAATGTTCCCAGGAACAGAGAGGACTAATTGGCATGCTACCAGTGGCTAAGTGTATCCTGTGTGTATCTTTATTCATCTTAATGGCCTAGCCATTATTCCTTCCCTAGAGAATCTCTGTCTTGTATATCATTATCTTTTTTGGAGATATCTTTCATTGTCCCCAAATACAAACCTTGACTTTTCCCTTATTTCCAATCTACATTGAAATTGTTCAGATCAAAGCTTTATCTCTGGCCTCGAGTCTTATTTGCCATCCTAGCAATAATCCACTAGTGGTTCTGGAATTTAACTCTGGAGAGGACTTAGCCTGTCTCTGTGGTAAACATGAGTGATACAATGAAAGAAAGCCAACATTTAATGAATGCCAAGGGTATGGTATGTACAGTGCCCTGGGTTATCCCATCTGATGGTCACAGCCTTTGAAGTAGGCTGTACATCTCATTGGCTTCCCAGGTGGCACTAGTAGTAAAGAATGTGTTTGCCAATGCAGGAGACATAAGAGATGTGGGTTTGATCCCTGGGTTGGGAAGATCCCGTGGAGGAGGGAATAGCAACCCACTCCAGTATTCTTGCCTAGAGAATTCCATGGACAGAGGAGTCTGGTGGGCTACAGTCCATGGGGTCACAAAGAGTTGGATGCGACTAGTCTTGCTTCTTGCCTACATTCTATTACACAGAGGAGAAAAGCAAGGATAGTTTCTCCCTCATCCTTCACTACTGATCTTTCTTTATATTGACAAATAACCTAAACTTGTTTTCTAAGCCATTCCCTCTTATTTTTTAGAATTTCCTTTGAAACTATCCCATTCTTCCTTCCTTGAAGCAGTGCTATCATCTTGACAGGCCACACAATTTCTTCTCTGGCTTAAATCTTTTCCTCTCATACCTCTCCTCCCCAGCGGCTGGGAACAAGCCAAGTCTCCCCTTCCTCAGCTGTTTTGCACCTCCTTGACATGTCCCTCCTGGTGATAGCAGACTATATCATCAAACCTCCAGTCCCCTCCTCCTCACTTCCTCCTTTAAGAAACACCCAAATTCAAATATAATCAAACTCAGATGGAAAAACTGGCATTCTGCTTTTTTCCACAGGTTTTCTTTTGGCATCAGAAAATCTGCTTTTATTTGCATTGTCATTAAATAACCCCGAAACTGAGCTTCCTCTGTTTCCTACACCCACCTCTCCAGAGGGGTCTCCCCTACCCCTCCCTTTTCACAACTCCCTATTTCCTCTGTCTGGGTAGACTGGAGATGACTTGCTTGGAAACTCTGGGTCAGTACCTTCTCAAAGGCTTTTGTCCTGCTGTGTGTGTGTGTCTTAAATATTGCATTTTGTCTTGTCTTCCTCCCTCCCTTCCTCCTTCCCTCTTTCTTTCTTTCACAAGAGAATCTGCTTTCCAACTTCACAAAGTTTTTCTGAGAATAAACTTTTTACAAGAGTTCTTATTGTTTTTAAGTACTGACATCTGTCTATCCTGGAAAAGTAAAGAGTTTCTTCTGTGGACTCTAAAATGGTGAGCCCCAGGACAAGGATAAACGTCGTCTCATCCAATACCCTCATTTGATAGAGGAGAAAAACAAGGTCTAAAGAGGTCGTCTGAATCACTAAAGTCTCATTGACTTCCAGAGAGGGATAGAGCCAGAGGGCAGGTCTCCTGACCTCTGGTCCACCGAGATTTTCTTGAGATCATGTCATTTCACAAACAAGCCCTGCATTTTGGAGTTGCATGCTGGCTCTTGAAATAGCTGTCCGTTAGTCTGCTGAGCAGTTGCCTGCGGCCACTTCCGGGCTCCTGCATTTTGTTGTGTTGTGTGTGTGTGGTCGCTGGTGACCACACAGCTCTGGAGACCCCAACGTCTTTAACATGTGTGTGTGCGGGGGTGTGGTGGGGGGGATTCCCTACATTTCCAAGAAGATAGTAATGCCTGTTCTCTTTCTTGCATTAAATCTGGCAGCACCAGATAGAATCACATGACCCATTAGGTCTGCCTTTCATGTCCCACTCTCCTATGAACAGCCTGCCTGTCTCAGACGTCTCTCCTTCTAAGAAAGATATCTGGAACCTGTATCTCTCCTCTTCGATTCTCAGTCCCTACCATTCCTCCTCTCCCACCAGATACTCCAAGTAGGCTGCCCTATGTTCTTTTAAAGTGCATTCATACTTTCTTTTTAACCCAAATAAAGACATTCTTGGGCTACCCCAGGTGGCGCTAGTAATAAACAACCCGTCTGGGTCAGGATCCCTGGGTTGGGAAGATCCCCTGGAGGAAGGCATGGCAACCCACTTCAGTATTCTTACCTGGAGAATCCCATGGACAGAAGAGTCTGGGGACTATGGTCCATAGGATTGCAAACAGCTGGACACAACTGAAGCGACTTAGCACACACGCAATGACATTCCAATGATCACAAACATAAGAAGTAAAAACAGCATCCCAGACTGCCCAGTCCCCTTCCCATGCTCAATTAACCCTGGCACTCTGTTCTGCATCTTGTTTTGTCCACAAATGTGGGAATACCAGGTGAGATACCCTGGGGACTCCAGTCCTGTCTCTGGTGAGTCCTGTTAGGTATGCAAGCATGATTTAAACATTTGTGATGCGGAGTGCTGTATTTTATAGTATATGGTTACATAGCTTACCATTTGAAACCCAGGCTCTTCCTCTCCTGACACACCAACAGCGTGTTCACTCTTATCTGGTGCTTCCCTTGCTCTGTTTTCTATGCATTGTCTTCTCTCAACAAAACCCCACTCTTCCTGAGTGTGGAAGATACTGTTGCCTTTTCTTCCCTATAAGTCATTCTTTTCTCAGCACAGAACCCAGCACATAGTGGGATCACACCTCAATTAATGCTTGCTTCATATTGAGGATGGGGAGTATTCACACTTTTTGCTGATCTATTTTTATTTGTGTATTTTAAGGAAAAGTGAAAGGGAAGTGTGAACTCTCCTCATATATATGTGGGCGGATGAAGCACGAGGAGGGATTCTTGGGTTGATGGTCATGTTCTAGTTCTTGGTCTGGATGGTAGTTACACATATGTGCTCACTCTGCTACAATTCATCAGTTGGCACACTTCTTGTTTGTGCATTTTTCTGTACACATTGTATGTCATTTAAAACAGGCAATATGTGTTATATGATATATAGTTCTAGTCTGATAAGACACTGTGTTGGTGAAAGTTTGTGGAAATAGTCATGCTCCCATATTGCTTGTGGGAGTGTAAATCGTAGAATGTTCTTAGGAGTAAATTTGTCCAAACTATCAAAACGAAAAGGTACTTACCCTCTGGCTGAGCAATGGCTAGCCTAGAAATGTACCCCAAATCTATTATAACATGTGGAAACTGTTACACATTCAAGGTCATTCACTGCCATGTTGTCTATAATAGTAACACTGGAATCAACAGGAGGAAGAACAGATTGTTGTACATCATACAATAGAATATTATTCAGCAGTTAGTAAGAGGGAGGCAGATCTGTATCTGCTAATTTGAAAGGAACTTCACGTTAAAAGGGCTTCCCTGGTGGTTCAGATGGTAAAGAATCTGCCTGCAATGCAGGAGACCCAGGTTTGATCCCTGGATTGGGAAGATCCCCTAGAGGAGGACATAGCAACCCAGTCCAGTATTCTTGCCTGGAGAATCCCATGGACAGAGCAGCCTGGCGGGCTACAGTCCATGGGGTCACAAAGAGTTGGACACAACTGCATGACTGACACTTTCACTTTGGGTTTCCCTGGTCCTCAGACAGTAAAGAATCAGCCTGCAATGTGGGAGACCCGGGATTGATCCTTGGGTCAGGAAGATCCCTTGGAGAAGGAAATGGCAACCCACTCCAGTATTCTTGCCTGGAAAATTCCATGGACAGAGGAGCCTGGTGGGCTACAGTCCATGGGGTAGCAAAGAGTTGGACACGACTGAGAGACTAGCACTTCAGGTTAAAAAGTATGTACAAGATGTATTTGTTTGTGTTAAGTATATATATATATATTTATATTCATAAAATAACTGTATGCTCATAAAATAACTGTAGAAGGACACACAAGAAAGTCTTAATATTTATAGCTTATGACACAGGAAAGGGTAAAAGGAAACTTATTTTTCACCGTTTATTCCACTTGATGAACATTTCAAATTTTATATGTACATGCAACCCATTCAAAAAATTAATTAAATCCAAAGCTGCTTCTTTGCTGCTGTCTATTTCTCACTCTCATTCAGGAACTTCCTAAATATCCTATAATTGGTAACTTTGCCTTTACTTTCTTCTAACAGCCTCCAAATCCACTCCACGGAGGAAAGACCATACTCTTCTCCCATGATATTGAGCAAAGCAGGCAGGTCACTCTTCTGCTGGTGACCTTATTAATTGAGTTTAGACCTCAAGTGAATTTGCACAGCTTTTTTTTTTTTAATGAAACATTCAAACCTCTTTGCCCCCTTTAGCTCCCCTCCTCCCAGAAGGCAGGAAGAGAGTCAAAGACAAGTGTTCCATTTGTCTTTAATCAGATTTACAAGTGCGGTAAGCTGGTTGTCGGACTAGAAGAGAAAACCTTAAGGGATGTAATTTGACAAGTGAAGGGAAGAAGTTGGGTCTAACATGTGTCCTAGATTTGTAACAAGCAGATCTCAAGAAGTAAGGTCTTATCTCAGTGGCCTGAGAATCTGGAGCTATTAGAGGCCCTCAAAATGAAACTATAACAATATAACCAAAGATAATCCCAACAAAGAAGAAACAAAGAGGACTCTGATAGAACCAAGTCAGCTTCCTGATCACCCATGGCCAGCTGCAGAGGATGGAAAGGCCAAGGGTGAGGAGGTGTATAGGTGCTTGTTGAGGGTGTCAGCAGGAAGGCTGAAACTCAGCCTTGCAAAATTTGCAATGGACAATTTGTATAGATTTTTGAAAAGAGACATTCAAACCTACTGTAGAGTATAGGGAACCCTACTCAATTCTCTGTGGTGATCTAAATGGGAAGGAAATCCAAAAAGGGGGATATATGCATACATATAGCTCATTTACTTTGCTGTACAGTAGAAACTAACAACATTGTAAAGCAACTGTACTCTAATAAAAATTTTTTTTAAAGAAAAAAGGAATATTCAGAGAAAAAGAGACTTGGATTAGATGGTGCCATTTTATTAGATAATAAAAAGAAAGCAAACCCTGGAACATGGCAATGATTTCATCTAGTCCCTTCATTTTGCCAAGATACACTACAAGTAGAGCCTAATATTAAATACACGGATCTCAGGATTTTTGGTCCACTGCTGTGTCTGCTTGTGTCTTCTTCAAAGTCTGGACTCTGGAACCAGACCACCTGGATTCAGCTGAAGCTCTGAGTCTCAGAAGTTGAATGATTTAGAGCAGATCACTTAACTTGTATGGGTTTCCCAGGTGGCTCTATGGTAAAGAATTTATTGCCAATGCAGGAGACACGGGAGATGCAGGTTTGATCCCTCGGTCAGGAAGATGGCTTGAAGGAGGAAATGACACCCCATTCCAGTATTGATGACTGAAAAATTCCATGGACAGAGGAGCCTGGCAGACTACAGTCCATGGAGTGGCAAAGAGTTGGACATGACTAAGCATGCATGCAGTTAACTTTTACATGTTTCAGCTTTCTCATCTGTCAAATGGGGGTAATACTAATAACAGTACCTAGCTGGTATGGCTGACAGTGGGATTAAACAGTCTTTTAAAGAGGGTCTGGTACATGGTAGGTGATATATAAATGCTAGCCATAATATTAATGGTTAATATTACTTCCAATTTTTACATCAGGGAGAATAATTTTTAAGTGGGAAAGAGCAGAATCAACATGGGAGATAAATTCAGGGCAAAAGTTATTTGGTTCTAGGTGTCACCTTAGGTCCAACCCCTTCTCGGCTGGTGGTAAGGTAGACGCTCTTTATCACAGGTGGAGCTCAAGGCAAGGATGCTGATGGCAGATTCCCGAGTGGAATGGAGGCAGGGCCTAGATGACCTCTAATCTTAAGATTCTGCTACCTTTGAGACTAGCAGCCTTGTGGGGCAGACGCATTGCCTGGCTACCAGACATACATTTAATATCACCTTCAAAGTGAACGGCGTAGTCTGTACGAATTTCCCCCTCCAGCTCCGTGTATAAGGACAAACTCTGGTGTCACATCTAAGACTTCCAATGACTCAAGTCGGAGTGGACTTTGAATTTCTTTATGGACAGTAGTACACCTGAGAACGCCCAAACAAAAGGGAACGTATTCTCAGCTTTGCTAACAAACCAGATCCGGCCCATTACAAACCCTCTAGCCAGGGAATAAATACTTCACTCCTAAAAGAAGAGTAGACATCTTTGCTGGGAGGAGGCGGAGGGAGATAGTGAGCATCGTTCCCTCCCGGTTCCCCGAAGCCAGGTTAACAATGAACGGCCTGGACGCCGGGAGCCTCCCGGGCGCGGCTCGGTGGGGCGGGGCCGGCGCGGAGTCCCCCAGGTCAGCCACCAGGCTCCCTCTGCGGGGTACTTCCTGGGGCCTTTGATCTTCCCCCAGGAACCGGCGAAGGCTGCGTTTTCCTCCAGGTTTGTTCCCGCTTGTTTATTTATTGAATCCGCCTTCTCTTCTCTTTGGCTCGAAGATCAGCACGCGGCTGTGCAACAGGACTGGAGTCCCGGCGTCTCTTCTCTCGCCACCTGGAAATCCGGCAACAGGCGCTTTTTCCTGAGTTCTCCGCAGCAAATCCGGAGGAGAAGGGGTCTTTTTCGGAAACAGGGAGCCGATCTGGGGACCCTGGTCCCACGATCAGTGGCCAGGACCCCCTGTTGGCCTCCAGGCCCAGCCTGGCTGGCGCGCGCCCCGCTCCCAGCCGTGTCTTCTCGGTCTACCAGGGAGCTCGAGCTCCCTTCCTTACCCCCAAGGCCGGGCTTAACCTAAAGCTTCATCTCCTCCCCTGGAGGGTCTCCAGTTGCCTTCCTCTACCGGGAGGGCACCCCACTTCCCCGCGCCGGGCCCTAATCTCCACCCGGCGTTTCCAACAGAGTGACCGGCTTCAGCTCTCCATATGCGCGCCTTAAATCCCGTTTATCTTCTTAGCGCCTGGGTCCTGGCCGGCCCCGCCCCCTCTCCCTCCTAGCCCCCCGCAATGCGAACCTCAGACCCCCGCCCCTCCCCGCAGCTACGCCCCTTACCCCGAGGGCGATGGAGCGGCTAGAGCCACCTTTGGAGGTGTTGGCAAAAGTGCCCAAGGAAGGTGGAAGCGACCCAGAGGGGCGCGGCCCGAGGAGAGTTTACTGGGGGGGGGGAAGGGGGGGGGGCAAGATTTCAAAATCAGGACCAAGGCAGAGGGTCCGCGGCTCGCAATCATCTAAATCCTGCCCTGCGTGTCTAGAGGTTGAAGTCGGCCCCTCCTAGCGCGCCAATCTAGGTCACCAGCCGGGAAGGGCTGCGCAGGGGGTCGCTAGAGGGGTGATGGGCGGGCTGTCTGCCCCTGCGGTGGGCGAAGAGTCAGTTGTCTCAGGGCCTGCCCCTCTCACTTCCACTCGATTGTAATTCCATCCCCGGGCGGGTCGAGCCTTCCTCCCTCCCTCCCGCGGCCAGCCAGTCCCTCCCCGTCGGCTTCCTCAGCCGCCCCCGCCCCCCCGAAAAGCCCTGCCGCTCGCAGCCGGCTTCACTCCAGCACGCCGACCTCCCGGCTGCTGTCCTGCCTGTTTGGACGCCTCCTGGTCCAGCTCCCTCAGTCCTTCGCCTGCTCACCCCGGTCAGGGGCTCCGCGGGGGCCGCGTCCCCCACGTCTCCCAGGAGACGCCCTTTCGGTGTGCGCCCGGGACTTTGGTGAAACTTTGCAGACGCCCGCGGTGAAATGGATTTAATCCGAGGAGTCCTGCTCCGGCTCTTGCTCCTGGCTTCCAGCCTCGGACCCGGCGCTGCGCCGCTCAGATCAGCGCTCAGAAAACCAGGTAATGCTGTCAGTGCTCCCGGGAGCATCGCGTCCGGAGAGCCCAGGGCCCCGTCCCCAGCGAGGACGCGAAGCTGGCGACGCACCTTCTCTTTCACCCCTGACCCGCCGCACTTAACTGGGTTCTTCTCTGCCCAGAGCCCAGAAGAGACGCGAACCTCGCCCTCCCCTTCCCAGCCCAGGCGGTTCCAGGGATATTTGTTTGTTGAAAGAAGGATCTCTTTTCCAGACCCTGTAGAGGTGGAGGGCTCTGTATTTGACCACAGAGAGCTGAGAGTTGTGGCAGCGATCACGCTGTCTCAATTAGAAGGATTGCAACTGTGCAGGAAAAGGCAAACGGCTCCTCCTGTGTTTCTAAACAGCTTATTGAATTCATACTGCCCAGAGCCCAGCCATTTCCTGTTGAGTGTCTGAAGATTTGCCTGGTGTGCCCATCTCCGGTCCTCCCCACGCACTGTGTCGGGATGTGGCTTCAGATGTTAGGGGCTTCTTCCACTGGGGCTGTTTTCTCAGAAAAGAGCTCCCAGTGGGTTAATTTTATGCTGTGTTTTCAGCTCCTGTCTCTGCGATTTAAACAAAGAATATATAGCCTCATGGGCTATTACAGTGAACTGGAGCAAACTTGAAACACCGTAACTTGCATTTCCTCTAGTTACACAGGTAGAAAGTCTTCTTGTGTTTTTGTCTACTTTGGTTTGGCCTGTGTGGTGAGATTATTCAAAGTAGGACATTCTAAGCAAGAAAGTTCTTAACGTCGTTTCTCTAATGATTTTTATTCTTCTTTGCTGAGGTTATATTTAGAATTCTGAAAAATCTGTTTTTTCTTAGTTTACTTTGTAAGGAGGGGGTTGTCTTATGGGATTAATTATATCTTATGAACAATGGAAACAATATAACTTTATTTGAATGCAGTCTGCAGAACTTTGCAGAAAGTGCAGTTTGTCTTCACAAATAATTTTTTTTCCGTAAGAAAGAGACAAACCAGGAAAATTTTGCTGCTTTTTACTGGTGAAGTTGTGTCCGACTCTTTGAGACCCAAGGACTGTAGCCCACCAGGCTCCTCTCTCTGTCCATGGGCTTTTTCAGGCAAAAATACTGGAGTGGGTTGCCATATCGTTCTCCAGGGGATCTTCCCAACCCAGGGATTGAACCCACATCTCCTGCATTGCTAGGCAGATTCTTTTACCACTGAGTCACCAGGCAAAGAAAATAATCTTGGCAGATCTCTGTATAACTGCTTAAATATTTACACTGCTCAAGAATCTCTCTACTTGGAAATATGACTTGTTGCTTTTCAGTTCTGGAAGACACCTTCACCCTTCAAGCTGTCATCACCTGCGCCTTGCTACCTGCTTTGAAATTTATGGTTGTTATTGTTATCTCAAGCACACTTAAATAATGAGCTATTCTATTCCTACCGATCTTTGACTTTGGAGGAAACAGCAGCAGTCCCAGGTGATATTACATTATGTTGTTGCACTTCCTAATGCACACAGACACATATCTTCAAGCATTTCAATGAAGGAATTCTTCCTAACTTTCCTCCTTAAGATATGCAGATTGTGATCAACTCCCTTCTGTGGATTTATTTACAGAAAACCATCTAGTCACAGTGTTTTGAACAATGCATCGTTATAGCTGTAGTTCTTAAGCATGAGTAGTGTATGTAATGTTCTTTTAAGGATAGATTTCAATTCATTTAAGCAGAATTTTTTAAAAAAAAAGTATTGCACAAAGCCTGCTGTGTAAAACTGCTCATATGGTTCACCATATTTCCTTTCTTATTTTCTGTAGTTCCTCTCCTAAAAATATTTCCTACCTGGTTCATCCAGGGTCTCATTCTGTTATTGATGCCATGAATATGCTGTGTTGGTCTCTTTGGTTTTATTTGAAGCATAGATAGGGTTTTGATAGCGGAAACTCTACCTTTTAAATATTTTGGCACATTAAACATATCAAACTGGAGGTAGAAGGAGTGTTTGGACTAGGTTCAGCCTAGGAGAGTTTTTCATTACTTTATAATTTTATCCAGACACTGGCTTTCAGGTTGGAAGGCTGTTCAGATTAAAATGACAGCTACTTCATAAACTTTGGGGGAAAATATCCTCCTGGGCTCATTTACATCCCTTGGAAAGACTGATTTTTGATCCGGAAAATTGGTCCAGATTAAAAACTGAATGTGCCCCACTTGGCTGTGATGTGAACAGCAACCAGCTAATTTATAATCTTCCCCAGACACCAGCAAATCCTGCGAGTATCCGTGTGGGAGTTTCTTTGTACCTCGTTTCCTCAATAGAAATTGATTTGTGTGCAGTACTTTGAAGGTAGCATGGCTACCACCTAAGGCATACTGGAAAGGTCCTGTTTTATTTGAATGACCCTGTCTTTCTCCTCACACTCCTAAATCTATCTTTGACAATTATGGCTTTGTTGAAGTCTTGGATTCAAAATCCACCTGCAAATTCCCCACCCCCATCTGATTCTGGTGAGAAAGAAAACAACTATGCAGCTTGAAACTCAGTTTTGAATTTCATTTGGGTCTAACATAGGCAACCTTTCCTTCCACCCCAAGATAGCTACTCCTCTGTTATTAGTGTCAATAACGAAACCTCTGCACTTGCTGAGGCTCACCAGAAAGGACGGCGTGCAAGTTAAATCATATTAAATAGTAATAACACTGATTAAGTGCTTGCTACTCTGTCCGAAGAACTTGACACATAATGATTTATTTAATCAACCCAACAGGTCTGTGAGATGGGTACCGTTATTATCCTTGTTTAACTGAAGAGGAAGTTGTGGCTTAGAGAAATTAAATATCTAACAGGGTCACTCAGCTAACAAGTGGGGGAATGGGAATTAAAGGCTCTGATATTTAGGAGCAGAAAGGAGTCCTTAATGGCCTGATGAGCAGAGATGTGCATCCCTTCAGAGAGGGCGTCCTCCTCCTGGATGAACTGGGGGGCTACCATGGGGCTCCCAAATTCAAATCCCAGACCTGGCAGGAATTGAAATGCCCTCACTTTACGGCTGGGTTGAGCATGACTCAAGGACTTGCGTTAAGTTAGCATCAGAAGCCGAGCCTGGAACTAGTACCCAGACCTCCTTGAGTGATCTCCAGCACTTCTCTTACCCAGTCGCTCACCCGCATGTGCAGAGAGGACTGCTGAGCCTCTGATGTGGGGCAGTGGAGGGGAAGGAAAATCCAGACAAGACACATCTGCTGGGACCAGCATGCATCAAGCCACATGTGTTCCCACAAGCAGATTTGTATCTCATGGTGTTAGCTTAACTCTGGTACACAGAGAGAGCTGGAGGGCTTCCCTGCCTTTTCTCTTTCCAGCTGCCTGAGGTCTCAGGGTCAGTGGGACAAGGTCAGGTCAGTTCAGAGTTCAAGATTTTCCCCTGGAGGACTGGGGTTCGCAGTCATTTTTGGGGGAGATGCAGGTCTGTAATCATTTCCTTTCCACCTTTCCCTCAATATTTCTCTACCGGAGTGGACTCAAACAAAGATCCAGGGAAACTCAGCAAAACGAAAGCCTGGAGGATCAGAGCAGATTTAGCTCAAGGGCACTGTGCCTTGGGGGTTGATGGTGGGGAATACAGGCACCTCCGAGGTGGTTTCTGCTCCTACTAGTGTGACACTGATGGCTAGAGGATCAAGCAGGGGTCACGAGTCATCTTGTTCTACTTCCCCCACCTACCCAGAGTAACCTGATAGTCACAAGAGTTCGGTTATATCCTTACTTGGAGCTCTCATCAAGTGCCTTTCACAGAGCATGTAATTTGGAGGACTCAGCCCTTCCAGACACCCCCCTCCGTTTCCAACTAACCTTACTCCTCCACGAGGCTGATCCAGATTACCTTGCTTCTTGATGAAAACTGGAGCCACAAATGCCACGAGGGAGATTATGTGAGTGTGTGTACTCAGTCTCTCAGTTGTGTCTGACTCGCTGTGACCCCGTGGACTGTAGCCAGCCAAGCCAGCCATGAGATTTTTCAGGCAAGAATACTGGAGCAGGTTACCATTTCCTCCTTCAGGGGATCTTCCCGACCCAGGGCTCGAACCTGTGTCTTCTGCATTGGCAGGTGGTTTCTTTACCACTGGGCCACCTGGGAAGCTATAGGTATATATACACTACTTAGCGTCCCATGCAGCTGTGGCACCATAGCAGAAATATATTCCTCCAACCAATGCTTCCATCAGCTCTCCTACCCTCCTGTTTGTTCCCACTTCACAGCCAATCCCTGTAAAGAAGCCCCTGCCTCTCTTTCTCTTTCCTTTGATTCTCTACGAGGTAAAGGGATCTCTGTGAGGCCACAATCAGCAGTAAATGTGTGTAACATGAGGCAGTACTTTTTTCTCAGAATTCTTTCTCATGGAAGAGAGATTTGATCAGAAAGGAACTGAGTGGTGTGTTTTGTTTGTGCTTTATATTTCTTACGCTGAGATCAGGGCTTTAATAACCTTAGAATTCTTTGGGGAGTAGTTGTTCATCTGTTCATGGGTTGCGTGCGTGTGTGCTCAGCAGATTCAGCTGTGTGTGACTCTTTGCAACCCTTTGGATGGTAGCCTGCCAGGCTTCTCTGTCCATGGGATTCTCCAGGCAAGAATACTAGAGTGGGTTGCCGTGCCCTCCTCCAGGGGATCTTCCTGACCTAGGGATCAAACCTGCGTCTCCTGCATTGCAGGCGGATTCTTTACTGCTGAGCTACTGGGGTAGCCCATCCATGGGTTACTGTAGCTCAGAAGTGGTCCAGTGACCCAGAGTTAGATTTCTGGAAAACAGGGCTCAGGTGTCTGAGGCAGAGGTGGGATCTCAGCTTCTGCAGGGTTATCCTGGGGAGATCTGTCTTCTCCTACCTCTCCCTCTCCACAAATGGAACTGTATTTCTCCCAACCCACCAAAGGAATGACATGATGTCTTGATTGCAACAGAGAATCTTCTGAGCTGGTGAAGACCCTTGCCACTTGTTTTGGCCACAGCTAGTTGCAGGTATTAGAAATACACCTGCTACTTCAGGGATTAAAAAAAAAAATAGGGGAAAGATGAGGAGATACTGCAGACTGTAAATGGCAGTTTATAGGAGAAATACCCCCACCCCCACCCATCTTTGACTGCATTGATTGTGAACCGCCATTTTGGAGAAGGACCTCAAGGTGTGACTTTAATCTCCTGAGATGAGCTGGAAGACATGAGCCCTCTGATCTCGTGGTTTGGGGGTTGGGCGTGGGGACAGGGAGAGACTCAGGTGAAAAGCCAAATAAAATTGCTGCCACCAGAGGGCAGACTTTCTAGTGTTGGCTCAGAGCAGATCTTAGACCTCTGACCCAGGTGAGTCATTCCTGAATTCCTGTGTGGATAAGAATTCCTGGAGTGCATCCCAGACATCTGCTTTTTAAAACAAGAACCTCAGGTCATGTGGTGCATGTGAGTCACAGTTCACACGTGGGGACATGAGGGAGGAGAATTTGGGTTCCTCCACCACCTCTCTTCCCTGGTACGTCCACCCCAGGAACTTTCCAGTACCCCGAAGTTCTCCACTTCGATAACACACATGTGTTTCAACCGGAACATACCAGTGTCTAGACACTCTGCAGGGTTTCTGGAGATTGGATTTGGGACTTGAGATCTTCAAAGGTCACTGAAGGACATCTCTTCTGAGCAAGTCCTCCTGCTTATCCTCTTTCCCCTAGCCCTGTCACTGAGAGATGGCTGCACCCAGGAGAGACAGCCTGCAGTAGCATCAGCAAGAATCCAGTCTGAACTGTACATGACCAGCCCTTTCTCCGGGCTTGGGTGAAAGCACAAACTCTGCTATTCGACAAGTTTGGATTCAAGTTCGGACACTTTTGTTGTTGTTTTCTTTTTCTTTTTTTTTAAATTACCTGGTGATATTAAGGCTAGTTATATTAACTCTATAAGCCTGGGTTTCCTTGTCTGTAAAAATACCGGGTTGGCCAAAATGTTTGCTCCAGTTTTTTCATAATGTCTTACAGAAACAGGATAAAGAAAGAACCAACCAATTAAGGATTAAATGAGGTAATGTATACACCAAAGCATTAAAAAGGATTAGAAGCCTGAAGCTTGAAGGCAATGTTTATGAATTTGGACTTGTTTAATCTGAACGGGGGTGGAGAGGAAAGGAGGAGAAAATATGTGCATTTCCAGTCGTCAGAATAATTAACACAGACACGAGTTAATGTACTTTTTATCCTTTCTCATGCGTGTTGATGTATACTGGATAACATAATTTTAAGTTTACCGAGTTGTACAATTTTTTTTAGATAAATTGGCAAATCAGAAAGACTCTTTGGTCAACCACATGCCTTGATTTGGGGTTTGCAGATGTAACTGTGAAGTTTGTGGTCTTGCTTGAGTGGATTCTTTTGAGAAACACTAACCCCAAGGGTGATGGACAGTTTTTGTCTGGTAATTGTCATGTGGAAGTTTTGTAGGGTGTTGGGGGTGGGGAGCAGCTATTCCTGAAAGATGATTATCCAGACTGACACGTGACTGGAGGTTCATGAAAATCTCCACGAAGCTAGATAGCTGAGAAGTGGCCAGGGTTTGCTCGTTGATCAGCAGGTTGGAGTGATTCATGGCCACTACTGGTGACATAGAAAGATAAGAGACTGGACACCAATGGCTCTTGCATTTCTTATTCATGATTCTGCATTTCCAGAGCTGTAAGAAAAAACCCCACTTACCCCAGATAACACCACCAGCTTATTTGAAGAATCAAAGGAAATCAGACTAGTGCTTTGAAAGAACTAAGGTGCTACACAAAGATAAGATATGATTATCTAACAATACTCACACTAATTATTATTATCTTAACTAACGGGACCAACCTTACTTTCTGAAGCTTTGATCTCTTTTCCAGTCTGTTCCTCCTCATTCCTGCTAAAGACACGTGAAGATTCTTTCTTTGCCTGAGTCTGCAAATCCTAAGCAATTTAAATCTTAACACTTGTGTTTGCTGACAGGGCACCCAAAATCCCGAATCAGATTTAATGCAATGTTAATGCTGTTTATTTTCCTTGGTGCAACAACTTTATATTAGCCAATTAATGGTTTACATTGTGCAAAAGGAGTTGTATCAGCAGGCACTTTTCTGTAACATCTGGGCGGTTGGAAACGTAATACTTAAATACAACCTGAGTTTAAAGCCTTCCTTGGACAGATGGCTAATTTTATTGATCTAGTCTTACACTTAGGGATAGGTTCCATGATCCTTTGCTGGTAATTCTTAAAGTGAGCAGAGACATAAATAAACTGGATGATGTCTGTGAATTAGATGCTTGTTTGTTTGTAATTTATTCTTTAAATACTTCAGTATAAACAGTCATGGTGTGAATTACTTTAATCTCTACCCTAAGGGCGCTTAATTAACATTTGAAGTTATCCAGGATAGAAGGTACCACTCCAACATAAGCTTTTGCACCTTTTTTTACTGCTCCAACATAAGAGTTTGCACCTTTTTTTAATCCCTTGGTGATGTGCGGTACCAGTGGTTAAATGTTTTGAACTTCACCTCTGTGCTGGCCAGTAATCTACACTCCAGGGCTAACTGGTTAGTTACCACCTGAAGAACTTTACTGCAAGGTCCACTTTCAAAGGTGGTTGGGAAAAGTACTTCGAGTGATGCTATCAAAAATCCAGACTAGAGGGTTTGGTAATTAGTACAAATTGTGTTAGAAATGTTTTCATTAGTGAAATATATGGTTGGCTAGAAAGACTGTGTGTGCCCCTCTATTTTTTTTTTCCATTTATTTTTATTAGTTGGAGGCTAATTACTTTACAATATTGTAGTGGTTTTTGCCATACATTGACATGAATCAGCCATGGATTTACATGTATTCCCCATCCCAATCCCTCCTCCCTCTATTTTTGCGTGGACAAAAAGTAACAATCCAGCAAGCCCAGAGGGTCAAGCTGCTTTGGTGTTGGCTCAGAGCGCCATTCACTCCTGTATCTTTCTCACTTAACGGTCGGCTCCTCTGCCCAGTGGCCCTGGATGACCTGCTGATCCTCCCATTAGAATACCGATGCAATTCTGTGTTATGTAATTCTGTAATATCTGCCTCAGCAATGTGCTTGCGGCTGTAACAAACAACTTCAAAATCTCAGTGACTTGACCTATAATTTATTTTTCATTTACTCCAAGCCCAAAGTGAATGTTTCTTCTTGGGCAGCTCCCCTGGGCTGCTCTCCTCCAAAAGGTGACTTGAAAACCTAAGTCCTCGATCTTTAATACCTCCATCTTATACTACCACCATCTTTAAAATGGGCCTCCAAGGTGTCATGGAAGGTAAATAGAAAGAAGACTTGTATGGGAGACATTTGTGTGCTGGGCCAGAACAGGGTCACTAGGCCCCAAATGAA
This sequence comes from Cervus canadensis, assembly GCF_019320065.1. Classification (NCBI taxonomy): domain Eukaryota; kingdom Metazoa; phylum Chordata; class Mammalia; order Artiodactyla; family Cervidae; genus Cervus; species Cervus canadensis. The sequence goes on along the minus strand of NC_057401.1, from coordinate 34,423,597 downwards.
CTGTAATGAAGCTGGGAAATGTACTTCAACTGTGTACACAGTTGAAGACAGTTACCAAATGTGGTGAATTTTCTCTGAGGCAGTGCTTTGGAGCTCCTAAGAGAACAAACAGGGGTGTTAAAAGACTTAGTTATTTGAGAATTTTTGTGACTTGCCCATGAATATTTGTATACGTGGCAGAAGTTGGCCTGGAATTTGCTTTCATCGTAGTGTATATGTTCAATTGCCCAGTCGTGTCTGACTCTGCGATCCCATAGACTATAGCCTGCCAGGATCCTCTGTCTATAGAATTCTTCAGGCAAGAATACTGGAGTGGGTTCCATTTCCTTCTCCAGGGGATCTTCCTGACCCAGGGATCGAACCTGTGTCTCCTGCATTGCAGGCAGATTCTTTACCACTGTGCCATCTGGGTAACTAAATACTATTTGTTGCTACATATTTCCTACATTTTACAGAAAGTAAAATTTATCCCTTTTGAAAAGTGAAATAACTACCTGGTGGGTTAAATAGAGTGAATTTCTAAGGCACATCAACTAGAACTCCAGTTTTTACCACAGTTTTCTAGAAGCTCCGTCTATTTGTGTCCCATAACAAAAAGGACTATTCATGGTAGAATAATTTATTCAGTGACAGATGCATCTTAAAATACAAAAATCATATTTTAGACACCACAGCCTGCTTTGACGGGGATGAAGATGGTGTGGACTGATCCCAAAAAGATAAATTGATATGTTTTGTTGAACCACTGTGTTTTTTAAAGCACTTTCAAAGAAATAATCTCACTTGATCTTATAACCCTCTTCCCACTGGGAAGTCACGAGCTAATGACTTAGCAAAGAGGAAACAGGCACAACCCAGGACATGAGCCTGATGCTTTCCATCAATCCAGAGGTGTTCTTGCAGCTGCCGGATAAGAGCATGACCACTGTGACGTGTGTAGCTCTGCAGTCAGGAGGGACCTTGCCAACAGGACTTGCCCACCTTTCACTTGCAGAGGCTCCATGCATGTCATGGGACACTCTGTGGAATGAATTGGTGCTGCTTTCAGTTATACTCCTGACTGGTTGATGCGTGTTTTGCAAAATACATGATGACTGAGGGGCTATTTGCAAATGAGAAGCAGTTATCATGGCTGGAGGATGGCCCCAGAATCCTTCTAGTGTCCCCTATAGAAGACCCTTCTGGGGTCTCAGGGACACCCAGGATACTCAGCCTGGCTTTGTCATCGTTCCAAGCTTCCCATTCCTCCAACATGTAGCCATTTTCTTTAGTGAACATGGTATTTGCTAGACCTTCAATGTGGTGTATTTCAAAGGTTTATCATTCAAGTCTCAAGGCTTTCTGATAATTTCTTAGGCATTGTTTTGATCTTCTGGGAGTTCCTAATGGATGTAGTTAAACAAGCATATCGTGAGGTTGGGAAAAGAAGGATTCCTTTAATAGCTGTTTGAGAGTAACTGATGGGCTTTGGCCACAACCTGCACACATAACACACATCCCTGCAGCTTGGAAGAATTGTAACAAGAAACCAATCAAACAGACATGGGTTTCAAGCTTGGCTTTAAAAGTTATGGCTGCATGATTCCAGATAGAGTACTTCATGTCTTAGGCTCGTAATACCTATCACAAAGGTATTACCTATCAGATAAAATCATATCTGATAAATCAATGAAATAATATAATGACTGGAAATGGAGCTAGGAAAGTACTTAAACATTTGGTACACAATGGGCACTCCAGAGTTAGGCCATATTCATTAGGTTATTATAGTTTATAAAGTTTATATAGTGGTAGAGATGGTAGTTTTTCCATATTTGATATAACCCCAAATATTGACAACATTGACACAAATGTATAATTGAGCTTAGGCTCCCATGAAAATGGAACTGAAAGGAATTTCATTTCCTTGATTTCATATTCTAGATTCTTTTTAACTGCATCATCAAACAATGACTTTTGGTATCTAGATCAGTCATAAAATTCATATTATTGATGAAAGATCTGGAATCAGTTTAGAGTTTAATAAAAAAAAAAAAAAAGCTAACATTTGTTTTGGACTTTTTATAAAGCCAGGAAGAAAGAATCAAGATGCTGTATCAGGACTATATATAGCTACTGTAGTAGTGGTAGATTTTCATGTATCATCTGTATGGCTCCGTACCCAAAAAAGAGGTTATTTGCAGTTAGAATATAAAGAAAATTTTCCCTATCTACCCTCTTTGCTGTGGTATTAAGAGAATAAATATGAAAGATGCTATTTCTATGATATCTGCTCTCTGCCTGTTTTGAGTCAACTATCCTCCCTGCCAGAATAATCTTTCTAAAATGTAGTTCCAACCCTGTCACTTTTCTGTTTAATATTCCTTTCTGGCTCCCTCCTGCATTCCAGACTCTAAAGCTGAACATCCAAGGTCTACCACAGTATGGCCCCCACTTCCTTTTCCTGTCTTCTCACTGAATACACAATCTGTATTCCAGCCAAGCTCGATTATTTGCTCTTCCATAGACCTCCTCTTTGCTTCCCAGTGGTGAACCTGTCCACATGTTGATCCTCACCCTTGGAGTATCCTTCCCTAAATGGCAACCCACTCCAGTATCCTTGCCTGGAGAATCCCATGGACAGAGGAGCCTGGTGGGCTACAGTCCATGGGGTCACAAAGAGTCGGACACGACTGAGAGACTTCACTTTACTTCACTTCTTCTTCATCGCTGCCTGAGGAAATGCAATGACCCTTCCAAGCTTGGCTCAGTTTCCCCCATTCTGTGAGGTCTTCATGCACCCTCCCAGCCGGAAGCCCTTTCTCTTTTCTCCTGTTTTGCTTTGCTTTATGTTTTTGATATGAGGAGCTTTCCTGGTAGCCAAGATGGTAAAGAATCTGCTGCATTGCGGGAGACCCAGGTTTGATCCTTGGGTTGGAAAGATCCTCTGGAGAAGGGAATTGCTACCCACTCCAGTATTCTTGCCTGGAGAATCCCATGGACAGAGGAGCCTGACAGGTTACAGTCCATGGGGTCGCAGAGTCAGACAAGACCCGGTGACTAACACATTCACTTTCATGTTTTTGGTGTACTGAACCATGCCTTCTGTTAGATTGGGATTTTGTGAAGGAGAGCACTATGATGTCTTCACCTGTGTGTTCCCTCCGTGGCCTGCTGGGGCCATGTTTGGGGCAAATACGTTTTAACATGGTGTGATTAATTTGATCATGCTCCCAGCTCCCAAATTCATTTCCTTCCTCACTCATGATAAGAAAAGGTGTCACTTCTCTGTGCCAACATTTTTTGTCAACCTGAGCAGACATTTGAAAACCCACACTGAAGAATGATTTCGAGAGGGAAATGGCCCAGGAGTCAGTGTGCAGCAGTGTGTAATTTAAATTCTACCTCCACGTTGCCAGCGGCTATTGGAAATGTGGGTTTTTAAGGAGCGTCTGATTGAGTCCATACTGTGAAATATGTTATTTTCGATACCCAGAGAAGAGGTAGAGTTTAAGTAACAAGTTGGACTGCCTCAGACTGACTTTTTATCATGGTTTGGGAGGTTAAGAAGCAAAGGCAATAATACTATTTACTCATACATCAAAAGATCATGGGGGAGGAGGAGTTAAAGCAGGCCAGTGTGTTCAGTTCCCCTCCTTCCTCCATCTGTCTTTGAAACCAAAGGAACATGAGACTTGTGTGGGAATGGCATTGGCAGTATAATAGAAAAGGTCAGGTTGCAGGGGAAGGGATAAACTCAGTCCATCTCTTGTAACGAGATCTGATTGTGAGGTTGGGAGGAAAACAGTACTCAACAACCTGCTTCAGTTTTATTGTGTTGACCCTGGCTTGCTTACCAAGATCAATTCTGTAATCCTTGGAAAGTAAAGCAGCCAAAAGCTAGAGTCTTTGTTTTGTAAGGACTGTTATATCTGATAAAATGAATGCCCCTGTGTGGCCCAATTGAAAGCAACCAAATTGATTGACCCATTCACTAATTGATTTCTTCATATATACATATACAAGTGTATTATGAGTATGTGTTAGTCGCTCCATTGTGTCCGACTCTTTGGAACCCCATGGACTGTATAACCCACCAGCTTCCTCTGTCCTTGGAATTCTCCAGGCAAGAAAACTGGAGTGGGCAGCCATTCCCTTTTCCAAGGGATCTTTTCAACCTAAGGATTGAACCCAGGTCTCCTGCTTTGCAGGCAGATTCTTTACTGTCTAAGCCTCCAGAGAAGCCCGTGTGTGTGTGTGTGTGTGTGTGTGTGTGTGTGTGTGTGTGTGTGTGTGTGTGTGTGTGTTCGCTAAGTTGGTTCAGTCATGTCCAACTCTTTAGAACCCCGTGGCTTGTAGCCCACCAGGCTTCTCTGTCCATGGAATTCCAGGCAAGAATACTGAAGTGGATTGCCATGCCCTCCTCCAGGGGATCTTCCCAACCCAGGAATCGAACCTGTGTCTCTTAATGTCTCCTGCATTGGCAGTATATGTGTAGAGCTACATTATAATAGCATTATAAGCTGCATTATAATAGCAGTCTAAAATGAGCAAAGTAAATGATTTGATGCTGAAGTATTTAAGAGGAAGTGATGTCTAAAATTCACTTTGAAGTATCAGTACATCAAAAATCAGATTCACTGACGGAGACAGGATTAGATGTTGATACATGCTGACTCAGATGGTAAAAAATCTGCCTGCCATTCGGGAGAGCCTGGTTCGATCCCTGGGTTGGGAAGATCCCCTGGAGAAGGGAATGGCTACCCACTCCAGTGTTCTTGCCTAGAGAATTCCATAGACAGAGGAGCCTGGCAGGCTATAGTCCATAGGTCGCAAAGAGTCAGACACAACTGAGCGACCTTCACTTCACTCACGTGTGTGATGAAGAAACTATAGTCAAAGGTTGATGGTAGCATCCATGTGGTGATTATACATAAGTTCACTCAAACTCACTTTTCTATAATTTTTGATTATTTTCACAATTTAAGTGAAAAGATGAACTACGTATTAAGGAAATAAATGAAATGACTACAAAGTTTTCCCCACAAAGAATGGGGTTCCATCGTGTTCTGCTCTGCACCCGAATAATGGTGGGTTTTCTACTCTTGTCCTGCTCCTCGCTCCACATTTCTTCTCTGCTCTTCTCTGCCCTGCTCCTTGTTCACTGGGGCTGGGCTTACTGCATCACTCGGGCTGCTTTGCCCTTGGCTTCTTTGAGTTCAGCTAATGAGACATTGGAAGGAGATCAGAAGAGAGCAGGGGAGAGACTCTGGTGTACTTCTGCCTTGATTCCACCTTCCTTTGGAGGCACTGCATTGCTGGCAGCAGTCACGTTTCTCTAAAACTGCATCTCTGGGCCGTCTATGGCTTCTGACTCTCGCTGGCTCCAGGAACAGTTTTTTCTTCATTTTGCCCTTTCTGCCGTGGGGTATTGGCAGCATCTCACTGGTGCTGGCCTCTAGGTGCATCAACACCTCTAGTTGTTTCTTAGAGCTATTCACACGTCTGTTAAATAGTCTTTTAATTACCATATTTTTAGATCAAATAAATTCTGTTTCTTACTGGGACCCTAACTGTTACCTTTGGTACCACTGCTGCATGATATATCCTCTATTTCTACTATTTTCCTCCTTAGGTGTAACCATGAGGTTTTGACTTGTGTTTAGCTTGCATTCAGAACTCTCAGAGGATCAGGTCCAATTTGACTTAAGGATGCCTGCTATAAATTCGTGGAGTATCTACAAGAGCAATGGAAACCTTGATCTTTTGAGAATGAGCTTGTCCTCTGGGCCCAAATCTGCTGGCTTCTTGGCGAAGAACACATTGAGACTGACCTATCCTTTGCTGTGTGGTGTTGAGAAATTATTGCAGTGATGTCCAGGACTTTTAATAGAAATTCTGGGAACTCAGGTTTCTGGAACACATATGAAATGAATGCAAGATAATTCTTCATCTCTTGAGAAAGTTACCATGAACCTAAACTAACCTCTTAGAACTCCAGGGAATTTGACCTAAAGGGGAAGACCACAAGCTTAGACTTTCTCCCACTTCTGTTAGGTTTATTGCTGGTTTTTATGCTAATGATATTTTTTCAACTCTGTTCTGGTTTTTTGGCTATAAATATCTTGTACCTGATATTCTGCTGATTAATGTTTATTATTCAAACTTTAAAGAATTAATTAGTTAACACCCGTTGTCTTCATCTGGATTTTCCAGGAACAGACCATAGGATAAATATTTGAATTAAAATCATTTATTTAAAAAGTAAAACAAACCGAAACAGAACAACAACAAAAAAGGACAGTGGGGAAGTGAGATAGGGAGTCCATTGAGAAGGCAGTCAGTGAAGGTTTTCTCATCAAGTGAATTAACACTGTGAGTAATTAGAGCTTAGACTTATGGAAGAAACTCTAGAAAATGGTATAGAACAGGTGGTTCAGAGTTTTCCTACCTGAGGCATGAGAGCTGTGGTATTTACATCAATTCCATCTGTCGCCAAGGGAGGCCTGCCAGGATTATGGGCAGAGAAGTTTTCTGTGTCTTCTGAGAAAACTCTTAAAAATTTTTTTTTTTTTTTATATTTAAATTATTTTGACTGCACTGGGTCTTCATTGCTGTACATGGGCATTGTCTAGTTGCAGAGAGTGGAGGCTACCCTCTAGTTGCGATATGCGGGCTTCTCATTGCAGTGGCTTCTCTTGCAGAGCATGGGTTCTAGGCTCACAGGCTTCAATAGTTCTGGCACGTGGGCTCTAGAGCTCAGTAGTTGTGCTGCACATGGTCTTAGTTGCCCTGGGGCAAATGGATCTTCCTGGACCAGGAATCAAACCCTTGTCCCTTGCATTGCAAGATGGATTCCTAACCACTGGGCCACTAGGGAAGCACTGAGAAAATTCTTAAGACGAAAGTTGCAAAGATTGGTAGCTGGAAGTGGGCTGGCTGGTCTGAAATGACAAGGCCTGAGCGATTTTGGTGGTTACTAACAGTTTTTCTAAACCCATAATCAACTAATTTTATTTGGAAACTAAAGACTGAATTTCATTTACCATTTTGTTGGACAACCCTGCCTCCTCCCCTGCCCCCACAAGGAGTCTATGTATCATGAGAAGATGGAAAAAGATGTTTGGATACCCTAAGAATCCTAGTTCTCAGTCTCAACCTATTGATATCGCAAGGTTTTCAGGGGAAAATTTTTATATTGCAGTACAAAATAAAGGCCTCAGTGGGTAAAGAATCCACCTGCAATGCAGGAGACACAGGAAATGAGGGTTCGATCCCTGGGTTAGGAAGATCCTCTGGAGGAGGAAATGGCAACTCACTCCAGTAGTCTTGCTTGAAAAATTTCGTGGACAGAGGAGCCTGGTGGGCTACAGTCCAAAGGATTGCAGAGACTTGGACATGACTGAGCAACTAAGCATGCACACAAAATAAAGACTTTTGATTGAACCAGTTCTCTAATTGGAGATATTCAAGAAGGGTGACTGTTTGGGTTTTAGATTCAAGAACTACTATCACCAACTACTTTCATCCACCTAAAAACAGCTTTATTAGTTTGTGCTAATTGAGAAGGCCAGTAGAAGTTGGAGACTTCATTGCTTACGGTTATGCTCTGTTGTTTAGAACTTGAGTTTAGGTTGTTGATTGTTATAAAGGGGAAGAACCCACATTAACATTTAAAGGCATGCATTGTGCCTTCACAAAACAATAGTGATAGTTAATGCTTTTATAGTGCTTGCGATGTGCCAGGCACTGGTAAGAGCATAGCCTCCTAAGGCTGGCATCATAGAATCCTAGAATCTTAGCCCTAGAAGGAACCTTAGGGATAGCTGGCTATATATGGCTTAGTGAAGGTAAGTCACTTGGCTTGGGGTCATGCATTTTGTTAGTAGCACAATCAGCACCAAGACTGGAACCTTCTGACCACAGACCTAGTACTCTGTCTACCAGACGCACCACCCCTATGACCATCGGGGTAGGTAGAGACTCATGTTCTCTTTTCATTGACTAGCTCTTTCCTTTTGAATTTGATTGTGTTTATATGTTTAGAAGTAAGGAACCCTTCGCCCAGGCTCCTGTGACAGTGCCATGCTTGGAGAAACAAATGATCTGTGAAAAGACAGCCCCAGCCACCTTTTCGGTTCAGCTCCTTGTTTGCTGCAAAATACGGGGTCTGTGAAAAGCACCATTTTCTAAGCCATGGAGATCTATAAGTAGACAGAGGTATTAGAGCAGAGGAAAGGGTACATTTGTACAGCATCAAAATTCCCATCTGAAACTATCTCCACAGTGTGATTTTAAGGGAATTCTTCTAGGAGGCACCCTTGAAGGGGAAATTGAGGGGAAATTTGTGTCATAAGACATTGTCAGTGGCTTAGTTAATCACTTGGCTTGCTTCTCAATGTTGGGGATAACCTTGAGGAATTAATCCACTATGGCAAAGTTCCAGGACATTTTATAAAGCACAATTATAATCATACCTTGTCAAGTCCTGCCTTGGGCAGAACTGATCCTTTAGAGCTAAGGTTAGCAGACTTTTTCTGAAAAGAGCCAGATAATGAAAATGTTATTTACTTCATTTTTATTTGTTGGGTCTGTGTTGCAACTACTCAGCTCTGTCATTGTAAAGCAAAAATAGTCATTGATCAATATGTAAATAAATGTACATATGTTTCAATAAAACTTTATTTACAAAACAAGCAGAGGACCCCCGAACCCTAGTCAGCCTAAACCTTTAGATAGTGCACATCACCTGGCCTGCTGCTTTCATTTGAAGGCTTTGCTCCTTACGTGGTGTCTGTCTTCACTATTTACATTATTGATTATTTTTTTTATTTTCCTGCTGAAAGTTTCCTGTGTCCTGGAAAATAGCTTGTCAGTTCCCAAACACAACAAAGATGGGGGTATTAGAACAAGTCCAGGGAGTTGAGCCTTAGATAGATGTGAGGTTATCTCATAAGTTCTCCATCTGATGTAGATAATGGGCCATATATGACTATGTCCAAAATACACACACATAGAAAACATTACAGACCTGACCCACATCCTAGAACTCCCATTCTGCTTATGTTTTAAAGTAATGACAATAACTCTGTCTTAGAGGAAAAAAAGGGAGTTCCCTGGAGGTCCATGGTTAAGACTCCATGCTTCCACTGCAGGGCACATGTTTGATCCCTGTATGCTGTACAATTGTTATCAAGAGTAACTATTCTCATGTAATTATGGTAGAAACTCTCTTATCCACTCTAATTTGGAGTGGTCAGTTAATAGGAAGAGTCAATTAGGGGAATGATTTAAATATAGGTATACTTTATTTTTAGTTGAGAGATAGAAATGGGAGACTTATTTCACAATATTTGGATATAAGGATAATGCTTCTTCTTTTTTTTTTTTTTAAACATGGGCCCACTAATTAGAGTTCTTGGTCATCCGTCACGCCTAGACTGCAACAACAGGGCATTATCTAAGTGCAGAAAGTTTCCAGATATTTCAGTCTTTTAAGTAGCTGCAATTGTTGCTTGGAAAGTACCATTACTGAGTTATCCCCAAGCAGTCAACCTAGTTTTCACAGAAACAACTTTTTCTCGTTATATTTGTGTTTCATTCATTTACAGAATGAAAGGTCATGTAATTAAAAAAACAACTGGGAGCAATGCGACTGACTCTTGGTAAATAAGCACACTGCTCAGTTGTGGGGGGAGTGGATGCCCAAGGGCCATAGAGTGGAGCCGTGCCAGCCCAAGCCTTCCAGGAGCACTGGAGACCATCAGTATCAGAACCCTTGAGAGGGAGTGGAGGATGTTGGTTAATACAAGAAATAAGTTGGACTTTCTTTTGCTCACAGTACTTTAAAAAGTTGTTTTGTTTGGGTTTGTTAAAACAAGGTTCCTGCCCCTCTTGTTCATACTCATATTTTGCACAGGTAATTTCTTCAAAATAGACTGTACACAAGCTTCTGCCAAACCCTGATGAAATTGTCAGCTAACTTGGCCTTGGTGAAGTTCAAATCAATGAAATTAATCAATGAGCTGAGTACTCTTCCAATCGGCCATGAACCTGTGTCTTCTGTTAAAAAAAAAATTGAGTGATTAGTAAACTATTTCAGAATCAAAAAAACTTAAACACATATAGCTTTGCTACATGCCAAGCACTATTTCAAGTGTTTAGAAATAACAGACTTATTCTTAACATGCCTTAGATGTAGGTCTTATCCCACGGCCATTTTGCAGATGAAGAGACAGAAGCAGAAAGTTGAGTGGCAAAACTGGGCTTTGAGCATGGCAGGCTGGGCTTTCTTCTTAACCTTTTCTTTCTGCCTCTCCAGGGCTAAAGTTGTCCTGCAGAGGATGGGTTTGAAACTTGACCCAAATGAGTACTCTGACAGTCAGATCCTTTATGCTTATAGTTCACTCCAATAAGTACAAATGATAGGTTCTGGCAATGGCAACTCACTCCAGTACTCTTGCCTGGAAAATCCCATGGATGGAGGAGCCTGGTAGGCTGCAATCGATGGGGTCGTGAAGAGTCGGACACGACTGAGCGACTTCACTTTCACTTTCATGCATTGGAGAAGGAAGTGGCAACCCACTCCGCTGTTCTTGCCTGGAGAATCCCAGGGATGGGGGAGCCTGGTGGGCTGCCGTCTATGGGGTCGCACAGAGTCGGACACAATTGAAGTGACTTAGCAGCAGCAGCAGCAGCAGTTAAGTGTATCATGAGGCATCAGCCTGGGAGGTGTAAGACAAGCTCAACTTCCCAAATCCCTAGTTCTTCAAGGAGGACGTGGTGGCCATGGTAGACTTCCAGTCCAGTGGAAGTCCTGCTAGGCATGGCCCTGAGCAGGAGTTGACCAAGTCTCTTTAATCCTTAGCCATGGACCCTGAAACTCCAGCATACTTGGCTTTTATGGTTATAAAATTGGCATTAGAAAGCCAGATTTCTGGGCTGAATATCTGAGTATAACTGCCACCAGCACCATCTTGCTCTGCTTTACCCAGATTATAAAATTGTGGGCAGACATAACTCCTGGGTAGTGACTTGGCACCTATGAAATGATGACCAACATATGAACATGCTCAGACAGTCATGTCTGATCTAAACAGACCCAGAAGGGGCTGAACACAGCAGGCGTGACCAGAGCCTATCACAGAGATCAGGCACAGTAAGGACTCCACCAATATATTAAGTGGTTTTTGTTGTCTTCAAACAAGAAGTATCTATGCAGGCAATAATAGAAGTATTGGAAACTGCAGATGATATAGTTACTCTTGTCTGTATCATCAGCATTACTACTGGTGGTTGATTTTGGAGTCAGAGCTATTGTACAATCCTGCCTGTTAGATTTGTGACTTTAGGTCAAGTTCCTTAATTTTTCTGAGGGTCAGTTTTTTTTTTTTTTTTTTAATATGTAAAATTTGGATTCATCTTTTACCTTTTGGAGTTTCCTGAGTTAAATCTTGTAATGTCTAGGTTGTGCCTAGTTCAGAGCTTAGTTTGTAGGAGGTTCAGTGATCTCCTTTACATAGCTCTTTGCACAGAAAGAATCAGGGAAGTGGCAGAACCTAACCCTACATCTTCTGACTTTAGATCAAGTGTCTTTGCTCTTTATCACACATTCTCTGAAGGCAGGCATATTTATGTAATGAACTGTAAGGGAAAGGAACCATTCAGTCAGAATGTGCATCCAACTGATCAGAAGATGGATTGGTGCTCTAAATTGAGACACAGAAGTGAATGTCATTCATGTCCCGATTGGGGGTGGACGGGAATGATGACAAATGAACTCGATTGGGGGTAGACGGGAACAATGACAAATGAATGTGTATTTGCTAATCACTTATTTGTGATTACATATTCATTTATTTATTCAGCAGTTGTTTATTTAGCAAAAACTATATGCCAGGTATTGTGCTAACTGTTGGGAATAAAGTGAATGAGAAATAGAAACATTTTTCTAAAACTCATTAACACTCTGCAAAATTCCAAAGGTATAATGATTCCTGTTGGAAATAGAAATTACTTAGTTGGTAATTTAACTGTGTTAGATTTAAATCATCTGATTACAGATTACAGAACTAATTATAAAGCTGAAAGGTACATTATGAATTGCTTTTTCAATATAATTTCTTAATATAGACCATTATTAATGTATTTTTATTTAAATGGGAATTCACTGTGCAGGTTAGATGGTCTAGAGATTTAAAAAGAAACTGTTAAAGATAAAAGGGCTTAAATGTATGGTAAGGCTGTTTTATTGTGTTACTTAATTTTCTTGACATCTTCTAGCACTTTTAATACAATTAGTAAAATAGCTGTAGGCTTCTGAGGTTATGAAAGAAAGTAATTTTGAAAACGATAAAATGAAGAAAACATTACTGGGAAGGAAAGGACCTCCAGTTTAATAGTATTTATTATGCATTTTACTATTTTCACCTTCTGATCAAATAGAAAGCCCTCATTTTGCAACTGGACTTTCACTAGAGTCTGATTGAGGAGTCCACATTTAAGATTGAGAGTGGAGGTTTCAGTTCCTGAGACTGGTCCACAAGTTGAGAAAATATAAGGCTCCTATCAATTTTTGGAGACGAGTGGTCGTTTTGTTACAGAATGAAGCTTAGGACAATCTAAATGCTAATTTTTCAGACTATAAGAAGGAAAAAGATGACAAATATTTGCTTTTATTTTCCTTATAAGTTACATAATTCCATTGTCTGGACAGTACGAAATGAACCATGTTGTTGAGCAATCCCTCTTCTGGTTGTGTAGACCAGATGTGTGTTATTTCTTCAATATTGGGGCAGTTTTAAGTGGTAGGAAGAGTACTAGGTTATAAGCCAAGAGACCTAAGTGCAAGTCATCTCATCATTATGTCCTATAGTTGAGTCATGATCACTACACATTGTTATGAGGGAAATACTAGGGAAACCCTTTGTGACTCATCCTGTTATTAACCCCCAACCCCTGGCCTCTGTGGGGAGAAGGCATGGGAAGACTTCTTCTTTAGATGGTATGAAATAGAACCTCTTTAAACTCATATTTCATACCAAATCAGCCTCTCCAGGATCCACTCTTCCTCTAGACTTGCCTTTTTAACATACCATCTTCCTTCCAATTTTCCAAGCTTGAGTCTCTGGAGTCATATTTCAGTCCTTTTTTTCTTCTCTACTAACTGATTCTTCTTCCTTGAAAGTTGCTCTTTTATTTCCCACCCTTCACATTTCCAGTTTCTAGATCCTACTTCAGACTCTTTTTACTTGAGGCTTGCAGTAGACTCAACTAATCTGCCTTCAGTTGTTCTGTCTCTTTCCCATCTGTACACTAGTCAGGGTGAGTGAGGTTATGTTACAGTGACAAATAATCAGAAAATCTCAATGGCTTAAAACAAAATTTACATGTAGTTTGTTACATGGTCATTATAGATTCCAGGGCTTGATTTCCATTGCATGTTCACTCAGTGACTCAAGCTCCACTCTTTAGGATTTTGTCAGTTCTCAAAGGAGAAAGGGGTGCAGTATGATTTCACTCTGATAGTTAAATGTTCTGTCCCAGAAGTAGCACCCTAGCTTCCACTCATAGCCATTGGCCAGAACTAGTCACATAGCAGAAACGTGGAGTCCTCTAATGCAAGTGGAGAAATGAATATTGGGGAACATTAGGGAGCTGCACTGTTCCATCCTACAATGAAGGCCAGAATTCTCCACTGAAGACCAGGTCCTCCAATGAAGGTCATTGGAATCTCTGCAAAACATGCCATTACTTAAAACCTTTCACAGTTCCCACTCTATCAGACAGCCTAGAATTCATGGATCTCTAACATGTCTGGAATAATCACTATTTCTCAAGCCCTTAATACCTATATGTCACAACAACTATTCAAAACAGGCATTATTATCCTCATGTGACAGATGAAGAAACTGAGGCTTCAAGAATGTTCTAGCTTGAATTTCTCCAAAATCAGACCACGTGGCAAGGACTTGGATACTCAGAAGCCCTGTGAGGGAGGGGAGTTGTGATAACAGCAAGAGAGGAGTGTCAATGATGGATAACGAGTGGTTACCACCGGGGCAGCCACGGACCCTCTGAGAGACTGTACAACAGGGCTGTACATTGAAGCAAGGAATTGTGCCGGTTTTCCACCAGCTGTGACACATCATTGCTTGAGGGCTGCTCTAATGTTAATTCCCCAGCACCTTTCCCCAGCCCTACCCACAAGCCAGGCACATGTCAGCCCATCTGCAGAGGTGAGCAGGCTGTCAGCTTTCTGGAAGTGCTGATTCCCTGAGGGGATATGGGCATTGGCAGCTAATGCTGCAGAGAGGTGAAGCTTCTTGCATAAAGAATGCAGCCAATACTCTTGTCCACCACTGTCCACAAAGACCTCCCACTACTTACTAACACCGGAGGTGGGTCCGGGTATCGGCCAAAACGAATCACTGACCACTCTCTGAGCCATCTTGTCCTTTTTCTTTCTCTCCCTGGGTTCATACTATTTCTTCCTTGGGGAGTTTCTCTTTTCCATGCCTCCTATTTAAATTCTGTGTTCTCTGCTCAGCTCAAACAACGCCTTCTCCATGAAGCTTTCTTTGATCACCCAAAAATCTGCTTTCCCCTCTCAACCCAACCGTGATCAGTATGTTCTTTTAACACTTCCCCTGGCCTGTCTTGTGTGACAGAGTTGCATGGACAGGTCTTTCTCTGGATTAGACTTTAGGCTCCTTGAGGGCACAAATCCTATTTTATTCTATTGCTTCAAATGCTTGGTGGAGTAAGGCAGATAAATATGACTGTATATGTGCACATCTCCATAGACACATTCCTTTCACTTTCAGTCCAGGTTGGCTAACTTTGCCAAACATCACACTGAAGTCTGGATTTCAGGAGGAGGTGGTTTTCTACTTTTCTGCTCAATGCACCACCATCAGCTTCTCTACTTACCGGACTTCTGGCATCTGTGTTGCCACTTGCAGTGTCTACTCCTGAGAGGGACAGGAGAAGTTGCTGACCTATTAGGACAGGGTAGTCTCCAGCAGCCTGTGGCAGGTTCCTTTTAGCTGTCACATCTGGGGGATGCATTGTTGTTCAGTTGCTAAGTCATGTCCGACTCTTTGCGACCTGTGGACTGCAGCACACCAGGCTTCCCTGTCTTTCATTGTCTCTTCGAATTTGGTCAAGCTCATATCCAGTGAGTCAGTTATGCCTTCCAGCCATCTCATCCTCTGTCATGCCCTTATCCTCATAACCTCAATCTTTCCCAGCATCAGGTCTTTTCTAATGAGTCAGCTCTTCCCATCTGGTGGCCAAAGTATTGGAGCTTCAGCTTCAGCATCAGTCCTTCCAATGAATATTCATGGTTGATTTCCTTTAGGATTGACTGGTTTGATCTCCTTGCTGTCCAAGAGACTGTCAGCAGTCTTCTCCAGCACGACAACTAAAAAGCATCAGTTCTTTGGCGCTCAGCCTTCTTTATGGTCCAACTCTCACAGCCATACATGACTACTGGAAAAACCATAGCTTTGACTAGACGGACCTTTGTTGGCAAAGTGATGTCTGGGGAATGCATAGCCGTCATTGTTGTTCAGTTGCTCAGTCATGTCTGACTCTTTGTGACCCCATGGACCGTAGCACACCAGGCTTCCCTGTCCTTCACCAACTCCCGGAGCTTGCTCAAACTCAGGTCCATTGAGTCGGTGATGCCATCCAACAGTCTCATCTTCTGTTGTTTCCTTCTCCTCCTGCCTTCAATCTTTCCCAGCATCAGGGTCTTTCCCAATGAGCCACCTCTTTGCATCAGGTGGCCAAAATATTGGAGCTTCGGCTTCAGCATCAGTCCTTCCAATGAATATTCAGGACTGATTTCCTTTGGGATTGACTGGTTTGATCTCTTTGCAGTCCAAGGGCTTTCAAGAGTCTTCTCCAACACCAGTTTAAAAAGTATGAATTTTGAATGCCTGTCATTATTCCCATTCAAAATGACAGTGGAATGAAGATGGTTTGCCTCATTCAGGGGACATGACCAGGAGAGTGTGATTAACCTTCTGGGGACACATCTTATCACCATAAACTGTATACTAAGGGTTGCTAATAGAGAGAAGGCAACAAAAATCTTCAGAACTGGGAAGAGGAAGCCACTCTTTAAGCATTTTCATTTGCACTTTCAGTGGTGCAGGCTGAAGAAGGGAATTCTACCTGACCCTCTCTTACTTCCAAAGAGATACTTTCGTGTTACTGAGGACCACCTGTCAGGTTTCCATGGTGCACTGGAGCTCCATGATGAGAAATAACAGCAGGATAGGTGGGCCAGGCATCCTCCACATGAGAAAACCTTGTGTCGCGGTTTTCTCACATGGCATCTGGACCGCTCCTTGGGAATATTGCTCTTCCGTTTTGAAATGCTGAGCCCAAAGAGGCACTTTGGCCACAGATAGTAATTCATTCTAAACAAAGAATGAATCTCTCTCTTCTTTTCCCCCAACAAGATTATATTCTTATTCAAATTCTTTTCTAAAGTACTATATAGCTAATAACTGCTTTAACAATTTCCTGCACAGCAAATTCTTAACTATGTAGTGGACTAAAAAAAAGGCAGCATTTTCTTTTATCTGTTTTAAACGAGTTACCTTTCGATTTCATTGACTGCCCCTTTGTTCTTACAGGGCGAAGAGTTTATTTGAAGAATGGCTTTGTCATATTTCATGTGACTGTCTCCATGGCCTAAACAAAAATGTCTACCAGAAAAAGCTTGCAAAATTCAGCTTCTTAGTTGTGAGTCTCCCACAGGAGCAGGCAACCTCACAGTTTGCTTTTATCTCTCAGATCCTGCAGTCCATCCCATTTATAAACCACTCGTGTCCCCTCATTTTGCTGTTCAACAGTAACCCAGTACTTGCAGTCGAGTTAATTATTATTCCTATATCAAAGTTACATAAAGATTCCAGACATACAGAGAGGACTGTGCTCACATGTACATGTATAGACAATTTAAGTCCACTTCGCAAAGGCACGTGTTGATATTAGGAGAATTTTGTATATACATGTGTAAGCAGGTTGGCCAGAGCTGGGAGGGCGGGCGGTGATTAATCAAGAAGAACATTTGGAGGAGTCAAATTTTGGGCCAGTGTTGGAGGGAAAGAGCATAATTTTATAGCAAGTCATGTAAACGTTTATTATTATCATACTTGGTGAGATAGTTGATATTTCTATGGAGAACCGTTAACAATTGTTAAAAATAAATCCATTCCGGCTCTCCGTCTATTTGTCTCTCTATGGAACATACAACAGGGATTTGCCCTTGTGAAAAACTGCTCTGTTGGAAAGCTTTTTCCTGTGTTTTGTTTGTTTTTAGGTTGCAGCTTTTATTTCTGCCTTTAAGCCTCTGATTCCATATGTTTTTCATTTCCACTCAGAGGAGTTTGTACTGTGGTCGACCAGAGCTTCTACTCTAATAACGTTTTTTATTTTTGACCTTTTAATTTGTCTAGTGTTTCAAAGTATGAAGACCCTTAGCTTTCTAATCTGGGCTGGGTTGCAGTTGTCCTCATAAGTGGTGTGGTGAGAAGAACATGGGATTTGAAGGCAGAAGACCTGGGTTTGAATCCCAGTCTTAGCTGTGTGGCTTTAGATAAGACCTTCAGCCTCTCTGAACTTCTGTTTCCTTGTTTGTAAAATAATGAGAACAGTACTTATTGCCTCCAGAATGACAGCAAGGATTAAATTTAGTCATAGTGTGATGTAAATTTTAAATGTGTTATTTAAATGATTAGTGCTGTAATTGTAAGGCACTGCTTGGAGACTTGGCTGCCAAGAATTCCCCCTTTAAGGTCATCTTCTATTGAAACACTTTAGTTGTAAACAGTTACCCACATCAAAAGCATGTTTTTCCTTATCAACCCCAAAGACACCTTTGGGGACTTCATGTGTGGTTCCTCAAGATATAAATGGTGGAGTTATAGGTTTTATGGGGTTATTGCCTAATGTCAGTGCGTCTTACCAAATTACACAAGAAACCAACATTATCCTTGCAAATCTTTATTCTTCTTCTTCATAAAGTATAGTGTATGAGCTTTGATGTCTACACATGTGACTCCCATTTAGGGAGCCATTTGTAGGAAAGTACTAATATTTCTCAGTAAGCAGTCTGTGAGGTTGATACTCACACTGGGAGATGCATGTGGAAATGGATATCTGTTAAGGAAAAGTAGATTCCAGCCCCTGGTCTCACTCACTCCAGGTGCACACTCATTAGGAACCCTTCATATTGATGTTTCTTTTTCCTTATTACTCCATCTGTCAGCTATAATATTACCAGACAGCAAACCACTCCAAAACTCAATGATTTATAAGAGCTACTATTTATCCTCACTCATGTCCTTGCAACTTGGCTGGAGCTAGACTCAGTCTGCCAGTGCTGTTTCAAGGAGCAGGTTTTTCTGGGCTTGGCTTGTTGTAACATTTTAGGCTCGGGTTAGCCCCACATTTGTCTTATGTCTTTTCTGGTTAAAGGGGCTGTCATGGCAATAACAGAGGCAGAAGGGGAAAGCCCAAGTGCACAGACCATGTCAAACCTCTTATAATATCATATCTGCTGTTGAAGTAATACTGCTAAGCTTAAAGACAAGGAGTGGGTCAACAGATACACTCTGCTTACCCTGAAGCCAAAGCAAAGCACATGGCCATACCCAGTGTCAAAGTGGTGGGGACATATGATCTTTCCATGTTGGGATATGGGGAGGTTGAATATTTTTTATCAGTAATCTAATAGTCTGATTGCCAAGTACGTATGTTGAATTCCTGTAAATAAAATACATATGTGTGGTGAGACTCTACAGTATAAACATAAAAGGGCCAATGCACCTCTACAGGGGCCATCCTGAAATGACACATAGAGGATGATTCTGCCACACAGAGCCATTTCCATTGTTAAGAAAGATAAGAAAGGCTGTAGGTTTTGCAGATTTGTCTTGGATCTAGCTATGATTCTTCTCTTCCGCTCCCTTTCAAGAAAGTGTATCTACCTTGACTCTTATTTTTAAAAAAGCAAATCATTCTTAAACTTTGGTCCTTTGGTATGATTAATCATGAATTGCTTGTAATAAAGCCTACACTGACGGCAACATGGCATGACTAAGACCCACAGGTAGATTCCACTAACCAGTAACCAGAGTGCCTGGACAGCTGATTACAAAACAAAATCCATGGAATGCCGTAGTGATCTGGGCTCTATGATGAACTTTTTATGAGTTTGAATTTGAAAGCATGTTTGTGCTAGTAATCAAGACAGAGAAGGACCATGCTTGATCTTTGAATGAGTGGGTGTTTTAACGTAATATACTTCAAAAGTTTAAAAATATATATGACTGATGAAGAAGGTATAGATGGAGAAACTGTCTAATGAGGATGACCAGGGGTGTGTTAGGGGAGTTCCAATATGTTACAACATGGAAAAGGTTAGAAGAGAATCAATTGCAAATAAGAATTTAATTGATATTTTAAAAAATTAGGCTGAAACTGAGAGGAGGATCCTGACTTGAAATTTATAACTCTATTGTTGCTGTTCAGTTGCTAAGTCATGTCTGACTCTTTGCGACCTCAGGGACCTTAACCTGCCAGGCTCCTTTGTCCATGGGACTTTCCAGTAAGAATACTGGAGTAGATTGTCATTTCCTTCTCCAGATATAATGGTATATACCTTTTTACATGCCCAGAATGCACCCAAATGATAAATAAAATTACGATGATGGTCATCAAACAACTAGTATAAACTACCTCCCACACTTCTGGTAGGAAAAATGCTTAAGTAAGGCAGAATGTATTCCATTGCTAAGCTAACCTTGTTTCTCAATTGACTGTGTATTGCAAGACCATAGTTTTAGGCTACCTACTTTGTGAAGGCAAATTTTACATTATAGGTCGTACAAGTAGCAACTCTGAAATGTAGAGGAGTATGTGTTATGTATTTAGGGTTTGTGCTGTTGAAACTGCAATATACAATCAGAAACAAGCCCGAGAATCATTGTTAAGACACTTTGGGAAGTTCACACATCTATATCTGGTTACACCCAACACTCATGGTCAGGAAATTCATTAGAAATGATGTGTGGATGAGAAAATAATGTCTATGGGGTATTGATAGTATCAGGTTAGAAAAAATCGTTTCCACCCAGTCCCATTATAGGAGAAACCCAGGCAGAAAGATAGAAAATCTCTTGACTCTTATTGCTTTAACTATTCTAAGTGAAGCTAAAGAATTGTTCTACAGGAAGCAATTATTAATTTTTGATGATGATGATAATAGAATCAACTTACAGATATGTACTGTAGTAAGTTGAATCATTTGAATTCCAACAGAGGTCAGTTTAACTCTGAAGTCCATTTCAGCTAGATTTAGTGGCCTCACAATATATTCAACTACCTCTTATTTAAAGAGAGTGGCATCTTCTTTACAAAAGAATTCCAAGTAATAAATGTCAAAGGAATGAGAGAGATAGAAAATCACTATTAGTCAAATGCTACAATTATAATGAATGCAGGTAGGATCCATCAATGAACATTTCCAAAGTTTGATAAGAAGTGGAATAAAAATATCTCCCCACCCAAAGATACTTATTAATTAATTCCAAAGGGAAAAATAGTAACTTTACAATGGAAAAACTTGGCAGACAGCACTGTATCCAAATAACCCAGGTTAACATTTCCAGTAATACGACATATTGACATTCTGTAACCCTTGATATGATGAATTAAGAAGGGCGTCACTTCTGTATGGTTCTTGCTCAAAATATATGACCTCAATCGAATCACAAAGAAATTTCACAAAACTGAACTGAGGGATATTCTACAAAATAACTGACCAGTACTCTTCAAATGTATCAGAGTCATGAAAGACAAGGAAGGATTTACAAATTGTTGCCGATTGGAGGGGTTTAAGGAGACATGATAATTTAATGCAAGATAGGATCCTAGACTGGATTCTAAAATGAAAAAGGGCATCAGTGGAAATATGGGCAAAATTTGAATAAGTACTCTAGTTAGAAATGTTGAAACCAACTAATTTCCTGGATGTTATCATTGTGCTAAGATTATGTAAGATGTTGACATTAGGGGTAGCTTGGTGAACAGCATATAGGAACTCTCTGTACTATTTTTGCAAATTTTCTGTTAAGTCTGAAATTTAATAAATAAATACAAAGTTTAGAAAAATAAAAAGATAATGTTATAGCTTAAATTAGTAGGGTCTAGGGATCTTATTGTATTACTAAAGAGTCATCCTTTTACCTGATAAAGACATTTATCATTATTATTTGCTTATTCAGAAACAAAAATTGCAAGGATTTTAAAAATATCTTAGCAATGAACTTCAGATTACACAATTTTGTTTTAGCATTAAAGCATTCATTGGGTATTTTATTCCTTTTGATTTTGCCCACTGGAGTTTGGACTCTTTCTCAAGACTAGCATTTACGCATCATAAATCACATCAGAAATGGGAGGAAACCTTTTAAGGAAGATTTCTGTTCGAACCCAAATTTGCTTGATTGTCTGAGTCTGTCCTGACTCTTTTGGAATTACCTGATGTTTAAAGTCTAGCTTCTCGGGCGGGAAAAAAAAAGCGAGAGCCATTCATTAGTAAGTGCGATTAGTCCTGAAGGGCTGCAAGTATTGTTCCTGGGTTCACTTTCTAAATACCAGCACTGAGAGATGTTCCAATCACTTCTGGGTGCTGAAAGCCTCAAACCCTCAGAGCTATATCTGGGTAACTGCCCCCATTCCCTGCCTCTGGTATCAGATAGAGAGAAGCAGCCAAGGAGGAAACAGCCTGCAGTGGGGCGCACACTCCATGAGTGTCCAAAGACGACATCTGTCCAGTGATTTCAGTCAGGATCCAGTGCCATTCAGTCCAAAGCCACAGTGTGTGTAGACCAGGAGAATGGCTTCTAGAAAGCTGATGTCTTCAAGGGTTTATGAAGCCTTGAGGGGAAAACGTCTCCAAGCTCAATAAGATGGGTATGCAAGGAGCTGTGGCTGAGAGGAGGGGACAGATGACTTGGTAACATGCTCGACCTAAGAACCTTTACTGGTGATGCATCTCTGATGTTTCCTTCTTTTCCTTCTGTACCAGAGTTGGCATTATTCAGAGACTTCAGTTTTGACTGTGGCTCCAACTGTATGTAAACAATGTCTCAGTTATCTTTGGAGATCATTTCCTAGCTGCTCTTTTGCACGGCGATCTGATTGGAGAGACAAAAGGCATCTCGACTCCTTGTACTTCTCTGTTGCTCCCTTGCAATGTGTCAGCCTACAGACAGCTCCCTTGCTCTGTCCTAGTGAGCCCACGCTTTCCCAAGCTTCTGTCTTTGGACCATCTCGGGGGCTGTAACACACTTAATGGAAGTTCGTAAGTTAGGGCTTTAAGTAAATTTAAGGCATTAAGTACTCTATTAGATAACTATTTGAAAGCCTATGAATATGAAAGTTTACTTCCAGTAAGTTACGCAAATACATATAAACAGCAGTCCCCAACCTTTTTGGCACCAGAAACCAGTTTCATGGAAGACAATTTTTCCATGGACTGGAGATGGGGGATGGTTTGGGGATGATTCAAGGGCATTGCATTTATTCAGAACTTTATTTCTATTATTTTTATTTTATTCTATTATATTTTGCATCAGTTCCACCTCAAATCGTCAGGCATTCGATCCAGGAGGTTGGAGACTTCTACAATTAAATAAAAAAATCTCTATACATTTATCAAACATTAGCCAAAATCATTGAATGTTTGTTATAGATTAGGCACCATTTTGAGTACCTGGCACTAATTTAATCCTTATACAAGATTGGGATACAAGTACAACTGTTATTCCCATTTGATAGTTGGAAAAACTGAGGCACAGAAAAGCTAAGGAAGTCCCCTTAGTAATTACAGGTGAGTGATAGGGACAGGTCATGAATGGAGGCAATATGGCCCTGGGATTGTGCTCTGGGTCACTACAGCCCTGGGCTTTGGCTTGTTGCTTTTGCAACACAAAAGCAAAGATGAGTGTAGGCCAGACTGTGCTTCCTCAGATGTCCATTGCTGTGAAAAAATAAAAATTCTACTTCTGTAGTGGTCCCTTGTCCACTTGTTATTCTTTACCTATGAAGCATCCATGTACTATGTAGCTTACATAAAGAAGTTATCATAAACCCCAGTGAGTTGGAACAGAATTCATGACATCCTGGTAAACACATAAGTGTGGCTTGTCTATGCCCAGTCTCCTAGCAAGGTGACAGGCAGGAGTAACCTGACAGCTATTTATTGAGCATCTATTATGTGCTGGGCACTGTTCAAGATACAGGAGATGCCTTAATGAGCAAACACAGACACAGGTCTTTGCTATCATAGAGCTTCTAGTCTTGCGGGAAGAGAGAGACAATAAACAATAACCTGCAAATAAATACATAAATAGATACTAGTAGTGCCATAGAAGAACTAGAAATACTGCTGAGTTAGGAATAAGAAGAGCTAGGCAGGGACAGATATGGGCTGTCGTTTCCAGTAGGATGGTTAGGCCAGTCTCACGGAGAAGATCAAAAGACTCCAAGGAGGTGAGTGAGTTAGCAATATAAAGAACTGCCAGTAAAAATATCCTAAGGTGGGAGTGTGCCTGACAGGTTCCAGGAGCATCGAAAGGCCAGAGCATCTGGAGCTGAGATGAGAGAACAGAGTTACAATTAATCGGGGGTCAGGTGGGGTAAGAGCTCAAGGGTCACTTTCATGCCAAGTAAGTGAGGAGCCACTGCAGGGTTTTGAACAGAAGAATCGCCTGGTTGGATTCTCTTTTTAAAATGACACCCTGGCTGCTGTGTGGAGACTAGATGTGAGGGGGTTAAACATAGAAACAGGGAAACCTGTTAGGAAGCCATCACAGAGGTTCAGGAGAAAGAAGATGATGACTCAGTCTGGGATGCGTCAGCAGAGGTGGTGAGGAGTGCTTGAGTTGCAGCTTTATTTTGAAGATAAAGCCAAGAGGATTTTCTGATGTGTTGGATGTAGGTGTGAGAAAAGAGAGGAGGCAAGAATGATGCCAAGATTTTTAGTCCAAGCAACTAGAAGAAGGACTATGTCGGTTTGGATGAAGGAGACTGTAGGTGAAGTGGGTTTTGGTGGTGGTTGGCATCAGGAGTTCTGTTTTGGGTGTGTTTCATCTGAGATGCTTGGTAGACGTCCATGTGTCAGGAAAGCAGTTGAATACATGAATCTGGAGTTCGGAGGAGAGGTCAAAGCCCAAACAACGGTATTTAAAGCCAAATGTAGAAGAGGTCAGGCTTCCCAGGTGGCTCAGTGGTAAAGAATCTGCCTGCCAATACAGGAGATGCGGGAGACACAGGTTCAGCCCC
This sequence comes from Cervus canadensis, assembly GCF_019320065.1. Taxonomy (NCBI): domain Eukaryota; kingdom Metazoa; phylum Chordata; class Mammalia; order Artiodactyla; family Cervidae; genus Cervus; species Cervus canadensis. The sequence goes on along the minus strand of NC_057401.1, from coordinate 34,399,249 downwards.
TGGGTCAGGAAGATCCCCTGGAGGAGGAAATGGCAATTCACTCCAGTATTCTTGCCTAGAAAATTCCAGGGACAGAGGAGCCTGGTGGGCTACAGTGTATGGGGTCACAAAGAGTCGGACATGACTTACTAAACTGAGCATTCAGGCACATGGAAGAGATCATCAGGAAAGGGAGTATAGGTACTAAAACATTAAATCAGAGATAAGGAGGATCCAACAGAAGCTGCTGAAAGGGAGTGAGGTGAAATCAGGAGGAAGCCAGGAAAGGGTGGTGTCCTAGAGGCCAAGAGAAGGAAATATGTCAGGAGGACAAGTGATCGATTGGCAAACACAGTTAATAAGTCAGGTGAGGTGGGGACACAGAACTGGCCATTGGACTTAGCAGAGATAGAGGACACTGGTGACTTTGAAGAATTCTGACCAAGGTAGATTTAAGGGAAAATGAGAGGAGGGAAGACAGTGACTACAGACAGCTCTTTCTGGGGAGTGTTGCTGCCAAGGGGAAGAAAAATGGTGGTAGTTACCAGAAAACAGTTGAGTCAGAAGTTTTTCTAAGATGGGAGAAATAACAGTAGGTTTAATTGGCTTAGAGCTCAGGTTCTTTAAATAGCATTGTGACATCTAGAATTCGTAGAGAAAATCTGGTAAAATACTACCGCTGGTGTCATGTGAGAACTGAAAATAGGGAGGGTGGAAGAAGATAAAAATGATATGGGAAGGAAAACAGAGGGGTCTGAGGATTGATAGCTGTTAAATTCTGTGAGTTTTGGGGGAACCGGTTATCAGCAATGTCTAGATCAACTCCTTGTGTTGTGCCAGGCATCTTGTCCAGTGCCTGTATGCAGTTGGCATCAATCTCCCCCATCCCGATAGCCCCCCAAATCCAGCTTAATCCTGTGATAGATCTCTCAACTAGATGCATAGATCTCATAATATAAACCTGAGATCCAGGTCTGAGATTCCTCTGAGGTAATAGTGATGGACCTGGCATAGATTTGGGAGTCAGGCAAGTTGACATTCAGATCTTAGCTTGGCCACCATCCTGTGGCCAATCAAATCTCTCAAGCTTCATTTTCTTATCTGCATGAAGGGAAAGATAATAATGACTACCTTGTTAAGGTTGTGCAGCATCCCTTGTAGCTCAGCTGGTAAAGAATCCACCTGCAATGCGGGAGACCTGGGTTTGATCCCTGGGTTGGGAAGATCCCCTGGAGAAAGGAATGGCTACCCACTCCAGTATTCTGGCCTGGAGAATTCCATGGAATTCCCCATATATCCATGGGGTCACAAAGAGGCAGACATGACTGAGAGACTTTCACTTTATAAGGCTGTACAAAAATAATGAAAGAATAAATATAACCACAAATGTTGTCACACAAAAGAGCCAATAATTTAATTTCATGCTTCCTTCTAAAATATAGCTTAATTATATTTCTATTCTTTGCATTCATCTTTTCCCAACAATTCAGAGGCACTTCTTCACTTGGACTCTTGAAACTTCAGACTCTCTTTCTTTAAGAGATTTGTTTTTCAGTTGTCTGAGAGTAAAAAAAAAAAGAGCACCTTATAAAAAGCCTTTCTCCCTATGTTCAAATAACTGTAAAATGGACAATATAGATTTTTCAAAAGCTTCCCTCATACCTGGTAAGAGACAAAGCCTTATTTCAATTATTTCAGCTCCAGTGTAATTTTCTGAACAGGCTGTATATACCTGAAGTGAAGATTTCATGAGTAGTCTCTACTCTTGCTACTCCCTGTCTTCGTGCCCTGATAGCCCAGATTCAACAGTGAACTCATCTGGACTCTTAGAATCCCAGGGCTTAGCAGCTATCATCCAACTCATAATGCATAGCTACTCATGAGAAAAGATTACAGGAGGGTCTTCATTCCCATTTCACAGAGAAACTAAGAAAAGCACTAGCAAGTTGTGAAATTGTGTAAAATATACCGATTGTCCCTGAGATTTACTCAGAACACTTCTGAGGGCATCTTTAAAGGACTTCTTAAAGAGAAAAACATTTCCCAAGTCTAACTCCTCTTATCAGTCTACTGTAATTTTCTCATTATTCCTCAATCAGTGAGGATTTAAGGGGGGAGGCAGGTGAGCTATTGCCTAAGGAGTTTTTTTTTTTTTTTTTTTTTTAACAACTGATTATCGATTTATTAAAAAGATTGATTTAGGCATCGGCAATGGTGACTTCCACCTCGACTCCTGGCTCAATACTGATGGAAGTGATCTGCTTGACAATTTCAGAAGGGCTGTGCAGGTCAATGAGTCGCTTGTGGATCCTCATTTGGAATCGATCCCAAGTCTTAGAACCTTCACCACAAGGAGTTTTCCTTGTAGTTATTCTCAGAGTCTTGGTAGGCATCCGAACTGGTCCTTTCACTTTGAGATTCTTTTCCTTCTCGCCTCTGATCAAGTCAGCACACACCTTCTCCAGAGACTTCACGTTGCGGCTTGTGATGGTGATCCTAATCCGGTGAATAGCCACCTCTGGCTCCACGGGAGTCTTGCCGGTGTCTTTAAAGGCCATGGCTGCGGCTCGGCTTCCTGACCGACTTGTTCCTCGGCGAGAGCGAACAGCGGTGAGTCAGGAACAACAGCCGGCGGCGCTGAGCTCTGCTGCAGCGGCGACCGCGTCTTCCTCAAAGAGGTACCTACGGAGTTTTAAACTATCACTAGTATATCAAAATTTCACTGGAAATATAAGATGAAGACAATTGTAGTTACTAGAACTTCTCTCATCGGTTCGGTTCAGTTGCTCAGTTGTGTCCGACTCTTTGCGACCCCATGGACTGCAGCATGCCAAGCCTCCCTGTCCATCACCAAACTCCCAGAGCTTACTCAAACTCATGTCGATTGAGTCGGTGATACCATCCAACCATCTTATCCTTTGTCGTCTCCTTCTTCTCCCACCTTCAATCTTTCCCAGCATCAGGGTCTTTTCCAATGAGTTAGTTCTTCACATCAGGTAGCCAAAGTATTGGAGTTTCAGCTTCAGCATCAGTCCTTCCAATGAATATTCAGTACTGATTTCCTTTAGGATGGGCTGGCTGGATCTCCTTGCTGTCCAAGGGACTCTCAAGAGTCTTCTCCAACACCATAGTTCAAAAGCATCAATTCTTCGGTGCTCAGCTTTCTTTATAGTCCAACTCTCACATCCATACATGGCTACTGGAAAAACAGTAGCTTTGACTAGACAGACCTTTGTTGGCAATGTAATGTCTCTACTTTTTAATATGCTGTCTAGGTTGGTCATGACTTTTCTTCCAAGGAGCAAGCGTCTTTTAATTTCATGGGTACAGTCACCATCTGCATTGATTTTGGAGCCGAAAAAATTAAGAATCTTACTGTTTGCGTTGTTTCCCCATCTATTTGCCATGAAGTGATGGGACCAGATGCCATGATCTTAGTTTTCTGAATGTTGAGTTTTAATCCAACTTTTTCACTCTCCTCTTTCACTTTCATCAAGAGGATCTTTAGTTCTTCTTTGCTTTCTGTCATAAGGGTGGTGTCTTCTGTATATCTGAGGTAATTGATATTTGTCCCGGCAATCTTGATTCCAGCTTGTACTTCCTTCAGCCCAGCATTTCTCATGATGTACTCTGCATATAAATTAAATAAGCAGGGTGATAATATATAGCCGTGATGTACTCCTTTCCCAATTTGGAACCAATCTGTTGCTCCTTGTACAGTTCTAACTGTTGCTTCTTGACCTGCATATAGATTTCTCAGGAGGCAGGTCAGGTGGTCTGGTATTCCCATCTCCTTCAGAATTTTCCACAGTTTATTGTGATCCACACAGTCAAAGGCTTTGCCATAGTCAATAAAGTGGAAGTAGATGTTTTTCTGGAATTCTCTTGCTTTTTTAATGATCCCATGGATGTTGGCAATTTGATCTCTGGTTCCTCTGCATTTTCTAAATCCAGCTTGAACATCTGGAACTTCATGGTTCACATACTGTTGAAGCCTGGCTTGGAGAATTTTGAGTGTTACTTTGCTAGCAGTGAGATGAGTGCAATTGTGAGGTAGTTTGAGCATTCTTTGGCATTGCCTTTCTTTGGGATTGGAATGGAAACTGACCTTTTCCAGTCCTGTGGCTACTTCTGGGTTTTCCAAATTAGCTGACATATTGAGTGCAGCACTTTCACAACATCATCTTTTAGGATTTGAAATAGCTCAACTGGAATTCCATCACCTCCACTAGTTTTGTTTGTAGTGATGCTTCCTAAGGCCCACTTGACTTCACATTCCAGGATGTCTGGCTCTAGGTGAGTGATCATACCATTGTGGTTATCTGGGTCATGAAGATCTTTTTTGTATAGTTCTTCTGAAGAACTTTTCTCATAGAGAGGACTAAATCCTCACGTGGAATTCTTGTTAACAAAAGAGTTCCTGAAATGCCCTGTAAGGAGATGAGTCCATTGACCCATAGGGCTTCTAAGTTTTTTTGGGGGGGTGGTGGTGGGGTTCTAAGTTTTGCTGAGTGAGCTATGAAAGTTTACGGCCAAAGTTGAATTGCTGGGCAAGACAACTAAAGCTGAAGCCTGTGAATCACTGACCTTTTTTCATAATCCCCTAGGCAGTGAGCAGCTTGTCTTAAATAAGTATTGATCATATATGTGAAGAATATTGATTTGAGTTTCTGCTCAAATGCTTGGGAGAATGGGTAGAGGTTAAACACACAGGTACTTTTACTTCTAGTCAAAGCCTCATTAAAATGGTTTCAAAGTATTTTTTTTAAGTATATGTTTGAGTTTTTTAAAAAAATAGTTAATTTTATTTTGTTTACACTATGTCTTTGTTGCTGCATGGGGGCTTTCTCAAGTTGTGGCGATCAGGGGCTACTCTTTGTTGCAGTGTGTGGTCTTCTCATGGCAGTGGCTTCTCTTGTCCCAGAGCACAAGCTCTGGGGTACATGAGCTTCATCAGTTGTGGTACATGGGTTTAATTGCTCCGTGGCATGTGGAATCTTCCTGGAGAGGGATCAACCCCATGTCTCCTGAATTGGCAGGCAGATTCTTATCCACTGCACCACCAGGAAAGTCCTCAAAGTATTTTTGTTTTTGATTTTTTTTTTAAACAAAATGATCAACAGAATTAGAGTAGGGAATCATCCACTGAATTCTTGAAGCTGAAAGGTATATGTAAGAGTAATAAATGACTTAATAGACTTAAGAAACTACAATCTTAAGCTGGCAGTAAGGAAAGCTAAACGCCTATCAGATTTGCATCTTGAAATCTCCTAAGTTTCCAGAGACTGGAAGCACTAGATTCTTCTAGAAGTAGGAGGTGAATGGGAAGCTAAGATAAAAAGAAGAGATGAAAATGTGATTAAGAAGTAGTCATGCGAGACAGCAAGAGAGACACAGATGTATTGAACAGTCTTTTGGACTCTGTGGGAGAGGGCAAGGGCGGGATGATATGGGAGAATGACATTGAAACACGTAAATTATCATATGTGAAATGAAACACCGGTCCAGGTTCGGTGCATGATACAGGATGCTCGGAGCTGGTGTACTGGGATGACCCAGAGGGATGGGATGGGGAGGGAGGTGGGAGGGGAGTTCAGGATGGGGAACACATGTACTCCCATGGCGGATTTAAGTCAATGTATGGCAAAACCAATACAATGTTGTAAAGTAAAATAAATTAATTAATTAATTAAAAAAAAAAAGAAGTAGTCAGAGTCCCAGCTATCTTTTAAACACCTACATAGTTGAGCAGTTCCTCCCCATTCCTTCCTCAAAAGATTAGTAAAGCAAAAGTTCTGTGGCACTCATCACAGTTAAGATGGGTACCATATTGAAAAGTATATGTACACAGGATGCTGAGACTTCATAGTCTTCTTCTTTACTCAGGTCCCATATTTTTGGCAGACAGACTTTCCCTTTTAGGTAGGATATAGGAGAATCCTTCTTTGGGATTTGACTAGCCTAAGAGGAAAGACTTGATGTTGATATTGAAAACTCTTGAAACAGCCACAGTAAAGTTCATGGTCAAGAAGTCCACTAACACACAAAATTTACAATGAGCTTTTGATTCCTGAACATTTAATTATGAGCAGATAATCAAGGCTTCCCAGGCATCTGAAGAATGCCTCTAACATGAAAAATAGAAACAAAAATTATAAAAAATGAATAAACAAATTGAAAGGAACAGACTATGTGAAGAAAAGAAAATGTAAAAGAGCCATAGAACATGAGCAGGATATTATATAAAAGGAAATAATAACCAGAGGGCAAAAAGAGCTCTGGTATTTTAATATATGATATAGAAATAAAAACTCACTGTGAGGATTAAAATGAGAAATCTTTAAGGGCTTCTCTGGTGGCTCAGCTGCAATGCAGCAATCCACCTGCAATGTGGGAGACCTGGGTTTTATCCCTGGGTTGGGAAGATCCCCTGGAGAAGGGAACAGCTACCCACTCCAGTATTCTGGCCTGGAGAATTCCATGGACTGTATAGTACATGGGGTCGAAAAGAGTCAGACATGACTGAGTTACTTTCACTTTCACTTTGGAAGTGATAAAGAAATGGCAAAAGGAAAGGAAAGAATTAGTGTCCCATCTGGGATATCAAATATACAAATAACGAGTATTTTTACAAGGAAGAACAGGGGGAAAAAAAAAAACAACAACACAGGAGAGGTCACCAGTGGAATAGTTCAGAGATATTTTCTAGAACTGAAGGGCATGAATTTATAGCTCAAAAAGGTCCACACATGAAAACAGACCCAAACCAGAGGATGAAGACAAAATGCTACAAAATTCTAGAATGTTAAAACAAAAACATAGAAAAAGTCAAGAAAAGAGGTAGCTTTGGACTTCAACAATACTGTCAACAAGAAGACTGTGGAGCAATTACTTCAAACTTCTGAAGGAAAATGATTTCCAACTCAAAATTCCATACCCAGCTGAACTATCAATCAAGAGTGAGGATGTAAGACTCTTGATACATTTACCTCTCTCATGCCTTTCCTCAGGAAGCTACTGAAGGATGACTCCACCAAAATAAGACAGGTAACTTAGAAAGAACCAAGAGGCAAGACACAGGATGCAGGGAACAGGAATTCTAGCCCAGGAGAGTGATACAAGGAATCCCAGAACAATGGTGGAGAGAAAATGCTAGGATGATAAATACTTTAGATAAAGAAGGCAACCAGTCCAAACTGAAAGAAGTCAGCAGGTTCTGGATGATATATCTTCAGCAAAATGAAATTGAGAAAATATCTGACATGCCTTAATGTCTTGAGAAGAGATTTATGAATTAAGTACAAACACAAACAAACTACTAACAGTAAAAATTGTGTATTACTCCAGGGGACACAAATTAGACATATTAGAATACTAGGATGGACTTATTATGTAAGGCCTACACACTGTGATTCCAGGAAGGTTCAGAGGACACTTCCTTTACCAAAGCAGTGAGGAAATCATTCATTAGGTGAGCCCTGGCATCCTTGAAGAGCTCTGCTGTGGGAACTCTTGAAAGGACGGTGGGAACTGCTGCCATCAAACTGAGGTCCCTGGATTCAGTGGGAATGCTGGAATTTCAGGGTTACATGGACCAAGAAGCAACATTTAATGATCAGAGATTTGGTGGGCATGGTTATCATAATTGGCAGCAAGCTGAGTAGTAGTCAGAATAGTCTTCTGACTTAATGAGATCTTTGATGTTGGCTAGTTATCATGGCAATAGGTGGGAGCCTATTATATTGTTACTTGATTTGTAAGAGTCTAGGCCTTGTGAACAGAAATCTAATTTGAATCACCACAGTTTTTTTTTTTTTTTTTTACAAGACACTGTTCCTTTGAAGGAGCACCAAATTATTAGTCAATCCACAAATTTAAGTTCAACATTTAGTTACTTGGGAATATCTGTTCTAAGACAAAGGGAATCAGCAGAGCATATATTTTAGGCTCAATGGCTTCTTGGTTTAGGCTGATGTTCTGGTTGTTTGTGACTTACTCTCTAGGCTCACAGAGAAGCTACAGCCCTTCTACAATGTTGACTATTAAAGTTTAATATCTAATGTTCAGGGCCACTTCACTGAAATACAGTTGCTGCCATTATTGCTGTTCTATAATTTATATTATTTTTACTTTCATGTGGCTTTCATTTTATTCGTTTTTTTTTACATGCACTGGAGTTATGCTGCTGAGTATATGACATTTCTCCGACTAGTGAGAAATTGTCTGTTACATTGACAGTCCCTGATGAACCATGACTCCCTGTGGGTATTTATGCACTTCTATAGCCTCTCCTGGAAGCTGATGCAGAAGTTATGCTTAATCAACGTCGTGCCTAAGTCTTTAGAAGTCCTGAAAGCTCCTGTTTCTTTGCACTTTGGCGAAAGCCAGCCACACACGGAAGTCTTAACTGCCCTGAGAGCACCACATTATGGGAAAGCCCAATATAAATACCACATGAAGGGGCCGCATGTAGGAGAATCAATAAACCCAGCTAACAGTAACAACCAAGATACTTGGTTGCCAACCCCAGCTAGGCTTCCAGCCAATAGCAAGACCAGCAAGCCACCATGTGTGTGATGGTCCACCATCTTGAAAGTGAACCCTCCAGCTTCCAGCTGGGAAGCCAGCCTAGCTGACACTGTGTGAAACAAGAGACAGCTGTTTTCAGAAAGCCCAGTCCAGATTGAAGAATCATGAATGAATAACTAATGAGGTTATTTTGAACCATTAAGGTTCAGGGTTGTTATTAAGTAACAGATAGTTATAGTACTATTTTTGTTTGTGTGTTTGTATGTTGTACTTGGCACCTGGTGTAGCTCAAGGATCTGTGTTAGGCTCCACTTTCTTAGGCAGCTATGAAAAAATTGCTGCTGATCTTTGCATATAATTCTCTTGGCAAAGATCTGTCTCTTTGGGTGGTTGTCCAACTAAGGAAATATTTTAGACTGCTTAGACATTCAAGAGAACATATGCCGAAGAGTCTATGAACTCACTAGTCAGAATTTTCTAGTATTTTGGACCAACAGTTACACTGCCCTCGGCCTTGTAGCTGAGTCTGGCCTGAGGGCTGGATGTGGCTTCTCTTGACCTTGACTGCTCTCTTGCTATTTCTCTGATCTTCTCGTACTCTTGGTTCTCAATTTGCTTTCAGCTTCTGGGGAAGGCCTACTGATTCCATCCCCCTAGTTTTGTGTGGGAAAGAATACTTTCCCAGAAAAAGATGTTAGAGAGATGTCCCCTTAGGAATAAACAGACTTCTTCTTCCATGTTGTTTTCAAGTAGCCTTTTTAAAAACCCCTCCCCTCTAACAATCCCTATAAAGGAGAAAAAGCTAGCCTTTATCATATAAAAGTGACATGACCAAAATATTCTTTTAATGTTTGAAGATCAGCGGGTCCCATTCCTCCCCTTTTAGTCCATCCTTCTCAGGAATGGGAGGCTCTGCTGACCAATGGGGCTCCTCTCAGCACTCTCACAACTGTCTCTCTTCTCCTGGCCAGACTTTGACTGGTGTCTTCTGCTCATGAGCCCTGCATGTGGTGAGAGCTGGGTTTCACCAAGAGATAGGAAGCTTGGCAACCAAGAGATAGGTGCATGGGAAAGAGCACCAAATTCTGAACCAGACAGATCTGGATCAGAATGCTAGCTCTGGCATTTCTCTCATTGTGTGACCTTAAGCAAGTTGCTTACACTCTCTGGAGTTTCCTTATCCCCAGACTATCATATTTAATGCTTACTTTATAGAGTTTCTCTGAGGTTTGAAAGTAAATTGTACTAAGAACCTAAACCATAGAGTGGATGGTCAAAAAAAGGTAGCAGGGATGAAGATGATGATGGTGATTAGCTTTAGAGAAAGAAAGAAGGGCCAGAGAATTCTTAACTGCTTCTTTCTATCAGGGCTACCTTACTGAGTTCAACAGATTGAAGAGGAATAGGGGAGAAGAGAGAATCTGGTGGGAAGAACCAGGATTTGTTCTGGTCTGCGTATCCCCTCCAGGTCTGTGTATTGCACTGAGCAGGTTGGGCACCGCATTGCCTACTGTACAGTAGTACATGGTGACCACCTCTTTGTTGTTTAGTTGCTCATTCATGTCCAACTCTTTGTGACCCCAGGGACTGTAGCCCACCTGGCTCTTTTGTCCATGGGATTTCCCAGGCCAGAATACTGGTGACCACCAAGGGATCCAAATTCTGTGGTGGCAGCTAGGTGGGATTAATCACACTGGGTGTGCTGGGACCAGCTCCCATCAGCTCACAAGAGCCAATTGTTCAATTTTTAGGAATTTTGCCAGCTGTTAAATGCAGCTATTATACAACTTAAGTGATATCAGCTGACAATCACATCCTCAAAACTCATCACTTTTCTGATTATTTTACTGCATTTTCTGTTATCAATGGTCTTGAGATTATTTACATCTAGGACTTGCACTGTGGAAATACTGCATAATTATGTGCTAAAGGAACATCTCTTTCCAACTGTGTGTTCAGTAATGTTTCACAGGTGACTTAGAACTGGCCACGGTGTATTTACACCATAGAAATTGGCAAGGGCTCCAAATGAGGGCATTTAAAAACCTTTACCAACATGCCACTGAATGTAGATAAGTCTGAGAGAAGAAATAGGAACAAAAGCATTTCATTGTCTTGGAACCCACAGTGTGTTAATTATATGTAAACCAATTACTAACACTGGTGAAAGAAAGAAGGAAAAGGAAGGAAGGAAGAGAAAGAAAGGAAGGAAGGAAGGAAGAAATAAATTACTGAGGAGCGCAAATCAGGATATGTTGCTCCATCCCCTGATCACTGTAACTAGAGAAAACCCATGTGCAGCAACAAAAGCATAGCCACACACACACACAAAAAAACCCCAAGCAAAAAGACTTAGAAAACAAACAATGTATGGCAAAAATCACTACAATATTGTAAAGTAATTAGCCTCCAACTAATAAAAATGAACGAAAAAAAGAAAGCAAACAAATGAAAAACTTAAGAAGGCTACAGACAGTCCACTTCAGGACAGTAAATTCAATTCTTTGGGAGGAGGTAAGGTCCAACCTGCATATTGCCTATCACCATAATGAATGATGATAACCCAACACCATACAATGACACCAAACACCACCACCATAGCTCTCGGCAGGGACTGTGACAGAGAGAGGCTCAAATAAGTCATGGTGGGGGATTCCAAGTCGCTCATACAGTTCTGACCCTTAAGGGTTGCCAGTTGCTTGACGTACACACAAAACATGGACATTAGATGGTATTTCATCTCTGGAACAAAACTTGATTCTTACCTTTTAAAATGCATCAACAGATTTGACTGACCTTTCACCCCTATTCTTTTCCAGCTCTGAGTTCTCAAAAATCCCCAGTCTCATTTTTCCTTCTGCCTTTGTAAGTCACTGATTTGCTCTGAGGTTGCATTCTTTAGATTAGCGAAGTAGGTAAGAACTTTGGGCTCTGGGGTCAGACAATGGAGTCTAAATCCTGCTGACCCTTATTAGCTGTATAACTTTGTACTGGTTTCCTTATCTGTGAAATGGGAATGATAATAGCACCTATGATGTGGAATTATTTTGAGGATTAAATTAATTATACATATTAACTTGAATTTGAGCAGGCTCTGGGAGATGGTGAAGGGCCGGGAGGTCTGGCGTGCTACAGTCCATGGGATTGCAGAGAGCGGACATGACTGAGTGTCTAAACAGCAACAACATCATAACTTATTGAGTTAAATCGTTCAGATCTTATGTGACACATAGGGCTCAGAAAGTGTCTGGGATAATGTTTTTTTATTAAAAGTATTTATTTATTTACTTTTGACTGTGCTGGGTCTTCTTTGCTTCCTCTTGGTTTTCTGTAGTTGCAGCAAGTGGAGGAGTTGTGGTTTGAGAGCTTCTCATTTGGTTTCTCTTGGTGCGGAACACTGGCTTTAGGTCACACGCTCAGTAGTGGTGGCTCACATAGGCTTACTTGTCCCATGACCTGTGGAGTCTTCCCAGACCAGGGATCGAACCTGTCTCCAGCCCCTGGATCAGCAGGCAGATTCTTAACCACTGGACCACTCGGGAAGTCCATGCTATAACTATTCTTTTATTATTACTATATGAAGCTATTCCATGCTTCACCCCTGTAATATTTCAGCCTTCCTTCCTGCCTTTTTTTATACTTTCTCATCTTCTCTAGAAGTCTCTTTGTTTGAATGTTATAATTTAATGACTAAGAAGAGAAAAAAAAGGCATCAATTTTTTCCTAATGCCTTACTATACATATTAAGGCCATTATCATTTACCTTTCTGGCCTGACTTTTCAGACAGTTTTCAAACCTAACACAGTGTTGCAAATGTAGTGACAATGACCTTCATTAAGATTTTAATCTTGGAGGCATTTTATCCGACATTCCACTCTTTAAACCAATTTGACTAATAAACTCTTCCCTTTTCACAAAGAACTGTTCATGTGTAATAACTACTGAAGAATGATGCTCTCTGTTGCCACTCTGTGTCAGAAAGCCTGGGAGCAATGGGAGATTACTTCTAGAGGTGGCCAGACGTGGGGATAAGCATCTCCCCCTTGTTTAGTTTCCTATTGTGACCCCCCCCGCCCCCCCGCCAGCCTCGCTCTGCCTGCCCCTTGTCTTTCTCCCTCCTACTTAGAAGCATGGGGAGAGTGTGTGTGTGTGTGTGTGTGTGTGTGTGTGTGTGTGTGTGTGACTAATGACATTTTGTATGCAGCAGCCACCTGTCTATTTTTTGGGTTTTTTATTTTTTTTATTTTTCGTTTCAATAGAAGCAAGAATGGAAATAAAGACATCTACGAAAACACTGTGAAGTATTTATACTCCCCTCCCTATGAAGGTCTTTATCAAATCATGAACTTGAAGCAAAGTTTGCAAGCCTAGAATTGGAAATGTTGAGAAAGGAATGCAAAGAAGGAAGGGAAGCAAGGGTTATTAAAGGTCTTGGACATACCCTGGGAAACCGAGAGTGTAGTTTCTTAAGTAAGGAAGAGGGGCCGCAGAGGGAAAATGAGAAAAGCCTGAGAGCTGTGTGTACTAGTTATTTAAGGAGTGAATGTGTCCAGTAGCTAGGGATGGGGGTGGAGGGGCAGCAGAAGGGAGTATTCTAGAGTTGGAATGCCTGAGTTCACACACAAGCTTCTTTCTAATCCTGTGACCAGTCACCTAATATACTCAAAGGCTCAGTTGTCTCATCTGTAAAATGGTATCCATCAGGTTGTTGCAACCGACAATGCAGGAATCACTGTATAGTCACAAGAGCTGGATTTGGAACAGATCTATCTTGGTTCAGATGCTGGCTCCATCACAGACTTGCGAGCTGTGTGATTTTGGAAAAGTTATTCAGTCTCACTGAGCCTCGGGTTCTTAACTGTAAAATAGGGATATAACAAACCTAATGATGGGATAATATAGGGGACTAGTCAGAGCATATCTGACATCTAATAAGTGTTAGATGTTACTCTTCTGCCTTTAGCTATACCAGTGTCTGCCTTGATTTTGTAAAGTACCCAGTATAGCTCTTGACACAGTCAACACTCAGTTATTATTATCAATTATTTATTAAGATGCTTGTTTTTCTCTCATAATATAATACATGGTCTTTAGAGAAAATATAAATATATTGGAAAGTAGAAAGAAAAATGAATCACTTTGAGCCAACCGCTATGAACTTTTGATGATCTTTCCTCAGGGTTTTGCTCTGCATATTTCTGTGTGTGCATTAATTTTTGTGGACTGGTTTGTTTATGTAACATAATAAAAGCATTTCCTCATGTTTTTATAAACATCATTTTTATGAAAGGCCATGAATTACATATATGTTGCTATAATTTACTTAAATATTCTTGCCTGATTTCATTTTTTTTTAAATTTTCAGTATTATAAATATATTGATATGAACATGCTTGCATAAAACTTTTTTATTTTATATCTGAGATATTGTTTAGGATAGATCATGAGAAATCAGACTACTATGTCATATTTGGATATATTCAAGAATCCTCAGACATTGCCCAATTACTTTCCAAAAGAGTTGTATAAGTAAAACTACAGTCAAAATGTATAAAAACACATCTTCGTTGAACTGGGTTTTATCGTTTAAAAATTCTTTCAATTTGTAGATAAACAATGGCCCTCAGTATTGCAGTAAGTTCTACTTTTTAATTACTCATGTGTTTTGAATGCTTTTCTCTGTGTTTTTTCAAAAAACTTCATTTTTTTTAGTAACTTGTCTGTTCATGCTTTTGTTCATTTTACTTTTTAAATCATAAAATATTTCTGTTGCATTTCATATGAGTTCTTTATATATTAAATCACATTAATTTTTTTTGTCTGTAAATATTTGTACCCAGGTTGTACTTTAACTTTGGTTGTTGTTTTAATAGGAGGAAATGTGTTAAAAAGTTGTATAACCTGTTTATTTTGCATATGATTTCTTCTATTAACAAAACTTTAAAAATAAATATGCTGGGGTAGATGAGGGTGAATCGGGAGCATCTCGTTTATGTCTTAAAAAATATAAACTTGTCTCATTCTTTAATCCCTCTGGAGTTAAAGTTATGTTTGTGTGTTGTATGAGTTAAGGCTAAAAATTGATTTTCTCTTCTAATTTGCTAACCAGTTGTCCTAGTGTCATCTGTTGAATAATTCTTCCATTACCCATTGATCCAAGATGCCTTTCTTATCATAAATTAAGTTTTTTACATTCTAGGGCTATCTGTTCTGTTCTATTGATCTGCTTGTCCATTTCCATGCCAATACCATGGTGTTTTAATTATAGTTGAAAGGTATTTCAAGTCCACTACTTTAAGAGAGAGCCAGAACAATTATGTGAATGTGAGGATATAGGCAATAGGTGCCTAAGAGTTTTGTTCTTCTTGCTGTCTTTGGGCTCTGAATAGGTCACAGAGTGACTGGTATTTGTTGAGAGGAGATACTTAGGGATGCAGCCATGTCATGATGAAGATTCCCAGGCACTAGCTTCCCTGGACAGTGCCTAGGTGGTTGTCACTGCCATTTGCCTTTCTGACCCGCTTTTCCTGTGTTCCACATGAATTCCGCACACCTGCCCCCCGACCTCTGGGATAGCATCTTTTTCTTATCTTGGTAGAATGCTACTGTGGAAGCGGTGTGGAGGAGAGCTGCAGCCAACTCATCGTGATTTTTGTGAATGAATGGTAAATAGGTCCTTGCTGTTGTAAGCCTCTGTGTTTTGGGGGTCATTTATTACAGCAGCACAACCCAGTCTATCTGAACTGAGTATAAGAGTCAAAATATTTAACAAATGATCTGACATGAGCGTTGACTAATCCAAACGGGTACCAGCAGGGGCACCATGGAGGTGCATACTGCCTGATCGTTGGCCACATACTTTATTCAAGTCTTATCATCCCATTTCTTTAAGGTGACTTTGCATATCTCAAATCTCATTTACTGGGTATTGATTTTCTAACTTAGATTTTATAGTCCTTAGTGATTCTAGTCCCTCTTCTCTATTACCTATGGCATGATTTGCTGTGCTGGACAATAGACAGCTCTTCATATTTTATTGTTTCAGTTATGTTTATCATTTCTACTTAATCAGATCATAAATCCTGATAGGCATGGTCAATGTCTATGCAACTTATGTCCCTTCACTGGCTATAGTGCCATGCTGAACCTTCCTTCTTTCATTCCACAAATACGTTTTTTGTGCCTTTTATGTTTCCAAAATCTAAATGTGAGACATTCTAATCTTACTTCTTAATTAATCATAAGATTTTATATACCAAAGTTAAACAGACCTGGGGAATTTCCTGGTGGGCCAGTGGTGAGGGTTCTGCCCCTACTGCAGGAGTCATGGGTTTGATCCCTGTTAAGGAACTAAGATCTTACATGCTGCTTGCACGTCCAAAAAAAATAAATAAAAATAGACAGACCTGCACATATGGGCTGGATCTAGAAGCATTAGAGGGAGACAAGGACTTTCGCATTATCCTTAACAAGAGAGACTGCTCTAGAGCTTAGTAACTGAAGTGCTTGGGGTTTGGAGACCAGCTTACCTGGATTACTAGCTGCTACTTATGGGTGTGTGATTGGTGCAAGTTATTATATCTGTCTCAACCTCAGTTTTCTCATCTGCAAAAGGAAAGTTCTTTGTGAAGATTAGATGAAAAAATATGTGTAGAGAATAGAGAGGGTCAACTATGAGTGATAAGTGGTATATAAGAGGTATTTTGTTATACATCCAAATTTGTTGATAATAAAATATGCTATACTGGTCTTTCCTGATAAGAAGAGACAGCAGGTTTTATAATAATAATATTCATCTCTCAATGAGATTATGTACTCTCAAAAGGATAGTTTTTTTTTTAATGTGGCTTAGAAATACTAAAACAATGTCACAGGCCCATATGATTTTAGTATTTCGTAAAGTGAATTTTGGACTTCCCTGGTGGCTCAGATGGTAAAGAACCTGCCTGCAGTGAGGGAGACCTGGGTTTAATCCCTGGGTCAGGAAGATCCCCTGGAGAAGGGAATGGGAGAATTCCATGGACAGAGGAGCCTGATGGGCTACAGTCCATGGGGTCACAAAGAGTCGGACATGACTGACTGACTAACACTAAAATGAATTTGGATTGTCTTTACTGGGGATAAAGAGTTTAAGCACAGAATCTGCTCCTAAAAGCACAGAATATGGTCCTTATATTTATTTGTTTTTATTATTAGTGTAGCCCAGATATCTTTGCTCCCCTCTTCCCCGTTTCTTGGTTGGTCAGTCAAATTTGGCTCCAAGATCCATGTGTTACTACTCCCCAAGGCTCTGGAGTTGTCCTTGGTTCCTGGTCTGTCTCCTTCACCTTGCAGTAGCTGCTTAATCTCTCTCTTTTTCAAATTCCTCACCTCTAAAATAGGACAGTAGTAGTGCCTGTCTCTCAGAGTTTTTATGAGAATCGCTGAATTAATACATCCAAAGTGTCTAGAACTGTAACTGACAAATAATCAACAGATAAAATAATCAACAGTAAGTAATCAACAGAATTCAGTTACTGTTACTCTCTACTCCATATTTTTGTTAAGTTTGGCATTTTTTATTGGAGATTTGGCATCTCCTCCATCTTGCAGGCTCAATTCCTCACATTCTGCTGCCTTCCAAAGCCAGTTCCTATAACATGACCCTCATCACCCTGTGAATCTCCTTGAGATGTGAGGTTCAATTCAGTTGCTCTCATTATTTCTCTTTTGGGGAATAATCTTGTCAGATGAGTTTAACCCCTAGCCCCAGACTAAGGGGAATAAAATTTCTCTGTTTTTTTTATGTTACCTTTTAAGATGATACTAAGAAAGGGTGGAGGGCAAGGGAAGTCTTGCTGTTTTGGTTCAAAGGCAAAATAAGTAGGATGTGATTTTTGCCAATAATCACTGCCCATGGAGTAAAGCTGTTTCCTTCCATCAGCCAATGATTCTCCCATCACATAATCTTGGAAGTAATTGAGAACATTCATTTTGGGGTTGGAGAGGCCTGAGGTCAAATCCTGGCTACTCCACTTTCTATAATCTTGAACATGGCAATAATTGTCTGTTTTCAGTTTCCTCTTTAAGAAATGGGTGTAATGACCGTATCTTGCAGAGCTGTTGAAAGATGAAAAAAGAGTAACTTAATGTCAGGCCTTTTGTTTGCAGTTAGGAGTTGCAGAGATCTAGAATATAGAATCCAGTTTGGAATTACCGTGTTAATCCATGAATGGTTGAGGATGCAACAACCTGGGGTAGAAATTCTATCCTCTTTCCCTGGCCTGGGGATCTGTGTCTGCCCAGAAGAGGAATCTTTTCCCTTGCTGTGTAAAAATAACCTTTGGGCTTGGAAGTGATGGAAGGGACTCTCTTTGTCAAGTGCTGATGAGTGCCAGGCTTAGAGATGGTGGTCAGCAAATTATAGCCATTATAATCTTTAGCAAATTCATATCCCCAAACTATGAAACTGCTGTCTTTAAGATTTCCAGCATTTTGGGAAAGGGGAGGTGATTGGTTACATTTCTGTTTTGAAATGACTATTGTTCTCTACTCCCTAACTTCCTTAGTGATTCAGTGGTTAAGACTGCTTTCCAGTGCAGGGGTTGTGGGTTTGATCCCTGGTTGAGTGGCTAAGATCTCACATGCTTCATGGCCAAAAAACCAAAACATAAAACAGAAGCGATATTGTAACAAATTCAACAAAAACTAAAAAATGGTCTACATAAATTTTTTTAATCTCTATTCCCTGAAGGACAAGACATTTTAAACCTTTTTGTGATCACATACAAGCTAATTCAGTCTACTGATTAATAAGCTTCATGTTCTACTAACCCCATGGTTTTACCAGGAAGAAGCCATGGGTGAAGTTTTGGCCCAAGGCCTCTTGCCACCACACTGAAAACTGCAGGGGCCAGATTCACAGGGAAAGGGGGAAGCTGCTTCTCAAGCAGGTGTAGCCTGGAGACCCCAACCAGATGTGCTGCCATATGCTGGGACAGGGCTGGCAGGAGGAAACAGGAGAGATACCTTTTTCTGAGCAAAGGAGAAAGAGTGAAAGCTGCTCTTCTCAGTCACTGTGGATGTGCAGGCCCTGCAAGTCGGCAGGGTGGGGTGCTACCGGCTTTCCATTGCTGATTTTCAGGGCTCGGGACAATTCTGCACCAGCAGGGAGACAGTCTTGCCTGGGAAGGGGACTCTGCAGGAGCGACAAGGGTCTCCTTTCTGGGATTATCAGGAACAAAAAAGTAAGGATCTATATTTTTTCTTTGGTAGTTTTATTTTGGGATTAATTTTAAATTTACAGAAGAGTTGTGGCAATGGTATAGAGTTTCCATATGTCTTTCACTCAGCTTCCCATGATATGATTATCTTATGTGGCCATTTATCAAGGCTAACCCTACAATGCTACTAACAAATGTACAGTCCTTATTCAAATTTTATCAGTTTTTCACAAATATCTTTTTCTCTATTCCAGGATCTACCCAGGGCATTTCATTGTCATATCTCCTCAGTTTCATTCAATCTGTGGACTATTAGTCTTTCTTTGTCTTTCATGACCTTGACTCTTTTGAAGAACATTGATCAATTATTTTGTAGAGTGTCATTCCATTTAGATTTGTCTAATATTTTCTAATGATCAAACTGGGGTTGGGCATCTTTGGCAGGAATACCAGAGAAATGAATTATCCTTCATATCCCACCAAATCATGATGATGTCAACATGAGTTCTCACTGGTGATGTTAACCTTGATCACATGGTTAAAGTGGTGTCTTCCAGGTTTCTCCAGCGTTAAGCTACCATTTTTTTTCCCCTTTCATCTTCTATTTATTAGAAGTGAATCACTAAATCCAAGCCACACTGAAGGGGAGGAAAGTTAAGTTCTACCTCCTGGAGGAAGAATATTAAAGATTTTTTGGACACATGTTAGAAACCACTATTGTCATTGAAAGAAATAAGTGAAAGTCACTCAGTTGTGTCCAACTCTTTGTGACCCCCATGGACTATACAGTCCCTGGAATTCTCCAGGCCAGAATACTGGAATGGGTAGCCATTCCCTTGTCTGGAGGTCTACCCAACCCAAGGGTTGCAGGTGGATTCTTTATCAGCTGAGCCACCAGGGAAGCATCATTAGTAGATATTTTTGATGAGCTACCTTGAGGCTTGATCTTAGTGCCAGCTCTTCACCAGCTGCTGAGATCTCACACGACGCCTAGCTGCTCTGAGTTTTAGCTTCCCCGTCATTAAAATCAGAGGTTAGGGCAAACCAGTGGTTCTCATACTGTGGTTTAAAAACCGGCAGCATCGGCATCTCCCAGGAGCGTGTTAGACATGCACATTCATAGGCCCCATCCCTCTCCTAAAGAATCAGAATCTCCAGGTGGGACCTGCAATCTGTTATTCCAGCCTGTGGGAGTGATTCGGATGCTCCCAAACCTCAGAAAACCGCTGGATTAGATGAACTTGGATCTCCCTTCTGAGGGCTTCCCTGGTGGCTCAGATGGTAAAGAATCTGCCTGCAATGCAGGAAACCCAGGTTCAATCCCTGGGTTGGGAAGATCCCCTGAAGAAGGAAATGGCAACCCACTCCAGTATTCTTGCCTAGAGAATTCCATGGACAGAGGAGCCTGGCGGGCTACAGTCCACGGGGTTGCAAAGAATCAGTCATGACTGAGTGACAGTTTCAACTTACTTCTAGCTTAAAATCTTCTCTCTATATTCTTGTCCAGATGCTTTTGTAAAATTTCATAGTCTAAGTTTCTTTAGACTTTCTTTAGACATGTTAAAAGATCTGAGCATTTAATCATTGTTAATAATGAATCACTGTGAAGTGATTTAAATGATTTATGCTTGGGGTGGGGAGGAAGTGCATGCACATGTACATGTGTGTATATATGTGCATGTTTGTATATATGTGCAGGTGTGTGTGGCAACAGGCGGCTGATTAGTAGAGGCTCACAGCTTCCACCTGCTTTTCTTGGTTGGTGTGGTCAGAAGCGAGCTCCCACCAGTGACAACAAAGGGTCACAGGGGCAGTCTCTCACAGTCGGCACTTCACAGCTGGTTTTTGCCTTCACCCTCTTTAACACACCTGGAGTTAGGGGAGAACAGAGCCTCGAAGTCCATCATCTAGTTGTTACTCTAGTAGGTTGCGAGTTCTGTGATGCTTCCACTCTCTCCAGCATCCCTCTCCATTTCTGGCATCTGTGCTATGCTCGGCTGGTTGACTGATTCCCTTTTTAAAAAAATTTTTTGGGAGTATAGTTGCTTTATGATGTTGCGTTAGTTTCTGCTATACAATGAAGTGAATCAGCTATCCGTATACATATACCCCCTCCCTCTGGGGCCTGCCTCCCACCCTCCCCCATCCCACCCATCTAGGTCATCACAGAGCACGGAGCTGCGCTCCCGGCACTGTGCCGCCGCTTCCCACTGGCTGGCTGTTTCACACGTGGAAGTGTATACATGTCAGTCCTACTCTTCCAATCCGTCCCACCCCATCCCCCTGCCCCCGTGTCCGCACGTCTGTTCTCTACATCTGTGTCTCTGTTCCTGCCCTGCACATGGGTTCATCAGTACCCTTTTTCTAGAGTACACATACACGCGTTAATATACGATACTTGTTTTTCTCTTCCTGACTTACTTCCCTCTGTATGACAGACTCTAGGTCCAGCCACATCTCTGAGTCTTAACAGGAATGTTGTTAGAGGCTCGCAGCTAAATTTCCCTCTGCCAGAAGTCCCCAGCTGGGCCGGAAGGACTCCTCTGCAAGATCCCCTCACAACCCAGCTGAACCCCCGTTTATGAAACAGTGTGATTCTTGGAGGCAGGCCTGCCCCTCCTGCTAGTGCATCGAGAGCAAGAGTTCAAATGGACACCTCCATACCACCTGTAAAAACTTACAATCCATTCACTAAGTGAACTATTAGATACAGTGTTTTCTCTCCTTCCTCCCTGACCGATATACTTTCATGATGACCTGGAAGACCAGGTTCAAATTTAGATTTCTCAGACTCCTTGAGTTTTACTTTGAAATAGTCAGCGTGGCCAGGACTGGTCCCTGAGGCCTGGTCTGGGGCTCCTCTTGTTCTGGCCCTCCCTGAAGGCTGGGCCTATGCACACATGTGGACACCCCAACCAACAACCCCAACTCCGTCCTCCACCCATCGTGGCAAACAGCAACCCTCTGGCCACCCTGTCACCGAGGGCATACCCACCAGCAGCATGGGTCACCCTCAGGAGAGCAGACCCAGGGGAGAGGCCACTGAAGACCAGGAAGCATGCTCAGGACTATTTGAGCAGGGAACCCAGGGTCTAGGGTGCTCAGGAAGTGGTCCGCAAGTGGAGATGCCCCAGGCTCTTATAGGCGTGTCATCGTGGCCTGGGACACACACTCAAGCCAAGGTATCCAGTGTGGCCAAAAGAGGATCCAAACCAGGTCTTCTTTTTTTTTTTTTCCACTTATTTTTATTAGTTGGAGGCTAATTGTTTTACAGTATTGTAGTGGTTTTTGCCACACATTGACATGAATCAGCCATGGATCCACATGTGTTCCCCATCCTGAACCCCCCTCCCACCTCCCTCCCCATCCCATCCCTCTGGGTCATCCCAGTGCACCAGCCCCTAGCACTTGAGTCATGCATCCAACCTGGACTGGCGATCTGTTTCACACTTGATAATATACATGTTTCGATGCTGTTCTCTCAGATCATCCCTCCCACCCTCGCCTTCTCCCATAGAGTCCAAAAGTCTGTTCTATACATCTGTGTCTCTTTTTCTGTCTTGCATATAGGATTATCATTACCATCTTTCTAAATTCCATATATATGCGTTAGTATACTGTACTGGTGTTTATCTTTCTGGCTTACTTCACTCTGTATAATGGGCTCCAGTTTCATCCATCTCATTAGAACTGATTCAAATGTATTCTTTTTAATGGCTGAGTAATATTCCATGGTGTATATGTACCACAGCTTCCCTATCCATTCATCTGCTGATGGGCATCTAGGTTGCCTCCATGTCCTGGCTATTATAAACAGTGCTGCGATGAACATTGGGGTACACGTGTCTCTTTCAGTTCTGCAAACCGGGTCTTCTAAAGCAGGGCCCACAGCTGTCGGCCTACCTGTGCCAGGAACCGCTCTGAGCCATTCTCTTCCCTCTTTAGTGTTCTGGGGATGTTCCCATGTGGTATTTAGGGGAGTAGAATGTCAGAGTAGGGGGAACATTATAAATCATCTAATCCAGCCTGGTGGTTAGCTAAGGATTAAACTGAGGCATTGTGCAAGGGTGAAGTACATTCTGGAAAGGTGGCTTACTCTCTGGAATTATACTCTGGTGCTGTGGATTATATTCGGGAATTACACCCTAGAATGGTAGATTTCAGAGGGAAGCAAGGTTGTGATGTAGACCACGTGCTGTGCTTAGTCGCTCAGCTGTGTCCAACTCTTTGTGACCCCAGGGACTGTAGCCCTCCAGGCTCCTCTGTCCGTAGGGATTTTCCAGGCAAGAATACTGGACTGGGTTGTCATGCCCTCTTCCAGGGGATCTTCCTAACCCAGGGATGGAACCCAGGTCTCCCGCATTGCAGGAAGATTCTTTTCCCATCTGAGACACCAGGGAAGCCTGATGTAAACCATAACTGCCCCACAGAAAGAAGCTAGAAGGGCTCTGGGAAACGCTTTGTGCTGCTCCTCAATGTGTGAGAATTTTTCATCCCCAGCTGACTAGAACAAACACTGTTCTGTGTCTAAACCTACATTTTTAGTGTTGCCTTGAAGGCATCACCTTGAGAGTGGCTCTGGTGGCAGATCCTGGTTACATATTCATAGTGCTTGCTTTAGTAATAATGGTTGGAGCAAGCTTCAAAAAGATGGAAATAAGCTTTTATTCCTATTCAGAATGACTTGATTATTTTTAGTTAGTCTGGGCACTTTCCATTGCATCAGTGAATATTACTTGGTTCATTCTGTGAAAGTCAAATAACTAAAAAGCGAGCAATGTATTTCTGTCACAGGTGATATTTTTGTTTGCATTTTGGAGTGTTTTTATGAATTGGATTACAAAGCTAATTGAATCAGAGATGAATTTTGTGCGGGAAGTCAAAGTATTTTATGAAATAAAATTACCATGAGAAAATGACTTAATCATTCAGAAGTTTCTAATGCAAAATCCTAACACAGTTTTGAAAGACTTCCAAAGAAGAAAGCCCCTGTAAAGAATAGAGCTCCTTCATGGCAAAGAAACACACTTTTTAATTTATTTATCTCTTAAGAAGTATAGCTTTTAGCTTACAAAAACACAGCTTCCGGATATATTGTATAAATGCATTATACTTGTTTAAATGGCTACAGTTCTTCAAAACTAGCTTTCTATTGTGTAATATATAATCCAACATTCTAAGCATTGTTGGTTAAATATGAGTGTTATTTTTGTATTTAACTGCTTAAATCTTGTTTATTCCACATGTTAGTGACCTACCACTTTGATTTCCTTTTTAATATTGAGGAAGCACTAGTATGTTTTTATATCATAATAGATAAAATCCTAGAGGAACTCAGTGTTCCAAGAATTATCAAAACTTTTTTTGCTTCCTTCAGAGTTTTTGGAGAGAGTAGCTTGGGTTCGACTTGCCCTGTCCAATGATAGGACATTCTCCTGATGACGCACAAGTTGTAGAGATGTGAGGCCAGTCTCATTAGTTTCACTTCTAATCTTTCACTTCCCTAGCCAGAAGAGATTGAGAGAAATACTTTGATCGGCTCATTCTGGTGGGGACCACACTCCGATATCCCTTTATCTCCAAAACTGGTACTAGGCCAAGCCTCAAGACTTCCCAGCTACCTGGACTCTGTCTCCAGCTCAGAGGGGCCCACTGGGTGGTGTGCTCCTGCCTTCAGCCTGCCCCCTATATGGATACTCCAAGGATACTACAATCTCTGTGTAAATATCATGCTGACTCTGCAAATATAGCTTCAGACGGCTCCCAGCTGGAGACCTGCCCTTCCTTCAAGGACACCTCAAACACACACACAAAGAGAAAAATGCTGTGCTCACAATACAAATGTGCCTTAAGACAAGGCCTCTGATGCTTCCTTATGACAAGGTGACCCTTCATATAGCCCTCCTACTCCTAAGATTTAGAGTCTTCAGTCCTGTGGCCTTCTACTGCTTTGCAGAAAAAAAGTTCCATTTGTTGGTGTAATAGTTTATTAACACACATTCTTTTGAGGAAGGTGTAGGCTGAGCAAGCTGAGGGGGGATAATTTTACTCTTTAGGGTCTGGAAAGGCCAGAGAAACCTTAAGGGAAGTCTTGCGAGCGTGTGTGCTAAGTCGCTTCAGTCGTGTCCAACACTTTGCGACCTATGGACTGTAGCCCACCAGGCTCCTCTGTCCATGGGATTCTCAAGGCAAGAATACTGGAGTGAGTTTTCATGACCTCCTCCAGGGGATCTTCCCGACCCAGGGATTGAACCGGAGTCTCTTGAGTCTCCTGCATTGGCAGGCAGGTTCTTTACCACTAGCGCCATCTGGGGAAGTCTTGACAAGTGGCAAATAGGTTCCACTGCATGTGCAGCTGTGAAGAGGTGGTGCTGCTGCTCCAGGCAGTGGATTGAGGAGGGTTCCGAGGCCTCCATGAACAGGAGAGAATGGACTCCATGTGATCAATTTGATGCTGAGGGTGACTTCCAGGTTTTTGGAGGTCATAGTGGATGGTGATACCATTTACTTGAACAAGGATTACTGGAGGGGCTCAGGTTAAAGAGAAAGATGATGGATTTAGTTGGGATGTGTTGAGTTTGAGAGGCCCACGTAACATCTGAGTGCACTTGGCAGTTGGGTACATAGACCTGTCCTCTGGGAGAGTGGGCTGGCCTGGGGAGATGGACTGGGGGGCACCAGTACATGTGTGTATGACGGGGAGAGATGAGAGCACCTGGGAAGAGAGTATAGTGGAGCTGAGAAAAGGAGTTGGGCATAATCACCGAGATGTTGTTTTCAGTCGCTAAAGTGTGTCTGTTTGCAGCCCCCTGGACTGCAGACACCCAGCTTACCTGTCCTTCACTATCTCCTGGAGTTTGCTCAAACTCATGTCCATTGTGTCAATGATGTCATCCAACCATATCCTCCTCTTTCACCCCCTTCTCCTCCTGCTGTCAATCTTTCCCAGCATCAGAGTCTTTTCCATTGAGTCAGCTCTTTGCATCAGGTGGCCAAAATATTGGAGCTTCACCTTTAGCATCAGTCCTTCCAATCACCGAGTACACAAACTTTAAGGGGTATAAAAAAGAAGATCCTCTCTTCTTTGTTACTTACTGTCTCTGTCTGCTGCCTCACTGATGAGATCTTATGTCAACAGACTCTTGATCTCAGTTTCTTCATCTGTAGAGTGGGAATAATGTCTTCTTTCTTTGTCCCATACTGTTACAAAGATCAGTTGATTTCTGGTGAAACATGGTGGCTTGAAGTAGCATATTTACTACTGGTCCCTCCAAAACCCCACCGAAATACTTGTAAATTGGGGCAAAGGCATTAACCTGCAGGAGAAAAAAGAAACAGAAGATAGAAGTGATGAAATATGGAAACCAAAATGCACATGGACAGATAGCAATGGATTTAGAAACTAAAGAATGATGGTTTTTAGGCCAGCAGTGACGGGAAGAACAGAGGCTGACTTTTGCCCTGTTTCTAGATATTTAGGCTGTTTGTGATTTTTCTACATCACAGATGATTCTCTGAAGAACATCTTCATGGGAGCAGCCTTCTCTTAATATTCTTTCCTCATGGCCAACTGTAATCCCACGTCTGAGAGTCCGAGGGAAGAAAAATACTTACGGATAGTACCGCATTTTGCCAAATTGCCTTTCAAAATGCCTGTGCTGATTTACTCTGCCATCAGTAATTTTTTTGAGACCAGCACATTTATGTAGTCTTGTCAGCATTAGTTACTATCACTTAAATGTTTTGGCTAATTTAATAGGTGAACATGACATCTCGATTTTAAGAAGTTGTATTTATTTGATAACTAGCAAATTGGAAGCTTTTGCCATGTGTATTTACCAGCTATATTTCCTCTCTGGTGAGTTCTCTCTTCATATTTTATTTATTAGGGCCTGGATATGTTTTTTTCTCAATATGTATGAGTTTTATAATAAAGATATCCCTTGGCCTGTCGTTTTGCTGCAATTACTCACCCTTTGATCTGTTGTTTTGATTTTTTTCTTTTGTGATATTTGAAAAGCATAATGAAGTTTCCTGATGTGGAATCCATCACTTTTCTTTTGATTTCTTTACTTCTTTTAAACTTAGGAAGGTTTATCTTTAAAAAAATCTGATTTTCAATTCTTTTCCTAATGTGATTTTCCATCTTTAACCACTGGACTCATCTAGGATAGCTTTGGTATTTGCCCCAAATGTCTGACCTGGCCACCTCTTACTCACCAGCTGCTGATGCCCACACCTCCTACATCATAGCAATCAAAGCTGCCTTCGTGCTCCTAGACAGTGGATAGCCCACACCTCTCCCCTGTGCTGCCCAAGGCAGAACTCCTGGAGCTTTCCTCCTTCTCATTCACCACCCACATCCACTCAGTTATGGCCGTCTAGGGTTATACTGGGCATCCATGGTGGCTCACTGGTAAAGAATTCGCCGGCAATTCAGGAGATGTGGAGATGTGGGTTCAATTCCTGAGTCAGGAAGATCCCCTGGAGAAGGAAATGGCAACCCACTCCAGTATTCTTGCCTGGAAAATCCCATGGACAGAGGAGCCTGGCGGGCTACAGTCCATGGGGTTACAAAGAGTCAGGCAAGACTGAGCGACTGAGCACCAACGGATATATTTAATATTATGTGGTTCTTCCCCTGAGTCTTTGAAAAAAGTGTATAGTGCTCACTCTGCTTGGGATGCTTCCCCATCCTCACTTTGTCTCACTTTTACTAGTCTGCCAGGTGGACTCAGATGTCTCCTTGCTATGTGCGACCAAAGTGCTCAGTCCTTCCCTTTATGCTCCTCACACCAGACTGTGATGTCCTGCTAACTTGTTTATGGTCCTCTGTCTCTTTTCACCACTAATGTAGCCTCACTGACTAAGCCAGTGCCTGATACATATGGGAACTCAATACATACTCGTTAGGTATGTGGAAAATTAAATAAATGGAAGACTATACCAATAGAACAGAAATCATACCTGTCTGTGTCCCAGCAGGGCTTGATTTGAGCACTTTCCTAGAGAATATGAAAGTAAAAAGGATAGTATATTGGAATTCAGGCTTCTTAAGGTACCAGTATGTCATAGATCCTGTGGACTGGCTTGTTCAACAGTAACAATTTTGCCGTCCTTCTAGGCATCATTATTGTAATGCAAAGCTGGAGGAATGAAAACATTTCCCAGACTGCCTTGCAGGCAGTATTCTACATGTAAATTATATCCAGTACAGTTAGATGCACTCTTGGGACTTAATGGAAGGCAGGAGTGGGTGGAAGGCTACTTTCTGGCTGCTATTTCTCCTGCCAAGAAAGGCCAGCAGAACACAAAAACCTCTCCAAGGTTCACCACACTTTCGTGTTTCTGCAGGCAATTATAGTGACAAGAATGGCAGGACTGAGTGTGGAGGCAGAAGCTTCTTGGTTCTGAATCACCACTATAGTGAATTAGCTAGCTATCATCTCTCTAACTAGTGTCTTTCTCTCTCTTTCTCATTTATTTATTCACATATTTATAAAATAGAGCTAATAGAGACTCTTGAATTCTACTCCCCTAGTCTTTCCACCAATTTTGTAACCACCTTTCTGTTTAAAATACCTAGAGAGTTTTCTGTACTGAACCATGGCAGATACACAGAGGATACAAGGACTGCTTCCCACTCATTGATCCAAGTAGCCCAACTTAATTGATTGTAGACAGCAGTGCTATTCCTAGGATCTAAGTGAAGAAGAACTAAAGAGCCTCTTGATGAAAGTGAAAGAAAAGAGTGAAAAAGTTCACTTAAAACTCAACATTCAGAAAACTAAGATCATGGCATCTGGTTCCATCATTTCATGGCAAATAGATGGGAAATCAATGGGAACAGTGAGACTTTATTTTGAAGGGCTCCAAAGTCACTGCAGATGGTGACTGAAACCATGAAATTAAAAGATGTTTGCTCCTTGGAAGAAAAGCCATGACCAACCTAGACAGCATATTAAAAAGCAGAGACATTACTTTGCCAATAAAGGTTCATCTAGTCAAAGCTATGGTTTTTCCAGTAGTCATGAATGGATGCGAGAGTTAGAAAGAAAGCTTTTCTGTAAAGCTGAGTGCCAAAGAATTGATGCTTTTGAACTGCAGTGTTAGAGAAGACTCTTGAGAGTCCGTTGGACTGCAAGGAGATCAAACCAGTCAATCCTAAAGGAAATCAGTCCTGAATATTCATTGGAAGAACTGATGCTGAAGCTGAAACTCCAATACTTTGACTACCTGACACAAACAACTGACTCCTTGGAAAAGACCCTGATGCTGGGAAAGATTGTAGATGGGAGGAGACGGAGATGACAGAGGATGAGATGGTTGGATGGCATCACCGACTCGATGGACATGAGTTTGGGTAAACTCTGGGAGTTGGTGATGGACAGGGAAGCCTGGTGTTCTGTGGTCCATGGGGTTGCTAAGAGTCAGACACAACTGAGCGACTGAACTGAACTCAACTGAGGATGAGATTGTGCTTACTGGTTATTCTGTGGTCTGTGAAGTTTCTGTAAATCATTTTTACTATCTTTTCCTCCTATTCTTGGCTTCTTTTGAGATTTTATTAGCATAGACCTCAACTCGGCAATAAAACTGGCCAGTAATAGATGATAGTACAGCCTGGCCTAAATATAAAACTACATAGGAAAAAATATAGGTAAATGATTCAGATCTTTAACATATTAAGAGCTCTTTTCAATCACTGAATAAAAAGAAAGCTAACCTGATTGAAAACTGTATGGAACACATAACGGGAAGAGGAAAAATATTCAAAGAGGGTATTAAAATATTCCTCTTTTTTTCTGATCAATGTAACAAAGGTTTTAAAGTAATACTCAGATCTGGTGGATGTTTTTCTTATACTGGGCATTCTCATACACCTCCATAAGCTTCTAAAATGGCTTAATTTTCTAAATGTAAGTTTGGCTACATTAGAATCTGCCTGCAATGCAGGTAGACCCAGGTTTGATCCCTGGGTTGGGAAGATTCCCTGGAGAAGGGAATAGCTACTTACTCCAGTATTCTTGCCTGGAGAATTCCGTGGTCAGAGGAGCCTGGTGAGCTGCAGTCCACGGGGTCACAAAGACGCGAACATGACTGAGGAACCAACATAAATGTCTTTAAAATATTCATTCTGTTGGATCAGCAGTTTTCAGCTGGAGTCATTTTCGCCCCTACAGGACATTTGGCAATGTCTGGAGATATTTTTGGTTTTCACAACTATGGTCAGTGGGTGCTACTAGCATCTAGAGCTATATAGAGACCAAGAGTGGATAGAGACCAAAGATGCATCTCAACATTCTAAAACAGGAGAGTCGGCACAAAGAATCCATGGCCTGAAATGTCAGTAGAGTGAAGGTTGAGAAATGATGTCTTAGACACCAAAGTTCTACTTTATTTACCCAAATGAAAACATTGAATGTACTTCAAGATTCATTTATTTAATCCTTTTTGGAGAGCAACAGGTCACTAGCTTTTAAAAATTAACATGCATTTACTCATAATTTTTAATAGATATCCATCTTGGAAATGCTTGGACATGTGCATGAAAAGGTGTGCACACACACTGATGTTCTTCTTAGCATTAATTTCAGCAGTGAAACTTTGGAAATGACCAAATGTCAATCAGTGGAGTAACAGTTAATATATGTGCATGCTCTGAGTAACAGAGGATTTGGCTATTTCACCACCCACTACTCTTTTTCTAAGGTCCTGTCCTTCTTTAGAGAGACTCCTATGCAGTAGATAGGCTTGGTGGAAGAACTATTTCGAAGACTCCATTCATCCCGTCCTTTTCTAGTTAGAAATCAGAAAAAAATCGATATTTCTTTTCTGATCCTTTGGTCACATGACCTGTTTGTCACATGACATTACTTTGGCCAATCAGATGGGACTTTAGATCTTTAACCAAGCCAGAGCCAGAGAAGAGTTGAAGACCAAATCTGTGAGTGTCAGCAGTGGGGGCAGTGGGAGGTGTCTATGGCAGTTCTTGCCGATTGATGGCACTGGGCCTCTGTAACTTGGTCCACCAGAAGGGCCTTCGATTCTGTTATTAAAAATAATGGTGATGGAAGGCCCGGCAGTAACCCAATAAACAGACACATTAGATGTCTGTGTGTAGAGAGTATCCCAACTGATACGTTAGAGAATTATAGACAGTCATTAAAAAGGAAGATCATCAAGACATGTTAGTAAGTGTAAAATCAATAACATTCGTTCACTCAAGGAGTGTTTGTCGAGCCCTTCCATTTATTAGTCTCTGTGCTCTGAACAGGACATACCTAGTTTCTGCCCTCATGGAGCATTATTTAAAATAGCAAAATATCAGAAATAAATTAAGTGCAACAATAGTAAAATGAGATAGATTGTAAATTATGGCACATGTATTAAGTGGAAGAGCTAACTTCCACTTAATACAGAAATAAAAAAAATTTTTTAGTAAATGTATACTGTCAGTTTTTATATGTACATATACATTATATATACTAATTGAAATAACATGAATATATTGAGTATATGTGCATATTATATATAATGAACACAATAAAACATTAAAATTTTATATACATTATATAAACAAAATATGTAAATATGTCTATGTATATGTATCTACATATCTTTCAAAAAATTTCATGTAATCAAGAAGAGGTATAAATACTGTATTACAATGCCGGCAGGATTCAATTCTGAATGTTGGAAGTTTTTTGTTTGTGTTTTCTAAATTTTGAAATCTGCATATGTTGTTTTTAATAAACGTAAATTTTGTTATTTATAACCATAAAATTATTTAAGATAAGAATACAGTAAAACGTTTGAAAGTTCCTAAGCCCATTTTATGACTGTACTAAGCCACATTTATTAAATATTCGACATTAAGAATATATGTGCTAAATAAACAGATGTATCTATATAACATATCCATAAAACATGTATGTTACTGAGTAAAAACAAACACCGTTACTACCTTGCTTTAAAACATTCCACACTCCTTGGCCTACATGTGCTGTGCTTAGTCACTCAGTTGTGTCCGACTCTTTGCGACCCCATGGACTGTAGCCCACCAGGCTCCTCTGTCCATGGGGATTCTCCAGGCAAGGATACTGGAGTCGGTTGCCATGCCAACCTCTAGGGGATCTTCCCAACCCAGGGATCGAACCCAGATCTCCCTCATTGCAGGCAGATTCTTTACCATCTGAGCCACCAGGGAAGTCCGTGAATACTGGAGTGGGTAGCCTATTCCTCCTCCAGAGGATCTTCCTAACCCAGGAATCAAACCTGCATTGCAGGCAGATTCTTTACTGGCTGAGCTATCAGGGAAGCCCTCCTTGGCCTATGCTATCCTGAAATTTCCTTTGCTGGTCCTTGAGATATTAGCAGTTACAGAAGGGACTGTGGGCAATAGCTGGGTTGATTTCCCTCCCATTGCCCCATGGGGAGGGTCCAGCTGAGATCTGGAGCAGGCAGCTGACACAGGAGTGTCCTACTAGAGAGCAGTCTGCATTTCTGGCCTCTGGAATCATCTTCCAGTATGCTCTCCATGTGTAAGCACACACTCTCACATCTTGTGTTAAGTGTACTCATGGTGGGATGCATGAAGCTTCTAACACCATCTCTTTTGTTTTGGAGCAGGCAAGGTGGGACCACCTCTTGATATCATGCTGGATGCTCTGAACTGTTCAGCTTTCAGCATACAATGGAAGATGCCTAGGCACCCTCTGAGCCCCATCATGGGGTATACTGTGAGTACCTGGGCACAGGGATTTCTCTAGTGGGTGTGTTGGGGGAACTGTACCTCCTTCCCATCATTGCTCCTTCTGTATCTGGCCTTCTGATATCAGCCCTCTCATAGTGGGGGAGCCTTATTCTCCCTCCATGAAACCAGAGATGTTTCCCTTTAAAGGGCCTTTGTAAGTGTTCTGAAAGTCAGTTGGATCTACCGGGTCCTGACTCTGTTCAGTTCAGTTCAGTCAGTTCAGTCGCTCAGTCGTGTCTGACTCTTTGCGACCGCATGGACTGAAGCACGCCAGGCCTTCCTGTCTATCACCAACTCCCGGAGTTTACTCACACTCATGTCCATTGAGTCGGTGATGCCATCCAACCGTCTCATCCTCTGTCATCCACTTCTCCTCCTGCCCTCAATCTTTCCCAGCATCAGTATCTTTTCAAATGAGCTAGCTCTTCTCATCAGGTGGCCAAAATATTGGAGTTTCAGCTTCAGCATCAGTCCTTCCAGTGAATAAGGATGGAGTAGCCGTCATAGTCAACACAAGAGTCTGAAATGCAGTACTTGGATGCAGTCTCAAAAAACGACAGGATGACTCTGTTCAGGGATGGGAAAATATAAACTCAGTGGAAGACATGCTTCTTGCTCTCCAATTGCCCACAGTCAAATTTGGAGACCAAAGCAGATATATGGGAAGTGATAGGGAGTCACTGTCGTCAGTAAGGACAGAATAATGTAAAACCTGAATGAAAGTGATGGGGTGGACAGGTAAAGTGGAGAAGGGGACAGAGAATGCATTCCTACCTCTGAGAGGTGAAAGATTGGCCTTTTAAAAAATATTTTCTTTGAAAAGTGTTTTTAAAAATGAGTCAGCGTTTTGAAGGTAGGAAGTTTCAGATAAATTCTTAGAATCCTGAAATCTCTGTGCATATATCCTCACCCCAGGCCCACAAGCCTGCTGGAGCTTAGCTGTCCAAGGGCTATAAACTCCCCACGAGACCCCAGACCCACCCTTCCCTCCTGTCTCCCGTTCACCAAGGGAGAGAAGGCATTTATCAAACCCTTGTCCTGTCATCATTTTAATGCAGAGAAATGTATTTCTGGATTCAGGCAGACACAAGAGTGAGAAAATGAAAGACTCCCTGGGAGAATGTTGGTTTCAGAAATACTGAAAAATACTAGAAGGTGGGTCAGCCCTCCCCACCCGACTTTAGAGTGTCTCCTTCCCGGCTTCTACGGACTTAGGAGGATGCGACCCCAGCCGGGTTATGTCTGATGTTTGCTGACAAGGGGCTGGTGTGTGAGAGGTGAGATAGCTCACATCAAGACCCACTGTGGTTGTGAGTACACCCCCAACCTTGGGTCCTCGGTCTGCTGGAAAAGTGCCAGCCCCGCTCTTACCTCGGATGTCTGCCTCTTTTCCAGGTCTTTTACTCTGAGGTCGGTGTAGACAAATCCCTGCAGGAACGGTCCTATGGTGTGCCGCCCGGCCTGGATACCCCGACCACTGTGAGTAGCTCCATCCTGGCAGCACCCCCAAAAGCACAGCCTGTGAGTGACATTTCACTGATGTTCAGAAGGATTTCTAGTTTGCTGTGTATGTGTACTGCTGTCTGTACAATAATAACTGTTTGTATAATCCATTGGAATTTAGAATGTCTTTCTTGTCCATAACCCCATCACATACATCTCTATCCTCAGAAAGGCAGCCGTGTAAGGAATGTTTCCATGGACTCAGTCCACCCCATTTATCCTGCGAGAAAACAGCCACCTTACAGCTGTTTTTTCCCCCCCTTCTTTTCTCTATAAAATCCAATTCTGGTTTTTTTAAAATCTCAATAAAGCTTTATAAATAAATATGACACATTTATATCTTCTCAACTGCCTGGAGACATAATGCAGAAGAAAATGATGTAATTGGAAATGTATATTCAAATGGTGCAAGTTGTTTGTTTTTCTTCTCCAGCCGGCATCCTGTCCTTCCACTAACCAACTGCTGGCTCTTTATCTATTTCTCTTCTGTTTCCTGTCAAGGTCTCTCGGGGTGAATTTCTCTGCCTTAGGCATGTTCTGTTTTCTTTTCTTTCACTTGCCGTCTCCTTCTCCGTTCCACTACAATTAATCTACAGACTAGAGCCTTTTTAATTGCTCTGCAAGGAGTTAGCACCACTGCCCAGAATACTGCAGCTTTAATAGCACTGGTGGTGGAAGTGATGTCTATAACTCCTGTCTAGTAAATGCCTGCCGGGCGCTGCACCTAGAAACCTATTTGTCATCCGTGATGAGTAACCATCACTTACTGAGCATCTGTCACCTGCCAGCCACGCTCCCTCATGCTTTACATTTCTTTTGCCATTTAATCCTTACAGCTATCCTATGACCTGACACGGATGCTGAGACTCGGGGAAGTGAGGTGACATTCTTCAGATCATACATTAACAAGTAACAGTCGACTGTAAACCCAGGGCAGACTGCATTCTGAGCCCTGCTCTGGCTATTTTTACCAGAGCACTCATGACTCAAAAAGAAGAGATGCATGTCTTCAGCTTGCTTGTATTTTGCATGCTGCTTTTATTCTCAGACTTTTGCTTAAGTACCCCTCAGTTGCCTCAGAAGCCCTCAGCCCCAGCTTCTGTGGTTTATTCTGTCCTAAGAGGGGGCAACTGGGGTGGCCCCACCTGTTGTTGTTCAGTCGCTCAGACATGTCCGACTCTTTGCAACCCCAT
Source organism: Cervus canadensis (assembly GCF_019320065.1). Classification (NCBI taxonomy): domain Eukaryota; kingdom Metazoa; phylum Chordata; class Mammalia; order Artiodactyla; family Cervidae; genus Cervus; species Cervus canadensis. Next base: position 34,364,086 of record NC_057401.1, on the reverse strand, counting down.
GGACTGCAGCACGCCAGGCTTCCCTGTCCTTCACTGTCTCCCAGAGTTTGCTCAAAGTCATGTCCATTGAGTTGATGATGCTATTTAATCATCTCATCTTCTGCCCCCACCTTCTCCTTTGGCCTTCAGTCTTTCCCAGCATCAGGGTCTTTCTCAATGAGTTGGCTGTTTCTATCAGGTGGCCAAAGTATTGGAGTTTCAGCTTCAGCATCAGTCCTTCCAATGAATGTTCAGGGTCGATTTCCTTTAGGATGGACTGGTTGGATCTCCTTGCAGTCCAAGAGACTCTCAGGAGTCTTCTCCAACACCACAATTCGAAAACATAAATTTTTTGGCACTTGGCCTTCTTTATGGTTCAGCTCTCACATTTGTACATGACTACTGGACAAAACCATAGCTTTGACTATACAAAGCTCTCTGAAAAGTGATGCCTCTGCTTTTTAATAAACTGTTTAGGTTTGTCATAGCTTTCCTTCCAAGGAGCAAGTGTCTTTTAATTTTGTGGCTGCAGTCACCATCCAGTGATTTTGGAGCCCAAGAAAATAAAATCTGCGACTGTTTCCATTTTTTCTCCATCTATTGGCCATGAAGTGGGGGCACCAGATATCATGATCTTAGTTTTTTTCATATTGAGTTTCAAGCCAGCTCTCCTCTTTCACTTTCATCAAGAGACTCTTTAGTTCCTCTTTGCTTTCTGTAATTAGAGTGGTATCATCTGCATATCTGAGGTTGTTAATACTTTTCCTGGGAATCTTGATTCCAGCTTGTGATTCATCTAGCCCGGGATTTTACATGATTTACTCTGCATATAAGTTAAATAAATAGGATGACAATATACAGCCTTGACGTACCCCTTTCCCAGTTTTGAACCAGTCAATTGTTCCATGTCTGTTGTTTCTTGACCTGCATACAGGTTTCTCAGGAGACAGGTAAGGTTGGTCTGTTTAAGAACTGTCTTTAAGAACTCTTTAAATTCCATCTCTTTAAGAACTTTACAAAGTTTGTTGTGATCCACACACTCAAAGGCTTTATTCTTTCCATTAACTATACCTAGGTGTTAGAATATGCTACCAAATTTTAGTATTTGATTACCTTGCTGATTTCAACAAATGTTCACAGTTGCCACTCTGCCCAGCACAATATCACATACAGTTGCTGTTCTTGGGCAGCTTTTGGGAAAATCACATTTACACTGGGTCTCCCAGGTGGTGCTAGTGGTAAAGAACCCGCCTGCCAAAGCAAGAGACATAAGAGACATGGGTTCGATCCCTGTGTAGGGAAGATCCTCTGGAAAATGAAATGGCAACCTACTCCAGTATTCTTGCCTGGAGAATCCCATGGACAGAGGAACCTAGCAGACCACGGTCCATAGGGCAACAAAGAGTAGGAAGACTGAAGTGACTTAGCACACACTCACACACCTTTACACTAGATAAAACAATTAGAGAGCAACGTGAGACCAGATTTCATTCACATGCCACTTACCAGATAGACTGAGGTTTTGAAGATAGATTAGTGTAGGAACAAGTGTTCAAGAGGTAAAATTTGGGGCTGAGAATTGAAGCAGGGGCAGTTTCTGGAAAAGGCAAAGAAGACAGAGGGGAATTCAAATCATTTGAACCAAGGGACTGAACACTCAAGTGTGCATAACACGTTCTTGTGCTTGTGTGTTTGGGTGGGGGAGGGGGGATTGCAGAATACACAGAGTGGAGAGAGGAAGTGATGATTAGAGATAAAGACAATGAGTCAGGAAGGGGGAAGGAAGAGGTCTGGTATAGCAGAGTGGGCTGACATGCATTCAGATTCCTGTATGGCAACAAATCACCTGGGTGACCTTACTGGGGCTCAGTTTCCTCATCAACAGAGCAGGGATTTGAATAGGGTCTCTATCATGGGTAGTGTGTCTGTGGTTCCTAGCCTGTGTACTATGGTCCTCCAGGGCTCTGCAGCAAACTCACAGGGGCCTTGTGGAATATTTGAATGTTGCCCGGGAATTGCAACATCTGTGTAAACTACTACTACCAAATCTTTTGGGTATAACTATTGAATAAACGGAACTGTCCGGGAGTTTTTTTTTCTGGATTAGTGGTGCTGCTAATTCAGTATTATTTTATACTGAGAACAGAAAAAGTTTGGGACCCTCTGTACTCTCTTCACCCTACAGCGTAAGGATGTTGTGGACATTAAACAAGGTCATGGTCATAGAACCCCCAGCACCACACCTGGCACAGATTAAGAACTGAGTGATGTTCGAGAGAATTCACATTGCCAAGCTGTGTGTTTGCTGCCCTTGACTGTACATGGCAGAAGGGCAGCTACTCTCCGGGTTCATTTTAGTTCCTGCAAGCTTTACTTTCCTCTCCTTTTCATACTGGTTTTTTTTTTTTTTTCTCCTCTCTAGGGACGATTGGATCATCAGATGATTTTTGTAAGTATGCTTCAAAAAGTTAAACCCTTGCCCCAACCCAGGAGTCAGGGGGTCTCTTTTCATCAAAATGTCGATTTTCCTGCATCTTCCTCATCAATTAAGGCCCACAGAGAGTGCTTGGTTCTAGTGGTAGCAGCAATGGCTGGGCATACGGGTGAATTTTTAATCATTTAGAAAGAAACGGCTTGTATTTCACCTGGAAGAGTAAAGTTAAAAGCAATATTATTAAAGTTTGAGGTAATTTAAGTTCTGCTCCCAGACAAAGTGAAAAAGATTGAAAAGGAGAGAAAATATTTCAGTCAGCAAGCCCTCCTGCAAGAAGCGCTTCCCCACCCCCCTTCTTCTTTCCTCACTTTCTGTAACAATTCTAGACCTTGTCAATGAGACCAGACCAGGTACCTAAACCTGGTTGATTGACTTTCTGGACTGGTTGCCAAACAGAGGATTGGGTTGACAAATGGTTAGTCTGATTCAAATGAAGAATTGACCAAAATAACCTGGTGGTTGCTGCTGCTGCTGCTAAGTTGCTTCAGTCGTGTCCAACTCTGTGCGACCCCATAGACGGCAGCCCACCAGGCTCCCCCGTCCCTGGGGTTCTCCAGGCAAGAACACTGGAGTGGGTTGCCATTTCCTTCTCCAGTGCATGAAGGTGAAAAGTGAAAGTGAAGTCGCTCAGTCGTGTGCAACTCTTAGCAACTCCCTGGACTGTAGCCCACCAGGCTCCTCCGTCCATGGGATTCTCCAGGCAAGAATACTGGAGTGGGTTGCCATTTCTTTCTCCATAACCTGGTGGAGTAGGTAGAATTCTGATATTTTCTTTGATACTCTGCCTATGTAAAAGCTTCTGATTTGGTTAGCATTTGGTATCCACACTTTCTAATCCCATGGACAGAATAGCCTGGTGGTCTACAGTCCCTAGGGTTGCAAAGAGATGGGCACGATGGAAGCAACTTAGCACACATGCACACACCATCAGTTAAAAATTATTTGAACATATACCAGAGTACCAACATACGTATGTATTTGTAAATTATATATCTGCTACTCTACTAATATATTGTGTACATTCTAAAATCCTACCAAATTTTAAAGGAAGAGATGAAATAGAAAGTTCTTGTCTTCTTTGGGTATTTCAGTAAATTTTGTCTTGCTAACTAAGGGGAAATAAACCATCACCCTGCTTTGGATTTCACTGGTCTGGCTGACCCAGAATAGTGATGCTATTTGAGTCTTACCCAAGGTTAAGGGATAAAGCAGACAGGAATCATGGGACTTGCATCTAGTCCCAACTCTGTCACTAGAACAAGGGTAACTGTGGGAAAGTCTCTGAGCCCCTGTAAACATCTCTTGACTGTAAAACAAAGGGGCTGGTTAGTAATGGTTTCCACCTGGGGGTTTCTTTGTTCCCTGTGGCATATGGAAACATCTGGGCATTCTAGTGATCAAGCCTCAGGGATACTGACTGTCCTGCGATAAGGGTAGATCCATAGGAGGCAGATATGTTCAGCCCCAAAGCCAATGCTGCCCTCCTTGCAAAACCCTGAATGATACTTGTAACTTTCTGTGACCCCTCAGGAAATGGAAATCCTTCCAACTCTTCCCCGCACTCTGGCCTGCCCTGCCTTCCTTGGGACCTTTGAAAGAAGGCTGTTTGGGAGAAAACCCTTTTCTATTTCCCTGTGCCTCCCATCTAATGATGCTGAATATTCCCAACTTCTATTAAGGCAACCAAAGCACAGATTTGACTTGTGAAGTCAAATGTGATGTTGAATCCAAGGTCAACTAGCCACTAGTGAAGGTTATTTTAAAAGAATTATAAAATTTCCGTGTTGAAACTCTGGCCTAGAGAAGTGAAGTGGAATCCCTGAAAGCACACAGCTCTTTGGCTGCAGAGCCTGGGTCTCCTGGCCCCTTGTCCAGTGCTCTCCCACTTCTTGTCCCCTCTCTGCTGTGCTCACTGGATGCCCTCCTGTAGGGACAACCCGACCAGACTAGTGAACAAGACAACATCCAACTTCATTTCTGGAAACATATGACTTTGTTTTCCAGCAGTAGGAAAAAAGTACAGCATGAATGGGGTTAAAGGTGAGGTCTGATTCAGGGTCAGAGATTTAAGTTCAGAACCATTTAATACAGTTTCATCATTGCAAAGGGAATAGGGATTCAGTTAAGAATAGTCCTGTCTTTTCAGGGCCTGCTTTTACATAGCTATCTAAGTTGTTTTTGTACATTGGGTCTAGTATGAAGTAGAGTGAAAGTTCAGCGGCCCCCAAACCCAAGGGTAAAGGGTGGCCCAACGGTAAAGAATCCGCCTGCCAGTGCAGGAGACATGGGTTTGATCCCTAGGTTGGGAAGATCCCCTGGAGAAGGAAATGACAACCCACTCCAGTACTCTTGCCTGGAAAATCCCATGGACGGAGGAGCCTGGTAGGCTGCAGTCCATGCGGTCGTGAAGAGTCAGACATGACTGAGCGACTTCACTTTCGCTTTTCACTTTTATGCATTGGAGAAGGAAATGGCAACCCACTCTAGTGTTCTTGCCTGGAGAATCCCAGAGATGGGGTCACACAGTCGGACACGACTGAAGTGACTTAGCAGCAGCAGCAGCACCCATCTTCGCTCTCTCTCTAAGAAAAGTATGGGAGGGGCCGGAGGAGACTGTGGGATTCATTCAGGTTTCTACTCCAAGAAAGCAATTTCTTTTTCTTTGTTTTTCACCGTTTTGTGCGGAAAGAGGTCCAAGAGAGAGAGGTATTTTGACTCATTTTCAAACTTCCACAAGACAACAAAACATTTTGTTTTCTACTTTGAAAAGGGTATATTTAGCATCTTATCTAGTTTGGTGCAAGGCTAAAGTAGTTGCCATAAGACATTTAAGGACAGCAATAGAAAGATTTGTGGAATTATGCAGCATTTTACTAAAGAATTCAAGGGTTATCACAAGTCATACTATTTTGAGGGATTCCATTTGGAAGAGAGATGCAAGAGGAGGAAGTGTGGTTAAAGCACTGAATCCAGCTCCTCTTTTTTATAACCCCAGCTGCTCAGTCCCCTTGACCTCACTCCCTTATGCTCACCTACCAGCCTGTCAGCTTAGGAAAAGACCAGAAAAGACTGGAAATAGTTTCTGGGAGGGTAACACTTCACCTTTCAGAATATACCTGGGCTAAAGGTCATACCAATTATTCCATGTCTAACAAAAAATTAGTTGTTTTTTCATCCACATTAAGAACTTCTATCAGTGTAATTTCCCTTGATTTTTAATTATCACTTTTACATTTCTGATAACATAAATTTCCTTGTTTACAGATAAAGTAATCTGATCTTCAGTGTTTCTGTTATAAATTTTTGTTAATTTAAATATTATTTAATATTTTTCACTCATGTATTATCCAATTATAACTTTGTCCATGGAGTCAAACAAAGCAGGGTTTAAATCCCCACTTTGCCACTTAATAAATACACAACCTTGAGCAAATCATTCGCTTTTTCAGAGATTCAGTTTTCTCCTCTGGAAATGAAAATAAGAGTGATACCTACCTCACAGGGCTGACGGAAGAATTAAATCAGGCTCTGTATGTTTCTGGAGCAGATAAAGCACTCAATAAATGGTAATTAATGGTAGCTGTGTTTGGTATTGATGCATAGCTAATATCTATAGTAGTCTATAAAATGACATTACCACCCCCATACTTCATACAGTATAATAACTTCATGGGAGGAAAGAATTCTAAAGCAAAAGCCTGTGAGAGCATTGGATTGGTTTGAAAGTGTATTTCTGCTTCTCTGGGAAAAGCCTGTGAGTGGCATTTGGGAGAGTGATACGGCAGTCTTGTATACACCTGCTGCCTCCAGCCTCTTAACCACCCAACTTGACATGCAATCAGGAGACAGATGGTAGAACTAGGGTGCACAGATGCAGAGAATTAGAGCAAGGGTGAGGGTGGGGGCCATGGAGCTGGGAAAATAGGACCATATGTTCAGCAGAGACCCTTCATGCAGTTACATGTAGGATGGAGTCGTTGGGGAGAGAAGGGACGGAAGATGGGAGACCCACACCCCCCCTGGAGGCTGTAGAAATGGCCCAAGTAAGGATTCAAGGGAAATGAAAGGAGGGAGCCAGTCCAAAAGGCATGTGGATGTGGCTGGGGACAGATTGATAAAAGGAAGTCAGCCTTGTCTCTGTATTACTAACTTCAGGTCTAGGGCAGAGATATAGAAGCTGATAATCCTGTTGGAGGGGTTATTAGGAGAAATTGGTTCTTGACGAGGTAATCTGTTTATGTCAGACATCTTGGTTTCATTTCTTCCATTCATTCACTAGTTCATTTATCCATTCATCATAAAAGCATCGCTTGAAAATTTGCTCCATGTCTGGTAATGCTATTCTAAGCTTTGGCATGCCAGAGGAGTACGAACTTGTCTTGTGCCCTTAAGTGGGTGGGGAGAAGGTGACCAATGAGCAATTACAGTCTAAGGTGAGTGTTGCTACATTGAGGTACATCAAGGGCACCAGGGAAGCATAGAGGAGGGACTCCTAACCAGACTGGGGTCTGGGGGGCAGAGAAATGAGGTAATGTCTCAGTTGAACTGAGTTATGAAGGATGAGCCAGGCAGACATGGAGAGAAGGGCATTTCACATAGAGGGGGCAGCAGGTTCAAAGGCCCAGAGGCAAGGAATTGAATGGCATAAATTTGAGCCCTGCCAAGTTCTTCAGTATGACTGGAATGTAGAATGTAAGGAAGGAAGGCGGCATGAGATGATGCTGGAAGAAGAACCAGGGGGATGCAAAGATGGTATCATAAGTGGAGAGTGACGTGATCGGATTTGGGGTTTAAGAAAATTGCTGTAGCAGTGTGGAGTCCAGATTGGAAGTGCAGAAAGTATTGGAGGCGTTGCCATCATTGTGGGGACTTGGACTTAAATGGCTGTGAAGATAAAACGACATGGACAGATTCATGTGATATGAAAGAGTATTGGTACTCGATTGAATGATGGTTAGAGAGCAGGGGTGAACAAGTGTTGAGAATTTCTGGTTTGGGTAATGAGGGAGAGCACACAATGGTGAAGCAGTTTTTTGTTTTGTTTTTGGTGGTTGGAGGAGGAGTGATCAGTTGAGCTTTGGTTATGTGGAACTTGAGTTGCGTGGTTGTTGAGTAGAGATGCTCAAGTGGTGGTCATAAACTCATGACTGGAGATCAAGAGGCAGCTTAGAGGTGGGGATGGAGGGAAGTGTCATTCGAAGGTGCCAGAAGCTGAGGGAGTAGTAGATGAGCTCGCCTAAACAAGGCTACAGAGTGAGAGGAGATGGTGAGGGGTGAACTTCTGGGAAAGGCCAACACCAAAGGGGCCAGCAGAGAATGGGGAGTGGGTGAAGGGACACTTGAAAAGAGAAACAATAAAAGTAGAAAGAGACCAGGAGGAACAGACACAGTTTCCAAGGGAACTGGGAGATTGAAGAGGCAAGGGTGGGTCACAGTATTGAAAGCTACAAAAAGTCAAGTAAAGATGGAGACATCCCCACGTGGTGGACTGCAGAGTTGTTGTGATGACTTTGGTGGAAACATCTCAGTCGTTAGTAGTGAGGAGAGGCCAGATGGGAGCGGGGTGAGGAGTGAACGGGAGGTGAGAAAGTGGAGACAACTTCTTCAGGAGGGTTGTGTCTCTGGAGAGGTGACAGGGGCGCATGCGTGGTGGTGAAGAGTTGATGGTTTTGAAGATGAGAGTGACTTGAGCACAGTAATGAAGGATCTGGTAGGTAAGGGAGAGGTTGGAGATACAGGAGGAAGAGAGGAGGGGAGACAAGTGGAACTCAGAGAGGTGAGGCAAGCCCAGGACCAGTGGTTCACAAACCTGGCTGCCAGTATTAGCATCACCTGGTGAGCTTTAAACAGACTCAGGCCCTGCCCCCCAGAAGTTCTGATTTAAGTGGTCTGGAGTAGAACCTAGCATTGGTATTTTATTTGTAGATCTTTGAATGATTTTAAAATGCTCTCGGGGTTAAGGGCTACTATAGTAAGTATTCAGTAATTACTTGTTGAATCTTTTTAAAAAGTTTTGTTGATCAATTGATTAGTTCTTATCAACAATTAGTATTTAGTCATTTGCAGGGGATGTTGTGAAGAAATATGGCAGGATGCCTGCTCTCAAGTGGCTTGCAATCCGATGGGAGAAATAGTAATAATTTTAATATATGAAAGTGCTAATTTAGTGGCGTAACACTTAGTGTGGTAAGATTGAGTCTGTGTGGTCAGGTGTCGAGATATTTGGGCCTCAGAGAAGTGGTAGGACCTAGGTAAGTGGAGAAGAGGAGGAGTTTCAATGTCTAAGACAATAATCATTAGGATCCTGTTTCTTGAGGATGGCCTTGGAACCAGCGACTTTACATACATTACCCCAGATGCTATAACTGTGCAAGATAGTTATCCATCATTCCCATTTACAGAGGAAGAAACTGATGCTCTGGGTATTTAATATGAAGGCCACAGCTAACAATAAGTGTCAGAGTCAGGATTCAAGCCCAGGACTGATAGATTCCACGTCAGTATCATTTTCTCTACAGTGTACTGAGACCAATGCGACCCAGGCTCCCACTTACCATATAGCACTGTAGCCTCCATCTGGGGCTTCCCTGGTGGCTCAGATGGTGAAGAATCTACCTGTAATGCAGGAGACTTGGGTTTGATCCCTGGGTCAGGAAGATCCTTTGGAAAAAGGATTGGCTACCCACTCCAGTATTCTTGCCTGGAGAGCTCCATGGACAGAGGAGCCTGGAGAGCTACTGAGAGCTACAGTCCAGAGCGTGGCACAGAGTCAGACACGACTGAGCGACTAACCACACAGGCACACAGAAGCCTCAAGACGGAGTGAGTCCACTTCAACTGGCTTCTTGGTCAAGGCTTCGGTGCAGGTTCAGTTCACACACACACACACATTCCTCATCAGTCCTAGTGGTTTTCAATGTCAAAGTGTTAGTCGCTCAGTTATGTCCAACTCTGCGACCCCATAGACTGTAGCCTGCAAAGATCCTCTGTCCATGAGATTCTCCAGGCAAGAATACTGGAGTGGGTAGCCATGCCCTTCTCCAGAGGATCTTCCCAACCCAGGGATCAAACCCAGGTCTCCTGCATTGCAGGCAGGTTCTCTTCCATCTGAGCCACCAGGGAAAACCCCACCATGACCCACCAGCAGCATCGCTTGGGAACTTCTTAGGAATGCAGATTCTCAGACTGCTTCCCAGATTTACTGAATCAGAAACCTTGGGACCCAGGCTTAGCAATTTGTTTTAAGGAGCCCTCATGGTGATTCTGATGCAATTTGGGTACCAAAGTTTGAGTCCCTCCTTTATGGATGCAAATGAAGACCTCAATTTGCTGTTGTGGCTAGTACCTGAGCCTCGGTGATGTGCAAATGGAAAGAAAGGTCTGGGGGATTCCAATCCTGGAAAAGATCCTTACCTGAATTCCAGCAGCCTAGTACTCTTATTGAAGAACTCAGATATTAAGAGCAACAGCTGATAGGGTGAATGAGTCCCAGTTCTAGGACAGTGTATATATTCCAATAAAAAATAATTCACTAGTTTTTGGAAATACGTCATGGTGCTTTTCTCTTTGCAAATTAAAATACTTGGCCAATCCTAGAGAAAGCAAAAGCCTTCTCAGGTAGCTCTAGTGGTAAAGAACCTGCCTCCAAATGCAGGAGACATAAGAGACGTGGATTTGATCCCTGGGTCGAGAAGATCTCCTGGCGGAGGCCACAACAACCCACTGCAGCATTATTTTCCTGGAGAAACCCATGGACAGAGGAGCCTGGCAGGCTACAGTCCATAGAGTTGCACCGAGTCAGACATGACTGAAATGATTTAGTACACATGCACATAGAGAAAGCAAAACAATCTCCCAAGCAAATTTCACAAGGGCCTCAAGATGCAACCCTCATGGAAATTGTCTGGTTTGCCTCAAAGGAACTTCTGATCATTGATACATTTTATGTTTGGTCATTGACAGGAGGAAGTGATCGGAGATTTGAAACCAGGCACTGAATACCGCGTGAGCATGGCAGCTTATAGCCAAACTGGCAAAGGACGGCTAAGCTCTCCTCAGCATGTTACCACTTTGCCCCAAGGTAAAATGGGTCTGATTCATTAATAATAAGAACTGTTATTTAGGGCTATTCATTCATTCCTCCATTCAGTATATACCAATGAGGACCAACTCTGTGCCAGGCACTGTGCTACATTAGGCTCTGGGAATTCAGTGGTGAACAAAAACAGGCAGTTTTAACAGCCCCTGCCCTCTTAAAACTTAGTGGGATGGGTCAAGATATTATCTATTTATGTGTGGCCATAGATAGTGACAAGTGCTTTCCAACATGATATAAGATCTTTTGTAAGATCCCATGTAGAGGGGGCAGTAAGAATTCCCTAAGGACATAACTACTAAGTAGAGATCTGATAAGTAAGTGGGGATTAAGAAGCTGAGGAAGAGGGATGGGAGAAGAGATTTTACAGGCCAGGGAAATTACAAATGCTCATTGAGGTGGTGCTGTGGTGGGTACTCGGGGACAAAGGTGGTTTGAAAGCATCGTTGCTCTCAGGAGCTCCCTGGGGAGGAAGAGGTGCATGGTTAGCATGTAACTCAGTGTATCTGAGTCCACTCACGGCTCTGGAGCACTCAGAGGGAGCACTTCCTCACCCTAAGTCTTAGGAGGATTTCAGAAAGAACCGTATCTTTGGCCTGGCTTTTGAAATCTGCATAGGATTTTGCTAGGAAGAGGAGGCAGGAAAAATATTTCTGGCCGAAGCAACAGTGTAAAGCTGGCAGATGTGAAAGTCTGGATATGAAAATAGTAACAGCAGTGACCTTGGGGTGATAGAATCATCCTACATCTTCACACATGAGAGCTTTTCCAGATGTCCTACCATTGGTATGTATTCTGATGATGGGGGTGGGGGGAAGGGAGGAGATCCACACACAGAAGAGTGGAAAGTAAGTGCCATTACATTAAGCTTTTAATTTTCCTCATAAGTAAATATCAAGGGGCTTCCCTGATAGCTCAGTTGGTAAAGAATCTGCCTGCAATGCAGGAAACTCTGGTTCAATTCTTGGGTCAGGAAGATCTGCTGGAGAAGGGATAGGCTACCCACTCCAGTATTCTTGGGCTTTCCTTGTGACCCAGCTGGTAAAGAATCTGCCTTCAATGCAGGAGACCTGGGTTTGATCCCTGGGTTGGGAAGATCCCCTGGAGAAGGGAAAGACTACCCCTTCCAGTATTCTGGCCTGGAGAATTCCATAGACTGTATAGTCCATGGGGTCGCAAAGAGTTGGACATGACTGAGTGGCTTTCAATTTCAAGTAAATATCAATTCTAACACGTGCACAGGGGTCTTAAAGGGTGCACAGCACTGTGTGTCCTGGGATCAGTAGTCTGCACATAATTTAATTTAGTCGGATTTCCAGCCAGGGGTCCTTGGGGAGGAAGGGAAGATCAGCTCTCATTGATACACCTTGTATGAATCCTGGAGAATCCAGTTATGGTCTTTGGGTTATGCTTATTTTGGTTTGGACTTTGAGGGACTGTTCTGAACAGAGACGTTTAGGCTGTAGAAAGCACATGTTCTTTGGATACATGAAACCTCTCCAACAGCAAAGACTACAGCCAACTCCAGTTGTTTGCTGTCCTGCCTAGACTCCTGCCTGCCTCCAACAGCACCCCAGCAGCCGCACGTCATTGTGGTTTCTGACTCCGAGGTGGCCCTGTCTTGGAAACCTGGAGAGAGTGAAGGAAGCTCTCCTGTTCAGTACTATTCTGTGGAATTCACCAGGTAAGTCTGTGTGTCACATTCAGAAGCTAAATGTACTGACCTCAGGTATTCCGAACACCATAGAAGTCTCCATTGCTTGTGTATTGAAGAGATGACAAAGGCCTGGAGGCCTGACTCAGGCCAGCACCAGCCTCCAGCTGGCTTTGATAGTGGGTCATCTGGTAAACCTATCTATACTCACCTTACCTCGTCCCCATTTCCCTGCCTCAGTCAGACTGTCCCAGCCTCTGAAAACTCCTGAGGTACCACCGCCAACAAGCTTTTCAAGCTCACCACTGCATTTCAAGCTCAAGACGTAACTCCCTGGCTCTGAAATATGATGATTGAAGTGTATGTTTGAAGGTGACTTTTCTCGAGGGAGAGAGGAAAAAACCTTTAAAAACAAGTGCAACGCATTGTTCCCTTTACATCCATATTGCCGTGGGGCAAGTTTCTTGGTTTGGTTTCAGCTTTTTTCCTTCATCTACTCCAGCTCTCATACTCAGCTCATCAGAGGGTAGAAGAGTGATTAGAAGTTCTTCTAAGAACTTACACATGTAAAAACATGGATTCTCAATGCTGCTGTGTAATTTTAAGCAAAAACAAAAACCAGAAGAACACCCCAACCAACCAATGAGCAAAAGTAAATCCCTATCTAGGACTCTTCCTTTGAGCTCTAGTTGCAGCTGAATTTTGAATGGAGTGCCTAGCTGAGGAAAACACAGTTTGTGGAGTTGGTGTTCTCTACATTAAAAGTGACAGGGTTTGTCTGAGGCCAGTTGCTTCATGGATTCATAAAGAGACTTGTTTAGCACCTCATTCCTGAGGCTCTCTGAAGCTGGGACAAAGGATTTTGGTAAGATTTGATTAGCTCTGCTTCCGTTTCTTGACTTCCTAGCCTATTTTTTGGTAGTCGAAACAGATATTTGTTTCTTCAGAGAAGTCCCACGCTGAGTCTCTTTAATGCTTGAGTACAGAGCTCATTTCAGGAGGGACTTATTGAACTGCAAGTGGCAGAAGCGTGAAAGATGAGACCGTAATGTCCTGGTCCCTGTGACGGTCAAGTCCTGTGAAAAATCTCAATTCGAAGAAGACGAACTCCGGGTCACATCAGCAGTCTGTCTCCCTCCATCTCTGACTGTGCTTTCCCCTTTATTGGCTTTATTTTCAGGCTCTTCCAATAGTGTGGCAAGATGGCCACCAGGCCCTGAAAGCTTGCTGTCTCCTAGCCTGGCTCCCCACTGGAGAAGAGTGGCTCTTTCTCAGTGGACCCATTGGAGCCTTAGCATTTACTCTAGTTGGCCAAGCTCCAGTCCCAATCATAGTGGCCAAGGAGAAAAGTATCCTAATTAGCCAGGCACTTATATTTTGAGCTCTGGAACTAAGGACTGGTGGGTTACTCAGATCTGAAGTATACGAATTGAGGGTTCCTTAAGGTTGCATCTTTAAAGGAAAATTGTGCAATTAATGGAAAAGAGAGGAACCGATGCTGGGAAATTTTAAAAATAAATAAAAGATGTTCTCAGAAAAGCTCCAGACCAATGCCCTTCATTGAAGATAATCTACAATCCTGCTGTTGAACAGATTAGGTAGGCAAAGCCTGGAATGTGCCTGGAGTAGAAAGATGCTAAGCCTGGTTTAAATAGTAGTAAAACTGCAACTATAGAAGGTCTTAAAACTTAGCTTTCTCGTCTGTAAAACTTAGAGTGAAACGTATAATTTCTAATTTGCTTGTCCAACACAAGCAAAGCAAAGTGTAATACTTTCAAATTTTGAAAAATGTGCAATGTTTTTCATAGTAGCCCAGCAGATCATCTCTGTAACTTCCAGCAAAGATGATGGCTATCATTTACTGTTAATTTTGTGGTAAAACATGTGTTTTTTAAAAACTTAAGTCTGATGTATTGGTAAAAGGTGAAAATTACAGTTTCTTCACCTGTGTGTGGGCTTCCCAGGTGATTTAGTGGTAAAGAATCTTTGATCCCTTGGTTGGGAAGATCCCCTGGAGAAGGAAATGGCAACCCACTCCAGTATGCCTGCCTGGGAAATCCTATGGACAGAGGAGCCTTGTGGGCTACAGCCCATGGAGTTTCAAAAGAGTTGAACATGAGTTAGGGACTAAACAACAACCCGTGCCAACAAATGAAAGGAGAATATGAAGGATGGATTTAGAACCAGAACTGGAAGGGAGTGCTTGCTGCCTCTTCTTTCACCAGCAGGGGGCTGGTGTAAAAAGTGTAAGTCACTTTTCCTCCTTTAGCCACACACAACGCCTTCTACAGTTTGAAGTCTCCAAAAGGAGAGTGTTTTAAGAGGACTTGGGTAAAAATAGTTTACTTTATTTGGAAGAGGGAATGAGAAAGTCAGGAGGGGGATAGAGGACATATGACTTGTGTTACAGAAGTCACTTCTACAGGCAGTGGGGTTTCTATAGGGGTCCTGACTCCATGGAGTTCTCTTTGGAGCACAGATTTCCTCTTGAATTTGCTTATCAAAAAGATAGGAGCCATTTTTCCCTGGTAAAACTTCCCACCCTTCCAGGCTTGGCTGGCCTGTGGATTAAGACGGTAGGTCTAGGGATCGAAGGAGCAGTGATGTGAGCACAGTGTATACTTTAGGTTCTGTGCTGGCCTTGAGAGGCAAGTTAGGCTCACAGGAAACTGTATCGAAGCTGCTGCCGAATCAGGACAAGGGCAGGTGACACAGGCCCCAAAAGCAATGACTACGATGTCCTTATGTGGGTGATAAATTAACATGGGTGATAACTTCTTCCCGCCTTATAGTTCATCATGAGGAGGACCAAGTAAATTCACATACGAGAAAGAACTTTGTAGATGTCAAAAATCTAAACAAGTGTAAGGTGTATATGCGTGTTATGTACCTACATTTAACAATTATAATTCTTCAACAAAAAATGCATCTTAACATTGAGAATGTTGTTACGTCTAACATTTGAGAAACTCAGGCCCCAAATTCTATGTATAAATATTTTAAAGGTATATACCATTTTAACAAACTGTTAATTTTTTTTTTTTTATGTTTATCTTAACAAGTATGTCTTTTCAATGTCCTGGAAAGCTAGGTTCAAATTGAAGTGTTCCAAATGGAATATGGTGGAATGCGGAAAGCTAGCTTCTGGTTCCAGCTCCTATACTAGGGATTCTGCTTCTGTTATCTTTTCCGAATATGTGCTCTTAGTCAAGTTAGTTTATCTCAGAACCTCCATTTCCTTATCTGTAATATTAAGCTAATGTGACCCTCACTGAAGAATTGTTGCTTATAGTCTTCAAAAAGTTTATTCATAGTAGACATTCTGTATCTGTTTCCTTTTCCCCATACCACTATTGCCCCTTTACCAAGAAAGAAATTGGGGCTCAGTTGCTTAAGTTGCTTTGCCAAGGTAAAATGACTGGTTAGGGACAAAATGAAAATTAAACCTCAAGTCTCCTGATTTCCAGCCCAGTGCTCTTTCTACAAAGCCCCACGTCCTCTTCACGTGTGTGATCCACCTTTGGAGAGGTAAGCATGGACTCAGCCCGCCTGGAGCCCTACTGGCTTAGGAAATGGGAAGCCTCATCTTAGGCTGCTGTTTGCTGTTTTCCAGAAAGAAAGCTCTCGCAGCTTGTTGTGCATTTAAAGTTTGGCTGCAAAATAAATCCCCACATTCATTTGTAAACATCTCAGACTCTATCCCATTTCAGTCGAGAGCCTGAGGATATGTGTTTAGAGAGAGCTTTCCTGGACTCTCAATCAGAAACTGCAGTTAGTGTGAGAGAGACTTTGGGGGTCTTCAGTTTTCTTTTTTCCCAGAGAGGTCTGTTTAATGCTTAACATTGATTTATTTTTTTTTTTTTTTTGCCCAGATACCTTCTGTGTACAAAAACACCCATGACAGGTCTCTGTGTGAGCCAAAAAGTTTATTTTATATCCAAAAGGCAGGCTCTTGACAGCCCAAGGCTAAGAAATTGTAGAATCAGTGTATTGCCAGTGGTTATCCTCAGGTTTCACCTTCCTGAATGTGAAGTTCTTGCCTGAGTTCTATCGCTTGGAAGATGAGATTCCAGTCCTCTCCCTTGGTAGGCGCTTATACATCAGTTGCTCTTCTTATTCAACAAGGATAATGATATCAAAGGCACTGTCACAAAATAGACTAAAAAGTTTCTGAAGAAATATTTAATTGGCTAATAAAAGATTAACCTGAAAAACTATGGATGGGCTACTGACTGATTTTCTGCTAGTTGTGTTCGTATTTGGACATTTCATGTATTTGTGATGCTCTGAAAGGGGGCTTCCCTTGTGGCTCGGACAGTAAAGAATCTGCCTGTAATGCAGGAGACTTGGGTTCAATCTCTGGGTCTAGAAGATCCCCTGGAGAAAGGAATGGCAATCCAGTATTCTTGCCTGGAGAATTCCATTTGGACATTTCATGTTATTTGTGATGCTCTCTTAGGTTATGGGCTTTAGGACCAAGCAAAGTTTTGTTCCTAATCCAGCTTCTACCTCCTGTAAATTGGAGGATACCTACACACAAGCACCTTAAACAGGTCCTCTCAGAATCAGAGGGGGAAGGCAATGGCACCCCACTCCAGTACTCTGGCCTGGAAAATCCCATGGATGGAGGAGCCTGGTGGGCTGCAGTCCATGGGGTGGCTAAGAGTCAGACAAGACTGAGCGACTTCACTTTCACTTTTTACTTTCATGCATTGGAGAAGGAAATGGCAACTCACTCCAGTGTTCCTGCCTGGAGAATCCCAGGGACGGGGAACCTGGTGGGCTGCCATCTCTGGGGTCGCACAGAGTCGGACACGACTAACGCGACTTAGCAGCAGCAGCAGTAGCAGGATCAGAGAAGAGGTTTGGTTTCTGGCTCAGGCAGGATGAAGCTTTCAGATGAGAGTAATCTTTATAATCTCTCCCAAAGTTGCCCTGGGGGCTATTCATCAGCTTCCTTATTTACGTAGATTTTAAATTTTTAATCAGTGTAGAAAATATTTGAAGAGGCAAATTCTAAGTAAGCCTGCAGGCTGTAACATATTTTGCAATGATTTTAAAACTTTTTCCTCCTGCTTTTCTAGAACAGAAAAACCATGCATTTGAGGTAGGAAAGATATTTTATTTCTAAAGTGATACTGAAAATTTCTTTGTGGGCAGCAATCTTAGTGTTCATTAAAATACGAACCAAGCATAAATATAGCTACCTATGTTTTGAAATATTTTGGCTATAAATATCTGAGAAACTTTCCTCCTGCTGCCTAAGAATTTCCCTAGGGTAAGTGCTTTTCTCATAAGCAAAAAATATATACTATGGTGGCAATGAAAATCCAAAGGCCTGGAAAAACAGTCCTTTGAAATTTCAATTGAGGTAACATATTTCATATATGCTATCTATCAAGTTGGTTAAAGGTGAAAATAGTTTTATTTAACTTACCTATACAGTAAGTCCCCTACGTATGAACCAGTTCTGTTCGGAGAGTGTGGATTTGTAAATCCAATTTTTTTCATAAGTCCAACAAAGTTAGCTTAGGTACCCAACTAACACAATCGGCTATATAGTACTGTACTGTAATAGGTTTATAACATTTTTCACATAAATAGTATATAAAAAACAAATAAAAAATAGAGAAAACATTTTAAATCTTACAGTGAAGTACCTTGAAAAGTACAGTAGCTACATCACCACTGCACAGTACTGACCAGTAAGGTACACAAAAACGCAGCCACTTGTAGCAGATATATGCATGTGGCACCAGACATGTGAACTAACTTACACGATTGGCCATACGAACGCATGTTCACATTTTGAAAGTTCACAACTTGAAGGTTGTATGCAGGGAACTCACTATGTAGATTTTTCTGTAGGTGAACCTGATTGGTTAAAATTGCTTCAGAGCTTTGCACTGTCCACTGTTAGAAAGGGCAGATTAAAACTCTTTTCAATAATTTTCAATAAAACTATTCTCAATAAAAAGGCCACTTAAGCTAATTTTGAGCCCATGTGAAAGTTCAAAATATTTCTATGTGTTTTAGGGACATAGGTCAAGAAATGATCTCTAAATTTCAACCCAAGACAAGAATACTAATAAATATGAAAAAGAAGTGCTTCCTCTCTTTTCTCTTTCACACCTTTCTGCCTAAATAATTCCCTGGTCCCTTGCAGAGGCCTTCCCTAATAAGACTTGCAAAAATCATCTTCACGCAGAGCTGCTTTTAAACTAATTGTAATGTCTACATATTGGTTTTACTTGAGAATCTCAAGGTCATGCACACCTGGGTGGGTTTTGAAAATTATTTTACAAATTGATATTTTTGTTAAAAGTCATCATCTGTCTTTACATCCCATCATCAACTTCCTCAGGCTACAAGTAGCAAGTGAATTTAATTAGTTTCTTCTTAGGCATTGACCCTGCAAAGACTGTTCCTGAAATGAAGATCAAGTCTGGGATTCAGAGTGGAAGCTGAACGGATTATGGATTTTCCTTGAATAGTTTTAAGGGATGACATGGTGTGACTCATGGTCAAGGTCACAGTCTTTGAAGGTTAAGGAAGTGTTCCGTTCAGAACTGAGTCTTACAGTCCAGTATTTGGTATCATCTCTCGGGTTCAAGTTTGTCCACATGTGGAATCAGAAGACACAGTTCTGAGCTGGCCTCTAATCTTGGGGACAAGTGGCTTGATTCCAGTTTTAAGCTTTCTTATATGTGAAATAAGGCTGAACAGTTTGACTTCTAAAATCTGATGACTCTGATTTTCTGTCCTTGTGACCTTGCCTCCTTGTCCAATGCTAGTCTCCACCATTTTTAAACCATAAGATTTTAGTTAGATTACTTAACTTCTCCGTGCCTCAGATAGAAGAAAGGAGATAATTTCCTTACCTCACAGAGTTGTTATGAGATTAAATGAGTTAATGCATGCATAATGCACGGAACAGCACTTGTTACACAATAAGTGCTTGATCAGTGCGAACGATTCTTAGTAAGGCTTTTATGATAGGTCTTTTCTGTTTTCCTTTGTAGCCGTGTTCTTTCTTGTCTAGAGGTCTTTATGCTTGCTATCCTCTGCTAGCATGGTTCTTCTACTTCTTTACCTAGCTAACTAACTCTTGTTCATCCTTCAGTTCCCCTGCTTAAGTACCACTTCCTCTAGGAAGCCTTCCCTGAATCCCTGCCCCCACCTCAGACTAGGTTAGGTATACCTGCAACATTTACTAGCAACACTCAGCACACTTGTAATTACTTGTTCAGTGTCTGTCTTCCTTGCCAGGACGTGAAGGTAACGTCTTGACTTGCTCCGCTCTATGGAATAAGATACCTAGCATGGGGGGAACATAGCACATGTCAGACAGGTACTGGAGAACATTTGGACATAGGCAGTCATGGGATTGAATCCAGAGAATGTCAACAACTAGCTGCCACCTTAGCAAGATCCTTAACCCTCTGAGCCTTACTTACCTTGGCTGTAAAGTAGGGATGACAATAGTGGATACTTCAGGAGGGTTATGAAGATAAATAGATGTCTACTTCCCAGGTGGTGCAGTGGTAAAAGTATCTGCTTGCCAATGCAGGAGACACAGGTTCGATCCCTGGGTAGGGAAGATCCCCTGGAGAAGGAAATGGCAACCCACTCCAGTATTCTTGCCTGGAGAATTCTATGGACAGAGGAGCCTGGTGGGCTACAGTCCATGGGGTCACAAGGAGTCAGACAAGACTGAGCGACTGAGTACGCACAATATTTAGAAGGGTGGCTTGTGGAAGAATGTTTTTAAATGTCAATTCTTTTCCTTACCCTGAGCCACATGGAAACGTATGGCCACACTAATCACAGGAGAGTCAATGAATCCTTTAGCACTAATTTCCAAGGCCACAACCATAACCAACATCCTTCCTTAACAACTATAGAAAAAAGAAGCAGACAAAACCCAAACTGGATCTGCACGCGTGTCTCCTCTCCTTCCCCCCAATCCAAAGTTGTTCATTGCTTTTGTTTTCTTGTCATAAAAGGGATAGCGGTATGTGGTAACACTTCAAATAATACCTAATGTATAAGACTAACATGAAGGTTCCCATTGTGATTTTATTTCATATTGAACGATAACTTCTATTTTGGAGACTTTATAACAGGCAAGTGAACTGCCAACTGCCAGCTTGTTTCATAGTGTTTTACTAGAGTTTATAGCAATAACTGGGCAAATGTCTGTAACATTTAACAGCGATGTAGCTCTGTGTTGGTTTTCCTGCCCTCAAAAGTATAAACTTAATATATTTAAAGAATTGTCCTTACACAGTTAATTAATTTTGGAGAGAATAGAAAACAACAGCAACAACAACAAAAAACTGCCTTTCTTTTCACGAAAATATTAAGAAAGTTGTGCTAATTATGGACCTTCCTTGCTACCAACAGTAGAAGTAGAAATAAGCAAGAATAGTCTTGTTTGGATGTCAGCTACCACTTCATGTTAACAAGTGGTGGTTTGTGAAAAATTCCCTCTTTTTACCTTTAGTTTTCAAATTGAAAATCTCAGAACCACCTTCCAGAGTGGTGCCTAGTCCTCGAAATTCTGGTAGCCATCGAGTTTCTCCACTCAGGCTCAAAAGGAAGGGCGATTGTGAATGTTTTTGTAGAAGTTTCACCTACAGTTCTACAGATTGATTGCTGAAAGCTTCAGTGCCTCCTACCATGAGCTTTCCTGCTGTAATCCCTGATCAGATTGATGGGAGGTGACACAAATCCAATTCTTGCATACCAGCATTGGGAGTCATTTGTAAACTGTAAATGAAATTGAGCTCTCTAGTTGCCCCGCCAGGGACAAATTGCCAGCTGAGTTTATCATTACTCCATTCTATCCATCTGTTTGTCGTTTGGTTGGGTAGAACCAATTCATAAATGAAGAAAGCTGAAGGTCAAATAATACATCGTTGTTGTTTTTTTTTTCCTTGACTGTGATTACTTAGCGGTTTTGGACTTCCTCTGCAGTTCATTTTAATATAGAGCAAATCTTGCTTAAAACCAAGTCTGTAAAATTGAGAGAGACTTAGAGACCTTCCTGAGCATGAGATTTTCTTTCACTCCTTTGTGTTCATTCTGGATAATCTATGGGATCTTAAAGCAGGGTGCTTAAGCTGCTGTCTGTATGTCCCCAAAGGGTTCATGGATAGAAGGCCAGGGGTCCCTGAACTTTGGTTGTACAAAAATTACATCCTTAGTTTTACCAGCTGAAATTTAATTTATTCAGATACAAATGTAGTCAACTAACTGCAGTGGCATTAGCAATTCCAATGCCTTTGTCATCATTAGAATCATAGATATGTTCTTATCTTGTTACAATTGTTACATGTATCTCAAAATCCCATTTATGCATATCACTATGATGAAATTATTATAGTTAATTAATCCATTTCTAGGTATATTTAATGCATTAATGAAGAAGTATAATGATACGTATATTGACTTATCGTAATTTTATTCTTGTTTTGGTAATTGTTTCTAGTATATTTAATCTGGTATAGGCTTCCTTTGTAATCCTATGCATTTTATTTTATGTATTTAAAGATATTATTCTAAGAAGGGATTCCAGGCTTCTACAGATGGTTAAAGTAGCACAAACAAGGTTAAAGACTATTGTCTTAGACCAAGGGTCGGCAAACTCTTTCTCCAGGGCCATGTAGTAAATATTTTGTGCTTTGCCAGCTGTGTGGTCTTTGTCTCAGCTATTGAACTCTGCCTTTGTAGCAGGAACACAGCCATAGATAATACCTAAACAAATGGGTGTGGTTGTGTTTCAATAAAACTTTATAAGAACTGACAGCCAGCTGAAGTGTGCCACTACCTGGTTTAGGGCATCATGTTCTTCCCAACGTCCAAGCCTGAAGATATTTCAGTTCAGTTCAGTTCATCTTTATGAGCACACATTCATCCAAACATGTACATGTTGAGTATCCTCCATGTGCAAAGCATGTACTAGAGATTTTGGGGTCAATCGGCTACTACCTTTGCTTGGAGAGTGCAGTGGGGAAGACAGAGGAGCAGAGTCCAGAGTGGTGAGTGTTACGGGCAGGAGCGGGGGACCAGGGGCCTAGGGGAACACAACTTTGACATTTAACCCAGTTCTAAAGGAATCTGGGAAGGCTTCTTACAGAAGCCAAGGAGGGTACATCAGTGATAATGGGGCACAAGGGGAGAGAGGAAGCAGTGTGGAACGGCTTAGGCCAGAAGAAGCTACTCTAGCAGTGTCTTGGAGGCAAAAAGAAAAAGTTCTTGGACTTGTTTAGGAGCCTGGAGCTTCATGTGGTGAGAGGGAAGCCTGGGTAGGTAAGCGAGATTTTGAGCAGGAAAGGCTTTATAAAGGATCTCATGTGCGTCCTGAAGGGAATACGGAGCTCCGGGAAGTGTCAGGCAGGAAAGGGGCTGATAGAATTTGCATTTTGAAAGATCATGCAGACATTCCAAGGATCGCAGAGATGAATAAGACAATAAGAATGTTCATGAGCTCACAGCCTAGTAGGGAAGACAGAAATATAAAATTACATTAGAAAGTAATATAGTCAGTGTAATGGTAGAATCAGATTTAAGAGGTGAGAGAGTCCAGAGAAGAACCATTTCAATTCTCTTTTGGAAATGATGCTTAGAAGGAATAACATGAAAGAAAATATTGAAGGAAAGGGCTTCCAAATAATCCAGGGTCCTCCAGGAAACATTAAATCATGGATTGCTTGGTCCCATATTGAGGTAAGGAGGACATACATATCTTGGGTTGTACTGTAATTAGACTTTTGGTCCACTCTGTCTCAGGCCCCGAAGAGTGGCTTCCCCTGTCAAGGCCATTCTGGATGTTCTATGAATCCCCTAGAGGGCTGTTTTCTGCTCCACAGATTACACTCTCAAAAGCATTTTCTTAGCAGGATTTAACTGTTCCTAGTCCTGTTTCTGGAGAAGGCAATGGCACCCCACTGCAGTGTTCTTGCCTGGAGAATCCCAGGGACGGGGGAGCCTGGTGGGCTGCCGTCTATGGGGTCGCGCAGAGTCGGACACAACTGAAGCGACTTAGCAGCAGCAGCAGCAGCAGTCCTGTTATCCTAGTTAACGTCTGTATCATGCTTGAATGTTACGCCTCACCTCAGCTCAAACTTCCCAGAGAAGGGGTTCTCAACCCATGGACTCATTAGAAGGTCGAGAAATCAGTTGAAGGTGTCCTGGCCAACAGTTTTTCGAAAGTAAAGTGGAACAGAAAAGAAAATTATCAGAGGGCATCACACATAATAAAAGTAAGAATTCTTTTATGAAACGTGTTTCAGTTGTGTTTGGGTCACAGTGTTCAGTGTATGTCTTATCGTGGATCATTCAAAAATGTTGAAAAACTCTGTAAAGAGTGTGTATCTAGAGCACGTGTGCGGTACTGTGCTAAGTTCCCTCAGTCCTGTCCGACTCTGTGTGACCCTATGGACTGTAGCCTGCCAGGCTCCTCTGTCCATTGGATTCTCCAGGCAAAAAAAATGAAGGGGTTGTGCCCTCCTCCAGGGATCTTCCCTACCCAGGGATTGAACCCAGGTCTCTTACATCTTCTGCAGAAAGGCAGGTTCTTTATCACTAGTGCCACCTGGGAAGCCCTTAGTTGGATCTTACCAGCATTAAAAAAAAAAAAAGAAAGGTAAAGAAGATAAAATAGTAAAGTGAATAACAGTAAGGATAAGTGATTTTTCTTAAAATTTTTCTTTCACCTTTGTACTCACATTTAAGTCATAGAGTATGCATATATGAATAGGTGTATTGGGTTGCTTTGCAAAAATGTATTTCTTACTGTGAGTTGAAGTCAGAGACGTTGAATGAAGTCAGAGACGTTGAATGAAGTCCAACCTCGGACTGTGTTCAGAAAGTAGCTGGTTACATTTCTGATTGATCATCACCCAACCTCTGCTTCAAGACAGCCACCAATGCAGAGCTCAGCCCTGTATGCAGTTGACTTCGTTGTCAACCATTCTTAATTGCCGTCAAGGGGTCTTCTTTATAAGGCACTGCCATTGGTCTCCTTGTAAGGAGTTATTGGGTCTCCTATTCCGATATGAAAAACACTGAAGGCGTTTTCACCATCTTCATTTGACCATCTTATCTCTCCTCTAAAGACACTGGCCTATGTTCACTGTATTCTAACTCAAGCCGGAAGATAACCAGTCCTTTGAACTCTGCCTCAGTGGAGATGGGTCTAGAGCACTTCTGCCAAGTGATCAACCTAGAAAGCCATTTTTTTCCCCAGGATATGAACACTGGACCTTTTCAACAGCAGGTTGTCCAGAGAATTCATATTGAGTTTGTGATCAGTACCCCTGCTTCCCCATAGATCTTTGTCACACTGGGTTTTTTCTACCGTATGTCTATGCCATTTGCTTTCTAAAAAGAAACCCGAATGTGAGATTTTACATTTATCATTTTAGGTGGCTTTGCCCTTTTGTTTCTGCATGCAAGATTGTCTTGAATTTTTGTTTTGTCATGAATGTCTTATGAGGCCATGTTCCAAGCAACTATTTGCATTTCCTAAAGCTCCTCTTTTTCAGATAGTTGGTTAGTGTATAGAAACAGAACTGATTTTTTAATTTTTTTGTATCTTGCAGCTTTACTGAATTCGTTCATTAGTTCTGGGTGAAGTGTTTAAGGTTTCCTTTGTATGATACCATGTCATCTGTAAACAGAGACGTTTAGTTTCTTCCTTTCCAATTTGGATGGCTTTTATTTATTTTTCTTGTGTAATTGCCCTGGTTAGAACTTCTAGTACTAGTTTCACAGAAATGGTCAGGGTGGGCACCTTTGTTCACCCTGCTACTGATCTTAGACGAAAATTGTTTAGCTTTTGACGGCTGAGTATGATGTTAGCTGTGGGTTTGTCGTGTATGGCCTTTATTATTGTTGTTTTAGTCACTGAGTCGTGTCTGACTCTGCGACCCTATGGACTGTAGCCCACCAGGCTCTTCTGTCCGTGGGATTTCCCAGGCAAGAATACTGGAGTAGGTTGCTATGCCTTTTCCAGGGAATCTTCCCCACTCAGGGATTGAGCCTGTATCTCCTGCATTGGCAGATGGATTCTTTACCACTGAGCCACTAGGGAATCCTGTGGACCTTATTATGTTGAGGTAAATTCCTTCTGTACATAACTTGTTGAGAGTTTTTACCATGAAGCATGTAGAATTTTGTCGAATGCTTTCTCTGCATTTATTGAGATGGTCATCTGTTTTTCTCCTTCGTTCTGTTAATGTGGTGTATCAGTTCAGTTCAGTTGCTCAGTTGTGTCCGACTCTTTGGGACCCCATGAACCACAGCACGCCAGGCCTCCCTGTCCACCACCAACTCCAAGAGTTTACCCAAATTCATGTTCATTGAGTCAGTGATGCCAGCTAACCGTCTCATCCTCTGTTGTCCCCTTCTCCTCCTGCCCTCAATCTTTCCCAACATCAGAGTCTTTTCAAATGAGTCAGCTCTTTGCATCAGGTGGACAAAGTATTGGAGTTTCAGCTTCAACATCAGCCCTTCCAATGAACACCCAGGGCTGATTTCCTTTAGGATGGACTGGTTGGATCTCCTTGCAGTCCAAGGGACTCTCAAGAGTCTTCTCCAACACCACAGTTCAAAAGCATCAGTTCTTAGGCACTCAGCTTTTTCACAGTCCAACTCTCACATCCATACATGACCACTGGAAAAACCATAGCCTTGACTAGATGGACCTTTGTGGGCAAAGTAATGTCTCTGCTTTTTAATGTGTGGTGTATCAGACTTCTGATTTGCTTACATTGAACCATTCTTTCATCCCAGGGATAAATTACCCTCGATCATGTAAGATCCTTTTAATGTGTTATCAAATTTGGTTTGCTGCTATTTTTTTTCTATTTCTGTGAAAAATGGCATTGGAATTTTAATAGGGATTGCATTGAATGTGTCCCACTGCAGTATCCTTGCCTGGAGAATCCTGTGGACAGAGGAGGCTGGTGGGCTGCTGTCCATAGGGTTGCGCAGAGTTGGACACGACTGAAGCGACTTAGCATGCATGCATGCATTGGAGAAGGAAATGGCAGCCCACTCCAGTATTCTTGCCTGGAGACTCCCAGGGACAGAGGAGCCTGGTGGGCTGCCGTCTATGGGGTCGCACAGAGTCGGACATGACTGAAGCGACTTAGCAGCAGCAGCAGTAGCATTGAATGTGTAGATTGCTTTTGATAATATAGACATTTTAACCATACTTATAAGGTATCATCTACAATTTCTACATACATTATTTTCAAGTTAAAATTTTAAAGTCACTTGCAAAGTTACCTGATTGCAAATTCTTCTGGAATTTTATAATCTTTTCACTGTTTTATAGTTGTCTTGCTTTCACTTAGTTCAAAGGCAGTTGTATTTTAGTGGCTCAGCTTTACCAAGTCTTTCAAAAGCATTAACATAGCTATCACCTATATTTTTTTACTCATATTCACTAGTTTATATAATATTGCATTAAATGACATAATTACAATAACAAACACAAAAGTCATAAATAAATTTGGGAACAAACCCAATGGATAGCTAGATTAATGGGAGCAAGTGAGGACCATTGGGTAACCTGACAGATTGGTAGAGACTGATAAGGAAAGCTTTGACTATGTGTGATATGCAGAGAGGTGCCATATGTTCACTTACCTACTTACTTATGGCTAATGTTTTTGTATATTATACCCATCTTTCATACAGATTAATTGGTCATTCATATTAGGGACCCATATTATTTATTTTCTTTGAATATCCCACAGTGTATTTTACATGTAGCTGGTGCTTAATTCATCCATACCATACATAGAACTAATACTGCACCCAGAGATGTTCTATTCCTTTTCAGTTATCAAAACCCAAATATATTTGAAAACTAGCTTAAATTCTTCCTAGTCTTATACTGTTTCCCCAGGATGTCAGTTCACATTGACCCATTCAAAAATATAGCTCTCAAAATATGTGACTTTGCACTGGCTTCCTGCTGGTCCTTAAATGTTTTATCTGCCAATTAGGTTATAAACTCTCTGAAAATGGAACTGTATTTATAGTTCCTTAGAGCCTCCCAGAATATAGCTTCCTTGATGGATGCATGGCTGATAATCATTAATCACTTGCCAAGTGAGTAGCCCAAGGCAGCCACCCACTGGGTTTGATGATACCAAGAAAAATGATTGTCCACTAAGGGTGAACTTGGCAATAGTCAAGGTGGTCAAAATGCCAACGAAAGGAAATAAAACAGAAATATATACCACCCTGTGGTTTTATGACCTTGGATAAATTATTTTCCTTTAGTAGCTACATGGGTAGAAAGAGAGACTGGACTAGACAGTGACTTCTAAAATTTTGGGGATCATGATTATATTTGAGAATCTGATAAGTGACTGAGGACCCTTTACTTAGGAAAATGAAATGATGTTCACACATAGAATCTTGCATGTAATTTCTGAGAACCCTTAGACACTGGGACCAAACAGTCTCTAAGATTCCTGATAACCAGGCTGATGCTAACATTGCCAATGGCGATGCTTCTTCCTACCCAAACAATGAGTGAGTCTTGATTATTTGAATCAGCTAACTGGGTTTTGAATAGTCACTGCTGACAGAATTGTATCTGTTCCCTCTGACTTCCGCTGCCCAACCACCTTCCAAAGTTGTCCTACTGGCCTCCTGAGATACAGGATGCACAAGCTAACCCTTCCGACTCTGGGAAAGCGTTTAAGTGCCTGCTTTGCTCATGGCTGACCCACTCCAGTGTTCTTGCCTGGAGAATCCCAGGGATGGGGGAGCCTGGTGGGCTGCCGTCTATGGGGTCACACAGAGTCGGACACGACTGAAGTGTCTTAGCAGCAGCAGCCATCTTTACCTGGGATGACAGCACTTGTCTTAGTGTATATCTTCCCCTCTAGCCTTTTTCTGATTGGGGAAATTGGCAGGCTAATGTTGCTATGGTGATTTGACTGGCAACTTTGTAGTTAGGATACAATGATTTTACTTAGTGGAAAAAAGATAAAGCTATTATTTGAGGGTGCACTAAGACAATACTTTTGCCTGATTATCTCTCTCTCAACCTCACCTTTGCACTTTTGTACCCCCAAGAGACTCTACAAACATTTAAATGCAAAACTCAATAAGTCAGAGGCAAAATGTTAACGTTAATGTTAATGTTGCTATTCGATCTACGTGAGCTTTCCTCTTAGTGTATACAATGAGATGAAATGTTAATAATGTCAATCTCTTATTCACTGAAAATATGACTTTCTTTCTTGCATTAAATGGACAAATATAAAATAGTCTCTTGGTGGGAGAACTGGGAAACTGTTGAACAATGAAGATTGTTGCAGATATTTGCAGGTAGCCCTGGGTGGATAATAGCACATTTTGAGAGCAGTTGCAGGTCCTTTCCTCTATAAATGTCACAAGGGAAGCTTAGCAAAGGATAATAGGAGAGTTTTATCTGAAGATCACATCTTTCCTGACTTTACTGTTGGGCATCCCCTATGACTTCCCTCTGCAAAGTGATTTTGTTTTAATTTGAGTTTGTAAATGTGTTTCCTTCCACTCACTAAGGTTTTCTCTTCAATGGCAGAGTTTGTTTACATGAGTCCATCTTTAGGGAAAGGAAAGTCGAAAGAGAAATGAGCCCTACTTCCTCCAGTGGCCATCCCCTGTGACCTCTGCTTCTCCAAACACGTGAATTCTTGTGAGATATGAGCCGCATAAACTCCTCATCAGCACAGTTAGCCCACAGAGACAACCTTTACTGGGCTTTAGAACTCCATCTTTCTCTCATCAATTCTTGCAAATGAAAAGCTACGAGAACTCATGTTAGAGAAATCCATGCACCGTCCACGCATCTCCTTTCCACAAAATGAGTGTTTATTTGCTTGCCTATTAAGTTGTTCGTAAAGGACAGATGTCAGTCTTTTTGCTTCCTACCTTCCTGTAAATGGGGCTTCCCAAGTGGTGCAGTGGTAAAGAATCTGCCCGCCAATACAGGAGACACAGGAGATGGGTATTCAGATGTGGGTTTGATCCCTCGGTTGAGAAGATCCCCTGGAGAAGGAAATGGCAACCCACTCCAGCATTCTTGCCTAAAAAGCCCCATGGACATAGGAACTTGGTGGGCCACAGTCCATGGGGTCGCAAAGAGTCGGACACAACTGAGCTTGCACATACACACATGCACGCATGCACATACACATTTCTCTAAATATCTGTGAGCAGAAATGTTTAACAATTGAAGTGCTGAGGAGTTGGTCAGGGAGCAAACTAAGATGGAGACTAACCCCTGCAACCACTATCACCCCAATTTTTCATTCAGCATCAAAGATCTCAGTCTCATCTTCTCCCATCAACCCAAGTAGGCCTCACGTGTTTCAGCTGTGTAACCTCAGGCAAGTTACTTACCCATTCTGTGCCTTAATTTCCTCTTCAAAGAAGCTGGGGATGTTTAATTTTAATACCTACTTCATAGGGTAATTTTGAGAAGTAAATGAGTTAAACTATTATAAAAATACTTGATACTTCACAAGAACATGATAAATGATAGTTATTGTTAGTTATTAATAAAAATCCTCCATTCCAGTTAGGCCTTTTGCACTATCCCTCAGTCATACACAAATATTCCCAAATTTTATTTTGCAGTCCTCACTAGCTGAAAAGCTCTCCTTTCTCCCTCCAACTGGGAAGTCCATATAGAACAGCACTATCCATTAGAAAATGCAAGCCTGTATGAAATTTTAAGTTTTTTAACATGGCCATTTAAAAAGTAATAAGAAACAAAGGAAATTAATTTCAATAATATATTTTTAACCCACTGAATCTAAAATATTATCATTTCAACACATAATCTGTATAAATATTAATGAAATATTTTACACTTAAAAAACTCCATTGTCCATTTTGCACTCACAGCACTTCTCAATTCAGATGAGCTGCATTTCAAGTACTGATTAGCCACCTAGGCTAGTGCTACTGCATTGAAGTTGAAGTTCACAGGTATATAGAGTGAGCAGGTGGCCCAGGGTTGCCTGTCAGCTCTGTGAGCTGGGTACCTCCCTTACATAATGCTAATCCATGCTGAGCGTTTACTATATGATGATGTTACCGAACCACACTTGGGTCCTCTTATTGGGCTCAGTAAAGTCAATCCACTGATACTGGGTTGTGGTGAAGGGAAGTGCAATGTTTGTTGCTGGAGCCAGTCAAGGCGTCCAGGGTAGCTAGTGTTTAAAAGTCCTGAAGACTTTCAGGAAAAGGTTTTTAAACATGTATGGGAAGGGGTTGTGTGTAGGTTGTGTGACCAGCTAGCTCCTGGACATTCTTCTGATTGGTTGGTGGTGAGGTAATCAGGAGTCAATATCATCAACCTTCTGGTTCCAAATGGTCTGGGATCTGTGTGCTTATGGGCAGCATACAGTTAACATCTTCGCCTGGTGGGAGTTTCAGTTGCTGCAAAACAGCTCAAAGGACATGGCTCAGAATATTATCTATAGCTCCTGAAGTGAAGTGAAGTGAAAGTTGCTCAGTCATGTCCAACTCTTTGCAACCCCAGGGACTATATGGTCCATGGAATTCTCCAGGCCAGAATACTGGAGTGGGTAGCCAGTGGGATCTCCAGGCGATCTCTCCAACCTAGGAATCAACCCAGGTCTCCCACGTTGCAGGAGGATTCTTTACCAGCTGAGCCACCAGGGAAGCCTTGGAGGGGGAACTAAAATTCCTTGACTTTTTTTAATAGCTTAGCTACTATTATTTTATCTTGTTTGACTTTTTTTTTCTTTCTCCATTTTCTCACTTCTCTGATTACATTTATTCTTTGACTAAAATTTTTCTGGGCTTCCCAGGTGGCTCAAGTGGTAAACAATCTGTCTGCCAATGCAGGAAATTTAGGCAGGAGACACAGGTTCGATCCTCGGGTCAGGGAGATCCCCTGGAGGAGGAAATGGCAACCCACTCCAGTATTCTTGTCTGGAAAATTCCATGAACAGAGGAGCATGGTGGGCTACAGTCCATGGAGTTACCAAGAACCAGACACAACTTAGCAATTGAACACACACACAGAGTTTTTATATAGCCAGAAGGCAGGCTGAGAACATTGGGAAGTGGGGGGGTCTTGTACTGGGAAAGTCCCATAGGGTCCTGCTCGGTTACAATGCCAGGCACTGTTGCTGAGGATACAGAGCTCATTTCTCCTTTATGACGGCCCTCTTAAGTCGGTACTTTTATCACCCCATTTTATAGATGAGAAGCTAGAGACTTAAAGAGGCAAAATAGCAGCTAGTGATCAATAGAGGCAGGATTTGAATGGCTCAGTCTAGCTCCAGAATTTGTTCTCTTAACCCCTGTATGTTGTCCCTTAGGTGGAAGCTCTAAGTCAAGGTCTGCACTCTCTGTAGGGTTCTCAGAAGGACGTGTGAACGTTCAGCAAGTTGGCACAGTTGTGCAGTTTTGTGAAGAGTGAGAATGGCTGTGAACAGTGTCTTCTTGGGTTTTCCCATGGCAGTTCACACAACTAGTTGCCCCAAAAATTTATATTTGTTTATTTTGCGAACAGATTGTGAATAGATAGAATCTGTGCTCTCCTGACCCCTGGGAACAGGGACTATGAGGGGAAGGCTTGTTTATGAAACATCTGGCAGGCAGAGTCCTTGAAAATAAACTCCTATGTAGGAATCTTTTCTTCACAGTCAAGGCCATGCAAGGAGAAGCCAGTGATCTTGAAACAGCACTGAACACTGGCCCTAAAAATGATCTGCTTACATTTATCAGCAAGGACCTGCAAATTTTTACCTGTGATGTCAAATCAAGGTGACTTTTTGGTAGGAAATGTTCACTCACTTTTATAAGTCTTGCTTCCAGTGTTCAAACGCTGTTAGTTTGCATAGCCAGCAAGCTTCCATTTTTTCTGCTATTCCTAAACTACTGTTTCTCATTCTTCTTTTCTTTCTTTTTTTTTTTAAATCAATAAAGGCCAGATTTCGACAAGAGTTGGACCTCAATCCAAGAGCAGATCCAGATGGATTCCATGGTTATCAAGGGCCTTGATCCTGATACCAACTACCAGTTTGCTGTGAGGGCTGTGAATCTCCATGGTCCCAGCCCTCGAAGTCAGCCCAGCAGCACAATCCGAACTGCCCGTGAGTACCACAGCCCCTCTGAAGGACAGACAGACAGACAGACATAGCTGCCTTGCTGGGCTTGCCTCCCGAGGACCCAACTGACCGAGGTTTCTTAGCTCCCCACAGCAGGGCTGCCTGCGGTGGGACTGTCCTCAGCCTTTCATTCTGCGGTTTTCTCAGCCCTTTGGAAGTGCGAGGCACTCAGCAGGGCCAGGCTGCTTCTGTATACAGGAGGTCAGCAGAAGGCTTATTTTTGTATTATCCTTAGGGAGTTTGAGGTCAGTTTTCTTTCGTGAGCACAAAACAGACTACATACCAAGATGATGTGCAGCCTCCCAGCCCCACTCACTTTTCATCTTGTACAAAGATGGGTTTAGCTTTGAATCATAGGAGAAAAAATACTGATCCCAGACCCATCAGGGTTAGTCTTCACCAGGAAATCAAAGATGCCCAAGGAAAATTGGTCACTCTGAAGGATGGTCAGGGAGGATTCAAGCTGGCTAGCAGGATGATGTGTAGCTGGGGGTCCCGCCAATGGCATAGGCTCCTGAATATCCCAGACCACTCTGGGGGACTGGGGAAGGGTTAGGCCGGTCCATCACATCATCTGGAGAGTCTGTGAAAAGTCAGAGTGTGATTATGGTCTGGGGTTTAAGAAACTCCCACATGATTAAAGAACTGCATTTTGATTGCTTAGTCCACCTTGCCAATCTGGCTTGGAAACCTTTGTCTTTTGGAAGTGGGGGGTACATGTACATAAACCTAGCACCCTATGTCTTGGGGTGATCTCAGAGCTATTGCACTTCTTTTGTCTGAAGACTGTAATCTCTTCAATTTTGCCAGTTAAGTTCTTCTAGCTTTTTGTGTCTAAAGAGCCCTTTTATCATCCCTGGGTCCTCTTTACTCAAGAACGGTGCCCTCCGAAAAGCTGACTTAACACTTTCAGAGGCTTGCCCCTGGCCAGCACAGAGCCCTGTGTTTATTGATTAGCTGATCTGAATAAACTCCTCCCCACTCCCTACACTGCACTTCCTTGCCCACCTGCTGTTTCCAGGGGTGGCGATTTACCAAGTTCCCTAAAGCCCCTGGAATTCTGGCTCTTCTGAAAACAGCTCTTACCTTAACCTTGAATGTGAGGGCTCTTTCAGATTGAATTGTTGGGGGATACGGTGGGGCCACACCCTACACACACACACACACACACAAACACACACCCCTACACACTCAATGACAACAATCACCCAACAATTGTTCTACTGCTCGTCTTTAGAATTTAGAAGCTAAAACTCCCCTCTCTAGAAGAAATGTTAACAATTTTATCTCCAATTGAAGCAGGGCCACCTTCTACTCTTGCTGGATGAGACCTACGCTGTAATCTTTGGTAAAACTTGGTGATGCAAGGCCAAAAATTAGGGCAACAGTAGCTGAGTCAGGCCTCAGGGTCTGCCTGTGCTTGGAGGCAGGTAGTTTGTCTTTTGGTGTTATAACTGAGCAGGCAGTCTGTGCTGCCTGCCCACCTGCCCCTCCCCAGCGTCCAGCTCTTCTGCTTCCGTTTTGTGAGCTGCCCCGTGCTCACTTCTTTCCTTCTATCCCTAGTATCTCCTTCTTCACAGAGACAAGAAAGTAGAAGGATGATCTAGAACAGCTGGCTTCAGGGGAGGGGGCTTGAGTAGGGCATCTCTTGAACTTTTTTTTAAACTGAAACACTAGACTGGTCTTGGAGTTTCTGATAATTATTTCCCCATTGGTGGATGCCAGCTTTGTGAATTAAGCGGGATAAGGTATGTGAAAGTGCTTTACAGATGTATAACATTTTGCAACAATTGGTCTCCCATGTGCAGTAAAATTTTATCATTTCAAAGTAATTGTGTGCAGGGAATGTGGCTGATTCAGTGAAAACTCAACTGTGAAATATTCTTAAATCCAATTTAACTGTTTTTACATAAATATGGTTACTCAAGTCAGAATAACAGAAATGGAATTTATTAAGTGGCCTGTTTCATGATATGTAAGAATGTGCTGTAATTGGTATTTCAGTTGTGATATTTTTGTTGTGATCATTTTTAATGTTTTAGAAAAGCCTGTATTCTGGCACATTCATACTTCTTATTCCGCTGTTTGTCTGGACTATTATTTTACCTCCAGACCCACTATTCCATATATAAAAATGCCTAATTACCAAGTAGCCCTTATTGGAATTACAGTAACCGACTATCAGAGGTACCACTGAGAAAGACTCCTAAGGGCTGACACCATCTGGAGCACTTACCTAGGAAACCCCATTTTAATCCTTGCAAAAATCCTGTGCTTCAGGAATAGCATCCCTTTTTATAGATTTTCAAAAATTGAGTCTTTGAAAGATTGTGTATTTAGCCAAGAATAATAATTGCAAAGGCAGGATTTGAACTTGGGTTTGGCTGACTGCTAAAGCCACTTGTGAGATTCAAATTAAACAAGGTTCTTATTCTTCTAATACAGAGTAGCATAAGAAAGGTAATGTCAGCAATTCAATAAAACACAGGGACAGTCTTTGTAGAGTCTATGGACTAAGAAGTTCTGACAGCGCAGAACAAACCTCTAAGGATTTTTTTTCTTTCAAAACCTGTAAGCCATATTGTACATACCAAAAGGTGAGTAAAACATTCATACAGGTCTGAAATTCTTCTGGTAAGCATGGGTATAGCCCTGGTAGGTAGTTTATAGCTGGCAGCCCTTGTGATTGGTTAGACCCAAGCCAAGAAGCTATTAAACATTTTGAACACCTCTTAAAGGAATCTGTGAGATGAGTATTTCCACATGTTGGGCTTCCCTTTCTCACAGCTCCTGCTTTTCCTCACCTCTAGATCTTTCCTGCATGGACTTTTTCTTGGTCCATGCCCACTTTGCTCCCTGAACAGTGAACCTCAGAATGGACGTTCAAGTTGACTATCAAGGATCAGAAGACCCCATGGGAGCCCTTAGATCCCCACCCCTCTACACCACCACTTGTTGGGTTCCTCTGTCATCCTTTTTATGCCTGCATCCACCACCTTTCCTTAAAAAATATGACACATCACCCCTATTAACTTGCAAAATGTTGACTTTCTCTGGACCTATTAGTGCAGGACCCTGTTAGCGGCTTAGTTGCTCAGCTGGGGTCAGTTGGCAGATCTCGGGGGCTCTGAGCCTGTAGCTCAGAGCCAGGACCAGTGTTTTCCTTCACTGGTGCACACCCTGCACGAAGAAGAGGGAGGGTTTCGATGGCTTCACCAGGGAATTGTGATGTGTGTTCAGCATCCGCACCTTAGCTCCACAACCTTCCAAGTAGAACAGGAAGGAAAAATCCAGGTGTTTTATTGCAGATTCTCTCCTGAGAACTAGATCACTTCAGACCTTGAATGATGAAGATGCCAGCCATATTGAGTCCATGCTCTCAGCAGAGATTTTTCCACACGTCAGCTCCTAATTCTGTTCCTCTAAGGAAATATAGAGAAGATGAAGATCACTATCCCTCACTCTTTACCCCATCCTACTATACCTGTTTTCTTCAAGAAAGAATTACCACCAGCCATTGTAATGTGCCTATGGTTCCATGCCATTCTTTTTTCCCTTGGTTGATCTTATAAATGAGCCAATCAGAACAGGGGGCTCATGGAACCTCACGGACACAGATGCACAAGTGTGACATTGCAACAAGACATGTAATAAGACTCCACATACCTGGTGGTCACTTATTCCCCGGGATCCAAGCTTACCTTGGATTAAGAAGGATGGGGCAAGTAATAAAGGATATGAACTGTAAACAGTAGAAATGGCAGAAGTCATGTGTTTTCTTTTTTTTCCCAATGACAAATGAAACGAAAGTCACTCATGTGTAACCAACTCTAGGATTATATAACCTTCCCTGGGAACAGAACTTGGTCCTACCACACTAAAGCATTTAAATTTCTCGTATCCTATCCTCGTGATATAAGCAGAGAAAGAACCAATAAGTTTTTTGGTGACGCGAAATTGGTATCCTCAGGGCAGTCCCTAGTGAAAGGTGTTCTTCTGTTCCCAGCAAAAGTCGTCTTACTTCGTTCTGCCTTGGGGCTTATGCACCTGCTGTTTTTTATGATTGGAACTCTCTCCCCAATCTTTCCATGTCCCCATGACCACCCTCCCTTTCTTCTTTTAGACCATAGCTCAAATGTCACTTCCCCAGACAAGCTTCTCTAAACCTCTCACCCTGTTTCCTCAGCCCCATTCCCTGCTTCTCTACAATCCTTTCACTGCCCGAACGATGCAATTCTCTGTCTCCTCCTCCAGGATAAGCTCCTTATGGAATTGCAATGGCTTATTCAGTGTCGTGTTCCCAATACCCTGTACAAAGTAGGTTCTCAATCAACATTGACTGAGTATGTGAATGACTGAATTCAACTTCACAAGCCGAGAGCCTGTGACTACTTTGGAGACTGATAGCTTTCTACTGCTGCCATCTGGGAAATTCAAAGGAAGATGTGAGGAGAAAGTTGGTCTAGAGACCCAACAGGCCAAAAATGGGTTTCCCCATTGGCCAGGTTCATAGGGAAAGTCGAGCTCCCAGATTTGCAGTGAGACATAAGTAAGAACAAAGTAGAGTGAGAGAGTGAGGGAAGAAGGAAGGAAGGAGAAGAGGGAAGGAGGAAGAGGGGAAGAAAGGAAGGACAGCAAGGAGGAAAGAAGGGAGAAAGCAAATCTGGAGTTTAAGTTCAAGGCAATGACTCTTTCAAATCAAGTCCTTACTTTACTCCTGTGTTCTTTCTTAATCATTAGAATAAGCTTTAGCATTTCTATGCTAAATTAGAGTAGATTTTCCTTTTGGTGCTCATATGTCTAATTGTGGACTCAGATCCTCAGAGATTGTGTAGGGAGGTATGATGGTGTTTGGTCTTTGCCATACTCTTCTCCCCACAATCCATGTTCTTCCAGTTTCAGAAACTTCCTCTTCTGCTGAGCTGAGGCAATCCAGCCTGGCCCCAATCAATCAACTTTCTCTAATACTGTAAACCTGATTCCACGGTGTTCCTTGCCTCCCCACAACCCATCTCACTTTTCCTGTTGCACTGTCCTGCTTACTCAGACATTGCTCTCTGTTCAGTTGTTGCTGGTTGTATATCTGTTTAGGAGGAGCTTTCCTGATAGCTCAGTTGGTAAAGAATCTGCCTGCAATGCAGGAGACCCCAGTTGAATTCCTGGGTCAGGAAGATCTGCTGGAGAAGGGATAGGCTACCCACTCCAGTATTCTTGGGCTTCCCTTGTGGCTCAGCTGGTAAAGAATCCGCCTGTAATGCAGGAGACCTGGATTTGATCCCTGGGTTGGGAAGATCCCCTGTAGAAGTTTATGCCCTTTTGTCATGCAAGTGTCTTCTGGATTTTGCCTAGTTTTGCTCTGAGATTAGAACCTTTGTAATTGCCTGACTTTCTTTCCAGAGACCAGCTTGGCATGCTGGGGCTTCTGGGTACATGTTCTCATACATGTAGCCACAAAATAGATGTCCATTATCCCCAGTCACTAGAAGGGCTTGTGTTTGATGGCAGTGCCCTGCATTGACCATAGTCGTGAGTAGCGAGGAAGCCAGTAGAGACAGAGGCTGTGGCACCTCTAGGGGTGGGAGGAACATTCAGGAAGGGACTGGACGTGTCTTTTCCCACAATTCCCTGACTTATCATCCATTACCCTCTGGCAGCTTTCACACAACCTTTGGTCAGTGTCTATGAAAAGTTCTCACCAACCTTTCAAAGCTCCTCACTGCCCACAAACACTCTACCTTTGCACAGAGCAGGATCTCGCAGCCGTGGCTGTGTCTGAGGGCCAGGGGAACTGTCTTTCATTACCTCATTGTGAGACTTTCTTGGAAAGTCATTTAATCTCCCTGGGCCTCAGTGTCCATATCTCTAAAAATGGGTACAGTAATGTCTGAGGCAGGTAATATTTTCTAATTCTCAAGATTATTTTGAGAAGATATATGTGAAACAGACATTGTGACATCAGCCCACTTTTTTCAAACTGAAGGTGAGGTTGATCCTCATTTCCTCCATGCATAGGTACTGAAGAATGGTGACCTAGGCGACCACCAGCTGGTATGTGGCTGTTTCTTTATGACTCTGTGTCCTGAGCTGTTCTCCTAGGACCCGAAGTCACTGAATCTTCAAGCTTTCCTTCTGCAGCTTCTTCACTGTCAGCCTTGTTCTAGGTTAGATTTTGGCTTAAGGAAATCTTATGGCTGGTATGATCTCTCTAGGAATCACCCTTATTGCTGATATGGAGTGAGTTTTAGTGGTCTGGTGAGGTCAAACCAGCAAGATTTACTCGCAAAATGTGACACAAAGTAAGCAAATTCTATTGAAAAAATTTTGCCAGTAGACTTGCTTGACATAGGGTTGCCACAAACCTTCAATTTGTAAAAAACACATTATCTGTGGAGTACAATAAAGTGAAGCACAATAAAGTAAGGTGTGCCTGTAGACTGTATATTTGGTCAAGTGGGACATTTTCAGGGATATGAAAGTTATCTTAAGTTTGGGGTTGCTGATGTAGAAACCCTGGCAGAATTGGCTTCATCATGGGCCTAGAAATTTATTTCAACAATCATGTGTTTTAGAAAAACAGGTGGCTGTCCAGATTTGGCCTATGGGATGTAGTTTGCTGATCTCTGTAGTACAGTGCCGGGGTTTTCCCCCAAAATTTTAGGAGATTCTCCAGGAAGTTTAAGAAATCCTCTATTTTGTAGCAATTTTGTGAAAATTGCAATGGATTAATTAGTGCATACTAAGGGAATTATCCCCTTGATAGAAATTCCTGTGACTTAATTTTCACATGAGTGTTCTGAGATAAAGAAGAGACCTGAAGAGCCTGTAACCTAACTGTGTTTGGGCAGGTTTGCAGTGTTGTCAACAGAGGGGGTAGGGGGAGAGGGAGAGAAAAAAGAGGCTTCACTTGGCATTACTCCAGAATCTTGGGACAGGCCTATATATTGGTGAGCTTCACGGATTTGTAAACCTTTAGAATATAAGATGAAAAAGCGAACAGGAGGGGGAAGAAATCGTTGGTTCCCTCCTCACCTAGACAGATCTGCATGTTAAATGTGCAGTTTGTGCATAAACATAATTTCAGGTGTGATTTTACACTTAGGTGCCCTTTGAGGTAATTGCTCCATTGATCTGCTAATGCCGCAATGCCTGTAAAGCTGAGCCACACTCATTTGTGCAACTTTATTGGTTCTAAAGGGAATGATTCACTTTGTGCTTAAATACCTGCTACCTATTAATTGCTCTTCGGAGGCCTTTCTACATCCTACATTACCATCCATTTACTTATAATCGGCGCACCGATGTTTTACCCCCTCTGGCTAGAGCCGGAAGAAAGACTAAAACAAATGATAAGAAAACATAATTTTCCGAAGAATTGGCACTTACGGTGCTGTAGTTTCAGCTGTAGCATCTCTTTGATCAGTCAGCTAGTGTTTCTCAACCACACCGTGAACAACCATATACTACTTATTCCACTCTGGCTCAGTGGATTTTGAAACATTAATATGTTGACGTGAGTAACACACAGATGTTCTTAGCTATTTTTCCTTTTGTTTCCTGCTATTTCCTTATTATCCATTTTGTTCTCTTTCCTTTATATTCATCATTTCATAGTTCATCTTTTCTGCTCTTGGGAGCACTCCTTGCTCTTACACAATTCTTCATAGGGATTGTTTCTTTGTATTTAAACCTCTGAATCACTTAGCTGTTTTGATGAGCCAGGAGGGCTGCATCCGTGGTTAGGCACAGAGAAGGGAGTGGAAGAAATCAGCTCACCACAGTGACAGACGTGTGGGAGGGACACAATTCCCACTGGCTGAGTCTGATGGAGCTTGTCTGATTCTGCCACCAAACAGGAAACAGAGAGGTGCAAATAAGAAGGAACCTAGGGAGAAGGATGACTTTTCTAATGATCTCAGGTGTCTCCCGCCTCCCAGCAGGAAACAGAGGCTGTGCGTGCTCAGTTGCTAAGTCGTGTCTGACTCTTTGCTTCTCCGTGGACTGTAGCCCACCAGGCTCTTCTGTCTGTGGGATTATCCACACAAGAATTCTGAAATGGGTTGCTATTTCATCCTCCAGGGGATGTTCCCAACCCAGGGATCAAATCTGCATCTCCTATAGCTCCTGCATTGGCAGGCAGATTCTTTACCACTGAGCCACCTGGGAAGCCCAACAGAGGCTATGTAATTGGGTAATTTGAAGTGAGCTTAGTGAAGGGACTGTGCAAAAGTTTGAGTAGATGTAAGGAAACCAAGAGGGGGCAATTACCAGCTTCCAGAGATAGACAGGGAGGTCAAGTGTTGTGACTCTCACACATGTGTCCCATGACAACCTCCTTGGGAGGAAGTTGGAGAACAAATACTCTGACTCTTTTCCTCTCTCCTTCACTCCCCTGCTAGTGTCTCTGCATAGGCAGATACAGCAGGAAGTCACAGGTCTGCCTCCCAGGACCCAGAGCAGAGAGAGGCAGATTAGAGAGGGGACTCTTTCACAAGAAGTAATATTATCATCTCATTTAATAAGAGAATGGTACCTTTTACATGGATTGCAAAAATATGGCTTATTTTTGGTCTTTCACTCAGCACAGATCTTACCTCATTCTTCTTTGCCTATGTAGCTTTGTTGACTGAGAAAAAATGCACATGGGAGTTGTGAGTTAAGTTTTATTTGGGTGCAACACGAGGACTATAGCCCAGGAGACAGTATTTAAAATAGCTCTGAGAAACTGCCCCAAAGAGGTAGGGAATATGTGATTTTGGTGAAGGGAGAGTACATGCAATCAAGCGCACTTTTTTTTTTCTTTTTTTGCAGAAGGTTGCTGCTAGTCACAAGGAGTAGATGCTACCACGAAAGATTTTAGTGCTTTTGTAGACACGAAAAGATACAAGAACTGGGCTCATAAAATCTTCTGAAATTATCTATCTGAAGGCCTCGTCTGCCCTTTTTTCCCAGAGCACAGAGTGTTTCATTCCTGATTTCCACCCTGAACTCTTTTCAGGGGATGATGGGGGTCAGCAGAGGCCATGATTCATAATTTAATCCTTTAGAGGTAGATGGCCAGTGCCGATTTGTACTAATAGCTGGTGGTTTATTTCCTTGAACACAGGAGATAATGAGGTTTCACAGCCAATATTCATTTACCGAGGGTTTGTAAACTCATAGAGCTGGAAAGCACTGCCTCCACATTCAGCACCTGAGGGAATGGAAGCCCAGAGCCCTGTCACGGTCACTTGGTGACAGACAGTGGGCAAGATCCCAGGCTGGTGAATACCTTGTTTTCAACTTGATTCTTAATGTCCATGGGATTCCGATTTTCTAAAGAATATTGGCTTCTCAAGTTATTTTATGATATACCCACTTACTCTTTCAAACATATGTTTCATGCCCACTATGTGCGAGGCACTGTTTCAGATGCTGGGGATTCAGCAGTGAACAAAATCGACAAAAGGAATCCCCATGCTCACGGACCTTACATTATATTCAGGGCAGGCAGAAGGTGAAGAGATAACATTAAAAATGTAGATAGCGTGTCAGATGGTGAAAGAGCTGCGGAGAAAAATGAAACAGGGAAGCCTGTGTACAGTCAGAATAAGCCTCCTGAGAAGGTGACATTTGAGTAAGAAGGAATGGGTGAACTTTCTGGATAGATCGATGTGTGGCCATTGATCTATCTATTGTCTATCCATCCACCTGGAGGGAGAGCTCGAAGGTAAATGCTAAAGCCCTAATGCAGGATCATCCTGGAGTGTTCATGGAAGGGCAGGGATGCCAGTGTGTCTGGGTTAGGGGGTTGTGAGGGTGAAGAGTGGAAGGAGATGAGGTCAGAGAGAAAGGGAAGTCACAGTTGGTGGAGGCTGATTAGGACCTTAGTGGAGGCCATTGGACTTTGAGTTTTCTTGGAAAGAAAGACTGGGAGACTGGGAGAGTTGGAGGGCAGGATGGACTTGACCAGAGGGGCAAAAAGACCTTACTTAGGTTTCAGCAAAATCGCTCTCATATACGAGAAAGAAGGACTATAGACAGGCAAGGATAAGAGCAGTGGGATCATTAAGGAGACCATTGCAGTAATCCCAAAGCGAGATAGCTTTTTTATTGTCTCTAAATAATAAAAGTAATCCATACTTATGATTAGAAAAAAATATGAGCAATATATGAAAAAGTGAAAAATCAAGATGAAAATGTTCTCTAGTCTTAGCATCCAGACATAGCCATTATTAACATTTTGGTCCATAATCATCCAGAATTTTAAAAAACCCAACATGAGATCACAGTGCATATACTGTGTAACAAAAAATTATTCTGTTACACAGAAAAGTGCAACAAAATACTGTGAAAGTGTTAGTCGCTCAGTCGTGTCTGACTCTTTGCAACCCCATGGGTTGTACCTACCAGGCTCCTCTGTCCACGGAATTCTCCAGGCAGGAATACTGCAGCGGATTGCCATTCTCTTCTCCAGGGAATCTTCCTGACCCAGGATCGAACCAGGGTCTTCTGCACTGTAGGCAGATTCTTTACCATCTGAGCCACCACTCAGTCAGTCAGTTCAGTTGCTCAGTCCAGTCTGACTCTTTGCGACCCCATGAACCACAGCACGCCAGGCCTCCCTGTCCATCACCAACTCCCGGAGTTCACCCAAACTCATGTCCATTGAGTCAGTGATGCCATCCAACCATCTCATCCTCTGTCATCCCCTTCTCCTGCTGCCCTCAATCTTTCCCAACATCAGGTTTTTTTCGAACAAGTCAGCTCTTTGCATCAGGTGGCCAAAGTATTGGAGTTTCAGCTTTAGCGTCAGTCCTTCCAATGAACATCCAGGACTGATCTCCTTTAGGATGGACTGGTTGGATCTCCTTGCAGTCCAAAGGACTCTTAAGAGTCTTCTCCAACACCACAGTTCAAAAGCATCAGGGAAGCCCCAGATACTGTATACATCTTATACATCTTTAAATATAAGTAAGTATAGATCTACATCATTAATTTTAGTGACCACAGTATATATTATTGTAAAACTCTACCACATTTATTTAACTAATTCCTTATTGATGGACTTTTACATTGCTTCACTATAATATATAAGACTAGGCCCCTTGATGGTTCTCTTACTTATCTTTTGGCTTGTCCAAGTCTGTGTCACCCCTTGGATATCTCTTTGAAGGAGGGTAGGTCAGGACTGTTAATCATCTCTCCTTATGTTTATCAATGGATAGACCAATATGTGCAGTCAGTTCATAATATGGATGGCATTTGAAGTCCAACTTTCTTCCTGCTATTCTAACCATTATTAATTAGATGTTTTGATACATAGTATCCATGGGGCTTCCCTTGTAGCTCAGTCAGTAAAGAAACTGCCAGCAATACAGGAGACTGGGGTTCAATTTGGGTTGCAAAGATCCCTTGGAGAAAGAGATGGCAACCCACTCCAGTATTCTTGCCTGGAGAATCCCATGGACAGAGGAGTCTGGGGGGGCTACAGTCCATGGGGTCGCAAGAGTTGGATATGACTTAGTGACTAAACCACCACCATCCATACTAAAGCATGGTGTTCATACACAATTTGGGGACAAAAATCTTAACAAAAATCACCTGCTATGAGGATGTAACTACTTTTGAAGTTTAGGTCTCACACGAGAGGTTTTGGTGATTCCAGCTCCTCCTTCCCACTTGCATGGAGGGTCATTAGTGTTGCCAACTAAATCAAACCATAAATCTAACCTTACTATCTACCATATTTTCAAATGTAAGTGTATGTCCCCTATGGCCCAGTGAGATGTTTTTCCCAGCATTAATTTTGATCCCATGGTTATGGAGGAATTCCAAAAACCCATAGATTCTGAGGATCACAAACATTAGGGAATGACCAACAATTGCTTCTCAGGAGGATGAGTGAAGACCAATCCCCAGGTGGCAGTAGTTCACAAGTCACCCAGCAGATGGCGATAGTTCAC
Organism: Cervus canadensis; assembly: GCF_019320065.1. Classification (NCBI taxonomy): domain Eukaryota; kingdom Metazoa; phylum Chordata; class Mammalia; order Artiodactyla; family Cervidae; genus Cervus; species Cervus canadensis. Next base: position 34,319,757 of record NC_057401.1, on the reverse strand, counting down.
AGACTTTCAGAGCCTGAGAGCCCTCTAGCCTCATCAGTTTGAAGTCTCTTGAGGTGACTGAGATGAGGACGAAGCAGAGAGGTTCCATAAGTTGCTTCAGATGATTGACTTCTTCCATGGTTAACTAGTTCCACTGAAATGAGAGAAGGCAGCTAATTTTAGCTTTTAACTGTAATGGAAAGAAAAGTCTGCAAGCAGAAAGTGAAGTCTCTTCTGTAATCTGAGACTTTGATAATATCTTATAATCAATGCCAAGCCCTAATGATAAAACAAACTGATTCAATAAATTTATCTCTAAAATAAAGTGAAATAAAGGGCTGTGAAATTCAGAGAGAATTAGAAGAATGAAAAATGGAAGAGTGCAAGATAAGAAAAACTACAAACAACTGGAAGTTAAGTTGGATTTTTCTTGATTGTTTTCGCATCAGACATCACCACTGGTCATTCCCTACATTAATCTGGAGACTGTTTTGGTGATGTTCAAGAAAGTAAAGAGTTTCGTTTCTGAATCTACAGTGATTATGTCTCTTGCTTAAACATTCATTTGGCAATTCATTTTTTAAAAATGTGTATTAGGTCTTAGCAGTAAGTAAGATACATGCCCTCGTGGATCTTACATGTGTGAGAATAAGTCCCTGTAAGGAAGTAGAGAATGAAGTAAATAATTATTGTATTAGCCCACATGAATATTGGGCTTCCCTTGTAGCTCAGTTGTTAAAGAATCTGCCTGCAATGCAGGAGACCTGGGTTCGATCCCTGAGTTGGGGAGATCTACTGGAGAAGTAAGTGGCAACCCATTCCAGTATTCTTGCCTGGAGAATCCCATGGACAAAGGAGACTGGCAGGCTACAGTCCATGGGGTCGCAAGAGTCAGACATGATTTAGAGACTAAATCACCACCACTCCGTGAATAATATATCTTTAATGCTATGTATTAAGAGGAAAAGAGAGGGTTTAAAAGGTCATGGAGGGTGCAGGAGCTACTGTTTGAGATAGGCGACCAAGGAAGGTGTCTCTTCAAGAGAGATTTGAGCAGAGTCCTTCCTTGTGGAAGGAGCAGCAGGTGCAAAGGGCCTGGGGTGAGAGCAGGCTTGGGATGTTCTACAAGCAGTAAGGAAGACAGTAAGTGAGACGAATGATAGGGAAGTGAAGTCAGAAATGTAGTCAGAGGCCATGACTCTGATAGAGGTCAGAGATCAGAGGTCAGATCATGTATAATCTTGTTCTGGTGAGGACTTAGGGTTTTATTCTAAGTTAGATGCAAAGATCTCAAAGTGTTTTGAGCAACAGAATGTTGGTCTGATCCACATTTTAAATGCGATCACTATGGCTACAGTGTGTGGAAATCAGCAGGGAGGAAGGGAGATGAATAGAGAGACAGTATATTGCTCGAAGGAGAATATATATGAAAAGGAAAGAGAATCAAATCCAAATCATGGAATTTGGGGGACCCACAGGTTGTTTAAGGACCCAGCCAAGTTCCACGATTTTCTGATAAGGAACTATCACCAGATCATATGACTAGTTCTAGGTCACTGTTAGTTGCCAGGAAAGTTAGATTCACGGCACTTTCTGTCCAGCGCTCCTGGCGTTTCCCTCCCTCCCCTCTGTGCAGAGACCCCTCTTGCATGCATGATCAGGCCTTTCCAGGTAAGAGCAGTGCCACTTCTTACCATCTGACACTTCATTTCTCACCCATCTCCTGGGGATTCGTAGCTCCTTTTTAGAGCTGAGAGACTTTTGTTTCCATGATCCCAAGTGGGGACCTTCCACATGAATTTCCTGAGATGCTTCCTCCGTTGCAAGACTTTATGTCTTTCAGCCGGAAGTTCTAGGATTCCTTCTCTTGGTGCTTCCAGGAGCACCTTCTGATTATGAACAGGTACTGAGTCCTGCTGCCCACCCGCCTCGTGAAAACCCTGTGTTTAGACTGATAGCGTCTGTGCAGTCAGACAGTGGTCTAGAGGGACCTGATTGTAAACCTGATGGAGATTGGGAATCTTTGGGGACCAGTGTTTCCAGATCTTCTGTTACAATAGGCTCCTACAGGATCTTTGTTTTAGATCTTTTCTTGTGCATTTCTTAAAGCTGCCTGAACGCTCAGCTTTATCTTGGGCACCATAGACTATGGTTTTCGCTGAGGGAGATTGTGTCCCTTACGGGACACTAGGCAGACTCTGGAGACATTTTTGACTGACTGCGCTGGGGAAAGGTGCACCTGTCACCTTGGAGAGAGAGGCTGGGGATGCTGCTAAACACTCTACAATGCACAGAAACCCACCCGCAAAACACACACACACACACACACACACACACACACCAAAAAGTGATTCAGTCCAAATTATCAGTGGTGCTGAGGCTGAGAAATCCTATTACAAGTCAAAAATAAAATGAGAAAATCTAAGCCTTGCTCAAAATAAAATGGCTGATTTAGAAAATTAACTGACGATCAGAAAATCAACTTGAGTGAAGAATTTTTCTCAAACTTTTTTGGATGGCAGCCCACAGTAAGAATATACAATTCTCACAGCAGCCCAGAGCACACAAATATATCTCGAAATATGTGTGTGTGCGTGCAAATGCCTCACAGAGCAGTACTCATGGATGCTAAATTCAGAGCTTTGTGTGTTTCATTTGGTTCCATTTTTGAAAACTGTGGTCAGGTCCCAGTGAGTTATTTTTACTCTCTGCTAATGGGTTTAAAATGTGCAGCTTGAATAATACTGAATCAGATATATAAGGAAATTGAATACAGGTTCATATAAACAACATATCAGCCCTTTAAGGCACAGAGTGAGGGTGGATTCTGTATCAAAGTCACCAAAAAGGATCAGCCCTTAATTCCACAAATATTTTTGCCCCATCCTTGTCAAGGAGAGTTGAGCCAAGCCTTCCCTTCCAAGGTTCAGGATCCAGTCCAGGGAACAGACACGTGGCGGGCAGCATTCAGAGGGGCCTCTGCCGCACGGGGAGGGGAGTGGTTCGTTTTGTGGATCTGGGCGCTGGGAGGTGGGCTGGCAAAGATGCCACGGTGATGTGTTGTTGGGCATGGCTGGGAAGAGTTGAGTAGGATTTCCCCAAAGAGGATGGGAAACAGGAGAATCCAGGCAAAAGGATTTCTGGGTTGAGTGATGAGGGAGATCTTCAGGGGTGCACAGGAGCCCAAGAGATAGAGGGCGCAGAGTGAGAAAGCAGGAATCCCCTGCAGTCTGTGACTGCATGCGTACTCAGTCGTGTCTGACTCTTTGCCACCCCGTGGACTGTAGCCCTCCAGACTCCTCTGCCCATGGGATTCTCCAGGCAAGAGTACTGGAGTGGGTTCCCATTTCCTCTTCCAGGAGACCTAACCCGAGTCTCTGGCATCTTCTGCATTGCAAGCGGATTCTTTACCCCTGAACCACCTGGGGCTAATGTAAAAGCATCTCCATTGACTGTTACTTTCCTGATCCTCACTTGTTTACAGGATCAAGGCCACACCCCTTAGCCCAACATCCAACATCTTCCATGGTCTAGCCCCACCAGCCTGTCTACCTTGTTGCCCCCTTGGCCTCATAGCATGAGGCCTCCACCCTGGCCAGTGGGTCCTAGCTCCACTCACTGTCCCCAGGAGGCTGCCCGCTCTGTGGTGGTGGTGATTTAGTCACTAAGTCATCTCTGACTCTTGCGATTCTGTGGACTGTAGCTTGCCAGGCTCCCCTGTCCATGGGATTCTCCAGGCAAGAATACTGGAGTGGGTTGCCATTTCCTTCTCCAGGGGATCTTCCTGACCCAGGAATCAAACCCGGGTCTCCTGCATTGCAAGCAGATGGTTTACCAACTGAGCTACGAGGGAAGCATGCTCTGTCCCTTTCTCTTATTCCCTTGCTCAGCAGATTCTAGATGGTATTTTCTCAGGGTGTAGGTTTCAAATCCCTGCAGAAATTCTTCCCTTAGAAAGCGACTCATGGTGAGCCCACTGGATAATTCCATTTAGACAGTGGATTCTCGGCGTTGGCATGTCATGATCTTCTCTCTGGTGGAGAGAGGTTTGTGAGGCTTCAATGCTTGGAGACCCTCAGTGGCACCCCTGGTTCCTCCTGTATTCTCTGTGTCTTGATTTAATCAATATGCCACAATATCTATTTGAAAACCAGACCAGATGACTCTTGTTTCCATTCATTCTGAAAAGGTTTCTTGGGCACACCTAATCTCATGTCTCAGAGAGAGGCTGGCTTGCGCCCGCCACAGATTCTCTATGGAGTTTTCAATGAATTGTTGGGTAGGATTGGGGGGTTGGATTGAAGGCCAAAACCAGCCTCCTTTCCCTGATTTAAGGCTGGCTTTTATGACAGTATTTACAAGCAGGAGTTGTTTTCATCGTGATGGGACACTAATGGGCCCTCCCTAGCTCAGTCATCACCAACCGTCTCTTCCACAATGTGGCTGTCTTCTGGGGCCATGCAAGCTTTGGGGATGTGAGTTTGCTCAAGATGGTTGAATGTCTTTTTCGTGTGCTTTTCCTTCCAGTTTCATTGAGATACAATTGATATAACACACTGTAAAAGCTGAAGGTATACAGTAGAATGATTTACCACAAATACTTCATGAAAAGATTATCACAGTAAGTTTAGTGAACATCCGTCCTCTCATATAGGTATAAAATTTAAAGAAATAGGACAATTTTTTCTTGTGATGAGAACTCATGATTTACCCTCTGAACAGCTTTCATATATGATATATAGAGTGTTAATTATATTTCTGATGCTTACATTATATCCCTGGTCCGTATTTATGCTTTAACTGGAAGTTTGTACCCCTTGACTACCTTCATCTCGTTTTCCCTCCTGCAGTCCCCATCTCTGGTAACCACAAATCTGACGCCTTTTTGTGTGAGTTTGTTTTTCTTTGCTTTGGAAGTAGAATTGACTCATGACACTATGTGTGTTCCTGATACGATACCCAACATAGTGATTTCTGTACATTTCAAAATGAACACCAGTTATGATATGTCCCTGTGGAAAGATGTTACATGCCTTAGAGGTTATTATGTGAAGTGAAATAAGTAAGACGGGAAGATGGATACTGTATGATGTCATTTATATGTGGACTGTAAAAAGCAAAAACAAGTGAACAAACATCACAAAGCAGAAACAGAGTTTTGTGTAGACACAAAGAACATATAGGTGATTGTCAGAGGGGAGGGCACAGGTGGGGAGGAAAGAAGTGAGTAAGACCAGTGAAGAAGAGGTACCAGCTTCTATTTGCAAAACAGACGAGTCACAGGTGTGAAATGGACAGCAAACGTATTTTTAAATCATTTCTATTTCACCTATGTACAAAGGTTGAGAAAATTTATACACACACACACTCACACATATTAATTAAAAAGAAATACAATGATCAGAAACCAAATAGGTGACACAGTTCTTATGAGATGAGATAGTTAAGTCCTGGATGTCACTAAACTCTGAGTTTCCTATTAGCAAAGATGAGAAAGAAACCAAGTTCTGAGAGAACTCTCCATGTGTGACCAAAGGATGCAAACCAATATTCCAGTGAAAATAATGTTTTTTTTCTGGATACAATTGCAGGAAGAAATTACCAAAGGAATCATTATATAAGGAATATTGAGCAATTGTAATGAATACTGACTATAATGGGAAAAGGAGTACATCAAGGCTATATATTGTCACCCTGCTTATTTAACTTATATGCAGAGTACATCATGAGAAACACTGGGCTGGAGGAAGCACAAGCTAGAATCAAGATTGCCAGGAGAAATATCAATAACCTCAGATATGCAGATGACACCACCTTTATGGCAGAAAGTGAAGAAGAACTAAAGAGCCTCTTGATGAAAGTGAAAAGAGAGTGAAAAAGTTGGCTTCAAACTCATACATTCAGAAATACTAAGATCATGGCACTGGTCCCATCAACTTCATGGCAAATAGATGGGGGAAACAGTGTCAGACTTTATTTTTTGACTCCCAATCACTAGGCAGATGTGACTGCAGCCATGAATATTAAAAGACGCTTACTCCTTGGAAGGAAAGTTATGACCAACCTAGAGAGCATATTAAAAAGCAGAGACATCACTTTGCCAAGAAAGGTCCATCTAGTCAAGGCTATGGTTTTTCCAGTGGCCATGTATGGATGTGAGAGTTGGACTATAAAGAAAGCTGAGTGCCAGAGAATTGATGCTTTTGAACTGTGGTATTGGAGAAGACTCTTGAGAGTCCCTTGGACTGCAAGGAGATCCAACCAGTCCATCCTAAAGGAGATCAGTCCTGGATGTTCATTGGAAGGACTGATGCTGAAGCTGAAACTCCAATACTTTGGCCACCTCATGCGAAGAGCTGACTGGTTCAAAAAGACCCTGATGCTGGGAAAGATTGAGGGCAGGAGAAGAAGGGGATGACAGAGGATGAGATGGTTGGATGGCATCACCGACTCAATGGACATGAGTTTGGGTAAACTCTGGGAGTTGGTGATGGACAGGGAGGCCTGGCGTGCTGTAGTTCATGGGGTCGCAAAGAGTCAGACACGACTGAGCGACTGAACTGAACTGACTATAACAGTGGTTTGAATTGTGGTTTTATAGTGAGAAAAAAACTTTTTTGCATGACTCATCTCAGTCTCTCTCTTCTGCCTCCTGATTCTAAGTGCAAGATCTGAACCAAGCCCTGTCTGATGCTAAGCCAAATTTGAGATTGCTACCTGCACCCCACCTCATCTCCCCACCCCAGTCTCTCCCACACAATCCATTTTTCACTCTCAGCTTTTTAGATCATTCCCATCAGCATGCAAACATATATTCCATACTCACAGAAAAGACTTCCTGAACTCCACAGCCCCTTCACCTACTGTCTCATTTCTCTGCTTTCCTTCAGCCTAGAGTTATTGAAGCATCTACATTTACTGTTCCTACTTTTTTCCAGCCTCCCATTAACTCAGTTCACTTCAATCTGCTTCCAGTCCCACCACTCATGTGAAGAGCACCAAGGACTCCATATTTCCAAGTATAAATTCACCCCATGAACATAGAACATGCCATTAAACTTGTTAAAATAATGTTTTAATGATAATGAATGTTTTTATACATCTGACTATTTTCTTAGGACAAATTGCCAGTAGTATTATAGAATAACAAAATCAGATAACTCAAACACTTGATGAAAGTGAAATTGGTAGCCACTCAGTCATATCTGATTCTTTGTGACCCCACAAACTGTATAGCCCACCAGGCGCTTCTGTCCTTAGGAATTCCCAGGGCAAGAATACTGGAGTGGGTTGCCGCTTCCTTCTCCAAAGAATCTTCCCGACCCAGGGATCAAACCCCAGTCTCCCACATAGGAGGCAGATTCTTTGCTGTTTGAACCACCAGCGAAGCGAAAACATTTGATATATATCTTGCAGAAAGAGAAGAGCTCTCACTTTTTAAGCCCTGTTATCCTCCTAATGCTATGGACAATGGTCTTCTGTTATTAATAGTCAGTTGAGAATTACTGCTAAACTCCCAGTGAAAATGAATGATTAGACACTTAGAACATTGCCACATACCAGATTAAAGCTGGTCTTTCAACAGACATTTTATTTTCCATTTATCATGTGCAGAGCACCTTGCGAGAAGATTTGGCTCTTACAGAAAACATTCAGTTATTCACTCACTCTCTTATCTAAATGATATGATTCTGCTGTATATGTAACCTTGCCAGACACTATTGCAGCTGTTTAGAAATCTTTTGCTTGCCTATCTAAATTGTACACTGCCCACTCCACCTCAGGTCCTGCATAGCCCCGCAGAATGTTGTCAGTAAATTAATATTCATTATTCTCTGAAGTTACAAAGGTTCCACACTTGAAATTTTCAGCACACCATGATGAAAACGTGGCCTGAGGTTATATTGCTGTGTTCACAGCCACCTCTCGCATCATGCTTTGCCTATGTATCTCTGCCATCAGCAGGTAGTAGAGAAGCAGGTCCCTAACACCTTGGTTTCTGGCCTTAGCTTTCCACAGCCCCATTATCTTTAGAAAAGGAGACTCCAGGGGAGAAGGATACAGTGGGTTGTGCTTGGTTGACTGGTTTATGTTCTTCAAAAGAGAACTCACCACAGGGGTTATGCAATTGGTGCCTCCTCTGTGTGTGCCGGCATAAAGATAAAGGAGTCGGGGAAGCTTTGAGGTGAGGGCTCTCGAGGTCATCTGATGCCTGGCATGCCATTCTTGGGCTGTAGTCAAATAAGTTTCATGAAGCATGATGAATGGAAAAGAACAAACAAATGTGCCTATGGCTGGTTCTTTAGAGCCACTGTCTCCCAACCATCCCACCCCAACCACCACAGAATCGTACCCAGGGATTACTTTCATTCAGGTGGAAAGATAAGAACCAGAAGGATTGTTTGTGGGACAGGGAGGAGTGAAGAAAACCATTCAGCTTTCTTGCAGACCCTCTGAGTCCCTGTGTAACCAAGGCTGATGTTGGGGTTTTGAGGATGCTCAACGATTCACACTTCCTCTCTTTGTCCATTTTCTGAACCAGTTGAGAAATAATAAACTCAGAAGATACAGAATGGAATACCTTCCATAATTATGGTAAAGGCTGGATCAGAGAACATTGTTTACTCTTAAGGCACAAGCTCCCTTTTGCCCAGTCCAGCCTATGGAACCCACCTGAGGGAAAGTTTGGACTTGCAGAGAGGTCACTTTTAATATCTACCCAGGTCACTGCTTTCTGCTTGTTGAGGCAGAGAGGGAAGGTGAGGGGGGGGACCCATTTGCCCCCAATTCCTTCTCGCCTCCCAGGTCCTTTGATAGGTTAGCTTCACTCAGTTTGGAAATATGGGCCAAATACTTCTACTCAGCATCTGTCTCTGCCTCTGTAGGGAGGTGAAAGGTTGGCCAAGCATCCAACAGTATTTCAGGAAACGCTTCTCATGACTGCAGCTTCAGGAGTGGAGAATGAGTGTTCCTTTCTCATCCTTCATAAGAGTGATTAGGAAAAGGGTCCCAAATACAACCTGGTTCTTATGAATGAAGATGACCTCTGATAAATGATAGCTCACATCATCTAGGAGGCTTATAATATTGAACAAAGTTACAATCCCCAAGGTGTGTAACTTCTGTGCTGAGCTAACTCCTTTTTTCTTTTTTATCCACATAAGTGAAATTCCCTAGTTGTTTCTTTTTCAAACATCTCTTGGAGTAACATATGCCTGTAATATGTCTAAATCAGAAGTGTAAACTTTAGGGTCACAGAATGTTAGTGCCAGCAGGTCATCAAATCCAATCCAATTCCTTATTTTATTAGAAAACATGAGACCCAAGGAGATTAAATGACTCATTCAAGGTCACACAATCACTTATGTCAGTCTCTCTCCCAATTATTGGTTTCCATGACTAGGGTATTTCCAACTATATCATGTTGATACATCAGAGAAAACCTGTATAACCTCTATAAAAACAAGCACATAGGTTTTTAAAAAATAAGTTATCCCTTAATATAGAAATGTCTTTTGTTTATCAATTTTCCTCATGCAATAACCCTTAAACTTGTTTTGTATTCAGTCAATGATTTGACTATTCTCATTCTAAATAAATGGCTCTTTTTTTTAATGTTCTCTTTTCCTAATTAACAAAGTGCCAAGTGGAGAGAGATAAGTTATGCACTTTAATTACAATAACCCCAGGCTATGGGGAGAATGCTTATCACTGGCTTGGACTGTGTGTTCTGTGCTCACTTAGAAACAGCATTGGCAAAATCTTCAGAGAAGCAGTGCATTTGAGATCTGAGGTGGTGGGGTCATTAGGAAACAGGAGTGGGGATCTTCATTCCAGCTGTCTTCATGCAGTACTGTGTCTCATCCTCTCTCTGCTCATTTCCTTCCTATTAAAAATGGGAAGTGGTGATGATTGTGAGAAACAAGAAGAGATGCCACAACAAGTACTGGAGTGCAGTATCAAGAGTCTAGAATTCTAGATCAGCTCTGCCACTGATGAGCTGTCTCTCTGGGCAAGTCACATGGTCTCTCTGAGCCTCAGCTTACTCCTCTGTGAAACTGACTTGTTGTGCTTGCCAATCTCCAAGGTCTTTCTATAAAAGTTAAGATGTCTTTGACTCTAAGACTTTGTAATTCCATATTCTCATCCCACTCTTATCTCACACTCTTTGTTTCCCCAAACTGAACAGTAATCTCTGGCTTCAAAGAGATATGTTACATACAGTGTCAAACAGAAGCAATGATTATAGAGACTAAGTAATTGTATTCGTTGAACAAGACATGTCTTATTTTCCTTGTCAAAATGAGAGGAGAATCTGGAGTCATTTGTGTTCTCATCATGGTACCATTTCACAGCCATGGCAATGGTCCTTTCCTTTAAGAGTTTCCTTCAAGGTAGAGTTTCCTTCCTAGGATGAGTTAAGGGGCAGAATGAGGACTCAGTTACCTTCACCCCTATCCCTGGCTCCACTATATCCATCTGGCTGAAGTGCCTTATATACTTGATGTCGAGACATTTGTATGTAGGGGATTCTGGGTGTCAAATTAGGGGTCATACGGCCTGCTTCTGGTCTCGAGTTTTCCACTCATATAAGATGCATGACCTTATATTAAGTCACATCTCTTCTGTGGCTTGAGTTTCCACATTTATGAAATGAGAATTTTGGACCTAATGGTCTTCCAACTCTAAACATCTGGTTCTGAGCTGGGGAAAGAGACAGGAATAGTGACAGTCTGGGGAGAATGTCTTTGGATTTGGGGGCAGCGTCTCACCACACAGGGACTTGTCCGCAGTATTCCGCCACTTAAACAGACCTGGCCAGGTGGGCTAGGACAGGGCAGAGACAGACTGCCTCTGCAGTGCCGTGCTGTGATATGAGTGTCCCCTATGCCTGGTGGGGGTCTTAGCCGTTGGCGAATGTGTGAAGCATTAGTTGAATGGAGGATAGGGAGGCGAATCAAGAAGTCTAAAATATAGTTCCTGCCCTCAGGGCATTCACATTTGAGTTGAGAAACACCAGGATTCCAGAAAGTGTAAATACCATTTTAAATATGCATTGAGTTCATTAAACTATGGATGCTTATTCTGAGCCCAGGATTAGAGACATATCTGTGGGTAAACAGCTCCACCAAGGAGAAGATGAAAGTATTATTCTCTAGGACTTGGCTGCTCCGTCTTTTCTGGAGTCACCATTTTCCCCCCCGGAATAGTCTGATGTTCTCTTTTTCAAATATTACTTGATTTTGGTCTTTGGATGATACATATTCAGCTCTGTCTCTACAGAGTGCATGCAACTGGAAGGGTAGGTAAACTACTTATTATGATACAGGAGAAGGGAAATTAGGTGATGTGGAGAAGAGCATTAACCAAAGTCTCAGGGTAAAAAAACAAGTTGTGTTCACGAAACAACTAGTAGACCAGTTTGGCCATTGAGACTTTGGAAGACGGGGAAAAAAATGTCAAAACTACAATTTGGAGTCAGATCAGAAGTGGCATGTGAGTGAAATTTGCTCGGTTCTGTCCGACTCTTTGCGACCCCACAGACTGTATAGTCCATGGAATTCTCCAGGCCAGAATACTGGAGTGGGTAGCCTTTTTCTTCTCCAGGGGATCTTCCCAACCCAAGGATTGAACCCAGGTCTCCCACATGGCAGGCGGATTCTTTACCAGCTGAGCCACAAGGGAAGCCCAAGAACACTGGAGTGGGTAGCCTATCCCTTCTCCAGGGGGTATTCCCAAACCAGGAATCGAACCGGGGTCTCCTGCATTGCAGGCAGATTCTTTACCAACTGAGCTATCAGGGAAGCCCCATAAGTGGCATAATGTAATCAAAGAGACTAAGGATAAAGTTGTTTACTGTCTGTGTACCTTTGAGCAAGTTATTTAATCTTCCTCAGTTGATATCTCCACATAGTAAAATGTTAGTAATAATACCAATTTCACAGGATTTGGCAAGGATAATAGAATATATGCACAGCTCCTGGCACAGTAAAAATGATCAATAAATGTTAATTTTATAAATCCCAGACTCTCCATAGTGGTTTCTTCTCTTATAGGCAATGGGAAAACAATGACCAGACAAACCTGGCTTTCAGTTAGGCCAGACCTAACTGAAAAACTATTTTTTTTTTTTTTTTAAAAAGACAAAGTCTTTTGATCTTAGTCAAACCGCTTAACTTCCCTGTCTTCAATTTACTTATCTGCAAAGTGAAATCTACCACACTTACACTGAAGGATTATTGTCAAGTTTAGGGATGTATGATGTGTAGCACCCAACAATACCTGTCTGTATGACAGAGGCAGTGGGTTTCCATAAACAGTGGTGATGGGATAAGGGAGGAAAAAGAGGAGTTGTGATCTTTGTTGTTTTCAGTCGCTCGGTCATGTCTGACTCTTTGTGACCCCATGGACTGCAGCATGCCAGGCTTCCCTGTCCTTCACTATCTCCCTGAGATTGCTCACACTCATGTCCATTGAGCTGATGATGCCATTCTAACCATCTCATCCTCTGTCGACCCGTTCTCCTCCTCCCTTCAATCTTTCCCAGCATCAGGGTCTTTTCAAATGAGTTGGCTCTTCGCATCTGTGGCCAAAGTGTTGGAGGTTCAGCCTCAGCATCAGCACCAGAACACCCAGGACTGATCTCCTTCAGGATGGACTGGTTGGATCTCCTTGCAGTCCAAGGGACTCTCAAGAGTCTTCTCCAACACCGCAGTTCAAAAGCATCAGTTCTTCAGCGCTCAGCCTTCTTTATGGTCCAGCACTCACATCCAGACATGACTACTGAAAAAACCGTAGCTTTGACTATATAGACTTTTGCCGGCAAAGTTCTTTGCTTTTTAATATGTTGTCTAGGTTTGGAATAGTTTTTCTTCCAAGAAGCAAGCATTCTTTAATTTCATGGGCTGCAATCACCATCTGCAGTGATTTTGGAGCCCAAGAAAATAAAGTCTGTCACTGTTTCCATTGATTCCCCATGTATTTGCCGTGAAGTGATGGAACGGGATGCCATGATCTTAGTTTTTTGAATGTTGAGTTTTAAGCCAGCTTTTTCACTCTTTTCTTTCACCTTCATCAAGAAGCTCTTTAGTTCCTCTTTACTTTCTGCCATAAGGGTGGTGTCTTCTGTTTATCTAAGGTTATTGATATTTCTCCTGGAAATCTTGATTCCAGCTTGTGCTTCATCCAGCCTGGCATTTCAGATGATGTGCTCTGCATATAAGTTAAATAAGCAGGGTGACAATATGCAGCCTTGATGTACTCCTTTCCCAATTTAAACCGGTCCATTGTTCCATATCCAGTTCTCACTGTTGCTTCTTTACATGCATACAGATTTCTCAGGATGCAGGTAAGGTAGTATGGTAGTCCCATCTCTTTAAGAATTTTCCAGTTTGTTGTGTTCCACATAGTCCAAGGCTTGAGCTTAGTCAGTGAAGCAGAAGTAGATGTTTTCCTGGAATTCTCCTGCTTTTTCTATGATCCAGTGGATGTTGGCAATTTGATCTCTGGTTCTTCTGCCTTTTCTAAAACCAGCTTGAACATCTGGAAATTCTTGGTTCACATACTATTGAAGCCTAGCTTGGAAAATTTTGAGTATGACCTTGCTAGCATGTGAAATGTGTGCAATTGTGTGGTAGTTTGAACATTCTTTGGCATTGCCTTTCTTTGGGATCGGAATGAAAACGAACCTGTTCCAGTTTTATGGCCACTGCTGAGTTTTTCATATTTTCTGGCATTTGAGTGCAGCACTTTAACAGAATCATCTTTTAGGATTTGAAATAGCTCAGCTGGAATTCCATCACCTCTGATAGCTTTGTTCATAGTGATGCTTCCTAAGGCCCACTTGACTTCACACTCCAGGATGTCTGGCTCTAGGTGAGTGATCACACCGTCATGTTTATCCAGGTCATTAATATATTTTTTGTATAGTTCTTCTGTGTATTCTTGCCATCTCTTCTTAATATCTTCTGCTTCTGTTAGATCCATAGTATTTCTGTCCTTTATTGTGCCCATCTTTGCATGAAATGTTCCCTTGGTATCTCTAATTTTCTTGAAGAGATCTCTAGTCTTTCCTATTCTATTGTTTTCCTCAGTTTCTTTGCATTGTTCACTTTGTTTTGTCTCCAAGTCATGTCCGACTCTTTTGCAACTCCATGGGTGGTAGCTCACCAGGCTCCTCTGTCCATGGGATTTCCAGGCAAGAATACTGGAGTGAGTTGCCATTTCCTTCTCCAGGATTGTTCACTTCGGAAGGCTTTCATATCTCTCCTTGTTATTCTTTGGAACTCTCCATTCAGATGGGTATATTTTTCTTTTTCTCCTTTGCCTTCCACTTCTCTTCTTTTCTCAGCTATTTGTAAGGTGTCTTCAAATAGCCATTTTCCCTTTTTGCATTTCTTTTTCTTGGGGATGGTTTTGATCACCTCCTGTACAAGGTTACAAACCTCCATCCATAGTTCCCCAGGCTCTCTGTTTACCAGATCTAATCTCTTGCATCTATTTGTCATTTCCATTGTATAATTGTAAGGGATTTGATTTAGGTCCTACCTGAATGGCCTTCCCCTACCTTCTTCAATCTAAGTCTGAATTTTGCTACAAAGAGTTCATGATCTGAGTCACAGTCAACTCCTGGTCTTCTTTTGGCTGACTGTATAGAGTTTCTCCATCTTCGGCTGCAAAGCATATAATCAATCTGATTTTGTGATCATTGAGATTCTTGAATTCTTGACCAAAGAGCCTGGACATCTATTTTGTAGGCAGTGGGAGTCTGAAAATGTTTTTCCAGGTAGAGCATTATAAGATGAAATGCAGAGAATCTTGACATTCATGAGACTAGTATTATGTAACAATGAGTAGAATGCGCAGGGGGCAGGAGTGAGCACTCTGGAGGTACAGAGACCCACCACTGAAGATAAAATCCATCTCTCTTCATGCATGTGCTATATTAATTCTTTTATTACCATTTGAATTCTTTCTAATGAAATTCAATAATTCTGAAAATATAAAAGAGACAAAGATAAAATCGAGAGTGATGAGGGTGAGATGAAAGAGACAGGGAGAGAAATAGAAAGACACAAAGATGCAGAGAGACAGAAGGGGGAGCTGTCCCCAGGGGCTTCCTGGGTGTTTGTGTGTCGACATCTGGCACACAGCTGTGCTGGCTCGATGCAGGTGGCTGAAAGAATTTGCATCTAGGTATAAATCTGGCACCAACAGGCTTGAATTTTCAGCTGACATGTGGGCTCCTTTAAATAAAACTGGGAAACTGGTGTGGAGGTGGTGAGAAAATCTCCACCAAGACATGCCTCATACCTGAGAAGAGGACCTTCCCTGCCATCTGTGGATCACCTGCAGACCACGTGCTCCTCTTCCTAAGGCAGGAGAAGACGTCTGGTCAGCAGTGTGCCCCCTGAGCAGGCTTCCCACACTCCCTTTCTGTCATTTCCTTCAGTTTCGTGGTCAATCTACTTGCTATTTTTCTTAGAGGAGGGTGAGTTTGCTTTTACAAGAAAGGTGTTTGGCTTAGTTAATTCTGAAAGCAGATTTGTCTTTAAATTCAATTTATGTTTTTAATGTCATTTTTCTTTCTTTTTACTAGTCATTCAATAACTAACGAGCATCAGTAACCTACAAAAGTGAGTTTCTGTTGCCAGCATTGTTGCAGCCATAAAGTTCAGTGCCTGGTGTGTCTGAATTAGGGATGGCCCCTGGTACCTGTGCTTACCCTAAACCACCAGGAGGACTTGGGGGCGCTATGGAGCAGCACTTTGAAAGACTCTCAGACCTGGGCATAGGGCTTCCTGTGTGTAGCCTAAATTGGAACTTTGGATCAGTAGATTTTTCTGGATGACAGCTGAATAAAACTGTTAATCTGACCATCCCCTAAGGAACAATACGCTGTGTTGTCCCCTCCAAGTTTTTCTCAGCCCACCTTTCAGTTTTGAAAGATCTTCCTCTCCTATGGATGGAAACGGTTGAGACCCAAGATGTCACATGGGACCCCTTTTTTTTTTCTGGATGTGTTTGCTGTAGTATAATGTGTCTTTCTTATTTTAAAGAACTTTTAATGAAATATCTTGTACATCAAAAGTATATTTATACATATATTAGTTTATGCTTTTGTATAATATATAAATGCTCATGGGTATCCAGCACCTACCTTAAGAAATAGAATATTTTAGAGTACTTTCAAAGACCCTGTATGTCAACTTCATTCATAGTCCTCTTCTAACCTTCCCCAGGTATTTTTGATCATTGCCTTGTTTTTCTTTTCTTTTTTAAAAAAATATTTATTTATTTGGCTGCATCAAGTCTTAGTTGCAGCACCCAGGATCTTCAGTGCGTCATGTGGGGTCTTTTTCATTATGGCTCACAGGCTCAGTAGTTGTAGCACATGGGCTTAGTTGCTCCACTGCATGTTGGGTCTTACCAGGGATTGAACCCACATCCCCTGTATTGGAAGGTGGATTCTTAACCACTGGACCACTAGGGAAGCCCCCTGCTTTACTTTTCTTAAGAGTTTAAACTACACACACAATGGGTCTTCCGTATTGTTCTGTGGTTGGTTGAATCCATGGATGCAGAACCTGCAGATACCGAGAGCCAATTGTGCTCTGGCATTTTATATAAAGAATTTGAGCATCTGTAGATATTGGTATCTGAGTGGGTCCTGTACCCTCACCAAAAACATACATGTATGTTTGTGTTAGTTGCTCAATCATGTCCAACTCTTTGCAGTGGACTATAGCCCGCCAGGCTCCTCTGTCCATGGAATTCTCAAGGCAAGAATACTGGAGTGGGTTGCCATTCCTTTCTCCAGGAGATCTTCCCAACCTGAGGATCAGACATGGGTCTCCTGAATTGTAGGCAGATTCTTTATCGTCTGAGACACAAGGGAAGTCTGCATGTGTGTATGTATCCTTAAATAATATATAATTTTTCTTGCTGCTGATTTTTATATAAGTGGCATCAAACTGGTATGTTCCTTGGAAACTTGCAGTTTTTTGCATAAAATCATGTGAGATTAAACCATGTTGATGCATTAAATGCCTCAACTAAGCATTCATCCAATGCCTCAACTAATGCCTCAATTAAATATTTGTTCCTCTTCCCTGTCACATGATATTCCACTCCATACCATTCTCTGTTGATAGATATTTGGGGTGTTACTGTTATTATAAATAGCAAATCTGGCAGGTTCTTTTTTACTATTATAAATTACGATGTTGCAAACATGTTATGCTCCTGTCTCCTGGTACACATGGGAAAGATTTTCTCCATATTTTGTAAGTGGGAGTGAGATTGCTGGGTCAAAAGGTATGAACATTTTCTACTTCATTAAGTATTCCCATGTGTTTTGCAAAGAGGATATACCGGTTTCCACATCTAACATCAGAGTATGAGTCTCCATTGATTCCATCCTTGGCAATACATTTTATACTTTTAGTTTTTAATTATGAACATATGATAGCACATTTACAAGAGACTTGAAAAATACAGAACAAGGTTACATATAGTTCCACTATATGTTACAATTACTTTTTTTAAGTAGATAAATTAAGGCTTTTAGTTGGAGTTTCAATATAGAAGTCTCAAAAATTAATAGAATGCTTGTACATTCTATTATTATTTCTCTGTAATAGAAGATTCTTCTCTTCTATTACAGAGAAGTAAAATGATATAGTAGACCTGAAAAGTACTATGAATGAATTCAACAATTAAGATTTATACAATTTTCACACAACAGTAGGATACAAATTCTGTTCAAGTTCCCATAGACTGTAAATTAGGAGACACTGGAACATATCCAGGGACATAAAACAATTTCATGCAAAAATTTCATGGTAAAGGTAGCAATACATTTTTTTTTCAGGCGCTGCTGTGTGGCATGTAGGATCTTAGTTCCCCAACCAGGGAGTGAACCCGTGCCGCCTGCATTGGGAGTGTAGAGTCTTAACCACTGGGCCACCAAGGAGATCCCCTTGGCGATATTTTTTATTGTCTGACTTTTGTCTTTGCCAGTCTTGTTGGTGTAAAATGGCAGCTTTTTCTGCTTTTTATGGGCTTTTCCTTGATTACTTATGAGATTAAATGATTTTCATATTTTTGGCTCAATATTGCTTCCTCTTCTGTGTTGAATTCCTTGTGTGTTTCTGATGTATCTCCATCCATTCAGTACAGCTATATATGGGCTATGTTAGGATAGAAAAGGGGGCAAAGGCACATGCTGACTGCAGGGTGCTGCTTCCTCTCCGAAGGTCCTGAGGAATCAGGAAGTGGGCGCTATGGACCCCATTATGCAACCGACACAGAGGCTGGCGAGGATGATGACACATTGGAAGACGACTTAGATTTGGATATTTCCTTTGAGGAGGTAATAAGTCCTGCTTTATAAACTTGGGTGTTTTTGTTTCCTTGCTGAACAAAGCGGTTTAGTCAATGGACCATGAACATCTTACTTCAGAGTTACTTAAATTGGCTCATTTGCTTTTAAAACTTATTTATTTCCTCTATTAGTCTCCAGGTGATCGTAAATGAATAGTAACTAGATACCAACTATGCCGATGTTCCAAAGTCAGCTCCTGCTTGCTGACTTCACCATTTGGCAAAAGCATATTTAGATTCCAAGCAAGTGAAATTTTATAAAGTCAGTATTTATAAGGAAATGAACAGTTCCTTGAAAAAATAATGTGCCTTAATGATGTTGTAATAAAGATAAGTCATGTAATATCAGTTTTAGCACTGATTTTCTGAGTAATACAAGGGAAGGTACTTAAAACTCTTGAGCCTGAAGTTCTTTATCCATAAACTGGAGTCAGTACTATTTGCCATCTCTACCTCCCAAGGTTTGGGGAAATATCAAAATAACTGTGGTTTCATGTATTAGACATCAACCATAAATAAGGCAATCTAATTACTGTGTTCCATGTTGATCCTGAACTTCTTTTCCTTTCTGTCTTTAGGTTAAACCACTTCCTGCTATCAAAGAAGGGAATAAGAAATTTTTCGTGGAATCCAAGATGGCACCTAGACCGAACCCGATGACTGTTTCTAGGCTTGTCCCCCCAACCCCAGCATCTCTCCCCACAACTGCGGTGGCTCCCCAGCCCACGCCAATGGACAGGAAAGGAAAGAATGGTGTGGCTGTGATGCCAAGGCTTTTTGACATGTCTTGTGATGAGACTCTTTGCTCTGCTGACAGCTTTTGTGTCAATGACTACACCTGGGGGGGCTCTCGATGCCACTGCAACCTGGGCAAAGGTGGTGAGAGCTGCTCAGAAGGTAGGTGCCTGGGGGAGTGGCTGGGGACATGGTGGTGACCCTGCAGGGAGCCAGAGAGCAATACTGCAGTCCACACGAGGTTCCTTCTTGTCCTTTTCCTAAGACAAGCCCCTTCTTCCATGTTTTAGTGATTAAACTAGCTAGTTAGCAATACAGGGCAAGTGTGAGTCTTCCATTGCTTCTAGTTGAATAGCAGCCCTATTCCTGTATGTGCCAAACATGTAGTCCTTTTGGAGCAAGGCATAAATCATCCCAATGGCACCTTGGGGGTGAGTTTACTTTTGTGACACCTCTTCTAAAAAAAAATACAGCAGAAGTCTGTGCATGAAGGTTAGGAAGGATACTAGTTGAGCCAATGTATATTACACAGTTCTACAATGTGAAGTAGGTGTCAGTGGCCTTAAAGCCACTGATTTCTTTTTAGAGTGGCAAGTAACAATCTCCAAAGATCTGATTTCTCCCTAAGAACTTCGGAAGCTCAATGCCCCCAGGAATGAGAATCCTAGGGGTAAAGGGTAGAGAAATGATGATGGTAAGCTAGGCTTAACAGACTATCAGGGGTTTTTGCTTAATAACATCCAAGCAATGGTGTTGTGTATTGATGTTTTGCATTTGAAGAAGTGAGCAAACAGCATTCTTTTGTCTTTTTCTTTTTTCAGATATTGTTATACAGTATCCTCAGTTCTTTGGTCATTCCTATGTAACCTTTGAACCTTTGAAGAACTCTTACCAGGCATTTCAAATTACTCTTGAATTTAGGGTAAGAAGGATTAATCCTTTGATGAGTGACTGTTGGACATCTTAATGCAACAATGTGCTGCATCAAAGGGAGAAGGAGAAGGGGAGAGGAAGCAGAGGGTAAACCCATTCACAGGGCAGCAAGAATGATGGTCACATTTGCACACTCAAGGGCAGCAGCAAAGGGAGAGTAATTTGTGTATGGAAATGGCTGGTCTGAAAGTGCCCAAGGAGAATGTTTGGGTTCCAGCCATAATGCATGTTGACCTAAAAGTTGAGAATTACATTTCATTCAGCAGATTTGCTGAGGACTTAAGCCCAATTGCTGAGGACTTAAAGGGCTTTCCTGGTGGCTCAGATGGTAAAGAATCTGCCTGCAATGTGGGAGACCAGGGTTCAATCCCTGGGTTGGGGAGACCGCCTGGAGAAGGAAATGGCAACCCACTCTAGTACTCTTGCCTGGAGAATTCCGTGGACAGTAGAACCTGTTGGGCTACAGCCCATGAGGTCCCAGAGAGTTGGACCCAACTGAGTGACTAACACTTTCACACTTTAAGCCTAATAGCTCTGAGGGACTATTCCCTGGGCACAATGTCCTCATCAAGTCCATCAAATAAAACATAATTCTCAACTCTTAGGTTGTGCTTTTTTTTTTTTTCAGCTGACTTTTATAATCATGACCAGGCCAGGATTTCAGAAGGCATAAATGCATTCTTCATCCCCAAATCCCTTTTAGTGGAAGCCCAAACAACCTTCCTTGTTATGACTGCACCTGCACAGATAGAAAAATAGCTATATGCAACCCTGGCACATGGAGACAGCCCAATAGATGCTCTCCGATCTGAATCAGCTGCAGTGCCTTCAGCTTAAAAGGATTCTTTTGGGTATCTCAGATGACAGGAATAGGTTTGGAGATGTGGAAACAAGTCCCCTTTAAGGTCAGAGTGTTGAGAATCCACAAGATGACTTGTCTCAGTCTAGGACCGGCAGCATGGGTGAAAACCAAACTAGTCCATGGACTGCTTGTATTGTCATGTTCTCCTAACGCAAGGAAAGATGCAAATTTGCTTGGGAAGTTAAAAAAAAAAAAAGGAAAAACTGGAATGCCCTTTGGCAAGAATAGAATTTGATGAGGATGAGAGCAGCCCCTGTGGGACCACCGTCTCTGCGCACGCGGTCTCCTGAGGCTCTGCTGGTAGATCCAGGAAGAGTAAAGAGTGGGTCAGATATGGGGCTGCCTTCCTCTCATGTCACTGCCAATTCCTCACACACTGTTTATATCCCTGCCCCCTGTTTATTGAAAATGAACTAGAACTATGTACCTGGGAATTAATTGGAGTCATGCATGCTTATAAATAGGACCTCAGTGGAGATGCTCAAGTTTCGTATCCGTGAGTGTTTCTGGGTGGCCCTCTGTGGAAGAGGAGATGCTCGTTGTTCATGTGGCTTTTGTTTGTATAACAGGCAGAGGCGGAGGACGGCTTACTGCTCTACTGCGGGGAGAATGAGCATGGGAGGGGGGATTTCATGTCCCTGGCTGTCATCCGGCGCTCTCTCCAGTTCAGGTAATTCCTGGCAAAACCCCCTGGAATGTTTAATACTACCCTACAATATGTTTTCCTTTCTGTACTGTGAACAAAACCTATACTCGATTTATAGTATAAATAAAGGAACTGTGTGTATTACGGAGCCTGGCCCAGTCTACTAAATACTGGAGTATCAAGATTGCATGGTAAGCTCTGAAATTTGAATCTGGAACCTTGTAATCATTCATTCACTCAACAGCAAATCTGGTGGATGCGATGGGAAGAAGGCTGGGACCTTCTTGTCCCCTGCAGTAGATTCAGCTGATAGCCATGGAGCCCAGAGAGGAGCCCATAGCCTCCTGGAGGTTCCTAGAGACTCAGACCATATCCTCATCTTTCCTCCAGACTGGGGTGGACTGTTTGACTTACCTCCTCTGCCCTGATCATTTGTGTCCCATTGCATCTTGGAAGCCACCCACCTTTGGTTTCTGTGTGGTTTTCTGGAGGCGGAGTTCTGTGGATGTGCGAGTGTTTTAATCATCCTCACAGAGGTGTACATAGGACTATTTGGTGAGGTCAGCCAAGTGCTTCCCCATGGCTTACTGGTCAAGATCCCCATGGTAACATTCCCTGGCGACCTGACCTTCCACAAGTGACTTAACCTCTCCAACTCTGTGTTACTCCCAGCGTTACTGTGAGGATTAAACGCATTAATACACAAGAGTACTTGGAGCAGTGGCTGAACCACAGCAAGCACTCAGTAAGCACCAACCATTGTTGTTTTTTGATCATTTCAGCACAAAAATTACTTTTGGTTTAGACAGGTAATACTGTCTATGAAGCATTCCACATGGGGTAGAAAATGCCCCCTGCCCCCTGCATCCTTTGCTAAATGCATCAATTGATGGGAGATTGAGTTCGGCTAGTACGATGCAGGGCAGTGGTCCCTAACCTCGTGAGCTCTAACGCTTGGAGGATCTGAAGGACTTCCGCTAGCCCTGCTGGTTATTTGCTAGTAGCAGCTCTCCATCTCTGCAACTCCTACTGTTGATTCTGAGATCACCCCCTCTAGGTGAATCAGTTCTGCAATGCCTCTCCAGCCCATTCCTGTCTACTGAGGATCAGGAGACAAAGGGAGGCCATGAGAAGCAGGCTGCAGTTAGTGCGCATCCTGAAAAGGACAGCATTACGTGTCATGGCCAGTGTCCCCCTCTGACAGCCTCAGGACCCAAGGGGGTGGTGCTATGGTGGCTGCTTAGAGCTTGGCTGGATGGGGTCAGGGTTCTAGATGTCAGGCATAGTGACCGGAGGGCACCCCAGGACATACGGAGGTTGGGAAAAAAAAAAACAAGAATAATGCAACTGTCTGAGAATGCTCATTCTCCACCCACACCCGCTCTGAGCCGCAGCTTCCCATGGAAACCACACCTGCACTCAGGCCCAGCTGAACACAGATGGCACTGCTGCCCAGCTTGCCAAAATAAGTGTGAAGACTTGTCTTTGGGTTTTTTTTCCCAACATTTTATTAATATCACTGAGGCTGTCATTTGGGAGTTGTGGGAAGTCCCCAGAGAAATCCCTGGATGCAGAGTGAGTCAAGCTCTAATTCTCCTCACCTTGAAACCACGTTTGGTATCCGGCCATCTCTGAGAAGGAGAGAGAGGATCTTAGCTGCCCAGGATTCTCTAAGCTACAGAGAAAGTCGGGTTAAAGGAGGCCCCACGTTGAAAGGTTCTATGGGCAGATTAAGACAACAAGACTGAGGTAGTCCTAGGGAAGAGGTGTCTTCCTAAAGAAGTTTTCTGTATGTGGATTTAAACAGCCATTGATATCCATAAGCCTAACTCTGAACAGACTGGCTCTCAGGGAAGCTATTACTGCCCTGGAAGTGATGTCCACTGAGTCTGAACACAATAGTGAGCTTTCCTGGTAGCTCAGCTGGTAGAGAATCTGCCTGAAATGTGGGAGACCTGGGTTCATTCCCTGAGTTGGGAAGATCCCCTGAAGAAGATAATGGCTACCCACTCCGGTATTCTGGCCTGGAGAATTCCATGGACTGTGTAGTCCATGGGGTCGCAAAGAGTTGGACACGACTGAGCAACTTTCACTTGCACTTTGATCTAAGAGTTTTCCTTTTCTTTTCTTCCCCCACAGGTTTAACTGTGGAACTGGGGTCGCCATCATTGTAAGTGAGACCAAAATCAAACTCGGGGGCTGGCATACTGTTACGCTCTACAGAGATGGGCTAAACGGACTGCTGCAGCTGAACAATGGCACGCCGGTGACAGGCCAGTCCCAGGTGAGTGTGCGCCGCACTCCCGGCCTCTGCCCAGCACTCCGGGAGGGTCCCGCTGCAGAGAGCTGGCAGATGGACTGTTTTGCATGGTATACACAGGCAACCCAGCTCTGATGTGCCCCTGCCAGCTTTTCCATTGAAGGTGGGCTTTCAGGGCTCATGTCCTTCCCACATCTACCAAGGAGGGGGACTCATTCACTGAATATGACTGAATATGACCGACACGTCGGGACTGGCCGACATCATGGCCCTGGGTGCACTGGGACATGCGGGAGGCCTTGTACCTGAGGACATGTTCTTTTTCTACAAGGACATCAAAGCCAGAGGCGGAGGAAGGCCCCTATTGGAAGAATTGAAGCCATATTATTAGAGCCAAACATAAAGCTTGCTTTTAAGGCAGAGGTGTTGCAATCCTGTGGCTGTAGAAAATCATCCCGAAAGGTTCACTTGGTTCAATATGCAGGCATAATCCATTCATCCACCTTTTTTGGGGCCATGATTATAGGAAGTGGTAAAACAATTCAACTGCTGGGCTACTCAGCACATCACCTAGGTATTCACATATTTGTCATGCTCTGAGCAATTTTAGGACTGTGTTTAGAATAAATAGTTTGGATTAGCAACCTGCCAAGGAACCAAGTCTGTAATTATAATCAGGCAGGTGTTTGTATTCTCTGAGGAAAAAAGTAGCAAGAAAGCCTTTGTGTATATGTGTGTAGCTTTCTCCTTCCTAGACTCTTCATATTCTTTGCTGACAAGACAAGTTGTATAAAGGGTCATGACTTGCTGCTAAAAAAAAATAATAATAGAAAAAATAAACCTCATCATTTGGATCCCAGTGGTTCCAAAGGAACAAGAATACAAATGTAGTGAATGTGAATCCAAGAAGATCATTATACAGATATACATATATTTCTAAGGAAGGGAAAGAGAGGATAAATGCACTGCCGACTTAATAAATGCCAGAACAATGGGCTTACTATGGTTAAAATTAAATTTGATAGAAATAAAGAAGCTTTGAGCTTGGGTTCAAAGTACTAACCTGAATACAAGGTGGAGAAGCTGTAACAGAAGAAACACAAGTATAAGTATCATGTAGTTTAAAACAAGGGAATTCAATGAAGGTTAATAAATAGGGCCATATGATAACAACATGCCAAAGAAATTATAGGTTACATTAATAAAGGCATAGCATCTAGAAAAATGGAGGTGATAATCCTATTCTATTCTGATGCCTGTGTATATAGTTTGCAGTGCTCTAACAGTTGGGAAGATCCTCTGGAGTAGGAAATGGCAGCCCACTCCAGTATTCTTGCCTGGAAAGTTCCATGGACAGAGGAGCTTGGCAGGCCATAGTCCATGGGGTCACAGTCAGTCAGACATGACTGAGCATGCACAACAGTGATTCTAGTCCTCAGATAGAATTGCCTTCAGAGGATATGATTTATTGAATATAATAATTAATTACAAAAGGTATATAGTTTTGTGGATACTCAGGGTAACATCTGCCTCTCTACTACCAGGATTTGCTAAGCAAGTTGTATAAGTCAGACTGCAAGTGTAGAGTGTTTAAGAAACTGTCTTGAGAGATAGTGATCCGTTTTAAGTCAGGGTTCCCCCAGAACATACCTGAGTTGATGAGTCTATGCAAATGATTCACTAAGAAAGGAATCCCATAGGAAACCTGTGATAGAAGGGATTAAAATGAACAAGGGAGGGACAGAAGTCAGTAAGAATGAGATCTAAGGCAAAGTTTACCAGGATCTGGCATTAGCCTGATCCTACAGGGGAGCTCTGGAGTGTAAGTGCCAACCCAAAGCAACAGAGTTGGACTTTCACACTTAATCACCCATTAAAACCTGTTAAGAGCTGTGCTGAGGGAACGCAAATTCTAGTACCACCAGTTCTTTCCATAGGCAGGCAATACAGGCTTCAGAGACCCAAAGGTAACCCTCATTAGAGGAAGATAAAGGCTAGGCTCAAAGGCTATTGTCTGGGTTGTTGTGAAGGGAGCCTCAGAGGAGCTATTCACCCCTATGGTGCACTTAATGCTCCAGAAAAGAAGAAAAGGATTTAGCTGTTGGACTCCTGCTGTGGTCCTGGATCAGGGAATGGGGTCAGAGGATGGGATGAGATCAGGATGGGATCCAAAAGAAGTAAATCCTGAGGATCTTGATGAAATAAGTCAACCAGACACTCAATTCACCTAACAAAAAATGTAAATAATTAACCCTTAAAATCCACTGTAAATATGTCAAAGCTGCCTAGCTCACATTTAATATACTATTTATAAATGATTCTTATCTATTCATTAGAAAAGATAAAGCAATGATTAGATGTTTTACTTATTGTTAACAAAAGTATAAAGGGTGAAGATTACTTTTCAGTGACTTACATTCTGGAAATTTTATAACTACTGGCAGCATGCCTTTACCCAGCCCTTCTCTAGATCCTTTAATCCAAACAAATGAGATATTTCTGCAATAAAAAACAAATAACCACGAGCACCTTAATTTTGTCCCTCTTCATGTTCAACTCTGTATTTTATAACCTCAAAACCTACAATCCAGATTGTGGTTTAGTCTAAGATTGGAAATGTCCCTACTTAGCTGTAATAAGACTTTAAAAAAAAAACGTATCCATGAGCAAATTTCAAAATATTTTGCAACTCAGTCAGTCTTGGCAATTTCCCTCTCTCTCACAAATGCCTGTTGCAGGATCTAGTATAAAGGTGACCGGGATAGTAAAAGGGTAAACGTTAGCCCACATATACACAAAATTAGTATTATCACCTTTGGAGACACAGAATAGTCCTATGGCCCATCCAAGATACACAGTAAATTGGTGTCAGGACTGGAAAGAGAAAGTTTGTTTTGGATGCCCAGCATGGTACACTGCCTGTTGGCTTACTCCGGCTTAGACTGACCTTCCTTTCCCTTCGAGGCATTCCAAAGTCATCCCTTCTCAAAACACAGCTCTCTGAGTTCCCAATGCTAACTGTGGGTTTAATTTTCCAGTAGGACAATGACTTAAAGATAAATATGGGTGGAAAAATATTCATAAATTGGATATATGGGTATCCATATACATTCATATATATATGATGAATGGATAAAGAAGATGTGGTAATATATAGCTTCCCTGTTGGCTCTGCTGGTAAAGAATCTGCCTTCAGTGCTAGAGACCTGGGCTCAATCCCTTGGTTAGGAAGATCCCCTGGAGAAGGGAAAGGCTATCCACTCCAGTATTCTGGCCTGGAGAATTCCATGGACTGTATAATCCATGTGGTCGTATGGAATACTACTCAGCCATAAAATGAATGAAGTTCTGTCATCTGCAGCAACATGGATGGACCTAGAGATCATCATACTGACACTAAATTGCATCTTAATCATGTCCTTCATCTGGTGTGTTTTAGCTTTTGACTTTGTTTAGTGAGTTATGGTTTCCATCTTTCTTAAAGGGCCAATACAGTAAAATTACCTTCCGGACACCTCTCTATCTTGGTGGAGCTCCCAGTGCTTACTGGTTGGTGAGAGCAACAGGGACAAACCGAGGCTTTCAAGGCTGTGTGCAGTCACTCACTGTTAATGGAAAGAGAGTGGACTTGAGGCCCTGGCCACTGGGGAAAGCTCTCAGCGGGGCCGATGTGGGTAAGTGGTTGAAAGTGGGTGGTATGCTCCGGTGGATTGCTTTTCTGGTTTGAGTCGAGGGTGGTTAATACAGAGCTTCAGAAGGGAGGTGAGCTGAGAAGTGAGGTTGGTGCTCTGCGGACATGATGACCTTGAATCTGAACACCAAGACGTGGTAAATAAGACCAAGGGTGCACCAAACCCTTGGCTGTGCCTTGCTGCCATCTTGGCCTTCTTCAAGAAATGCAGTCTGGTCCCATCTGATGAGGCAATGACAGTTGAGCCCTTCTACCCTTCTTCATCCAGTCCAGTGGAAAAACCAGTGCAATAATGTGGAAAGATCTTTTGTATACTCTCTGCTTCTAAAAGAAGTGGTCACATTCTAATTTTGACCACTGTACCAAACGCATTATTATAGCCCTCTCATTTACCCCTCACACTGACTCTAGGAAGTAGAAATGATTACTACATTCATTTTATACAAGAAGGCACTGGGGCTTGTAAAAGTTTAAGAATTTACCCAAAAGAGGGCAGAACTAGGTTTGTGGGGTTTTTTTCTATTTTCTTTTTTTTAAATTAAGACTTGATTGAGTAGTTTAAGGTTCACAGCAAAATTGACAGGAAGGTGCAGATATTTCCTATATGCCCTCTGTCCCCACACATGTATATCCCCTTCCCCCAATATCAACATCCCCCATCAGAGTGTTTCTGGTGTGCAGCAAAGTGATTTCACTATACATATATACAATAATTTGCATTTGTTAATCCCAAACTCCCAATCCATCCCTCTCCCACCCCTCTCCTCCTTGACAACCACAAGTCTGTTCTCTATGTCTGTGAATCTGTTTCTGTTTTCTAGATAAGTTCATTGGTTTGTATCTTAGAATCCACATATGAGTGATATCATATGGTATTTGTTTTTCTCTGTCTGACTTACTTCACTTAGTATGATAATCTCTAGGTCCATCCATGTTGCTTCAGATGACAGAACTTCATCCTTTTTATGACTAAGTAGTATTCCATTGTATATATACATACCACATCTTCTTTATCTATTCATCTGCCATTGGACATTTTGGTTGTTTCTATGTCTTAGCTTTCGTAAATGGTGCTGCTATGAACAGAGGAATGCATGTATCTTTTTGAATTATAGTTTTGTCCAGATATATGCCCAAGAGTGGGATTACTCAATCATATGGTAGCTCCATTTTCAGTTTTTTTAAGAACGTCTGTACTGTTTTCCACAGTAACTGCACCAATTTGCATTCCTGTCAGTAGTGAAGGAGGATTTCCTTTTCTCCACACTCTCTCCAGTATTATTATTTGTATACATTTCAATGTTTGGTCCATTTTTAATTGGGTTGTTTATTTTCTTATTAGTGAGTTTTAAGAGTTCTTTATATGTTTTGGATACAGTTCTTCATCAGATGTGTTTTTTGCAAGTATTTTCTTCCAGTCTGGTTTGTCTTCTCAGTCCCTGACATTGTCTTTCAGAGAGAAGAAGTTTTTAGTTTTAATGAAGTTTATCTTATCAATTATTTCTTTCACAGATTGTGCCTTTGGTGTTATATCTAAAAAGTCATCACCTTACCCAAGGACATCTAGGTTTTCACCTATGTTATCCTCTATGAGTTTTATAGCTTAATGTTTACATTTAGGTCTGTGATCCATTTTGAGTTAATTTTTGTCAAGTTTGTAAGGTCTGTGTCTAGATTCATTTTTTGTGTGTGTGATTGCCCAGTTGTTCCAGAACCATTTGTTGAAAAACCTAAGATTGCTTTTAAAGCAATAAGGACATTTATTCCATAACTGAAGGCAGCTGATAGATAATTTTAAGGTTGGTTAATTCAGTGACTGTTTTAGTCGGTTAGGGCCACCGTAACAAAATACCACAGACTAGGCGATTTAGACAGCAGAAATTCATTTTCGCACAGTTCGGGAGGCTGGAAATTCAGGATCAGTACACTGGCAGGTTTGGTTTCTCCTGAGGCCTCTCTCCTTGGCTCGTTGATGGCTATCTTCTCATGGTGTCCTCGTGTGGCCTTTCATCTCTGCCGGACTCCCCATGTCTCTCCCTCTTCTGATAAGGACACCAGTCAGATTGGAGTAGGGCTCACTCACATGACTTCAGTTAAACCTTAATTACCTTCCAAAAGGTGGTATCTCCAAATACAGTCCCATTGGGAGTTAGGGCTTCAACCTATGAACTTGGGGAGGACATGGTTCAATCCCTCTTAGTGACTCAGTAATGTCAGATCTCTGGGTTGGTGTCTCTGTGGTTCTCTTGTTTTTCACTCATAATCCCAAGATGGGCCACAACTCTGAGCATCATATCCTCATATGACATTGTCGTGGCAAGATATGGCAAGTCCTTTTCTTGGGTCTCTCTGTTCTCCATCTTGAAGATGTTCTTCTGAAAGAATGCATGATGAATACCACATACCTGCAACCTAGGCTCTACTGTCACATTTGGCTGCCTTTGCTTTACCACATGGGCTTCCCTGGTGGCTCAGTGGGTAAAGCATCTGCCTGCAGTGCGGGAGACCTGGATTCGATCCCTGGGTTGGGAAGATCCCCTGGAGGAGGGCTTGGCAACCCACTCTAGTATTCTTTCCTGGAGAATTCCACAGATAGAGGAGCCTGGCAGGCTGCAGTCCCTGGGGTCAGTCACAAAGAGTTGGACATGACTGAGCCACTAAGTGCGCACGCACACACACTTCTCCACGTATGATCCTATTCCACCGTCTCTCCATTCCTGGATCTGAGCTGTTTGGTACTCATAACTCCAGGTATAGTTGGTTTATTTTGTTTCCTTGTTTTATAGCTGATTAGCTGAGCACCTGCTACTTATACCCACCATTTGGAATAACTTTATTCTCCTCAAAATAAAAGCTGTGACAAACCTTGACAGCATATTAAAAAGGAGAGACATTAATTTGCCAACAAAAGTCCATATAATCAAAGCTATGGTTTTTCCAGTAGTCATCTACAGATATGAGAGTTGGACCATAAAGAAGGCTGAGCGCCAAAGAATTGATGCTTTGGAACTGTGGTGTTGGAGAAGACTCTTGAGAGTCCCTGGACAGCAAGGAGATCAAACCAGTCAATCCTAAAGGAAATCAGTCCTGAATATTCATTGGAAGGACTGATGCTAAAGCTGAAGCTCCAATACTTTGGCCACCTGATGGGAAGAGCTCACTCATTAGAGAAGACCCTGATGCTGAGAAAGACTGAAGGCAGGAAGAGAAAGGCATGACAGAGGATGAAATGGTTGGATGGCATCACTGACTCAATGGACATGAGTTTGAGCAACTCTGGGAGATGGTGAAGGACAGGGAAGCCTGGTGTGCTATAGTCCATGGGGTTGCAAAGAGTTGGACGTGACTGAGTGTAACAACCTCAAAATTCCTACAGTAGGTGCTATGATTAGCCTCAATGTTTACAGATGAGAGCTGGTGCTTCAGAACAGTTAAGTAACTTGCCTAAGGTCACACAGCTAGTAGATGGTAAAGCTGATGGTGACCTCAGTAATTCTGGCTCAGTGTCTGCCCTCTTAACCACATCTGCCACATCAAAGCCTCCTGAATTGGCTTCAAATTGCTTCCTTCTACTTTTCTTACTCCTAAAGGTGATACTGAAATTAAAAGATGCTTACTCCTTGGAAGGAAAGTTATGACCAACCTAGATAGCATATTAAAAAGCAGAGACATTACTTTGCCAACAAAGGTCCATCTAGTCAAGGCTATGGTTTTTCCAGTGGTCATGTATGGATGTGAGAGTTGGACTGTGAAGAAAACTGAGCACTGAAGAATTGATGCTTTTGAACTGCAGCGTTGGAGAAGACTCTTGAGAGTCCCTTGGACTGCAAGGAGATCCAACCAGTCCATCCTGAAGGAGATCAGTCTTGGGTGTTCATTGGAAGGACTGATGCTGAAGCTGAAACTCCAATACTTTGGCCACCTCATGCGAAGAGTGGACTCATTGGAAAAGACCCTGATGCTGGGAGGGATTGGGGGCGGGAGGAGAAGGGGACGACAGAGGATGAGATGGCTGGATGGCATCACCGACTCAATGGACATGAGTTTGAGTAATCTCCAGGAGTTTGTGATGGACAGGGAGGCCTGGCGTGCTGTGATTCATGGGGTCGCAAAGAGTTGGACACGACTGAGTGACTGAACTGAACTGAACTGAAAGATGATACTATTGTTAAAAATACAAACAATCATGTTTACTTGAAAGGAAAAGATTACTTACTTCTTGTTATTCCCTATGTTACTTTTCCCCTCAATTGATCACTTAGTCAAGCAAACAGTCAACAGTAATAACTAGAACGATTATAAAGGCACCCACTGTGGTAATGTAGGAACCAGCAGGCCCATCAGACGTCTCCTGTGGTGTAGAAGGGTCTGAACTCTGAAGGTAGGTTGCCTGGATTTAGTAGATCAAATCCAGATAGTTGACTGGTTCGGGACTCAGTAGCCCATCTTTGGGATTCCCTGGTGGCTCAGATGGTAAAGAGTCTGCCTGCAATATAGGAGACCCGGGTTTGATTCCTGGGTTGGAAAGATACTCTGGGGAAGGGAACGGCTACCCACTCCAGTATTCTTGCCTAGAGAATCCGTGGACAGAGGAGCCTGGCGGGCTACAGTCCATGGGGTCGCAAAGTTGATACCACCGATACTACAAACAACAGAGTTTACTTGAAAGAAAAAGATTACTCTCCTCTTGTTATTCCCTATGTTACTTCCTCCAACTGAGAAACTAATACTTTTGCCCCATCTATAAACAGTAACTGCCTTTATAAGAGTATCTTGTCTAGATGAGTCATGGTGCATATACAGTACTTAGAATAAAGCCTCGCACATCGCAAATATGTTGTAAAAGTTTCCTGTTGTTAATATTATTATTATTAATAATAATGTGGCTTCAGTTTATTAATAACAATAATCACAGCGTATAAGTTGTTACTTCTTTCTTCATTGAACTATCAGGGAAATAGCCCTGAAGGACAGGTCTGGCAATCTCAGGGCTGCAGAAACCTCTGACAAGAAGTTAAGAAGTTGCAAATTTGAGCAAGGGCTAATTCCTGACAGTGTTTTAAATTCTACAATACCAACCTCTCCATTGAGTGGATAAGGCAGGAGGGTCCACCTTGTGGGCTCTGGGCTCCCTGGGCGTGTGAAAAGTGAAGTGAAGTGAAAAGTTGCTCAGTCATATCCGACTCTGCGACCCCATGAACTGTAGCCCAACAGGCTCCTCCATCCATGGAATTTTCTAGGCAAGAGTACTGGAGTGGGTTGCCATTTTCTTCTCCAGGGGATCTTCCCGACCCGGGGATAGAACCCGGGTCTCCCGCATTGTGGTCAGGCGCTTTACCATCTGAGCCACCAGGGCTCCCTGGGCATCAGTTCAGTTCAGTCGCTCAGTTGTGTCCAACTCTTTGTGACCCCATGAATCACAGCACGCCAGGCCTCCCTGTCCATCACCAACTCTTGGAGATTACTCAAACTCATGTCCATTAGTCGGTGATGCCATCCAGCCATCTCATCCTCTGTCGTCCCCTTCTCCTCCTGCCACCAATCCCTCCCAGCATCAGGGTCTTTTCCAATGAGTCAACTCTTTGCATGAGGTAACCAAAGTATTGGAGTTTCAGCTTCAGCATCAGTCCTTCCAATGAACACCCAGACTGATCTCCTTCAGGATGGACTGGTTGGATCTCCTTGCAGTCCAAGGGACTCTCAAGAGTCTTCTCCAACACCACAGTTCAAAGGCATCAATTTTTCGGCACTCAGCTTTCTTCACAGTCCAACTCTCACATCCATACATGACCACTGGAAAAACCATAGCCTTGACTAGATGGACCTTTGTTGGCAAAGTAATGTCTCTGTTTTTTAATATGCTGTCTAGGTTGGTCATAACTTTCCTTCCAAGAGTAAGCGTCTTTTAATTTCATGGCTGCAGTCACCATCTGCAGTGATTTATGGGCTTATTATTATATGAATCTTAATGGCAGGCATTGGTCACATGACCTTTTTTCATTTCTTCCCATTTTTTTTCTCTGTGATAGAACAGGGCTAGCTTTCCTTTCTCACCCTCCCTATTTGCTTCCCTTTGAGTGTGTTCTGTTGAAATCCAAGTTCCTATAAGTTAATGTGGTCTCAGCACAGTGGAGAGTGGGCTCTTGTAAACAGCGGTAATTTCCGGTGGAGATGCAGACTTCCGGAAGAGGGTGAGGACAGTTGCAAGTCATGGCTCCTCCCTCCGATGTCTAACTTGGCCTTGATGTCTTCAACCTCAATGTTTTCTCTCTCCCACCTCCCCCGCCCCCCCACTAAAGCCATTTCTAAGGGGCCTTTCATTACTCAACCCGTCCTGCCTCATTGCCTTCATTAAATTTTTTCCAGTTAGTGGACTCTCTCTGACCTCACATTTTAGAATAGTCAGCAATCTCAGCAAAATTTTGCAAACTTTGGCCCAGTGTTTTCTTTTATTATTTCCACCCAAAATCTCCAACCTAAACCACCACCACTCACTTTTTCCAATCCCATCTTGAATCCCCACACCCTGCTGTGTCATGCAGGCACCTCCCCAAATTATTTGAGATTCGTGAAGTCTGCAGGGGCCATGGGTCACACTATGGTTTATCACCCTCTTACTCTTTTTTCCACTCAATAAATACTTAAGCTCCTGCTTAGTGCTGGTCACAGCTGTAGGTGCTTAGGATAAAGGATTGAACAAGACAGAATCCCAGCTCATTCCTCCTGTAGTTGCCATGCGTGTGTGTGTGTGTGTGTGTGTGTGTGCATGCTGAGTTGCTTCAGTTGTGGCCAACTCTGTAACCCCAGGGACTGTAGCCTGCCAGGCTCCTCTGTCCATGGGATCCTCCAGGCAAGAAAACTGGAGTGGGTTGCCATTTCCTCCTCCAGATGTTCCCGACCCAGGGATCAAACCCATTTCTCTTATGTTTCCTGCACTGGCAGGCAGGTTCTTTACCACTAGCACCACCTGGGAAGCCTGTACCTGCCGTGAGGAGGGACCAAATTAATCAAATAATCATCACTTGAGACATGTAAAATTACAATTTGGAGTCAGTGTTACAAAGGGAAAGCACAATGCTAATGTATTATAGGGGGATTTATGGGGTGGGGGTCAAGAAAAGCATTTCTGAGGATGTAATATGAAGTTGATATCTCAAGCAAAAGTAGGAGGTAGAAAACAGAGATGAGAGAGAAGTGCGTTCCAGGCTGAGGAAATGGTTGTCCCAGTGGGAATGTGTTTGTGGGGGTGTGGGTCTCATGATCTAGTTTGTGTTTTAGAAAGATCCCTCTGACTACAGGCAGCTTATCGGAAGGGGTCTTCCTTCCTGGGGGTGCATGTAGACCAGCTGGGAGGTTGTACAGTAGTTCAGATTGGAGATGATGGGTTTTGATCGAGGGTAAGAGGAATGGCAGACTCGTCAGAGCTTTAGGAGAGGAAATAGACAAGCCTCATTGTTGGGCTGGGTGGGAGACGAGGGGCAGGGAGGCTGCCCACTGTCCACGTCTGCTTAGTGTACTCCATCCCACCCTCTCTTTCCTCCACGAATACCTCATCTCTCTCCTGCCCCTCACTTCATTATCTTGCATAAACCCACACAACAGCCGGTGGATAGTAGGTGTCAGTGTCAGTTATTTTATGTGTTGGTGCCTATACACGTGGTCTTGCAGCTCCTTCCTCATGCTCTCAGAGTTGAGAGTTCTAACACTAACCTGTTCATCTCCGCACCGCACACCCCCCTTCCCTATATTCCTGGGACCTTGCTGCCAGGATTGTTACTTCTCAATAACCCAAGGTTACTTAACCTTCTGTGTGCCATGACCCCTTTGGCAGTCTGGTAAAGTCCATGGAACTCTTCTCAGAAGGATGTTTTCAAATGCAGAAAACAGTATGCCTGATAAGAAACAATTTTATATTGAAATAAAACTATATAATAAGTTTTGCTATTATAGTGCTGTATGTTTCTTTTCTTAATGAGCACTTTTAAAGAGATTTTAAAATCGATTTATTTTTGGCTGCGCTGGGTCTTGGTTGCTATGCGCGAGCTTTCTCTAGTTGCGGTGAATGGGGGCAACTGTCTAGTTGTAGTACACGCCTTCTCATTGCGGTGGCTTCTCTTGTTGCGGAGCACAGGCTCCAGGATGCACGGGCTCAGTAGTTGTGGGTCATGGACTTCGTTGCTCCCTGGCATGTGGGATATTCCCAGACCAGGGATCAAACCCGTGTCCCCTGGATTGGCAGATGGATTCTTAACCACTGAACCACCAGGCAAATCCCTATACGATTCTTTATTAAAGCATTAAAGACATGATTCTTCAACGGTGGGTGCAATACCTACCATGCTTTCAAAGGAGTGATGAGCATCAGTGAGATTTTGAAATACCGGCAATGATACCTCCCTGAGCTTCTGGGAACCCACCTTGTCTGGATCCTCTGGGTCCTTTGTCTCGTCTCACTTTGTCTTCTCTGCTGGCTCCTCTCCCTTCCTTGGTGCTGGGAGTTCCAGGGTCCCTTCCATCCTGTCCTCTGTCAAGGAGCCCATCTGTTCCTGGTGTCAGGTTCACCCCCAAGTTGTTGCTGTCCCGCCAGCCCTCACCTGTGTGCAGGATATCTTCCTGCCCTGGTGTCCAGCAGCAGACACTTCCACCATCACCTCATGTTTAAACTGAACAAAAGACAGCTTCTCCTCCGCTCCTTGGAAGCCCGGTCCTGTTCCCAGCCTCCCTATTTTTTTCCCTCTTGCCTCTCTCCTTTCCATCTTCCAAGCTAGAAGCCTTGGGGTTTACGCTGGAGTCTTCCTCCACCTTCAGCCTCTCAGAATGAACTGGCTACTCCTCCTTGCCCTGTGGCTCTTTGATTGTTCCCTTTCTCTTCGTTTCCTCTGCCATCAGCCTCTCCAGCTGTGGTTTACCTCCCTGAGGGCATTTCTCCTCTTCCCCACCCTCATCCCTCACAATCCATCATGCATACCATTGCCAGCACGGTCTTGCTGAAACACTGCTTTCATCAAGTAAACATCTCCGGCTGGCTTTCGAGCCCCCTCCCTGTCACCTCCCACCCATAAAAAATAGTTACAAAGCAAATGTGTGAAATAATTGTTCCCATGTATATCTAAGATAAACCAAGGACCCCACTTCCTCCTGTGACACCGGCACTCTGAGAAAGACTCCCGCCCAAGGAGACGGGTGGAACCAGACGACCTGTGAGAGTCTGGCTCCCTAAAGCCAAGTGAGCCTCTCTGTGGATGCTGGCGAAGTTCTCAGGGCTATGGCTGAAGAAAAACACCAGCGGTCACTTCTTTGCATGAACTTGCAGTGCCCCCCACCCCCAGCTGGAATTCCCACCCGGCTAGAGAGGCGCGCCATCTGGAAGGGCTGAAATGAAACTGTGTTATCAGGTCCTGAAGTCGGTCTCCTCTCCTGGGTACACAGTGGGCCAAGTCCTTCCCCCTCCTCCTGAGGAGGCTTTGGGAGAAGAAAAGACTGGATCAGTTCAATCAACACAGATGACTGATGAGAAAAGGATAAGAGACTCATCTTGCTGAGAAGATGAGTTGATGCCCCTCTTTTCTTCCATCCTGAGAAAACGTGCTTCAGACTCAACCTGTGTTGTTCTGGGCCAGGTTGTGACCCATCTGCCTAATTTATTTCTTATACACAAGGAGAAAAGGAAGAGCAGAGAAGCAGAAGAAAAGCAACCCAGGAAGTTAGCTTGTTTTCATTTCATCTGGCTGACTACACTTGAAAATGACCAAGAGTACCTTTTATGGGTGTCTCCAATGTGTATTTGTAGAGAGAACTAAGCCATCTGATGTTGAAGCTTTCAGCACTTTTTACTTCTGGTCACCTTCCTGTCCCTCATGAGACTGTAACTTGGGGCTGAGAAATAAGGATTCTGGAACCCCCTGCTAACCCCCGCTCCCTCTCTGCTCCTGTCAGAGGAGTTGACAACCCAGGCAGTTAATAAGCTTTGACAAGGCTCCTTACCTCCCTCTGTGCTTATCTTGCCCACCTCTGCGTTCAGCCAACAAAGCGGGCAGCACTTAAGGTAATTGAGGCCACATAAATGAGAAGGCTTTTTAACATAAAGCCTCTGCTGACATTGGAGGCATGGAAACACTCTTGTGGGAACAACAGTGAGGTGAATTACAGCAGAAACAGCTCCGTCATCCCTGTCAGGGTTCATAAAATTGCCCTGTAGTTTATTGTTTGATTTACTGTGTCCACCCTGTTTTAAGGCATCTGTGTAGCTTCTCATAAAGAATAAACCGAAATCAGATTAAAATGAAGGGAAGGGTCCACATCTCCTGAAAGCTAGTGTGCAGTTGTGCAGAGGAGCTGATCAACAGGAGAAGGGCATGAGCTGTTATTTGTTCAGAATCGCAAGCAGTGGGCCTGGCCAGTCTCGGACAGGTTCACTTGATGAATCAGCTTTGTAATTCCCGTTCTGTGTTTAGGGGAGTGCAGCAGCGGAATCTGTGATGAAGCCTCGTGCATCAATGGTGGCACCTGCACGGCGAGCAAAGCCGATTCCTACATTTGCCTCTGTCCCCTGGGCTTTCGAGGTCGACACTGTGAAGATGGTGAGAAAGATGCAAATTGATGGCAATTTCTGTCTCCGTTGTTAATTCCTGTTGGTATAATTTTTCATTAATGCATATTTAGCAAGGTTCCACATATTTTTATGGGATTGACGTTGCTTTGTTGGGAGGGATGGGAGAATCTTTTTTCAAACCAGGTGGAAGTGTCTTTAGATGTCAAAGTGGCAAACTGGCCAAAAGACAAGTTCATTTTATGATGTTCCTGGGCCGATGCTTTGATGAGCTCCTCTTGGCCCTCAAATAACTCTGAAAAGCCTATATGTGTGTGGTTTGTGTCAGAATTTGAAGTATTTCACAGCTCAGGCTCCTTAGAATATCTGACAGTTGGGAGAAAATGCTGGAAAGCCATACACAGAAACATTAACTCTGTGATGTTTCTTTTTCTTTGTACTGTTCTGCTGAATTATTCTACATCTCAACACTGTATTGATTATTAATATATATACATATATATGTATACATACATGCAAACACACATGCACCGACAAATACACACAATAATGAAATTTTTTAAAAGATTTTGCAAAAAATCAAGCAGGGATGAAAAAGCTTTATCTTTTCTACCAGTGATTCAGATTTGGCCCTAAGACACCATCATCCTAGAGAAAAGTTTTTTTTTTTAACACTGTATAATTTCAAATCTCTTGTCACCTCGAAGAGGGTGTTGTGAGTCAGAGTAAGGAATAGCTGTTCTATTCCATCTTCGTATGTCTGTAGCCTCACATACTGAAGTTTGGTCCTTGCTCACATCGCTGCAGGTCAGTGGGAGAGGGGTGGCTCTGTTCCACACAGTCATTCAGGGATGCCTTCTAGTGGCCCGCTAGGATCTTAGAACCCTCCATTGATTCCCACATCCAGCCAGTAGGTGAGGAAGAGAGAGCGAGTGGAGGATGGAAGGAAGCTCTAGGGGCCAGACCTGGAATGCTGTGTACTGTCCCCCCCACCACATTCCACTGGCCAGAGCTCAGCTACACCACGCACTTCTCTTCAGAGCAGCTGAGAAATATCCTTGAATTCTATACCCAGGAGGCAAAGAAGATGGCTAGTTCCAGCACGAAGGAGTTTCTAAACCACGCACTTGCTTTTTCAGCTTTCACCTTGACCGTTCCTCAGTTCAGAGAGTCTCTGAGGTCCTACGCCGCAACCCCCTGGCCGCTGGAGCCCCGGCATTACCTTTCCTTCATGGAATTTGAGATCACATTTCGGCCGGATTCGGAAGATGGCGTGCTCCTGTACAGTTATGACACGGGCAGCAAAGACTTCCTGTCCATCAACATGGCAGGGGGCCACGTGGAGTTCCGCTTTGACTGTGGTTCTGGGACTGGTGTTCTCAGGTAAGGGCTGAGGCTGTCAGGGGCTCTCCTCCCTTCAATAGTCACTTTGAAGAAAGATTTGTCTTCAACCAGTTGACTGTCTTCCTGTCTTCTGTATACAGTTGTCTTTTCTGAAACCTGTCCTGATTAATACAGATGATGTGCTTCCTAGAGATCATGCTTTCCTGGGGGCAAGGTTTCCTTTTCTCAAATAACTACCTGCTGCTGCTGCTGCTAAGTCGCTTCAGTCGTGTCCAACTCTGTGTGACCCCATAGACAGCAGCCCACCAGGTCCCTCTGTCCCTGGGATTCTCCAGGCAAGAACACTGGAGTGGGTTGCCATTTCCTTCTCCAATGCATGAAAGTGAAAAGTGAAAGTGAAGTCACTCAGTCATGTCTGACTCTTAGCGACCCCATGGACTATAGCCTACCAGGCTCCTCCATCCATGGGATTTTCCAGGCAAGAGTACTGGAGTGGGCAAATAACTACCTAGCAGGTAGCGAATCTCTGCTTCGAACTATGGAAAATGGGCTGGTCTCAGATGGGGGTAAACCGTCGTCCTCTCCACCTGAGATCATGCAACACAATCAGCAGAAACTTCATAAATTGTCAATCAGTACCTTGCTCAGAGCATCACTTGGTGAGCACTTGGCAAATACATAACAACTAGTTGAAAAAGTAGGGATTTACCAGGTGGAGCTAGTGCTAAAGAACCTGCCTGCCAATGCACAAGACTTAAGAAACACAGGTCCGATCCCTGGATCAGGAAGGTCCCCTGGAGAAGGAAATGACAACCCACTCTAGTATTCTTGCCTGGGAAATCCCATGGACAGAGGAGCTTGGTGGGCTACAGTCCATGGGGTTGCAGAGAGCAGACAAGACTGAAGTGACATAGCATGCATGCAGTAGAAATGTAATGAACAGAAACGTCCTTGGTGGCCTCACATTTTTTTTTTTCTCTTTGGCCATTGGAAATGGAGTGCATCACAGCCACATTCACTTTGAAACATTAAATCATTATTCATCTGCCCTATTTCCCACAAATGTTCTATTGGCAGAAGCTTACCAAGTCATTTCCATTAGATTAAGAGGATTTCAAAGGGACACCAACTTCCTCACCAGCCTTGAATGAACACACTGGCATTACATTATACATTCTCACATTCGAATAAGTGCATAACTGTCACATAATCATGGTGTGACATGATGTCACCTTAAATATCACTGATCGGTTTTCAATCGATTGGGGTGGTCTCACTTTAAATTGTAACTTTCCTCTTGCATTATTTCTTTGATGGCAACTAGTTATTTAGCATGGCTCTTACCATTCTTCATATAAAGAAGCTGACAGAGAATCACCAGTGATTGCAAGGACCCTTCCCTGACCAGTGTGGTCAAAAAGGCTGTGTGATGACTGATTTCAGTGGCATGGAGTAACTAAGTGCTTCTAAAGGGCTTGCTAGTGTCTGTGGACTTGGTTCTGGGTTATTAAAACTTTCCCTCTGTTACCTAGTTTGTACTGTTCATCAACTCAGCAGATCGATTGTTCCCATAGAATGTGGCAGCATCTCTGTGAATCCCTCAGAGCCTGCAGTTGGAGGTGCAGGTGTTTTTCTTATTTGTTTATGTTTCCCTCTTCTAACTGTGTTCCTCCCATGGGAGTTTTTACCTTCTAGCCAGAGGCCTGCTGATCTAATGCACACATGCTTCTTGTTCCTACATTTCAAGAAATCTCCTCCTTTGAAACTCACTAGGGTGTTGTGTTCAACAGTGCCCTGCAGCAGGAAATTGGTTAGTCTTTGTTGTTGTTTTAAAGGAAATCGTGGGCTGTATTCAATCACAATTCATGTTGCTAGACTGTCATCTCTAGAAAGAGCTCTTTGTGAAATGTTACAATCATGAAGTGAAAGTGAAAGTTGCTCAGTTGTGCCTGACTCTTTGCGACCCCATGGACTATACAGTCCATGGAATTCTCTAGGCCAGAATACTGGAGTGGGTAGCCCTTTTCTTCTCCAGGGGATCTTCCCAATCCAGAGATTGAACTCAGGCCCACATTGCAGGCAGATTCTTTACCAGCTGAGCCACAAGGGAAGCTATGCATTGCCCTTAATTGCTGATCGTTTTTCCTGGCTAATGGAAAGTGCTTACTGCCTTAGGTTTCAACAGTTCTTTTAAAAGTACAGTTCATTCTTGTCCTTAAGGTTGAACTCCTACACATCAGTGACACCTCCCACCTTGGGGAATGGACAAATATTTTTGTGTCTCTGGTTATGCAAGAACATCCTGTGTCTCAAGACAACTTTGGTGGGTATTTAATTGATTCAATTTACATATGATTATGCAAAACAGCCTAAATAACTCACTCAGAACAATTTGTCAAGTCAAGAAAGGAAGAAGACACCTTGAATATCACCTTGTACTTTCAAATGGCTTCTTCCTGGATAAGGAATGACTGGAAGGGGCTGGAGAAGGTTGTGGACCATCAGCCCTCCTCCTGAACAAATTGCCCCCTGCCCTCTGCACATCTGCAGCAGCAGCTCTAGCTGCGGGGTCACAGCCACGTGGAACCTTAGAAATCCAGCATTTCTCCCTTTCATAATTTGGTGCCTATTTTTGATGAGGTGTTTTTAATTTTTTTTTTAAACATAAATTATTCCTTCCCTGCTTGTCAGGAAAGGTGCCTGGAAAAA
This sequence comes from Cervus canadensis, assembly GCF_019320065.1. Taxonomy (NCBI): domain Eukaryota; kingdom Metazoa; phylum Chordata; class Mammalia; order Artiodactyla; family Cervidae; genus Cervus; species Cervus canadensis. Next base: position 34,277,665 of record NC_057401.1, on the reverse strand, counting down.
AAAAATCTTTAGCATTAGGTGTGATGAAAAGGAGGCAAGAACTCAGAGTAACCATCATCTGCTCCCCTGGGCCACCCCTCTGCAATGTAACTGACAACACCCATCACGGTTAATGTTTCAGATGGCCCTTTGGAAAATGTTTATTTTGAAAACCATTTCCAAGACTTCCTGCTTCATTAAGACAATTCAGTGAAAGCCTGAACTACAGGAAGCCGTGGAGTTGCCACATCATTTTAACTTTAGGCAGAGGATGAGGTGGTCTAATTTATGATGAACTTGATTCAAAAATCAAGGCAACTGAAATGAGCTCATGATGGCAGCGGTCGATATCCCTGTGCTGAGGGAGGCAGTGTATCGACAGGGAATGACCTCTACAGGACAAGAACAGGCTCAGATGCTGTTAGTTATTATGGAGATGGGCTGCTGAACGAGATCTTTATTGCATATTGATTGAGCCAAGGTGATTAAATTCTAATTGCTAAGGACAAATGGCAAAAGCATTTGCCAGAGCGAAAAATCAAGTGAGGGGGTGGAGACCTTTCAGTAATTGTGCCCATTGGTATTCCTGGTGGGTTTCTAAAGATGATCCAGGACCACAGAATAATTGGGAGGTTCAGGGAAGGCCAGGAACTACATATACATCTTTAGAAACACAAATGCAATAATTGTACTCTTCTTACACACCTCACTGTAAAATGTAACATGTAAAAATCTTACCAGTATCATTTAAACTTCAAGTGCTTCCATATTGAATTAATAATTGCATTTTTAAAGTACTTTTAATTATTTTCACAATATCAGACAACGTGGAATCTGCCTCCCAAATATTTTGTTATGAGACACTTTAAACAAATAGCAAAGAACTCTGCAGTAAACCTTAGACCCACCACCTACTGTCTACAGTTAGCATTCTGCTGTATTTACTTTATCATGTGTCTGTTCATTCTTATATCCCCCCATCCATCCATCTTATTTTTTATGCATTTCAAAGGATGCTACAGACATCATTACATCAAGGAATCTGCTTTACATCATAGCCTATATAGTTTTCTCTTCTTCAAAGATTTCATGCAACTCTGATCATATTTTACCCCCAATGTAACCCCCTCATCTTGAAAACCAGACTGATCCCACCCCCATTTCATACTTGTGATAAGGAATAAGTAAAATGATAAGTGAGATACTCCTCCCATGAAGGAGTCCAATAAATGGAGCTAGCCCTGCTGTGTTTAACAAGGAGGAATGAGGTTCTTCTCTTGCTGAACAGGACGAGGTGCTGCAGGTTGGCACATTTCATCAGAGCCAGATTGGTGGACATTATCTGTGGATGCCGGTGATGCTAACCCGTGTTCAGTTTCCTTACTTCAATAGGAGCGAAGAGCCCCTCACCCTGGGCCACTGGCATGAGCTGCACGTGTCCCGCACAGCCAAAAACGGCATCTTACAGGTGGATAAGCAGAAGGCAGTGGAGGGAATGGCAGAGGTAAGAAGGACATCCCCTCCTGATGACTCGTGTGAACGGGGTTACTGCTTCCTTCCTGTCCTGGAGACAAAAGCACCAGCACAGTGGTTAATCACATGGACTCTGGTGCCAGTTTACCTGGATTAACACCCAAGCTTCCCCCTGGGCAGTTCCTTAGCCTTGCAGTTCCTCAACTGGAAATGGGATTGATAATAGTAGGGGCCTTCACAGGGGAGTGAGCTAATAACTAGTGTCACTTAGAGAACTGCCCACCCGCCCCATGCCTCCCTGCCGACCCATACCTTTGTTCACATTGCTATAGAAGGTAGATCAGAACACAGCTCCAAGGCAGAGCCAGTGAGGTGGTGGGGGTGTGACTACACATCTGACAAGAACACAGACTCTGAAACCAGACACCCAGGGTTCAAAACCTAGCTCCATTCCTCATCAGTGATGTGAGCTCAGACCAGTCTGAGCACTTGATCTCCTAAGATGGTGTTTTTACATCTAAAAAAATAGGGTAATTGTGATAATAATAGCACTGCATTATAGAGTTGTGAGAATTAGAATAACTGTATTTCTCAAATACCAAAGACCCCCGCATATGATCAGTGTTGTGTAGCTTTACTTATTATTATTGCTAATAGTGTACTCAGTTCAGTTCAGTCACTCATTTATGTCCAACTCTTTGCAACCTGTGTACTGCAGCACACCAGGCTTCCCTGTCCATCACCAACTCCTGGAGCCTGCTCAAACTCATGTCCATTGAGTCCATGACGCCATCCAACCATCTCATCCTCTGTCATCCCCTTCTCCTCCTGCCTTTAATCTTTCCCAGCATCAAGGTCTTTTCAAATGAGTCAGCCCTTTGCATCAGGTGGCCAAAGTATTGGAGTTTCAGCTTCAGCATTAGTCCTAATGAATATTCAGGACTGATTTCCTTTAGGATTGACTGGTTTGATCTCCTTGCAGTCCAAGGGACTCTCAAGAGTCTTCTCCAACACCACAGTTCAAAAGCATCAGTTCTTCAGTGCTCAGCTTTCTTGATAGTCCAGCTCTCACATCTATACATGTCTGCTGGAAAAACCATAGCTTTGACTAACAGACTTTCATTGGCAAAGTAATGTCTCTGCTTTTTAATATGCTATCTAGTTTGGTCATAGCTTTTCTTCCAAGGGGCAAGCGTCTTTTAATTTCATGGCTGCAATCACCGTCTGCAGTGATTTTGGAGCCAAAGAAAATTAAGTCTGTCACTGTTTTCATTGTTTCCTCATCTGTTTGCCATGAAGTGATAGGACTGGATGCCATGATCTTAATTTTCTGAATGTTGAGTTTTAAGCCAGCTTTTAAAGTTTCCTCTTTCATTTTCATCAAGAGGCTCTTTAGTTCTTTTTTGCTTTCTGCCCTAAGGGTGGTGTCATCTGCATATCTGAAGTTATTGATATTTCTCCTGGCAATCTTGGTTCCAGCTTGTGCTTTATCCAGCCCGTCTTTTCGCATGATGTACTCTGCATATAAGTTAAATAATCAGGGTGACAGTATACAGCCTTGACGTACTCCTTTCCCAGTTTAAACCAGTTTGTTGTTCCATGTCCAGTTCTAACTGTTGCTTCTTGACCTGCATATAGATTTCTTAGGAGGCAGGTCATGTGGTCTGGTATTCCCATGTCTTTAAGAATTTCCCACAGTTTGTTGTGATTCACACAAAGGCTTTGGCATAGTCAATAAAGCAGAAGTAGATGTTTTTCTGGAACCCTCTTGCTTTTTTGATGATCCAGTAGATGTTGGCAATTTGATCTCTGGTTCTTCTGCCTTTTCTAAATCCAGCATGAACATCTGGAGGTTCTCGGTTCACATACTGTTGAAGCCTGTCTCGGAGAATTTTGAGCATTACTTTGCTAGCATGTGAGATGAGTGCAATTGTGCAGTAGTTTGAGCATTCTTTGGGATTGCCTTTCTTAGGGATTGGAATGAAAACTGACCTTTTTCAGTCCTGTGGCCACTGCTGAGTTTTCCAAATTTGCTGGCATATTGAGTGCAGCACTTTCACAGAATCATCTCTTAGGATCTGAGATGGCTTAACTGGAATTCCATCACCTCCACTAGCTTTGTTTGTGGTGATGCTTCCTAAGACCCACTTGACTGCGCATTCTAGGATGTCTGGCTCTAGGTGAGTGATCACACCATCCTGGTTATCTGGGTCATGAAGATCATTTTTGTATAGTTCTTCTGTGTATTCTTGCCACCTCTTCTTAATATCATTTGCTTCTGTTAGGTCCATACCATTTATGTCCTTTATTGTGCCCATCTTTGCATGAAATGTTCCCTTCAAAAAAATCTCTAATTTTTTTGAAGAGATCTCTAGTCTTTCCCATTCTATTGTTTTCCTCTATTTCTTTGCATTGATCGCTGAGGAAGGCTTCCTTATCTCTCCTTGCTGTTCTTTGGAACTCTTCATTCAGATGGGTATATCTTTCCTTTTCTCCTTTGCCTTCTGCTTCTCTTTTTTTCTCAGCTATTTGTAAGGCCTCCTCAGACAACCCTTTTGCCGTTTTGCATTTCTTTTTCTTAGGAATGGTCTTAATCACTGCTTCCCGTACAGTGTTACAAACCTCTGTCCATAGTTCTTCAGCCACTCTCTATCAGATCTAATCCCTTGAATCTGTTTGTCACTCCCACTGTATAATCGTAAGGGATTTGACTTAGGTCATACCTGAATGGTCTAGTGGTTTTTCCCCACTTTCTTCAATTTAAGTCTGAATTTGGCAATAAGGCAAATTTAAGTCTGAATTTGGCAAACTAGCATGACCTCAACAGTTCAGAATTTCCACTCAGGTTTATAACTTTCATCCATGATTTTATTTCCAAGGTCATGCCCGAAGGAAAATGGCATTTTTAAGGACAGCTAAGAGACATTTGTTTTCAATTACAACCTACTAGCATTCTGTACACACATGAAATTTACAGACCCCTAAAAACAGAGGGGAGCTCAGATTTGCCAGGATTTTAATTACAACAGTCTTCATTGTATGCATCACAGATTTAAAGAAGGTATTGATGAATGTGACTGTTCTGATAAGAAAATGAATTGATAGGAAAAGAAAGAAAAGGGACTCTTGGTGGGGAAGATCTTGGTTGAGGAGGGGAGTAAAAAGGCAACTTTTCAGGAAGGCAGCTTCAGGGACGGCAGTGGTGGGAGGTCCTGTGAAAATCAAGGCCTTCCTTGGGAATCAGAAAAGTCCCAACCTGGGCTCTGCTTTAGGAGGCAAGTACCCTAGAAAATGTCCCATATATATTTTAGGGAGGAAGGAAAGATGGAGAGAAGGAAGAAAGAAAGTAGGGAGGAAGGAAGGAAGATGTATAAAGGAAAATGGATTTTAAAGCGAGAATGGGAGTCACTTTCATGCAGTCCAGAAAACAGCTGATTTTAGTCTGAGACAGAATTAGAAGCTCGCAGGTGTAGATCTGACTGTGTGTTGACTTAATAATATAAATTCACAAAAGCACTGTATCACTCTAGGCCTTAGTTACCAACATCTGTACAACAGTAACAAAAACAGGATGGGCGTGTTTGTAAATAGTAGGGTTAAGGCCTTTGATTATAAATAAGGAACTGTTTGAGACACAGTATTTACCCTTGAGATCCTGTAGTGAAGAGACAGCACAGGGTAGAAACCACACACCTCGGGTTCTGTTACTATCATACCAGGACTGGGAATTAGACAGTCTGGTGGAACCAGTGTTCTTTTTATTGGCTTTTGAATGGATGGAGCTGCCCAACTGGAAAGCAGTGTAAACAGGTAGGAGGGAAGGTGTGGCTGTTCTGTGTGCATTTGAGGGTGGTTCTTGTGAGGCCTCCCTGAGGTCAGCGTGGGAAGACCCATGCTTGATCTCAGTGACTTAAAGCTTAATCAGATCGCCCCCCAGGGGTCTCTGCCCCGCAGCTGTCTTACCCTGTTCAAAGGCTTGGTCAGAGGGGATAGTGGTCTTAGAGCTTGAAGAAGGAGGGGGACAGGGGTTATGGGATACACTGGAGGCTAAGCCAGCCGCTAAGTGTCCAAACCACACCCGACATCACGTTGCTCAGCTGGCTACACTGAGAAACACCGCAGCCCAGGATGAGTCAAGCTGTGCAAACTCAAAGGGGCAGTGCTCCCAGGGCTTCAGAAAACCCCATCAGGGGGTTTACTCAGGTTTTCCAGCCACTCTCAGCTTAACGGAAGTGGCAGATCCAGGCACTGAGCGCCTCACTTTGGTGGATCTGTTTGCTTTCCTCCTGTGGTCCCGCTGTGGTCCGCTGCAGCCCCGCCTTTTGTCCACTTCAGGTGGTGGTGGGGCAGGCGTGGGGGTCAGGGGGCGGGGGGAGGACTTTGATGAGGAGCCAAAAGAGACCTCTGTCACCCCATAAGACCCCACCCAGTTTGCCTGACACAACCAAGAAACTCCCAAGTTGTTTCAGAACAGCCTGCTTCTCTGAAATCCCTTTGACCTTGCAGCCTTCCTTTCCTCCTAGTATTTTATTTTAAAGACAGGATGGAGATGGGTTTCTGTGGGTGTGTCCTGACAGCTCCTGCCTGGTTCCCTAGTCCACAAGGATTCCTGAAATTGCCTTTGATGATTCCCCACGTCCCCAGTAGTTAAATAAGAACCCCCGAAACTGCGAAGGTTATTGACAGAAGGCAATTCAATCTGTCTACTACAAGACCTCTCTGCTGTTACCTGGCTGGACTCAGCCACTCAGAGCACTCCCCTAGATGGAGCATCCTCCTCTCTGCTCCCCTGTCTCCTCTTCTCCACCCTGACTGGACCCCAAATCCATTCTCCTCCCTCTGGCCAGTGATATTGCTAAAACACAGATCTGATTACTCTCTCTCTTGCTGAAAACTCATTGTTCTTTTGGTGAAGTGTAAGTTTCTATCCATGTGTGATGTGGTCCCTCCAAGCTCTGACTCCAGCCAGTTTCTAAGACTCAGTTTTGACTCTTCCTAGTTCACCTCCCACTCCCTAATTCTGGAGTATGAGATGCCCTATCCCTGCCAGGTGCCCCCGTAGTCACCTGGACGGTCCTCACAGGGCTTGTCTTACCTGCCCATTTACTTGTCTGTGTTCCCCCACAGTGTAAGGCCCTGGATGGCAGGGACCTGGGCTTTCTTATTTACTGTGGTTTGTGCACCACTTAGTACCTGGGACATGGTAGGTACCTAATAGTATTTTTTAAATAATTGAATCCTGCTACACTTTATGTTTCTTTTGACTATAAATCAAAGGAAACAATAACTTATGTTACCCCAAATGTGTTCATCCCCAGAGGTCTCAAATTTACATGTTATCTTAAGGCATTTTAACATTTTGCTTAAGATGTTTAAAGGAGTTTAGCCGTTAAATCTCACACACAGCTTGTTATCTAGCCCAGCCATTGGGTTTAGGCTGTTGAAATGACCAGAAGCAGGGGAAGCCTTTGGGGATTGACAGTGGGGATCTCTGAGAATCTGGAAGGAATTTCTCTGCCCTTGTATCTGATAACAAGGAATGCCTCCCACTCACCATGCTTTCCCTTTTCTCTTGGCCTAAAGAAATTCTGTCTTTACCGTTAGTGAATATATCAATAAATGCAGTACTAGAATTTGGATCATTTATCCAACTCTAGGCAAAGTGCTAAACCAATGGGAGCTCAATTGCCAGGAGAGGCTCAGGCACACATGTGCCCCAAATAGCAGCAGCTTATAATGAGGGGTTGTTTCTCATCCACATTACATATCCATCAACAGTCAGCTGCAGCCTTAATCCGAGACCCAGGCTGAAGGAATAACAGTGGTCCCCAGTGTTTTTGGCACCAGGGTCCACTTTCATGGAAGACAATTTTTCCACGGAAGAGGGGTGGGAGGGTAGGGATGGTTTCAAGATGATTCAAGCACATTACATTTATTGTGCACTTTACTTCTATTATTATTACATCAGCTCCATCTCAGATCATCAGCCGTTAGATCCTGGAAGTTGGGGACCTCTGGAAATAGGGGTAGAGGAACAGGGCATAGTGAACCACTCCTGGCTCTGAAAGACTCTGCCCAGAAATGATTCATTTCTCACCTGCTCATGTTTTGTTGACCAAAGCAAGTTACATGGCCCCACTTGGGACTGACCGGTTAGCGGTAACCTTCCTGCAGGGAGAGAGTGATACCGATGATGTAATGGTCTACCATATTCCCTTGCATTTTCTAGATGATGAATCTCAGAAATGTCCAGAAATTTACAAATATTCAAACAGGTGATAAGCAGCAATGAAAAACAAGGCAAAGGTTAGGCCAATGTGTATAAAAATTGTCATGATGAGTCTTGAGACTGCCTCAGCCATTTGTTCCCTAACAGGGAGCCAGAGGCACAGTTGGTTACACCGTGTTTTGTTCTTAATCTCTTGTCAGGGAGGCTTCACCCAGATTAAGTGCAACTCGGACATTTTCATCGGTGGGGTCCCCAATTACGATGATGTGAAGAAGAATTCTGGCATCCTCAAGCCATTCAGTGGGAGCATCCAGAAGGTACAGGCTACCCTTCCTCATGTGCATGGTGTGACTTTGACTACAGACAATGGAATTGAGAACTGTGATCAGTGCAAACTGCTGTACCCAAGAAAGAAACCTTGAGGAAGTTTAACATTTTTTAAATTATATTTTTTAATTCTCAGAGCATACCTTTCCAACCCCGCTTTCTTATAATGTCTGTCCCAGCTGTGCCCAGCGGACATCTCATGAATGCAACTTAGTGAAGATGAATTTTTATAATAAATCTACTAGAATATCCTAGTATTGTTGAGGGGGCAACTGGCACCAGATCACTGCAGACACTTCTCAAAAAGGGAAGGAAATGGATGGGGTTTCATAGTGACTCTTGCTTCTCTTTGGGGCCAACTTGGCTTTTTGCTCAAGGCAAGACCCAATAGTTTTTGCTGCCTCCACTTCCATCCCCACCACCATGTTTTAATGGTTGTTCATCAGTCATGTAACCAAACTCTTAAGAGCACATAGAAGGCTCGGGAGAAAATCCACTCAGCTAGTAAGAGACAGGATGCTGACCCCATTCATATCTGTCTCATGTTCCTTCTCTCGGGGCTGCCTGTGATCTCTCTGGTCATGAGATTATGTTCTGTCTACAACAGACTTTTAAGTTGACCCACCAACCCAGAGGTCCAGGACCACTAAACATGGGGAAAAAAGGATTTGAAGAAAAACACATCCAGTTCCTGGATGTCAGCCAAGTCCTGTTTCTCTTGGCAACCAGTGAAGGAATGGGGGCCACCCATCCCAGAGGGGGATCTGAGGCAAAGTACAGGAGGCGCTAAGACGGTGGAGGGGCAGTGAGAGGAGGTGCTCTCAGGATTTACACAGCTGGGCTCTGAGAAGGGCCCCAGGGACCCTGTCCTTCTCTGTATCCCAGTGTGGGGCCCAGAAAAGGGGCCCAGTCAATATTTCCTCACCCTGCTCTGCTTCCCTTTGCCGCTGAAGTGTGACGTCAGTGACCCCTCAGTTCAGACCCTTGTCCCCCCGTGAGTGGGACTGGCCGTGTGAAATCATGGGTTTGAAATTCTAACTTAGGAAGTAAGCTGAGCTGCTGAGAGGCTTCATCTTCCTTCTGAACATGTCAGGCTTTGCTCTCTTCGCACAGCACAAACAAGCCTTTCCTCCTTACTTCCTGGAAAAGCCCCCTCCCCTCCCAGTGACCCAGTCAGCAAGCGAAAGTGAAAGTGTTAGTCGATCAGTTGTGTCTGGACTCTTTGTGACCTCCTGGACTGTAGCCTGCCAGGCTCCTCTGTCCATGGAATTCTCTAAGCAAGAATAGTGGAGTGGGTAGTCATTCCCTTCTTCAGGGGATCTTTCAACTCAGGGATCAAACCCAGGTCTCCCACCTTGCAGGCAGATTCTTTACCATCTGAGCCACCAGGGAAGCCCCAACCCAGTCATGGCACTTGCCTTGTTCAAGTTCTCATGACTCGGTTTAACAGCAAGGGGGAAAGTGTGGAAAGATTCTGGCTCTTCTCTGGTAGATTCTGAGTGGCATGCCTGGAGGAAAGTTTTCTCCCAACTCTCCCGACTCTCCAAAACTAGACAAACCTGTGGAAACATGGATTAGTGACCAGAAGTATACCATTGCTAACCACTTAGGATCCCCTGCACACTGGAGATTACCCTAGGAGAAGCTCTGTCTGTCTCTGAGTTCTGCAAAGCCTGAAGAACCCTGAAGCACCCACAGCTCAGGGCCAGTGCACACTTCGTTTATTTGGAGTTGGGGAGCCCAGTGACCTCACTCGATAATTATCAGTTTCACTAAAGCCCCATTGCAGGGAAAAGGGGTGAGAGCAAAGAGCTGTCTGTCCTGGTGAATATGCACAGCACCACTAAGAATGTGACCTGAGTTTCACTCCGAGGAAGAGGATGTGGAGAGGTGGGGATTCCGGAGTGCTGGGGAAGGAGGAAGCAGGAGGGAGAGGGGCAGCTGGGGAGACTGTTGATGGAGCTGGTGGAGGCTGCAGAGAAAAACAGCCAGGAAGACACGGTAGTACATTTCCACCACCTCCAGACTCCATCACCGCCCCCCGCCCCGCCTGGGATTCCTGCCTCTGTAACATTTTGTGTTGTGTTAGTCCTTACTCTGCTTTTTAACTGCATGTCTCAGCCTTGGCTGCATCTTAGAATCGCCTGGAATATCTCTTTAAACTTACCAGTGACTCAGTTTCACCCACAGAAATCCTGGTTCCGTTGATCTGCGTGGGGCTTGGTTATGAGTATATTTCTTAACCGCCTCACCTCCCATGATTCCAATATACAGCATTAAAAACTGAATTTTGTAGTAATTGGTTCTTCTTTATGACTGCTCTGAGTGGCCAGGTTTTCCAGAACCAGAGGAAACTGCTTGTTTAGTCTTGTACATGATGCAGATTCTCCCAAGCACCAAATATAGTCACTTTCCTTCCTGCGTCACTCACAGAACTCTGAAAGCAGTAACCAGACTTTCTCTCTTTATTTTTAAAGCCCCACCCCACCCCACCCCCAGGCATAGTTCACGTTGGTGTGCTGAGGGAAGCTGTAGAAGATTCCAAAGGTGATTTCTGAATCCCTGAATTTCTTTATGTTTTCTTTCCTAAGATCATCCTGAATGACCGGACCATCCATGTGAAGCATGACTTCACGTGGGGTGTGAACGTGGAGAATGCAGCCCACCCCTGCGTGGGGTCCCCCTGTGCCCATGGGGGCAGCTGCCGACCCAGGAAGGAGGGCTATGAGTGTGACTGCCCCTTGGGCTTCGAGGGGCTGCACTGCCAGAAAGGTACACTCTGTATGTGTGTGTGTGTGTGTGTGTGTGCACGCACGCGTGTTGAGGAACTGCTTCCTGGAGCAGAGGGGATGGACAGACTGTTTGGGAGACTGCCACTCTTAAAGGACCAGTTGATTACCCTGAGACATCCATACTGTTTATTTTTATCAATGATGTCAACAGCATATTAGGTGATTCTTTACCAGCTGAGCCACAAGGGAAACCCAGATGATTAATTATATATATATACATAAACTACTTTAACTATTTAATAAGAATTAAAATGCTGAAACACTTCTGTAAACAGTAAATAGCTCCCCATCACACCTACTACGGCTCCTTCTCTGAGAATTGCCCCATGGTCTAGAATCAAAAGGTTAATTCATTATATTGGTGGGGGGGGGGGCAGTTTCCAGGACCCCTGATCTGAGCCTCTCCCAGAGCCTATCCTGACCGATGAATGCCTGGGCTTTATAGACTGATAAATATTTTGATAAAATATATTTTACTCCTACTTGTGAATGCTACAGAGAGAAACCTTGCCAAATAGGGCACAATATGAATTGCACATTAGTTGCTACAAGCTATGAATAACCTTCTGCAGACTGCTGTTTTCCATGCTGTATATGTTTCCTCTGTACCTCAATTTCTTCATCTGTAAAATGAGAATAATACAATGATATTGTTTAACTCAGAGAATGATAGTGTAGATTACATAAGGCAATATGTATTCCTTAGAAGAGGAATGAGACAGTACTCATATTTCTCAGAAGAATACCTAGTAAGTAACAATACCACCCATCATCCATTATCTGACGCTGAAGCTCCAATACTTAGGCCACCTGATTCGAAGAGCCAACTCACTGGAAAAGACCCTGATGATGGGGAAGATTGAGGGCAGGAAGAGAAGGGGGCGACAGAGGATGAGACAGTTGGATGGCATCACCAACTCGGTGGACATGAGTTTGAGCAAGCTGGGAGATGGTGAAAGACAGGGAAGCCTGGCGTGCTGGGGTGGCGGCCGGGCGGGGCGGGGAGTTGTGTTCAACCTCACAAAGAGCTGGACACGACTGAGCACAGGAACAACGGCAAACCATTATTATTCTTGGTGAGAAAAACAAAATCCACCGGCAGGGGCTGTGAGCACTTAACGTCCAACTTGCCCTTGTCTGAAAGCAGAGCAGATCCCAGATTGCAGGTCCTGCGGGACTGTTTTCCACGACTGCTCAGGGAGGCAGAGGCCAGGGTGGGGTCTGGGAGAGGCCCACATCATGCAGCTGCATCATGGTGAGCCATATGGACCTTCTTTTTAGCATGTCAGGGAGGCCTCACCTGTCCAGGAACTAGTTAAAAAAAGGTATACAGGCCTGAAGGCAAGAAGGCAGCAATCCTACGTGAAGTACTGCTCTCTCTCTCTTTCCTATTTTTTTTCCCCAGGTTCTTGATTTTTATCAGAAGTAGGGCTTAGAGGAAAACTGTAGACTACAGGTAGATATTTCAGTATGTGGAGTGCTAGGAGAAGTTGTTTTGCAGCTTCTGCAAATATGAAAGATGCCAATATGAAAGATGCCAATTAGCTAGTTGCAAGATTAAGTAGTATTATATTGAAATGAATTTTGAAACCCTCATGGCAAATCAGATGAAATAAGCTTACAAACGTAGCTCACTCTAGTGATGAACCCCTAAAGAAGAGAAGCTGAGCCATTGTGAATGATCCTGATTACAAAGCTAACAAGGAAATCACTGTTTAGCTAACAGTAGGTACTTGGAGAGATTTAGCTCAAGAGTGGCCCGTTCATTCAGAAAATTGGATCTAGATTTCACACATCAGTGTTTGAATCTCCTAAGTGTCCAGTTTTACCACAGGCAAATGCAAGCTTGCTTCTGCCTTAGATGCTAACACTAAGGGTCAATATATAAAGTCCAGGATTAAATGAACATTTAGCTTCTGGAATTAAATAGAAAGGAAAAGATACCTTGGGATCTTGGTAACCCTTGTTTCCTGTTACAGAACATTAACCATATAGATGTAAAGAGCTTTGCAACTATAGGTTCAGGTTCAATGAAAAATATACCTCCCCAAAATGAAAGTCAGATCGCTGATGAGGGCCTGGGCCTTCTGGCAAGATCCAGGAGATTGGGCAGTGACAATATGGCTGTGGTCTAGGTGGCATTTAGACCCCTTTTTTCTGCAACATCCTAGGCTACAGCCAAGACTAAAACTCAAAGCATCAGCTGCTTTCACATTGTATCAGCATTTCCTCATACTTTGAAATAGGGTATTTCTGGCAAAAGGGCAATTGTTGCCAGTCCTAGGCAGATTCATACATAGGAGGCATGGCCTGTATCATGTAATTTCTTCTCCTGCTGTATGGCTTGGGAGGATTAACGGGACTGCGGGTACAGGTTAGGGCTGTTAAGGACAAGTTTTCAGGCCCCAGCAGGCACATAGAGGTACACAGTTACCATACAGACTGCTGTGGTTGTTCAATGAGCTTCTAGTCCTGGATAAGTGTCAGAAAGAAAGGAAAGAGAGCTGGGTAACTATAGTGTTCCACGGAGATGCAAAAGAACAGTCTAAAAGTTGGGATATATTCTTGGCGGGAAAGACAAAGACTGGTTAAGAGCCATCCTTGGTTATCAAAGAGAATCCCACCTGATCCAATAAGGTGCTTCTTACCCTTACCCTTACCCTTAAAACCTTTATATTTAAAGGTTTTCCCCTCCATGATGAACAGATCATGCTTCAAAAGCACAACCTTGTTCCCCCATGTCCCCCACAGATGTTAAACCATCCTGTAGTGTAGCATGTTGGAGAAGCCCCCAACGCCAGGCCTCACTCAGTCCATACCAAGGGGCACCTTCTCCAGCAGGAAGTTAGTTCTGAGGATGTTCAGTGAGTCTGGTTCTCTCTACCCTCCTCAGTGAGGAGTTCCACTGGGGCCCTAGTTGGGAGACTAGACACTTGTTCTCAGCTCTTGGTAGTACGGGAGGGCTGGGGCTGGGGCGATTCCGGGCTCTCAGACCATCAGACCATTAAGAGGGTCTTGGGAGCCCCGTCCCACCCTCTGACTCTACGACATCAGAGGCTGGAGCAGAGTCTGAGCCCAGATGGAGGTGGGCACTAGGCTGCCACGGAGCTGCAGGAAAGTGAGCCTCTGTGTCCCCAGCTGGGGCTGGAGAAGCCAGAAGGCCAGGTACCAGCAAAACCCATAAGGCGCAGTGGTCCCCTCACCTTCCATCTGGGGCTGTCCCTCTCGTGTGTCTTCTTCTCCCACAAACCTCAGCACCCCATGCTGCAGCCCAGTACTGAATCCCCTTTCTCATCTCACCAGAGGGGTGTCAGAAAGCTGATACTCCCCATCCTTAGAGATTTCTTTCTTCTTTCTCTCTACTCTCATCCAAATTTGCCCATTTTGTGTCCCAGGCCGTCAGAGCTCTTATATCTAAGTTACTGACAAGAGAAAGCAGAGTTTCACAAAGTACAGGTGAAAATTTAAGTTCTAAGGAATACTGATGGCTGTTTTGTGCTCGCACAGAGAGACAGACAACATAACATTCACATGCACAAAATGGGAAGGGGATTCTGTGGTCTAATAAAGTCAGTCGCTCAGTCGTGTCCGACTCTTTGGTACTTCATGGACTGTAGCCTGCCAGGCTCCTCTGTCCATGGAATTCTCCAGGCCAGAATACTGGAGTGGATTGCCACTCCATTCTTCAGGGGATCTTCCCAATCTGGGGATCAAACCCAGGTCTCCTGCACTGTACACAGATTCTTTACCATCTGAGCCTCAAATAAGACTGAGTAATCCTGGGTAAACCACAGCTTCTTCTGCAGGACTTCTCAGAGCTTTTGATATGTTCTGAGTGTCCAAGACAAGGGTGTAGGATGCAGCTGTTTCCTCCAGAGTTTCCCCGAGCCCATGGCAGACAGGCCACTTGGGAAAGAACTGAGCTCTGATGGTACCCCCTTTCCTTCCCTTCCCAGATTACTGAGAAGTTCTGACTCAGACAGTGCAGGACCCTGCAGGCCACTAGATGGGAGTGTTTCTCTGCAGCAGCTGAAGTTCCACTCTACCAACACCAAAAGCCACTCAGTGGCTTAGGTCACACATTTGTCAGGGACGCGCAGTCCTCAAAGATGGGAACCTGCCTGACTCGTAATGATTGACCACATTCTAGACACTTCACACTGTATTTAGTAAATTCATATCAAATTGCTGGGTCTGATTGGGGGATGGGGGACGTCCCAGAGCATTAAAAAAAAAAAAAAAGTAGCTTCGTTAAATATGAGCTGTAATTTAAGAATACTCAGTATGAAAAAACACAAATTCATAAAACATATAAATTGTGCATACTATAGGGACTTTCTTTTCTTGGGATGGTGTATCCTTAACCAATGGAAAATTTGGAGGCATTCAGCCTGGATGTTGATTTTTAGACAGTTGAAGTGTAGTGTAGAAAATGATTTTTTAGCTATTACTTACTTGGTGGCTGCAGAGTCAGCTTCATGGGACCAAGATGGCTGCTCCAGGCAGAGCTGTCCAGCAAGGGAGTGCTGCCTGTGGCCGGGAGAGCTCCCCACCCTGGAAGTTGTTCCCTGGGGCTGGGTGCCATCGCTCAAGAGGCTGTGGGGAGGAGTCCAGGCTGCTGTAAAAGCTAGGTCACAACCCCAGGTCCTTCCTTCACTGGTCCTGGGACTGCGTGAAGGAGCCAGCAAGTTTTCTTCCACTCTTCATAGTCCACTGGGAATTTCAAGTCCCTGAAGTGGAAAATTTGCTTTGCCTGGCTTGCAGGGCTGGCTATTCACTTTGTCACCAGATGTCTCAAGCTTTTAGGTCCAAATGTGAGGAAGCACCAAAAACAGTTTTTGAGTAGTGCCTTTGCCACAGGGGGGGGAAAAAAGACACTGTAGAAGAAATTAGATATAAAGGGTTAGGATAAAATATACTTGTGCTTAACAATATTTAAACAAACTGCAAAAGGCTAGACAGAAGTAGATGGTTACTTCTAACTGTAATGTTTTAGGATGGAATTAATATTTATCCACATATACTGATGACACGGAGTATATTTTCACTGTGTTTGTGTTCAGTGGTGTCATTTCTAGAGTGTTCCCCTGCTCTTTATTAATCACAAGATCTGAACCTTGTAAAGGAGGTGGGGTGGGAATTAGGGTGATTTTTTCCACTGTGGAGAGAAAAGCGGCAGCTGGCTGGCTTATCATTCCTTTCTCACGTGTAGCCTGGAGCCAAGAAAAGGTCGTGGTCATTGACAAGGTAAGTAACTCTCTAGCCAGGAAGTGTTTCTCCAGGTTTAGATTAACTGGGCATTGTCAGTTCAAGGTCAGGGGAGCCTCAGAGGCGTTAGACAATTTATTAGACACATGATCCTGGTCCACCACCACCTGCACCCCAGTTACTAAGTTGAGAACTGCGGAGATGTGTTGGGTGATTTGGTGCTAACCATGCTGAGAGAAAAGATTTCCAGCAGTTTCTCATGAGGGGAATGAGTGGATTCATGTTCCTTCAGAGGAACGTGAGTTCCTGCAGGGCTTCCCAGGGGCTGTGCGAGGCCACTTTCCAGCGATCTGCAACCACAGTAATTGGGATTTTACAGTGACTGTGAGATTCTGACTTGCCCTGTTCTGTTTCATGCTGACATCTGGCAGAGTGTGGGAACTACTGCCTCAACAGTAAGTACAGTGAGTCCTCCAAGAAGCTGGGACGGCCCCTGGGCTGGTGCCAGGGCAGGCTCTGGCCAGGCTGCGGGCACAGTGCAGGCCAACCACCTGCAGAGGGAAACGGGGGACACACCTCTCAGAGGGGTTGCAGCCTCCCACTGAAATCGCCAGCCCTGGGAACACACTTGTCTCCTGGCTGGATCTTGGGAAGCCCTGAGCTAGGGGGTCTTAGCAGCTGGACGGGGCTCACACACACTCCTTTGAGAGTTCAGGTGCAGAGCACGTCCTGATCATTTCCAGGAGTGCAGGGGAATGATGACTATTGGCCACAGACCCATGTCCATGACCAGTAACAGCAGGGACGGGCCCTGCTTGGGGCTGAGCCAAACCCAGCAGGGACTCCAGAGTGACTGGGAGGGATGGCTTCTCCTCCTGTCTGGCATCAGCAGCTGGCAATTCAGGGCCTGCCTGCCCAGCTACGAGCCCCCCTGTCCTCCTGCATTTCCCCACTCTTATTTCTTATACCCCATTCTCACCCTCTCCTTTCTATATTTTTGCTTCTCCTGGACTTCTCCCCCAGCCACACCTTTTTCATCCCCTCTGCATCCCTGGCCTGGGGCTGCCATGGGCTCTTCATTTTTTTTGTTGTTGTTGTTGTTTTTTCCACACCTTCTCCTCCTTTGCTTCTCTGACATTTTCTTTTCTCCTCCTCTAACGTCTACTTTCCCCTTCTTTTCTCTTCCCACCAACTTTCTACTTGTGGCATTTTGCACCTTTTTTCTTCTCTCAGCTTCCTTTTCTTCCTTCTTCCTCCTCCTCACTTAAACCAGAGGGTGGTGCAGCTCAGAATTGAAGATTAAAGAGCCATTCAGTTCTGACTCTAAAACGCCCTCCGGGTCGACAGCCCCTTGTCCTGGGTTGTGCTGCCTGAGAGGACAAGAAAGTAATTTCTTGGATAGTTACCTCAAAAAATTGTCTTTAAAATGTTTGCTTCTCTTCCTCTCCTCCTTTACTTTCTTTCTTTTACTCTCTCCCTCCCCCAACTTCTTTCTTTCTTCCTTCCTTTTTTTTTTTTCTTTCTTTTTATGAAGAATACAGGAGCATGCTGTGGGTGACCTGCCAACACAGGAACTTTTATTTGGGGACCCGATGTCATTATGGGCTTCCCAGGTGACTCAGTGGTAAAGAATCCACCTGCCAATGCAGGAGACACCAGAGAGGCGAGTTTGATCCCTGAGTGGGGAAGATACCTGGAGGAGGAAATGGCAACCCACTCCAGTATTCTTGCCTGGCAAGTCCCATGGCCAGAGGAGCCTGGTGAACTACAATCCATGGGCTCGCAGAGTCCAGACATGACTGAGCACACACATGCAATGTCATTGGGTTTTGTGTTTTACTGTTATTTCTTTTTCTTTCTTCCTTCCTTCTTTTCTTTCTTTCTTTCCTTCCTTCCTTCTTTTTAATGTGTAGAAGTTGAGTTTAAACTCCCCTATCATTTGTAGTGTCAATAATTACACATTTTTTCTCTCCTGGATGTAGAGTCCTTAGTTCAACGTCTTCTTTGTACCAACCACATATCTTGTGAAACTATGTCGTATTTTATAAGCTGGCTTATTTTCTCTCATTTTGCACATTTCTTTGAACATGAGATTCATTTTACCTTAACTTTTTTAAACTGCCATTTCTCTGTCTTTCTAAAAAGGACAGTGATATTGCTGTGATCTCTTTAGAAGAAATTCTGTAACTTATCCCTAATTCATGACACTAAACGCGACTACTTAGCTTTTTCCCTTACTCACTGTGTGGAGGAGGGTGATTCCTCAAGAAAACAAAGTAATGAGAAGGAAACACTTCTCAAATATTGGAAAGTAGGCTGAGGGCCAGAGTTTGGTTCATAGTCTGTTTCTCTCTTAGCTGTATAATCTTGGGCAAATCCTTGATGATTTTGTGCCTCATTTTCTTTTTCTATAAAATGGGAACATCCAAGCCTCCCCTTCCCCAATATTTCCTGCTCCTTTGTGTGACTGTGGTAAAAATTTTGTGAAATAGGACACCAGAAGGTGCTTCACAAAAAACAGTCAAAGTCTTATCCATTACTAACCAGTATCTGAGGTTGTGACCAAATGGATTCTGGACCAGGTTGGTTTCAAATAGAGAAAACCTGGTGGATTTTGTTGGGGGACTGTTTGCCTCCCTCGGAGAACTTCTATGACCATCCCCAGCTGCTCCTCACGTGGCCCAGGGCCTGCCCTTTGGCTTCCAGGAATAACTGGGCACGATTCAAGGTTCAGTATATTGCAGGCCCTTCTCGGTAGGGCTGAGGCAGATAACAGTGACGGCCAGCCCCAGGGAGGGTCCACCAGGGAGACGCCAACTCCAGGCAATCGGGCCAGGTCATCCTAAACCAGGCCAAGTGCCTGTGCAGCCAAGAGGAAGGGGCTGCCACGTTGATAAATGCCCTATTTCCAGGAGCTGGCTTTCTTTGTCTTTTCCTGCCGCCTGGTGGAGTGCTGGGGTCAAGAGAGCCACATAGCATGTAACCTCTGTTTTCTGTTCTGTCTCAGCAATCACAGAAGCTATCGAGATCCCGCAGTTTATCGGCCGCAGTTACCTGACATATGACAATCCAGATATCCTCAAGAGGTAAGAAGACCCCTCGAGCACCTTCCTTATCTCCTGGGAGGTCAGTTTCTCATTATCTTTCCCAGAGCTTTTCCTTATCGTCCATGCCAGAAGATAATTCTCCAAGAAGGCACGAGAATTTAGCTGTAGTCCCAGGGGAAGAAAATATACAAAATAAACATAGAAACTAGAACAAAACAACACATACAAGAAAAAAAAACCCACACAAAAATGTAGCCTTTGAACCAACCTCATGACCAACAGCCCAGAGCCTTTCTGGTCAAAGGGCCTAAAGAGAGGGACAATGGTCAGCCCTGGGATTTCTGATACTCAGGCTTTGAGGAACAGTGAGAACTCAATGCTCCTGAAGCCAGGGTTACATGCGTGTGATTCCCCGGCAGGGCAGTCAACTTCATGCTATTCTGTGGCCATGGTCTGCCTAGAGCCAGCCGTGGAAGGGTTCTGGCCCGGCTCCAACCAAGCAAAGAGCTCCAAGTCCATGTCCTACTTTGAATCATCATCAGTGAGGTCCACTGTCCTCTTCAGGCTCTTTCCAGTTTGGTGGTAGGGGGCTTCTCGGCTGTCTTCAGGTGACTACAAGAGCATGACCAAAGAGGTGCCCACGTCACAGCTGGGACTTTTAATTGCTGGTGACTGAAAGTCCAGCCCTGCTCCAGAGTCCAAGCTCCTGGTTTCAGCTCAGTCCAGTTTAGTCGCTCAGTCGTATCCGACTCTTTGTGACCCCATGGACTGCAGCACTCCAGGCCTCCCTGTCCATCACCAACTCCCGGAGGTTACTCAAACTCATGTCCATTGAGTCAGTGATGCCATCCAGCCATCTCATTCTCTGCCGTCCCCTTCTCCTCCTGCCTTCAGTCTTTTCCAGCATCAGGGTCTTTTCACATGAGTCAGTTCTTCACATCAGGTGGCCAAAGTATTGGAGTTTCAGCTTCAGCATCAGTCCTTCCAATGAATTTTCGGGACTGATTTCCTTTAGGATGGACTGGTTGGATCTCCTTGAGGTCCAATGGACTCTCAAGAGTCTTCTCCAAACCACAGTTCTTGTAAAGCTCCTGGTTTGGAAGAGCCTAATTAGGCTCTTTCCCACAGGAAGACTGACTCTGGTGAATCTAGTGAAGCTCGGCTTTGGTGCTTTCAGTTTTCCCTTTTCTCTTTCTTTTCCTTCCCCTCCACTCTTTGTAGTTTAGAGAGCACCACTCCCCACCTCACTGCCAGCACAATCATTCTGGATATTTTCCATTGTCTCAGGTTTATTGCCTCATCACAGACTAAGGCAACTCTTTAAGCCAAGCGCACACAGTTCTTAGGGTGGAATTTGGTGGTTTTTTAAGGAACAAAGCGGGTTAAGAGACATTTTCCTGGGGCATTGGATGTCCCTGGTGTTTCTGAACATACACCAGACAGACCCAGCTTTGTTTCTCTAATCCTATGTTGTGTTTATTGAAGTTGTCTTGTGTGGGCCTTAGGCAAAATGGAGTCCCAGCCAAGAAACCCTCTTCCTTCTTCAAGTCCTTACACCCAAGAGATGGAAGGGTGTTCAGTCCCCAGAAACTAGGAGGGTGGTGCTTAGTGAGAGGCACCAGGTAGTTTGGGGGAGTGGAAGGGCTTGGTGTAAGTAGGAGGTTCAAAGCCCCAAAGCAGAAAGCTCAGTAACACCTGTGTGTGTATATATATAGATTGCATCTATGTGTGCAGGTGTGTAAAGCTGCAGATAGAAGTCAGGTTCAGAGTCTGTTTCCATTAGATGCCTTTGGCTGCAAGTAACAGAAAACTCAGGCTTCCCAGGTAGCACCAGTGGTACAGAAGTTACCTGCCAATACAGAGTCATAAGAGACCCAGATTTGATCCCTGGGTCTGGAAGATCCCCTGGAGAAGGGCATGGCAACCCACTCCAGTATTCTTGCCTGAAGAATTCCCTGGACAGAGGAGCCTGGTTGGCTCTACAGTCTGCAGGGTCACAAAGAGTCAGACATGACTGAAGTGACTGAGTGCACATACACACACACAACAGAAAACTCAGCTCAAAATGTCTTAAACATGAACGGTAAACATTTCATATAACAAACTGTCTAGACTTAGTCTGGATCCTGGGTTGATTAATTCAGAGAATCAATTGTATTAGCAATGATTCATTTTCCTGCCTTGTTATCCTCAATCATACCCTTTATGGTGATAAGACAGCTTTTCCTAAGTTGCTCATTAAATAGTTATAAATCATGGCAATATCCAGTGCACCAAAAAAAGCCCTTTTTTTATGTGACTCTCTTTGAAAGGAAGAGATTCTCCTAGAATCCTCCTGATGAATTTCCTCTATCTCATTGGACAACAGTGGGTCACAGGCCCACCCCTAAACCAATCATTGCAAAAGAAATGGAACCATGTGATTGACTTGTACCAATCCATGTATCCAAGGCAGTTGAGGGAAGGAAGGAACCTTGAACATAAGACTGGGAAAAGCAGATCTCGAGGGAATAGCCCAGAGCTGGATTGCTCTGCACCTGGTCCAGTGGAGAAGTCGTCAGTGTCACGGACCCTGCTCCTCACTCACCACTCTGAGACCGTGTCTGGGGAGAGCAAACTTGACCTCTTCCTGTCTATCCCAGGCTCTGGGAGGCCTTAGACAAAAGTCTCCTCCACTGGTCACTGCTAAATGCACTCTACAGCTGCAGGCCACGTTCATTGGACAGAGGGACACGTGACAGGAAAATGGTCAGGACTTTTCCAGTAGTGCCATCTTCCACTATGAAGAACAATATTAAATTGTATTTGTTCTTACTTCGCCTTTTATTTAAGGTCTTCATGGTTGCTTTTCTCCCTTCATCGGATGAAACACTGGCCACTTCCTAGTGAAACTGGATCGCTGAACTAGTCTATGCCCAAGAATCAATGAGACTATCCCAACATTGATAGGAACCTATAAGCAGTGATCTTATTCCCAGCCATGGCTGTAGGACTGGGGCCTGACCTTCCCGAGCACCCCTTCCTTCCTCTCAGCTTTCTGTTCGACTCCGCCCTGCCTCTCCCCCAACACCTCTCAAGACCGTTAGCCCATCGAGGCACCTTCCTTGTCTGACACTCTGCCCCCTGTCCAGTCACTCCTCCTCTGTGTTCAAGGACATCACCTCCACAAATGGCCATCCACAGCCACAATCATAGCCCTGAGCATTCGAATCTCTTGGTAATTAAGTAAACCACTTCCTTTTGAGGAATGGGGGGCACTTTCCCAACGGCTTGTGAGTGGTAGGACAGGAAAGAGGGAAGACTGAAGTGTGTATTGGGGGTACAGGCTGGGACTGTGACATTGGCCAGGGTCTGGCTTATCTGTCCTGTCACTCATCAAATGCGCTCTGTGGTGTTTTACCACACTTGGGGAGAGAGAGAGACTCCATGTTGTAGAATGAGGAGTTCAGACTTTTAGACCCATGGCATGGCTCGTGGTGGTGATCCCTTTTCTAATATCCTGATAGTGTCAGAAACATTAGACCATCTTTATAACTGGCAGACAAAACCAGGATTACTCAGAATTGAATGTTGGTGGAGACTGGTTGATTCTGTGTAATGGTTTGTGTCTTTCCTCCAGGGTGTCAGGATCAAGATCAAACGCGTTCATGCGGTTTAAGACAACTGCCAAAGATGGCCTATTGCTGTGGAGGGGAGACAGCCCCATGCGACCCAACAGTGACTTCATTTCCTTGGGCCTTCGGGATGGAGCCCTGGTGTTCAGGTAACCCTTACACCAGCTGCCAATAGCATCATCTTGTGATTTTTCCCAGCCAGTGCAGACCATGCCAGACAGAGGTTGCAGAGGAGCCAGAACATAGTCAGCCAGAATTAACTGTTGCCTGAAGCTCCAAGTTAATTTGAGGCTCCTGGCCTTTCTTTCCAGTATCTGTCTCTAGATCAGCAGTTGGTCAACTACAGCCTGGTGGCCATATCTGGCCCCCTACCCATTTCTGTGACTCAGTGGTAAAGAATCCACCTGTCAATGCAGGAGCCA
Organism: Cervus canadensis; assembly: GCF_019320065.1. Classification (NCBI taxonomy): domain Eukaryota; kingdom Metazoa; phylum Chordata; class Mammalia; order Artiodactyla; family Cervidae; genus Cervus; species Cervus canadensis. The sequence goes on along the minus strand of NC_057401.1, from coordinate 34,254,574 downwards.
CAGGCACTGCAGGTTTGATCCCTGGGTTGGGAAGAACCGCTAGAGGAGGGCATGGCAACCCACTCCAATATTCTTGCCTGGAGAATCCCATGGACAGAGGAGTCTGGTGGGCTATATATAGTCCATAGGGTTGCAAAGAGTTGGATACGACAAAGCACACATACCCACCCATTTTTGTAAATGAAATTTTATTGGAATACTGCCACCCTTATTTATTTATGCATTGTCAATGACTGCTTTTATGCGACAGTGATACACTTGAGTAGTTTCAATAGGAACTATATAGCAAAGCCTAAAATACTTATTATTTGCCCCTTTAGAGTACAATTTTGTGGCTCTTGTACTAGTATGTTATTACCATCTACTCCCCACTTACAAATGAGGAAGTAGTAGAAGGAGGACTTTGATCCTGCCAAGCATGGACATGAGTATTTGGCCCAGTGCTCACCAGCTCAGGAACATCTGAAGATTTAGTTGAGAGACCTGGCTTTATATTCTGACTCAGCTCCCTAATCCCTGTGGAGCCTTGGGAAGGAGAATGTCTGCTTTCCAATCTCTCACTGCAAAGAACAAAGCACAGACTCATATCTCAATAGAGCAACCCAACATTTGCATTTTTATAAGTGCTTCTCAGGTGATAATGGGTAAGACAGTTCCAGAAGTTCTACGTGAGTTTAGACTGTTCTCAGATTTGTAATTGGGAAAGATCCCCTGGAGAAGGCAGTAGCAACCCACTCCATTATTCTTGCTTGGGAAATCCCATGGACAGAGGAGCCTGGCGGGCTACAGTCCAAGGGGTCACAGAAGAGTCGGACATGACTTAGCAGCTAAACAACAACAACGACAAGCTATAAAGTAGCTAAAGAATTACCAGGACAAGATCTCATCACCAGAAGCTGGGTGGCAGCTGGGTGGGAGCCAGATTCCCAAGGGGCAGGGGCCAGCTGTATAATATGAAAGAGCTTCTCTAGAGTTGGTGATGACATAGCCTCACTTGAGGGCAGAGATATCTTGTTTAGAACTGTGCTTCTCAAAGTGTGGTCCCTGGACCAGCAGCATCAGCATCATCTGGGAACGTGTTAAAAATATACAAATTTTCAGGCCACAACCATGAACTACTGAACCAGAAAAACTTTAGGGATGAGACCCAGCAATCTGTTAACTGTTTCTCCTGGTGATTCTGACGCCTGCTGCGGTTTGAAACCCCTGCTCGCTCTCTAGACCATCTGCTTCACGGGGGAAGGAATTTCTCTGACTTTTCCTTCTTTAACCCCCCACCTGGCGACCTGCATAAGTGTTCACTAAATGATACAGAATTAACTGGAGTTGAAATAGGTGAAGGCGAGATAGGGAACTACAGAGAAGAAGAAGGCTGAGTTCTGGGGCTTCAGTGGGTCCTGTGCTGGGATTGCTGACAGCCAGGGTACAAGAATAGAAGTCTTGGCAATTTGAATAAAGGACATTTTGAAAGGAAATGTCGCTTGTCCGATGCTTGCCCCTACATAGCCGAGCATGCTCAGTGATGTGACCCTATGGTTGTTGAGGACGTTGGGGAACGGAGTGTGGTTGAAAGCTGGAGGCTGCCTGAGAGCAGTTCGCACCACCTCCACCCCCTCCCCGCGGCCCCAAGGTCAAATGCTGAGCTCTTCACACCCCAGTTTCAGGCTGGCTGCTGCAAAGCCATTTTCTTGTGGTTTTCCTGTGGTTAACCTCGCCAAGGCCTCAAGTACTTGATTGTGCCCAGAAAAGGGAACTGAAACAGTAGCTCAGCCGTGGGTGGGAGGCCCGACTTCCCCCCTAAACCGCCAGCGAAAACTCAGCTGGACGGGGAAACAGTCTCCTCCCGGCCGCCCGCAGCTCCCACTGGTTCTCACACCCTGCTCGGGCCAGACCCCCAGGCCCTCTGGGCACCCTTCTTACAACTCCACTCCATCCTGATGTGTTTCGTTGGTTACCAACTCTTTTTCAGGTTTCTGGAAATTGTTCCCACGTTTCTCTTTTAAGCCTGGAGTTCTGGCCGAGTTCTGAGTAAAGGGCACCCTCCCCCGGTCAGCCCCCACACCCCAGAGCAGACATCTGCGCTCATCCTTGGGCCTGGAGCCTGGTGTGGCTGCTTCGCTGCATTTCCTTCCTCTGGGCAGCTATTCCCCCAACATCATTCAGCCGGCTCAGTAGTACGGAAGCCCTGGGGGAGGCTGGGCGGAGAGGTATCAGAGTAGCCAGTGGTTTGAGATTGTCAGCCTACACAGAGCCAGCTGCGGGGCTCCTATCCGAGGTTACTGGATTCCTGGGCCCACACCCAGAGATACTGGTGGAGGAGGTCCTGCTGAGTGCCAGAGTCTGATTGGAAGATACCAGGAGCCACACCCTGAGAAACCGAGTCTGGAGTGGTCAGAAACCAGGGCTTCAGAGTTAGACATGCCGGATTCTCACGGCCATGTGATCACCTGCAAGTTATTCGACCTCTGTAAAAGGAAAGGGTTAATCATGAGGACCCAATGAGTTAATTCACATAAAGGGCTTAGTGTAAGGCCTGGCGTGTCTAGTTATTAGTGAGTGATAATGATTATCCCTGATCAAGTGTTTTCTCTGTTCTAAAAACTCGTATCACGAACATATGTAAGGGAACTGGCACAGTATACTATATAAAATTTAGCTGTTATTATTATTTTGAATAAGGCCCTGCTGCCATGCAGCTTACATCAATGGAGCCTAGAGAGTAAACCTGTTGATTGGGTACATGAACCATTTTTGAGGTTTTAGTGTTTGATCCAATTTCAAAGCAAACAACAGGAATTCTAAGAAAATATGGTATAATCTCAACATTCTTCACCGAAATGCTTGTCCTTTTTGCTAATTTAGTGCTCAAAGTACTTCTGCCAGAGAATAAAGAAAAGCAATGGAATTTCTAAAAAAAACATTAGTTATGGTTTTGGTGCAAATTGAATTTAAGAAAAGGAATCAGTGCTCAGCTGAGAGTGTGGTTTTTGTTGTTTTGCTTCATTCTGTTTTATATTATGTATAGGGCATAAAACTAGGTGTGTAAATATCACTTTACTGGGGATATTACCCACTAATTTTCCATGTGACTTTGATAACATTTTCATGCAGCAGAGAAAGGGAAGCAGCCTGACATTAGCCAAGTACCCTGTGCTATGCGTTAAAGGAGGCATGACCAAGTGTAAGTGCCACCACGTGGAGGCAGTCAAGTGGCTTCCAAGAGGCCTCACCTGATGGCATTTCCTGGTTGGCCCACCTTTGTGCTCAGACTCCTAGCCTTTCATGTGCACCAGGTTGAGTAGGTAAACTGGCTTCAAGTTAACAGATTCATGCTCACCAGATACATGGGACATTGTAGAGAAAGCAGACCTGCATTTATTGGTTCATTTATTCATTCACTCACATATTTTTACCTTTTTTTTTAAATTGAGATTTAACTAAGTGAAATAAGAGAAAGACAAGTTTCATATGCTGTCATTCATATATGGAATCTTAAAAAAAAAATGAGGCAAATGAATTTAGCTACAAAACAGAAACAGACTCACAGACGTAGAAAAGAAACTTACGGTTACCAAAGGGAGAGGGTAGGAGGGATAAATTTGGAGTTTGGAATTAACAGAGACATACTATATATAAAATTAATAAACAACAAAGTCCTATTTTATGGTACAGGGAACTGTATTCAATATCTTGTAATAACCTATAATGGAAAAGAATCTGAAATCAGACATATATATATATATATAATATGTATATCTGAATCAGTTTGCTGCACACTAGCTGGTGAAGGATCTGCCTGCAATGCAAGAGACCCTGGTTCTATTCCTGGGTTGGGAAGATCCCCTGGAGAAGGAACAGGCTGCCCACTCCAGTATTCTTGGGCTTCTCTGGTGGCTCAGACGATGAAGAGTCCACCTGCAGTGCGGGAGACCTGGGTTTGATTCCTGGGTTGGGAAGATCCCGTGGAGGAGGACATGGTAACCCAGTCCAGTATTCTTGCTTGGAAAATTCCCATGGACAGAGGGGCCTGGCAAGCTACAGTCCATGGGGTCACAGAGTTGGACATGACTGAGCAACTACACACAGCACAGAAACTAACAAAACATTTTAATTCAACTATACTTCAATTTTTAAAAAAAATTAAGCTGTAATTTACATAAAGTGTACAAATATTAGGTGTACAGCTCAATACATTTTTTAACATACAAACGCCTGTGTGACCACCACTCAGAACAAAACATAGAACATTTCCAACACCCAGGAAGGCTCCCTCATGCCCTCTCCCAACAAAGGCAATCACTGTTCTCAGCCGTTTATTATTATTTAAAAGAAAGAGAAATTCCAGGGGGATGTTTATCAGGTGTCTGGGCAAGCAGGAAGTTATTCCAGAAACGAGAGGGAGTCGTTGGGGTTGGAGAGTCAGACCGTCAACGCGCCAACCGGGCTGCTCCCCCACCTGCAGTGGTGGCTGGATTCCGTTCTGCTGGGTTCCGTGTTTGCTTCTTGAGTACAATCTGGATGAACAGGCATGTTGCCAGGCTGGAGAATAGAAGAAGAAAGCCCATCCTTTGTCCAAACACAACTGAAAAAGTTTCCATTCACTGGTTACAATCCCATTCCAGTCTAGTGCTGCTGCAGTTCTACCTAAGTCACCTTGTTCTGAGACCTGGGTGTTCCTGGATGTTTTGGTTACATATTCACAGCCTGTTGGTTTGCTTTCACACATGGCAACTCTTCCAGGGGAGGCTTGACAGGTTTAACTCTGGGTGGCAATTTTCTCCTATTGCTAGTTCCTCTGGGTGTACTGTCAATGCTCTCTCCGAGCTGCATTAAGCACTGCATGCATTCCCACGTGGCGCTACTGGTAAAGAACTTGCCTGCCAATGCAGAAAGCGTAAAAGATGCCAATGCAGAAAGCGTAAAAGATGCAGGTTCAAGGCCTGGGTCAGGAAGATTCCCTGGAGAAAGGCATGGCAACCCGCTCCAGTATTCTTGCCTGGAGAATCCCATGGACAGAAGAACCTGGTGGGCTACAGTCCACAGGGTCACACAGAGTCAGACATGACTGAAGTGACTTAGCATGCACACAGGCATGGGGTTATTTGTCTGGCTCCTACTATGTGCTATGCTCTTTATATATATTATCTTACTGAACCTCCCCTAAGATCCTTCAGGGTAGGTATTATTAACCCATTTCACAGATGAGAAAATTGAGGCTCAGACAAATGGAGCAAATTGCCCAAGATCACAGAGCCAGGAATTGGTAAGGCTGGGAATCAAGGCAGATTCCTCTAATCCAAGTGTCTAGGTTCTTTCTGTCACCCCGTGCTGCCTCATAAAAGCCCACATAATAATTCAGCTGTATTTCTGCCAACCAGCTCTCAGCCTTGCTTTATACTCATTCATTTCTTCAACAAGCATTTGGCCACTAAATAATGAAATCTGAAAATTCCACCTCCAGGCTGCTTCATACAAGGAGACGCTTGATGTGGGAAAATTCATTAGAAAACAGTGGAGTTTTCTGGGTCAGAGCAACAGCTTTGTCTCAGAGTTTGTCAAGTCACCCGAGTTCTATTCTTGGTTAAATGTCGATAGGCTGTGTGGCTTCTTTGAGACTCCGGTATTAAAGAAAGGACTCATAGTGCTTTCCCTGGGGAAAGCCAAAGCTTTCTATTCTTGCTCTTTTGTTGGCTTGAGTGCATAGAAGAGCTCAGTGACTAATCCGGGTTTCCTCTCAATTTCCTGTTTCTTGGCCAATGAGCTAAAAGAGAGACATGTCCTTTTACAACATGAGGAGCGAGTTGTCTGGGTGGAATGCGTTTTCCTTCAGAAGCATGATTACATGGGCTTAATTATATTATCAAGGGGTGATCTAGGCAGCTGGCTCAGTGCCCAGCCTAGAATAGTCACTCACTAAATATTTGTTGTATTTAATTAAATTAGAATAATTGAATGAACACTGGACTAAGAGGGATATTTCTCTCTGGTAAACAACATATGTAAGTCTTCTGATCCCCTTAGCATATCAGGGTATCTGGCAGCTGAAACAGAAAACAGAAAACTGTGGAGTGGATCTGCCATCCAAGAAAAGGTGGCAGGGGGAGGGGCGCAGGTAAGACCCCAAGTGCAAGTCTTATACTTTGGTTTTGAGATTTTAGGCAAATTCCCTTAAATTCTTTGGGACTCAGCCTACTCTGCAATGTTTTGTTCTGTTCTGTTTTTCTGAAAAGTGAAAACACGTGTGTTAGTTTCTGAAGACTGCCATAACAAATTACCACAAATTGGGTGACAATAGACATGTGTTATCTCACAGTTCTAGAGGCGAGAAGTCTGACCCGGAGGTGTTGCAGGGTCCCTTCCTTCTGGGGCGCTGAGGAAGTCTGCTCTGTGACTCTCTCCTAGGTTCTGGTGATCGCTGGCACTCCTTGGCACTCCTTGTCTTATCGCTGTATCATTCCAGTCTCTGCCCCTGTCTTCACGTGATGTTTTTGTGTGTCTCTGTCTCTGGGTCAAAACTTCCTCTTTTTATAAGGACACTAGTGATATTGGATTTAGGGCTTCACTAACCCCAAATGGGGCTTCCCAGGTGGCTCAGTGGACAAGAATCCGCCTGCAATGCAGGAGATGTGGGTGTGATCCCTGGGTCAGGAAGCTCTCCTGGAGCTTCTCTTGGAGTATTCTTGCCACTCCAATATTCTTGCCTGGAGAATCCCATGGATATAGGACCCTGGCAGGTTGCAGTTCATGGGGTCGCAAAGAGTCAAACATGACTTAGCGACTACACAACAACAATAACCACATATGACTTCCTCCCTAACCCCATATAACCCCCATATAAACCTTCTTAACTAATTATATATGCAAAGACCTTGTTTCCAAATCAGGTAACTTTCTGAGTTGCTGGACCCAGGTTCAGTTCCTGGGTTGGGAAGATCCCCTGGAGGAGGGCATGACAACCCATTCTAGTCTTCTCACCTGGAGAATCCCATGGACATAGGACCCTGGCAGGTTACAGTCTATTGGGTCGCAAAGAGTCAGACACAACTGAGCGACTAACACTTTCACTTTTCACTTGGATTCTGGATGTTCATTAATTTTGGGGGGATACTGTTCAACCTAGTACAACACATTACAAATGATAAAGTCCTTCTTTTTCCTTATACAGTAATACTATACATGGAGCCTAAAATAAGTCAACTTTGAGGGCATTATGGTAAGTGGAAAAAGCCAGTTACGAAGACATGAAAACTGTTTGACCCTACTTATATGAGGTATCTAGGATTGTCAAATTCACAGAAAGAGAAAGTAAAATGATGGTTGCCATGGACTCTGGGGGAGGGGAAAATGGGAAGTTGTTTAATGGGTACAGATTTTCAATTTCACAGGATGAAAAAGTTCTGGAATTGATTGCTCTGCAATGTGAATATACTTAATACTACTGAACTGAATGCTTAAAAATGGTTAAGACTGGACTTCGAAAAAGGTCCAGTGGTTAAGACTCCATGCTCCCAATGCAGGGGGCAGAGATTCAATCCCTGGTCAGTTTTGGTCATTCATGGCCTACTTTGGGAACCTAGTGTCTTTTTAGCATTGTTTTGTGTTAAAGAAACTATCTTCTGAGCTCCAGAGAACTTTCTCATTGAGAATCGTTTATGAATGACTGTCTGCCTGTGCTTCAGTGCTTTTTTCTGTTCTCTGTCTTGTTCTTCCCTGACGCCTTTAGCTATAACCTGGGCAGCGGTGTGGCATCCATCATGGTGAATGGCTCGTTCAATGATGGTCGGTGGCATCGAGTCAAGGCCGTTCGGTGAGTACCTGTCACAGTGTGAGACAGAGCTGATGGGAGTGCTCTCCAAGTCCTTGTAGTCCCACTTCCTGTTCCCCCACCTGGCCTGGCATCCCAGTATCCCTGATCCCACTCATTAGGGCATCTCGGTACCAACTCCCACCTGTGCCCGTCACTAACACTGCAGGTCAGAAAGGCTGAACTCCCCATCTTCACTCAACACAGGCCTTCTGGAGAAGGAATTTTATGATGGCTAAACTGGAAGAGGGACTGATCATCTAGTGAGATCTAGATATTTGTAGTGAGATAAGATTTCAGGGCAGGTAGATTTTGAGGAATGCTTCTATTCTCATTATGCAGGCAATTGCCCCCACTGTTTTTTGTTTTTTCACATTACATTACCTGAACCTTAGAAGCCATGTATATATACCCTGCCCCAATTACACATCCTACCTCTGTTCACAGAACTCACTACCCTCACTTCTGATTAATTTAGGGTGAATCATCCCTTTGAAATTAGTTTTACTATGTATATATTCCTAAAAATATATCTTTAGAAACTGAATAGCAGGTCCTAATTCAGCTGTATAAAGAAATGTCAATCCTGCCACGCTTGATGCAGGTCCCAGGAGATGAGCTGAACAGTCTTTGGCTCAGGTTCCCTGAGAATATACCATAGTGCTTTCTGGGGAGGTCAATAGGCGAGGTCATGAGCAAAGCTTGGGAAACATGGGGCCAGCATGGTCAAGTTTCCTACTCAGTTCATGTATAGGCTATGGTGGAAGTAGCCTTGCTGGACCCCGTTCTTCTTTCCACTGTGCTTGCCTTTGATTCCAAAGGATGTGGCAGGGTGCAGAGGCAGACCTGTGCCCATCAGCTGTCCAGGTGACCTTGAAAGTCCTTGAGAGAGTGATTTTGATGAAGCCCTGACTCTGACTTGTTAAAAAGATATGTCTTCCCATAGTGAATATTTACTGGAGTAGGTAGCTATTCCCTTCTCCAGAGCATCTTCCCGACCTAGGGATCGAACCAGGTCTCCTGCACTGCAGGCTGATTCTTTACTGCGGAGCCACTGGGGAAGACTCAGACTGCTTTCCAGCTCAATTCCAAGATCCTTCAGACTATGTGGCTTCTAGGTTCTTCATTTTTCTCTTATATTTTTCAAATCTAAGATGCCATTGATTATAAAGTATATCCTCATTTTGGACATATTAAAAATGAAAAATTCTTAGAACTGATGAAATAAAGTGGAGAAAATGGAATTTTTAGAGTAATGGGGAAAAGCAGTCAGAGCAAGCAAGGCCTTGCCCATCACATCCTTCTGGTATGAGATTTTGAAGAAGCATATCCAAAACGGGGAAGCTGTGTGGTCTCAAGGGTGATTATAGGACAGGCTAGAAATATCTCTAAAGCTAGTTGCTAGAAGAGTTGTTATCAATAAATAAGGTTTAGGCAACAAGATTTCTATCATTATACCCCACTGCCCCCCAAAAAGGAGTAGAGCCCAGAAATTTTAGAAGGTAAATGAGGGGTTGAAAACAGATTGGCTTAAAAATCTTACTTAAGGTGTTAGACCCCAAGCTCCTTCTACTTCATATAACTGGCATGCTGCCCTTCCCCTACCCATGGAAGAAGAATGAAAGTCCATTCTCTGGAGAAAGTGAATAAGGGTCTTTGAAATGGGAGACATTAGGTATAGCTAAACATTGGACTAGTCTACTCTGTCTATATTAATACTGGAAGCTATGTGAAAGTTCCTGTGTTGACTATTAGGAGCCCTATAAATCTTCCCCCATTGAGATTCCAGAATGCTGAGAGCCAGGCCTGCACCCCACAGTAGAGTAGGAAATCCAGGTGTCCCCCAGTGATTGCACCAGATCACAATACAGTCACAGAAGCCATCCTGCACATGGGGCTCCCACAAGGCTTCCAGTCTCCTTCTCAGTCCTCAGCACTGAACCGTGGAGTGGCAGTCGGGGATCACTAAGCATTTGAAAAAAATCTCCAATATCAAACATGGATATTAGAACAGATACATAGAACAAAGCAACTTGGAGGAAACAAACTATGAATGAAAAAAAAATGATATTCACATCATCAGAGAGATAAGAGAGTTTCTTATTTCTATTAACCTGAAAAACAAGGAAGCGATTGCTATTAAAAAAAAAAAAAGGAACCGTAAAAGATCAAGAAAGAACTCATTTTAGAAGGAGGAGAAGGAAGAAGAAGAAGAGGGGTGGCTGGTTTTGGGAAACCCCCGTAAAATGCAAAGTCCTTGCCACAGATGAGCACCTCTATCCTACCGTCCTCAGAGTCACTTTTGGGTGACTGAGGGTCCTTTGGCTTCCCAGGTGGCGCAGTGGTAAAGAATCTGTCTGCCAATGTAGGAGCTGCAGGAAGTGCGGGTTGGGAATATCCCCTGGAGGAGGAAATAGCTACCCACTCCAGTATTCTTGCCTGGAGAATCCCATGGACAGAGGAGCCTGGTGGGCTACAGTCCATGGGGTTGCAAAGAGTCAGACATGCTTAAGCACGCATGCACGCACCACATGGGTCCTTTAGAAGCCTCTAAGCCATTCCGTGTTCTCCCTGAGAGTGATCTGCCGATGGGGACTGCCACATTGGTTTCTCACTGTACTTAGAATAACATCCACACTCACCATGTGTCACCACGTCACCACCACTCCTCCCATTAAAGTCCTCCAGTTCCCTCCCACACTAGCAATAAATTCTAAGCTCCCTTTGCCCCTCAACATCTGCTTCTGGCTTCACATTTTCCTATTCTGTTGCCACCTCTGGAATTCTGTATGCTCAGACTGTCCAAACCCCCATGTCTTTTCTCTCTTTGCGGTTGCCACTTCCTGTTTGCATTACCCTCTCCTTCACCCAACTCACCCAGCCTTCAAAACGCATCTCAGACAGAATCTTTGTTGAGAAGTTTCCCCTGAGCTTCTCTCCATCTCCTGTAGGATTTCACAAGCACATGGGTGTTCTTCTACCGTAGAGTAGTGACACTGTGTGATCACTGGCAATTTTTTTTTTTTTTCGCCTTAGGAATTTGGGTGATTTGTTGGTTTGTTTCATTTTGACAGCTCCATCATTTAGTACAGTGCCTGGTGCTTAGTAAGGACTTGAATACATTTCTGTTAACATGAGTACACTGTTGAATGATTAAATGAATCTCCAAAGCTGGTGGTGGTTTTTACAGGGATGGCCAATCAGGAAAGATAACCGTGGATGACTATGGGGCCAGAACAGGCAAGTCACCTGGCATGATGAGGCAGCTCAACATCAACGGAGCTCTGTATGTGGGTAAGTGACCTTGACCTTCACAGAACCTCCACTATCCAGTGCCTTTTCTTCTTAGTCTTCCCTTTGTCATGCTGGGGCTTCCCAAAGTTGTGCATTTCACTGGATCAGTCAAATACTTGGAAATCAGGAAACTCTCCAGATATTCCATTCTTCCATTTTCTGAACTTCTGACTCATGGCTGAGGGGTCAGGAAACACTTAGATGCTTTTGTGTTGTGGACCAATCCACCAGGAAAACCCTGCTTTTATTGTTTATAGAACAGGAACCTGCTAAATATAGCTCCTGGAATTCTGGAGGAAGGAGTATCTGTCTTTCTGGCCCCTCGCAGAATTAGAATGAGTGGTATTTTTATAAATAGCTTAGAACCCACTAACGCAGAAACATAAACATGAAAAGACACCTCTGTCTGTATATTTCCTAAAAGTGAACTTAATTGAAAGCATTCAACATCATTGTATTTCTTTTGGTTTAAGATGGCATCATCTCTTATCACATACTACATATTGTTTCCATTATACAACATTTCTTTTTTTTTTTTTCAAAATTCACCAGGTACTGTGTGGCTTTAAGTGGTCAGCTAGGTCAGAAAATCATGTATGAGGTAGATACTTAACGGCTCTGATTGTGTATCTCACTGATCCAAGTCAACTTGTCCCTTCGTTAATTATAAACTAGATGTGATGTCAGAAGTTCTAGGTTCTGCACCCTCCCCTGTCCTGTCAGTTGAGGGACGTGATGGTCAGTAGCCACTCAAGCATCCTACAGAGACGTCCTCCCCTTTGACTCAGGTCGCCTTCCTCTTGCTTCCTGGCAGGTGGAATGAAGGAAATCGCTCTTCACACTAACAGGCAGTACATGCGAGGCCTCGTGGGCTGCATTTCTCATTTCACACTGTCCACCGATTACCACATTTCCCTGGTGGAAGACGCCGTGGATGGGAAAAACATCAACACTTGCGGAGCCAAGTAACACCAGCTGGCCCTGCCCAAAAGACCGAGCCTTCTATCCTGAGAGTCCCGGGGGCCCCGAGACCCTGCCTGACACAGAGGCACGGGGAGCAGGAGTGTGTCTTGTCCTCAAGGAGCAAGTTCACCCTGCTGGGAAACTAGAGCCGAGACGGGAGTCCCTCGGTGGCCTTGCCTGCTGACACTCTGTGGGCCAAACCCAACGGAACACTCTGTGTAGGAAGCATGGGACTCTGTCCACCGAGTGTGTGGAGGCTGCCAGAGAGCACACATCAAGGCGAATTTCCGAGCCCGTCTGCTGTAGCTCAATGACTGTGTTGTGATTCATAGTTCATTTAAAAAAAAAGAGAGAGAGACCCAAAGGGCAGTATTAAAATACCTCTCTCCTCTCCTGACTCATCACACTCTTACTGACAGCAGAATGACTGTAAGACCTTGGACGTCAATTTTCTCACTTCAGCCCATGAATAACTAGGATTAACCCCTTCCCCTCCTCACTGGCTGGTTCAATGTGCTCTATGAAAATAAGGATGAAGGGAGACTAGAGACAGAATCATAATTATGAAGCTGCGCCCCACCCCCGCCCCCGCCCCCCTGGAAAGTTTACCCTTAATAAGAAATCCTTACTTTTTATAATGCAAATCTTAAGAAAATGGGCACCATGATTTTGTAGCTGTCCTTTTGTAAGTGTATATTTTTATAGCCACCGACTGTCCATGCGATATACTTTTGCGAGTTTGGGTGGACGACCCTGAATTCTTCGCACCCTTCCTAGAATTTTCTCCCAAAGGAGACTTGTCTGGGCCCTGCGTGGCATCAGCGGTGTGGAGTGGGTCACATGGGTGGGCACCTCGGGGAGCTGACCATTCCCTCTTGGTAAAGGATGGCTCAAAGAGGCGAATATGAAGCTTCTCGAATAAGCAGATGAAAAGGCACGTGTGTTACTGAGGCAGGTCACTGTCGTTTTGGTTTTGAGAGAGGGGGATGTCTGTAGTACACTTGAATAAAGGAGATGAAGGCTACCACGCATTAATATGGTTGTTCATTCACCTGTGGAGGGCTTGCTTCTCCCTCCCAAGGCCGTGTCCAGAAGTGGACACGAATACAGTCAGTGTTTCTGAGGCTGGGCAGGGGGTATCCTCGGCCTGGTCTGAGCATCTGGACAAGAATCAGGGAAGCAGGGTTGCTTCCTTGAAGGTCATCATGGTGCCACTTAGCCAGCTCATGAGTGACCCTGGGGCCGGCGGGCTCCCTGGCAGATCCCCATGCGGGACTTGCTGAGGGAGGTGAGATGAACGCTGCCACCAACCTAAGAGGAGGGAAATCCGATCCATCTCACAGAGGCGCCTACCAGTAGCTCCACCATGACTCTACTCTTGCTTGTGCCGCAGGCTCTCAGCAAAGGCTTGAAACTTTGCACCAAGCACAGTTCTAGGCACATTAAGAGTTCTAAAGAATGAATAAATAAACTAGAGACGTTCACCTTGAATTGCAGCCTTCTGCCTCCTGTCTTTGGGCACCTTTGATGACCAGGATGCTTCATTCCAGAGCAATAAAGGTAACAACCATTCGTCCTCTCCTACATCTGTCACCTTGTGAGTGCAGTGTGGAGAAAGGTACATGGTAGAAAGTGGGTGTCACCGCCTCCCCACCACCCTCACCTCAACACCGTCTCCTTGGAAACAGCCAGGGGCAGTGCTTCCAAGACAGAATGGAGTTGCTTTCACAACTCCAGTTGAATCACATTTTGAATCAATTGCCTTCAGTCCAAAAAAAGTGATTTGAGCAAAATATTCAGCTGAGCTGAAGCCAGAAGAGTTGTGCTGTGGATGAACTGTTTCTCTCTACAACTGTTATCCAGGGAAACACGTGGTAACTGGGGGGTGGGGACCCGGGAGTGTGTGTTGAAGCTGATGAGGATGCTGAACTGCCTTGCTCTGGGTGGGATGCAAAAGAGGTGGAAGGGGAGGGGTGACATGTGATGGCGTCAGAGCCGTAGAGATGCTGTGGGTGACAGGCCACCAGAGCAGGGGGACCCAAGAGGAGCTGGTCACATGGGAGGCACAGGGCGGGAGAGCAGGCTAAGAGATGGTATGTACCAAGCTGGGAGCAAGCTCCTTCACCCACTCAGCGGCCCCAAATCAGGAAACGTGGGGAGACTAGAAAAGCAGCAATGGTTGGGAGGATAAAAACTTGGTCTTGATGCTGAGGGATTAGATTGGGGTTTAGGTGAGCAAGAGACCCAAGGAGAACTCAGGCTGGCTTTGTGGCTCCCCCAGGTTCCTTGCTAAGTGTATCTGCTATCTCTTGCCCTGATAATGCTGCCTGACAAGCAACCACAAAACCTCAGTGGCGTACCGCAGAAATGTGCTGATCGCCTCCACGCCTTAAGTGGTTGGCTTGGCAGCCCTGCTGATCCGGGTTGGGCTTGACTTGGCGGTTCTTCCAGCCTCAGCGGGACTTGTTCACAAGTGTAGGGTATCTCACTTAGCATGGCCTTGGCTGGGATGGGGAGGTGACCGGTGTCTGCTCCATCCTCCTGCTAGACCAGTGACCTAGTCTGACATGCCCTCTGCACACCGATGGAGGAGGGCAAGAGCACCAGAATCGAGGTCCAAGGCCTTTGACAGCCTAGGATTGGACTTGCCCTGTGCCTCTTCTGCCACATTGTGTTAGTTCGAGTCCATCCAGTCAAGGGATGAAGGAATAGACTCGTATCTCCATTGTGAGAGCAACTACAAAGCCGCATGGCACCGGGCAGGGATTCGGGGAGAGTGAGCAGACAGTCCACGGCAGCAAGTCCTGGGAGGGTGCAGTGACAGCCCAGCTGAGGCGGGAAGGGACCATCTCCTCCTCCAGCCCTGCCTACTGCACCCCTGTTGTCCCCGTTCCACCTGCCGCCACATTATCCTTCTGAGGAGGAGGGCCTGGAGAGGGATGGGACCTGTGCGTGGTTTTGTGGCAGCAGCTCTGTGGAAGGCAGGAGGGGGAGGCTGGCCGGACTCTTGGCTGCAAGAAAAGGTTTGAGGAGCGGCCAGTGAGCTCGGAGGTTAATGCCAGCCACCTCTGTCCTGCCCAGGAAGGATATCATGAAGCATGGGTTCCTGAAAAGCTTTTGTCCCACAAGCAGGATTTGAGAAAATTCCCCCGAATTTCCCATGTGTTCTCAGGACGGCTGGGGTAAGGTCAGGGAGGGGAATGTTCTTGCTTTTCTTAGGAAAACTTTCAGGCACCCTGTGTTTCCCCTCAGCTCACCTGTGGGGTCTCTCAGGATGGCCCGTGGGGTCTTCTTTGTCCCCTCGCTGCCCCAGAGTCCAGAGAGCTCGGTGCCCCTGCGGGTCAGGCACACCCTGAGTGGCTGCCCTGCTCCTCTTTTTTGCCTTCCATCCAGTCGCCAGGCCCCTCCAACACAAACAGGCCCTCTGCTTCCCACACACACCCAACAGCCCTGGTGTAGAGCCACTGGTGCTTCCCTTCCGATTCCCTCCCCTCCTTCCCCCCACCGCCCACCTCTCCTCTCCCCCTTGCGAGGAGCTGCCTGCCTCCTCCCCGAGTGGGTGGAAGATCTCGGAAATGTGCCCAGAGCTGGCGGACCCAGTTGCTTTCCACTTGGAGGAAATGCTGCATTTTTCACCTTTCACCCAGAAAAATATGGTTCTCAGTGAGCTTGTTTTTATCCCCTGAGAGTTCCCCAAGGAAAAGGGGATCGCGAGTAGGAGGGCTCCCAGCCTCGCTCAGAGCCCTGACAGCCAGCCCCCGGTCCCCCCACCCCCCCCCCCACTCTCCACCCCCAGGGTTGCTCACCCCTGGGAGGGAATTGGGCTGCTGGGAAAATAAAGGCAGAGAATTCCAGCTTCTCGCAGAAAAGATGGTTCATCCTTGAGGAGAGGGGCTTGGACAAAGCATTCCCTGTTTCCTGTTTCCCTTCCTGTCCTCTTCCAGCTCCTCCCAGTCCAGAGATAGACAGCGACTGCCCTTGAAGGTGGAGGTGGAACACATGTGTGCCCTGCGACAGCCAGCCAGTCCCTTAACTGAAAAGGGTGTTGTGTTTATCATGTCAAAGGCAGGAAAGAAGAGCTCCAGGACTGCCATCCAGAAAGCCCAGAGGGGAGAGGGCTTGGAGTGGCATGGAGTCAAAAATCAGAATCAAAAATAACTCAGCCTGGCCCACAGAGTTACCTCCCAAGTTGGAGAAATGGGGTGGGGGGTGTCATCACTGCATCATCCCTTGGTGTTTCTACAGCTCACCCTAAACACGCACGGAAAATAGCAGCAGTTCTGCCTCAGCTTTGATGAGAATGTGGAATACGAGGTCTGAAAGCATTCAACTGGTGGGTCTCGGTGGAAGTGACAGGCTGCCATTAGGAAGTTCCAGTTTATAGGTGGCAGTATGCTTACAGGCAGCAAAATGACTAATCCAGTTCAATAGTATGGTCTGGCTTCTGAGATGGGCCCTGTGAGTAATTGCACTTCAACCTCACATTGTAAGAACATTCACATATTTGATCTCAAAAACAGCCCTCCTTTGATGACGGCCAGAGCCAACAGGCAAGGCCAATAGGATACACAATGACAGAAGCTAGCTGGAAGGACCAAGTGACTTGCCCATGGTCCTCGCACAGGGACACGACCACGGTGCTTCACTGTGGAAGCACCTGACCTGACCTGCAGTCAGATGCAGCGGCCAGTGGACCCCGCTCCGGCTTGCCCAGTGACATTCTGGGGCTCCCTCTGGTTAGCTGTCACTGGCAGGAGAGTCTTGTGGGTGAGGGGGGTTGGGGCCAGTCCCCTAGTGTCTGCCTGCCAGCTTCTCATCACAGCTCCAGATCTGCCTTCTCCCAGAGCTCTCCCATTGCCAGGACTCTGGGTTGAGCAAACCTGGAAGCAGGGACCAGAGCTGCTGCGTCGGAGAGGGATTCAGGCCCCCGACAAGCAATGAGGTCTGGGCTGGAAGTCTTTTTCTTCTCTCTGCCTTCTCCACAAATAACCTCCAGCACTCGGGGGAGTTGCCATAAGCTATTTTCAAATATCAATGTGCTCCCCCCGGGGCCCCTGCCCGGCCCTGGCCAAGCCGAGAAGTGCAAGAGCAGGGCAAGAAGCAGAGAAAACTTCCTGCCTCTCTTCCTCCTCCTCCTGCCTTTGCTAAGACGTCTTTATCCTAGAAAGTGCGCGGCTCCAGGAGCTCTCGCCTTTTCCTGGAAAGACGTGAGAGGAACTGTGTCTCAGCACTCGGGATGAGTACTCTTTGACGCCTTTATCTCTCTGATTTGCTCAAGATCCAAGGCACAGAGATCTTGGAACACGTGGTATCCCTCCCCTCCACCACCGTCCCCCCCCCCCACCATATCCCAGCAGCTCACCTCCAAGCCAGGGCTGGGCTTGAGGCTCTGACCTCCTCGGACAGCCTGGTGCTTAAGGGACTGCACTTCCAGCTTGGCTGAAAGAGGACTTGGGAGGGAATATTTGTGAGAAGGAAGGTCAAGGAAGTGCAAGGAATTTGATCATCTACACTCATTTACAAACACCAGTAACGGGCCTCAGGCCAGAGGATTAGCTGTGGAAAGCCCTGTTAGGAAATGGCCTGAAGGAAGACAGAGGCAGAGACCCAGCGGGCTGTGGAGGAGAGGGGGTGGGGGACTGGTGGCATGATGACCACCCCGCATCCCCCCCCTGCCTGGGCTGCAGGCATTCTTTGCTCTCACCGAATTTAGGGTTCACAGGGCAACTGTGGGTATGAAATAGGGGACGCTGTCCAGTGGAGTAGAAGTTGTGCCCCCTAGTCTGGACCACATCCCTCAGAAATAAAATAAACTGAGTGATCTCCAGGTCCAGTCCCTCAGAGAGAGCAGGGGAGCTAAGAGGACTTGCCCAGGGCTGGGGCCTTATTCACTGTCACGTGACTGGATCTGATCTGGAAGCCTGTTTGTTTGGCGTTTGTTCGGAGGCTTTGAAGTTTTCAGCATGGAGGGTGGGGATGCAAAATGATTTCCTGGGTTCTCACAAGCATTGTTGGAGCACTTCCCGACCGCCACAGGCACTCACTATATGCAAACCAACCCGGAGGAGACACAATGAGAATATAAAGGAGAGTGAAGACTCTGTTCCTCAAACCAGCCTGGGCCAGGGCTTTGTGGTCATCACAGGCTCAGGCCCTCTTCCAAGTCCAGGGGGCACCTGCTCTGTTCCTTCAAAGCCAGCAGTCTTTCTTAAAGGCCTGGCCTTTCTTGTAAGAGCTCTCCTGATTAGTTAGGTCCACCCGGGATATCCTCTCTTTTATTAACACACAGCTGACTAATGAGTAACCTAATTATGGGAGTGACTTCCTGTCCTGTACACCAGCTGAGCCACATGCCAGGGTTGAGTTTCTTCTACCAGGTGTGTGCATCCAGGATCAAGTCTCAGGACCATTTCAGAATCTGCCTCCCCTAACCCTCTTCAACTCAGGCTCCCAGTCTCTCCCACCTCCAGACCACGCTTCACCAGAGACCAGCTTTGTTTCCTTCAAGTGCACATTTGAAGTCATGTGCTGTCCCAACCGAAGAATTGCCACAGTCTGCAACTTCCCCAGACCATGAGCCAAACCAAGACTTCCAGGAAAAGAGCTATTCCCAGAGAATATAGCAATCTTTTAAAATTTCTACTGAAAAAAAAAAAAAAAGACTTCTCTGGTGGTCAAGTGGTTAAGAATCCACCTGCCAATGCTGAGGACACTGGTTCAATCCCTGGTCTGGGAAGATCCCACATGCCACAGAGAAACAAAACCTGTGTGCCACAATTACTGAGGCCCTGTGCCAAAAGCCCGTGCTCCACAACAAGAGAAGCCATTGCAATGAGGAGCCTGAGCATCGCAGTAAAGACTAGATCCACTCACCACAGCTAGATAAAGCCTGCACACAGCAACGAAGACCCAGTCTTCGAAGTGCAGTCAAAAAAAGAAAAAAAAACCTTTTATCAATAAATTTTGCAAAATCCTATTTCCCCTGGGTCCTGAAACCATCACCAGTGACTAGGGGTCCAGCATGGAGTTGAGTGGTTGAGCCCCGAGTAGCCCCCACCCTGAGCTCCTGCTGGCTGCCCCAACATCTTAGAGGAAATGGCATGTAAGTGGGAGAATTCTGCATTAGGTCAGAATCTTCACTAGTCACTCAGTGGTGAAGATTGCACTTAACAGCATAGGAAATGTGGTTTGGGACTTCCCCAGAATCATGTGCCAACAGCACCTAAATTCAAGTGTTGCTTCTTAGTGCTGGGAAAATCTGTGTCAAACAGCTTCATCTGAGCCTAAAGTCCTCCATTATTTAAGGCAAAGTGTGAACCCTGTGAATGTCCAGAATGCTGAATTTAAAGAATTAATCTAGACATTGAGATTTTATATATTTGTGAAAAGAATAACATCATAAAACATTCTATTGATACGCAAAGATCTTCAAAATGTCATGTAAAAGAATCAAGTTCCAAAATAGAATATACAATGTAACTATATACATATGCATACAGGTACAATATATATGAAAATATGTGTAAATATATATACACACAGGAAAAATGTCTAAAAGGACAAGAAGTAAAGTGTTAAAAATAGCTAATCCTGCATCAGAAGACTGAGCAATTTTTTTTCTTTTTCCTTTTATCTACTCTAGCTTTTTTTCAGTGAGTCTATAGTGATTATTTATTGTTCTGTCCATTCAGAATATCACCTCCCTTCTTTTGGGGGCCTGGTCCTCCTCCAACTTTATGTCATACTTGGGGAAGTGGCCTTTAAATAGAACATCTATTGAACCACAGGACTGGGCCAGGGATGGACATGTGACACAGGTCAGGCCAGCCAGAGTCCTTGCTGGAGCTGGGAGGAAGGGTGCCCTCTTCTCTCTGAATGTAAGGCTGTAAACGTGTAGAAGCCTGGAACCATGGGTCCAGCTGTTTTTTGGGGATGTCTGGCCTGAGTTCTGGGTGAGAGAATAGAACCGTGTTAGTTCTGGGGGGAGACAGTGCAGCTAGCAGCCAAGTACCAGGAGCCCTGGCCGCAAAGTAAATGCTGGAGATGTCGGACAAGGATTGTCTCCCAAAGAAGCAGAAATGCAATTGGGAGAAGAGAGATGGGAGTAGGAATGGATCCCTCCGTCATGCAAACTGTCACTTGGAAGGAGGTCGAGAACTTGACTGAGAGAGAGAAATACATTTCCCAACAGGAGGAGGTGGGCATTGGGCATTAGGTGGGAGGACTGTAACCTGTGGTCACTTCACATAAAGCCCATTTATCTGCTTTTGTCAAATAACAGAGCAAGGGCAAACTTCCTTTGAGGGAGACTAAAGGGTAACTGCATTTCACAAATACAGGAGCATCTACCATGAACAACAGAAGCTTCCCCCAGCTGACCTGGGAAGCCTCTTCCTCTTCTGAGGGATTCTCAGCTCCAGGAGGATGCCTTGGCTTCTCCTCCTCCCCTCAGCCCCAGAGACTCTCCCACAGGTGGTCACCTCTCTGTAAGATAACATCTAATATCTAGGAAAACACATTAAACTGCTTTTGCTTTCAAGGCACAATTATTTAAAGAATATTCATCAAGCATTTGTGATGCAGCAGACACTATGCTAATCTCTGTGGACACAGCTGTTCAATTCCAGTTATCAAATGAAGCCTTAGGATTGTGCTAGAACCTCAGAGAGGTGGGGGTGCTGGGAAGGCAGGTGATGGGGTTCCCAGGGCGCTGGAAAGACTTCTCTGAGCAGCACCACCTAAACTGAGGCCTGGAAGGTTACCCAAGTGAAGAAAGGTGAAGACTAAGCATCGACCCGTGAGAAGAGATCCCGGGCTTTACTTAGCAGGACTCCTGCTGGCTAACCCCCTCTGGGAGATGTCACCGTAAGCCAGCTTTAAGGCACGGGCGTCTTTAAGCACTGGTCAGAAAGTCTTGAGTTGCATCCGAGGTTTCTCAAAGGACAGAGGCATGAGTCACATAGTGAAATGTTCTCTCGGGGGGAATGTGGACATTACCTGGAATCCCCACAACCGGTCAAAGGTGGGTAAGACCCACAGCTTGGAGCTGAGAAGAGTGATATGAGAGGTGGAGAAAATTCTCCGGGGCCATCATGGGAGTCAGAGGTGAAAGTGGCGGGGAGCCAGGGCAGCCGCTGCCTGGGGTGTGACACCTGCATCGGCCACAGGAAAAAAATGGAGCTTCAGACCATGACTGAGAAAATCAGACTCCAGGTGCATCTCTGAAGAGGGCTCAGAGTCTGCTCTGTCCTTGGGCAATCTGGGACCAGGAAGGGCCATGTGTTCTGCAAACTGCTCCTCAAGTCTTCCTGCCTCTCCATCGACTCAAGGAAAATGTGGGTGGGGGTGTGTGCAAGGACTTTAATGCCTGGAGGAGACCCAGACTCACCCGACTTCTAAAGGCTGAGTCCAAGTGAAGACCCAGCTCTGCAGCCAAGATTCAGTTGGCTGAGGAAAGGAGGGGAAAAAGGTTTAAACTTCTCCAAGCCAGGCTTCAACAGTATGTGAACCGTGAACTTCCAGATGTTCAAGTTGGTTTTAGAAAAGGCAGAGGAACCAGAGATCAAATTGCCAATATCCATTAGATCATTCAAAAAGCAAGAGAGTTCCAGAAAAACATCTACCTCTGCTTTATTGACTATGCCAAAGCCTTTGACTGTGTGGACCACAACAAACTGTGGAAAAGTTCTTCAAGAGACCACCTGAACTGCCTCCCTGGTGGCTCAGAGGTTAAAGTGTCTGTCTGCAATGTGGGAGACCTGGGTTCGATCCCTAGGTCGGGAAAATCCCCTGGAGAAGGAAATGGCAACCCACTCCAGTATTCTTGCCTGGAGTATCCCATGGACAGAGGAGCCTGGTGGGCTACAGTCCACAGGGTTGCAAAGAGTCGGACAAGACTGAGCGACTTCACTTTCACTTTCTTGACCTGCTTCCTGAGAAATCTGTATGCAAGTCAGGAAGCAACAGTTAGAATTGGACATGGAACAACAGACTGGTTCCAAATTGGGAAAGGAGTACGTCAAGGCTGTATACTGTCACCCTGCTTATTTAACTTATACGCAGAATACATCATGAGAAATGCCAGACTGGATGAAGCACAAGCTGGAATCAAGATTGCCGGGAGAAATATCAATAACTTCAGATATGCAGATGACACCACCCTTATGGCAGAAAGCAAAAAAGAACTAAAGAACCTCTTAATCAAAGTGAAAGAGGAGAGTGAAAAAGTTGGCTTAAATCTCAACATTCAGAAAACTAAGACCACGGCATCTGGTCCCATCACTTCATGGCAAATAGATGGGGAAACAGTGGAAACAGCGACAGACTTTATTTGGGGGGTCTCCAAGGTCACTGCAGATTGTGGATGCAGCCATGAAGTTAAAAGACGTTTGCTCCTTGGAAGAAAACTTATGACAAACCTAGACAGCATATTAAAAACCGGAGACAATACTTTGCCAACAAAGGTCCATTTAGTCAAAACTATGTTTTTTCCAGTAGCCATGTATGGACGTGAGAGTTGGGACTATAAAAAGAAAGCTGAGCGCTGAAGAATTGATGCTTTTGAACTGTAGTGTTGGAGGACTCTTGAGAGTCCCTTGGACAGCAATGGGATCCAACCAATTCATCCTAAAGGAAATCAGTCCTGAATATTCATTGGAAGGACTGATGCTGAAGCTGAAACTCCAAAATTTTGGCCACCTGATGCGAAGAACTGACTCATTTGAAAAGACCCTGATGCTGGGAAAGATTGAAGGCGGGAGAAGGGGAGGACAGAGGACAAGATGGTTGGAGGGCATCACTGACTCAATGGACAGGAGTTTGAGTAAACTCCGGGAGTTGGTTATGGACAGGGAGGCCTGGCGTGCTGCAGTCATGGGGTTGCAGCAAGTCGGACACGACTGAGCGACTGAACTGAACTGAGACTTGAAATTCTTTCTCATCTTTCAAACATTTAGGGACATAATTTTGAGCTCCATTCAGGGCATGTGTGTGTGTTCAGTCGTGTTTGACTCTTCGGGATCCCATGGACTGTGCTCCTCTGTCCATGGGATTCTCCAGGCAAGAATACAAGAGTGGATTGCTATTTCCTCCTGCCGGGGACCTTTCAGACCCAGGAATCAAATCTGCAACTCTTGTATCTCCTGCATTGGCAGGCGAATTCTTTACCACTGCGCCCCCTGGGAAGCCCCCCATACATGGCAATTGTACTTAACATAATTCCCACTTAACAGTTTCTATCACAATCATCCTTAACAACTTTTGTTTCTTTTAAGCTGAAAGTAATCACTCTGGGATAAAAATCATCTTGGGTTTAATCCCAGATCAGTTCAAGACATCTCTTGTTACTTCAACATCACTGGTTCTTACAGACTGAATAATACTTTTAATTCAATTTTACTGTTAGTCACTCTGGGGGAAGGGTAATAGATAAAATTTATAGGCCGTTGAAAACTAATTCTTACACAGGCCCTTTGTAATGAATGTGTTTGTAAGCTAACATTTTAGTGTGATCCTGAATGCTATATGTTAAAATAATGATTATTCATACATCTATATTTTGTTTTCCCCTAATAATGACATCATTCCACTCTTTTTGACCCTTTTAAAAGTTCCTGGGGTTGATCGCGCTATACATTTTGGCTCAAGAACTCACCATCTGGGAAACCAGATACGCACTGAGGTCTCCCTAAAGGACAGACCACATGTATGAGCGCTTCTAGTACTTAAACACTAACATGTGTTTCACAGTTAATTTAAAATTGGTCAACAGTTTCTTCAGGTTAAACACAGGCCCATTCATAATACATCAGTTGTTACTCTGGGTGAGCAGAGGCAGCATAAGGCTAAAGACTTCATTTCCCCCCTTATGAAATTCCATTTAAGATCACTTCATACTTCAAAATTAACGGGGTTTTGCTGAATCAATGACTGTATTTCCAAATTCAAAAACTTGACAATAAAATTTTTATATATTTTTAGAATCTCCAGAAATGTTTAGGTTATCCTCGGAGGAAATAAATTAAAAGCCATACTTTAAGGACCAGTATTTATTATTTGTTTTATAATGCTGGTTCCCCACTACTTGTTTTCATAGTTAACTTCTCCACTATACAGAATGTAGATTTAGTGGAATATATGGAAGGTTTTATCAATGATATAACAATATATTAAAATATTAAAAATTTAGTCATAGCCCTATGGGATTGCTTCACAGCCATTTTAATTTCTGAGACAGAACCAAAAGTGTTAACAACAAAGCAGAAACCACTTCTCCCAAGTGCTTAAAATAGGAGGAAACCATCCCCCATCCTAAATAATGCCCAAATCTGTCAGTGTAAGAAAATATATTTATTTTTTCCATGACAATACTATGATAAAATTGTTAAATACATGCATGTTTTAAAAACAGACATAAGTAACATCTTTAGCATTAACAGCCAAGCATACTAGTTTTATATTTAAGTGTCTTAGTAATAGGTTACTTATAATTCTATGTTCTTGCTATGACCATGTTTCCCAAAAGTAAATTAAATTCTGAAATTATACAATGATTTAAAGTGTCCAAATTTTTCCTTTTAACAGCAACATAATTTCCAAATTTTCATTAAGGCAGAAAATACTTCAGTTGTTATCTCTGTAAGTGGAGTTATTTTATTCCATGTTAAACTACAAATTCTGTGAACCAGACTGAAACACACAAATATACTGCAATCTATATAGTTTGCTTCCTGCATATGTGTATTTAAATGTTTCCTGACATGATTAAGCGCAATCTTAGGTACAGAACATCGCAACTGATCATTCAGGATTAAAAAAAAAGTCTGTAGTGGTAACATTTCAAGAAATCAAACAGTTTGGATTTGCAGTTTCTCCCTTTCAGCTACATTTGCACACACCTGACCAAACAAAAATTAGTAAACAGTTAACTAGTATTTATAAAAAACTGAAAATATTTTAACATATAACATCCCCTTTAAAAAAACACTCATTCTACAAACAACCTTATAAAAGACAAAAACTTATATCTGTTCACAGTATGTGTATTTTGTAAACAGTAATTCACTATAATGCAATTTTGAAAGGAAAAAATGGTGCCGGTCTAGCATTGTAAGGACCTGACTTCTAGCTGGCTAACAAAAGAGAAGGAAAGGGAACACACTCCAATGAGCAAAGCTGAGTGCTTTAAAACGACTCTACCTTTGGACATACTTTAAGGTGGCACCATCTCAAGCTGAGGATGTCTCTCTATCCAGGTCAAATTTTCTCAAGCAATTCTGAATTAAAATGTAAAAAAAAAAAGCCTTGTCCCTTTTGGAGGAAATAATTGGATAAATCCCAATCCCAGGAATATCCACCCTTCCACAACCATGAGTGGAAGTGGGTTTCTTTTTTGTGTGTTGGATTCATAACAGTCACATTTTTCTGAAACATTATGCTGGACGGAAAAAATGGAATTGAAGGATGTATCAATAAATAATGCGGAAAAGTACTGAAAATCAAACTGGGGAGATTTGAAAAAAATTTTTATGAGAATTATTCAGTATTGTTTTCTATCATCAACTACAAAAATACTAATGCTAAGGTTAAACCTAACAGTTAACGTGTCCATGTTTTGTAAATAAAATTGCATTACCACCTAGAAATCTTTTGATCTTTTATAATATACCACTGGAATGCTTAGGAAAAAACAGTAGGTTCAGAAACTGAAAGCTACCTATTTAAGATGGGGTAATTCTAAAGGGAAGTACATTTTAAATGTATAAAGAAATTCAATACACTTAGGTGAAATTCAATCAGGTATACAAATTACTTTTGGATTCTGTGCAGTGTAAGGTCTATGTTGTTAGATTTTTTGTTTTAAAGCTCTGATTGGCTACTGCAAAGGCAATTTTAGATGATATATGCATTAATAAATGTAATAAAAATTAATTCCTTATCAATTAAGCATTCATTTTTTTTCCCCAACGCATCTTTTAAGTTTTTGGGTATTCAGTTTCAGCAACCAAAGAGTAATATTTATTACTTTTTGTGTTTGGTTAATATTCAATCAGTTACAGTTTACTTATTTAAAAGCTTTTGAATTTATTGTTTCTGTATTTCTTCAACTAGGCACTTGCATATTAAAAAAAATTCAGAGGCTTTCCCTCTAAAAACACTACTTTTAATTTTCATAAAAATGTCCCACAGAATTTGTCTCGCACATGTAAATTCTCTTGATAACATGCTTTATAATCCAAAATATTAACACTCTTAATGTAGGGAGAAAGAAATGCTATTCATGATTAAAAATAATAGAATTCCATCATAATCCAGTATCATAATTATAAGGATTTGGATATATTCAAATCACATCCCATGAAACTTTACCATATACAACAGAATCTGACATCTCAATTAACAGAATATTGTTCTCTAATCTATTACCAGCATTAAAGACAGTTCATCTGTGTTAAAATCAGCATGAATATGATCATGTAATAGTTAAAAGACAAAAAGTACTAACTGAAAAAGAATAAAAATCTCACCGCCTAATTGAAGTAAGAGGTTTAAATATTAATAGCCTTGGCACATAATCCACGGAGGTATAAATAGACCAAATTCAAAACAAGTCATTTCCAATGATATTCTAAGGTCATGTCTAAAAGCTACATTGCCAGTAAGTTTAGCCACAAATCGTTTTCTTTTGTCAAAGATATTCTTCTGGATATAAAAAATAAAATGGCCATGGTACCATGAAACTTTGTTTCAGCAGGAAGTATCAGTTTAAAATAAAAGCTTTTAAGAGTTTATCAGGAGAATGAGTGCTCATTTTAATCAGTAAAACTCATGCATCAATGTGTTGATTTGCTAGAACCAACTTAATTGGTTGGTACAAACATGTCCCGCATTGTTAACCCATCATATAAAAGTTACTGTGAATATTTAAAATTAGAGTAGATAAGATACCTGTGTAAGACCCAAGTTTTCACTCAACCTGTGGAGTCCCTTGTACAGTAGATCTGAATCTGTGCGCCAATGGTCTCAGATCTGTACAAGCTAGATCTTGGCATGCACCATCCTGCCGGAGAACTCTGCTGAATCCACACACTCTGGGATGGGACTCAGTCAGTGAAAAACCTGACTGAATTGCCACTATGTGCCTAGTCGTAGTGATTAACTAATGATCCCACATTTGACTTCTGAGATGCCCTATTTTATACTTTCAAAATAAGGGGGAAATGCATGTTATAAAAGATACACAAATTTTAAATTAACATGGTTCAAAACAGAAAACAGTAAAAATTACCTTAAATAGAAAAAAAAAAGGTTTTATCAGATTATGTGCCTGGGCAGTAGAAAAATTTGAGATAATATTTTCTGCATATTAACAGGTTAGGGAGCCCTTTCATTTCAAACCATCATAAAACTGATTCCAAATTCCTTTTGGAAGAAAACATTCACATGTCTCCTTCACTAAACTACATCTAATTATTCAAGTACAAAAAAGGACTGTGACGTTCTTTAAATATGACCAGTATGAAGACAACTAAGAAATTACAGGACTAATTTCCAACAAGAATACAAGTTGCATGAAGGTTTAAGAATGTGACTTTTACCACAGTTTCTGAGAGTGCAACAGGACTAGATGTTCTCAATGCAATCCTTCAGATCCATGAGCCGTGAAAGCAATGCTGGTATGAAAAATGAGGCTGAAACGTCTGCCTTTAAATTTTTCTGGGAATGGCTGCCACTGTGTGTAAACTGCAGGGATGGAGCACCTCTATCACTGAAGCAATAAATACCCAACCATCCAGATACTTGGGCCACAATGTCAAGCTCAGGCTCCGACAGGTTTAGCACACTGAAGACTTCAATCATATATGGATGCTAGTCCACGCAACACTCAATTTACAAGGCCTATCTAATGTCAAAAGCCTAGCTAAGTCTTCCAAGAATATTTTTATGTTAAATGTTATTTCAGATGGCCACTCATAAGAGAAATGCAGTCACAATGACCATCAGAATCTCCATTCCTCACAAGGGAAGTCTGGTTTGCTGGCTTGGAGGAGATGTGAAATGTATCCTTTACATGGCACTCTAATCAAGACATACTGGGATATATTTCAGACATTTAGAATTTTCTAACCAATGATTGGGCTTTAACTGGAAACTTTGGCTGGAAAGGTGGGTTTCCCAATTATTCTCCCAGTCAGGAAGGGCTGGAGGGAAGCCCTCCCTCAGAAGAGGAGCTAATCTGACTGCACAGAGCAAGGCCCTATTAGACCACCTCTCACCCATGTGCAGGGTCCCGGCACTGAACATTTACCAGGGTCTGCAGTGACACAGACAACCGGATGTGGGACAGAGGGTGCCCTCTTCCCTCTGGCTCCCTCCCCTCCCCTGGCCCCCAGGTGCCCAGGGGTTGGGTGGTAATCACTTCCCACCTGCAGCTCAGGTCTGGCAGTCTTCAACAGGGGAAAGACAGAGAAATCTGTTCTGACCTCAGACCTAAGTCACACTCTTCTAAGCCTGTCACAAGTAATAAGGAGCCTGCCCAGACTTAACAGAGAGACATTCTGCTGCTCATTAACCCAGCGATCCTGTGTGTGGATCCCCAGGGGCAGGGGAGAGGTGAGCTGCACTCTGAAGCTTCATACAGAAAAAGCTATGCCTTGGACGGAGTGAGAGGACTTGAGAGACCATGAGCTGAACAAAGGAGTCGTTACGTAGGTAGATGGTAGCAGCTGCAACACACATGATGGAAATCAAACAATCTCTTCCAGCCTTTTTCCATTATCTCAGGTTAGTGGAGTGAAGATCAATAAACTTCTACCTTGGCCTAAAGAGACACTTTAGAGACCTAAACACTTATCCTAAAGAGATGAGGTACAGGACTGGTGAGTTTTGATGGGAAAAGAGGCATGAATTGGGGGAGAGAGAGTGTGGTGACAAGCTTCTGCAGGGAGAGAAGGCAACCCAGGTCTCAGGGTCTGGGGTGGAAGCAAACAGAAGGAGCCCAACAGGAGAAATAACAGGACAGAGCAAACTGTCTAGAGGTGGCTCTGGTGTGATACAACTTTCATTGTTGAAAATATCTATGAGCTATTATGTGGTTTGACTGCACTATGTGTATACATACTTAATTGTATTTCACTCCACATGTTCATATACCAGGAAGCTCTGGGATTTAATTGAATCCTAGCAATTAGAATCAGGATTCATAAAGCAGAGTACTACCTAAGTAGATTTTTGTCCCTTGTTGAGGCTTTTTTCTACAACATGGTTTTTATAATGATACATCATGGGCTAGAAAAGAAAAAAACACCTGATCCATTATGTGCACATACACTACAGAATCTCGAATGATAAATAAAAAGGGACTTATCGTGACTTCTTCAGATCTTCCAAATTTTCAAGTACTTTGGCCCTAACTCTCAAAAGACAAAATACACAGACAACCTGAGGGCAGGGAAAATAGAAGACACAGTTTTTAGCTCTGCAATCTGCTTTTCCAAGAACCACACTCATTCCAGACGTCACTTGTGAAGATCGGGGGTGGACAGAGAATTCTGTGAGGACCCCACTCTGGACAGCTCCCAAAGCCATTGCTGCACCTTTAATAGAGGTACGCCCAAGGATTCAAATCCGCTGTAATGACATTCTATATGAAAGAGCCCTTAAGCAACTGTCCCTGTTAAGAAGCATTATATTTTATAGTTTTATATTTAAAAGTTTGAGGACTGAAACAACTAGCTTGGACTGATGAAGAGGAAGGAATTGCTAAGATGTGCGATGAGAAAGAACACCTGCTAGCAGGTGTCAGAGATGGTCACACTGCCTGGGCAACCAGGGCTCAAAGCATGGTCTTCTCAGGAGGAACTGAGGCCAATCCGACCTATACAGACAGCTGATGCTGCCAGATATTGCTCAGTAGTCATCTCAAATAGTAAGTCACTGGAATCCTGTGTTTATGAATAATATTGAATTTGCTCATATATTTATAAAACTGACACTGTCATAAAAAAACACAATTTTTAAAAGAAACTTAAAATCTAGAGTCTTAGAAATTTAGTTTTAAATATTAGGGCAACCTAATAAGGGAAGCTAGCACAAACACTAAAAAATAATGGAACAATGTAAAATGCCTACCAAAGCAAGGAGACATGATTCTGATTTGGGCTGGTCAGTGTCATGCTCGTTTTCCAAGTTTGTACCCCTGAGAAAACTGTTTGATAACCATTATACAGTAGGCACAGAAATCAGCACACTTTATCAAACAAAACACTAAATAGCTGCTGCTACATTAAAAATTATATTAATTTTCTTAAATGCTGTGGATAAAGAATGTCAAGTTTCCACATCTGTGCTTGGTTTTCATCTAGAATGGAGCAAATGTCAGGCAAGTAACATCACCTGTTACTTTGACATTTTACCCCCCTGCCTGCAAATCTGTGTGCAACTCCATAAATTATATGTGTGAGAAAACCAGATGAACAACAGAACACAGCTGCTGGAGGGTTTGTTTTGCACGAATGGGCCTGGCACTGCTTGTTCTTGAAAAGCTTCTTCAAGGCAGAGCAGTGGGATTCTTTGGCTCGAATCCCAAATAGCTTCAAATTGTGAGTTGTGTGGATCCAATTTCTGAGTTACTGTACTTTGGCTTTGAGACTGCATGAAAAGCACATTAACACTTTTTAGTGTAACTTGTGAGAGGGAAGTCCACCCCACTAGCAACACTTCACAGGATTCCTCCAAGGTGCCCTGTAGATGTGGCAACTCTAGTAATGGCGGCTTATTGAGATGGTGGACTGAAGTGACGGGGGACACTTAATCATTTGGTTTGCTCTGAAAAAAGTTTGTAAAGGACCATCCTCCTCCACTCGACTTAGGAGAATCTTCATCTTTAGGCGGAATCAAAAATTGTCGGGAGTTAATGGAGCATGGACTTCCAAAAGACACAATCTCACTGTTGCTGTCTGTGGACCTAGGTGAGTCTGGAGATACCAAGTTCCAAGTATTTACATTTGCCTGAGGTCTGTAACCTGCAGTTTTATCTAAGTCATCATCTGCATCCAGATCGTCTACAGTAGAAGTAACAGGGAGGTGCATCTGTGGCTTATAGCCTGCTCCCCCTACAGGGTCACTGTCCAGTTCCTCCTCTGGTTTTGCCTGAGGCTGGTACATGGACTGGACGTCAATGTAAATGACTTGTGAGGCCCCTCCGCCTTCTTCTGCTCCTGAGCTGGCTAGCTCCTCTTCGATGACGGGTGGACAGTAGGACACAACCACGTGGTTTCCGGGTTCTGCGTCGGAGCTATCTTCTGGACGCTCAGCCACTGGAGAAATTATTTCTGTGTCTTCTATTTTGGGAGCCACTGACCGAGTTTCCAGAACCTCGACATTATTTGGGGTACAAGGATTCATTTCCAATGTTTTAAGAGCACCGTTGCCCTAGAAATAAATTTTAAAACAGGGATTAGGGATACCATGAAAAGCTGCTGTGATGCTCCTCCTACAAAAAGAAGCATTATTTTATATATTTTTCACAGATGCTTACAAAATTGCATCTCTACTATTCTTTAGCTCATACTAGAGCAAAGCTACTTTTTTCTACATATCAGTATTTTCCCTGCTCTTAATAGCAGTGAAAGGAAAAAAGAGCATGCACAAACAATTTAAAATTAATAATTTTACAAGTTCAGCGGATGCTCAAGCACTGCTATTTTCTTAGTACATTTTACTGTGCATGACACCGGCATGTTAAAAACTTTTCACAAAAGACTAAAAAAAAGGAAGTCAGTACTTCAAAGGTAAAGGTAAGAAAATAAAGGATTACCTCACAGACACTCTTTTGAAACTGTAAAGCTTTACAATTTTCTGGATTTGGAATATCAGGATAGAAGGTTTCTTTAATCCTTTAAATAAAGATGATTAAATACATTGAATAATTATAGGATTATCAGTTAGACAACGAGTTAGTAAGTTATCAGGCTTATTTTGACGTTTCATAGGAATATGCTAATGAACACCTGAGATAAAAAGGGAAAATCACTTTCAGTGTGATCGGTCGCTGGAGCTTTCATACAATGCATCCAGAGGTTCCTATCTAAAAGCTACAAACAGTGCTTCTATTTCTAGAACTCTAATATCTTATGAAAACGGAAAGAAAAGAGTTAAGATGCTGTGTTATCAAGTCAAAAGATACAGGCATTACTCATATAACCAAAATGTTCATACTGCAGACTGGATTCAGTACCATTAACTGCTTGAGAACATATTTGCATTTTCAGTTCTCTACTACTCAAAACAGACTTTTTCTGGACTATCAGAAAAAGGAAGGCTATTAATCTTAAGCGAACGCTAAAAACAAAAATGAAATTTGCTTAGTGCCCTATCATAGTTACAGCTGTTAAAAAAATTTTTTGTTTGAAATTCCTATACGAGAAAAAAAATGTTGTCAATGTATGTCCAAAATGCTCTAACTTCCAATCTATCTCCTTATTTTATCTTTTTTCTGAATTGAAATAGTCTTAAAAATGTGATTTTTGGTAATGAGAATGTGGTTATCAAACAGGGTATTCTATAGTTTTAAACTGTTACTATACTGATTTATAAGCCAGGATAGCTAGAACACATTCTCTTCCTTACCATGAATGATGGCATTTTGAAGGCCAGTGAGGATCAAATGAAGACAGCCATTTGCCCGAAGCCCAGCCCAGAGCAGTGCCTGCTGGCTGAGCATGAGGCGCAACTTCCTCAGCCCGCTCACCTCAGCTCACACCACTCACATGGTCACTGCACCCAAACACACTTTCTCCAGAAGACCAAGCTCTTTCCAATTCCTTTTCTCTGCCTGGCACATCCCCTCCTCTTCCCCTGTTCCAGGGGAACCTCCACAGGGAAGCCTGACCACCCGCAGAGACATGTTCCCCACGGTTCTCTCATGCACTGTTCCCAGCACCCACTCACACTTCTCCACATGTATTTATTAAATGACTATGGGTTCAAGTCCATCCTCCCCACTATTCTATATGTCTGCGGATCTTATTTAGACTACCACTGTACCTCCCCCTTCACATGGGAGGGCCATTCACATTTGTTAAATAAATGACCAGATTTTCTAAATAGATCACCAGGACAAGTGAGAGCGCAATCATTAAACTACATTTAGCCCTGCATATAGCTACTGACATATTTATGCCTTTAGCTTTTTTTTTTTTTTTTTTTGGTACAATGGCTACTACTTTAATTAGTAAATATGCTTTTGTGCATGTTCAATCATGTCTAACTATCTGTGACCTCATGGACTGCAGTCTGCCAGACTTCCCAGTCCATAGTAGGGGAAATTTATACTTTTCCTTTGTTAAGTTTTAAAACCTGTAAATAATATGCCATGTTCTTGTCTAATATTATCTCCAACATTAATTCTGACCAATATAAATATTTATTACCTAGTTTCCACCAAAAAAGTGTACTTGTTATTTTGTTCAGTCGCAAGCTGGGTCAGACTCTCAACACATGAACTAATCAATCATGCCCTTAAGAACAAAACAGCAAGAGTAAATCATTACCATTCTCGTTTCCGATAGCAAAGGATACTTGTTACCACTCCAATGATGACAGCCACTGCCACTGGGATGAGAATGGCAATAATCAAACCCACAGCTGAAAAGAGAACATTGCAGATGTTAAAATCATCGTTTTCATATATGAACTCAATAAATTCATATCATAAGACATTTAAGTCAGTAGATTATTTGAAGAAAAAATCCTAACTGCTCCAGAGAAACTGAAAAATTATTAAAACATAACCTTAAAAGTACTGTAATGATTTTTATACTAACACATAAATTCTTTAGAGCAGGGTTTCCCAACTTTGGCACTCCTAACATTTTAGGGCAGATATTTCTTTGACATGTGCTGGTGGGGAAGAGGCTGTTCCATGCACTGGAAGAAGATTAACAGCATCCTTCAGCCTCTAATCACCAGATACCAGTAGCACCAACCAAAACGGCACCATACAATGCCAAGTGTCCCTAGGAGGCAAAATCACCCCCAGGTGAGAACTATCGCCACATGGCCCTCCTTTATTTAAAGGCATGTATGACCTTCAACCCAGGGCTAGAGAACAAGCCTGTGATCAATGAAAGTTCTTTGCTGTTGACCAACTAATCAAGTCCATCTCCTCTACTTTCCATCTCAAATTTATAAGTGTTTTACACTTTTTAAAGGCTGTTTCTTACATTCTTCCCTGGATATGTTAAAAATCTCAGAATATTTCGGCCAAAAAATTTTAAACCAGCTGACCTTAAGTTCAACATGAATTTAGAACTCTAAACTTCAGATATATCCCCAATCCCTTAATTTCTCAAGTATGCATTAGACAACAGGTTCAGATAACTGGTAAGAATAAATATGAAGTCATTTCAGGCCTTTCAAGACAGGCCTGCCCTCCACCTACTTTAAAAGTGTAACAAAATGTGAAATTTAAAGAAGGGGGGTTTTCTATATAAACAAAAATCACTAGAAACCCAATGCACTTGAGTATGGAAAGCAACTCAATCACAACATTTAACTCACAGTTTTCCTTTGTCACCACAAACATGCTTCTCTCTGGGCCCATTCCTGCACCTGTGTAGGCTCGCAAGACCAGGTGGTAGCTTGTTTTACCTTGAAGATCAGCAATCCTCAGTGTCTTCTGGGATATGTCAGTAATATTCTTAACCTTTATGTCAAAACGACCTGTTTTTCAAGTGAAGAAGATGATTACTGATCTCTGTACTACTTTTAAACACCTGGTTACTCACACCTGTCACACATCGTTTTTAAGTGAGTCTGAGTGCTAGTCGCCTCCAGGGCCACGGCCTGTAGTGCCAGTCAGCACCATGTTCAATTCCGCCTCCACCAGTTAGTAGCTGGGTTATCTGGACCTAGTATTTGAACCACTCTGAACCTGAGTTTCTCTAACTGTGAAATCCCGTATCATGACTTAGCTCTCAGAGCTGTTTTGAAGCTCTCAGAAATTTCCATGCACATTCTCTAGAATAATGCCTGGCATATAGCAGGCAATCAATAAAAGTCTCTTTTCTTTCTGTTACTAAGAGCATGAAAACCCACTGCAACCCAAACCCACGGGGGCAGGGACACTGTCACCTGAACTGACCATCTGTCTGTGAGTCAAGTGAGAAACTCAAGGGAGCGGGAGCACGAATCAATGGAGATCACTCCAAATTACTCAGGAGACCAAGGTCTCAAGAAAGAGGACGCCTTGGAATTCTTTTAAAAGGAAATGAGAAGACTTGCTTATTAAACTATTGTTTTTTAAAATTTTAACCAAAATAATGCAGTTCAATAGCTTAAAAACTCAATTACACTATATGGCTAATAAAAAGCAGCAGTTGCCTGCCTGTATCTCCCTCCTCCCAGACAATCACTTCAAAATCAAGCTATCAGGTTCTGTGGGTATTCACTTCCATTTTTGAAATAAACTTAGATTGGTGGTGGTTTAGTCACTACGTCATGTCTGACTCTTGCAATCCCATGGACTACAGTCCATGAGACTCCTCTGTCTATGAGATTTCCCAGGCAAGAACACTGGAGTGGATTGCCATTTCCTTCTCCAGGGAATCTTTCTGACCCAGGGATTGAACCTGGGTCTACTGTACTGCAAGGCAATCTCCTGCACCGCAGGCATCTTCTTTACTGACTGAGCCACCAGGGAAACCTAGATTGGTAGTGTTTGACTTTTAAATTTTAGACATTAGCTCTAACACACAACCACTACCCCTTCTCCCCTCTGCCACATCACTGGCAGAAAAACATAAAAAAATTTGGTAAATTCAGTGTTTATATTATCATGATTATATAAATATGAATTATTGCTAAGACAAACTGCTTGATATGTTTCCTTTCTTATTTTTCTGTTGTTTTAACTGCCTTTCTCCCTTATTTGTCTGATGTACCAGTTACTGATTCTTCCCACATCCTTCAATGAATATTCAACGCGATTTTCCATGTGATCCAACACAACTAAGTCCCAGTGCTGTGACCTCCCCTAGCCCCTGTCCGCTCTTTTGTCAGGTTGCTTCCAAGGTGTCTTTTCTGGACTGAAAGCCTTCCGGGGGCCCTTGTCCCAGGACTCACTGCCCCACTTATCTCCTTGTGTTGAGGCTCACTCTTCTAGTAGCTTCTGGAGAAGGGATAGCTGCGGAAAGTAATATGTGCAGCCTTGCCTATCTAAAAATGTCTTCTATTCTCACAGAAGCAGTATAGATACTACTGTATCTGTAGACAAATTGGCTTGAGTACAGTATTATTTTAGGTTGAAAACAATTTTTTATTCAGTATTTTAGCCGTAATATCTTCTAGTATCCGGTATGTTGTTGAGAACTGCCATTCTTATTCTTGATCTGGCACTATAACTGCTTTTCTTTGTTTTTAGGACTTTTTCTTTATATATTAGGTGCTCTGAAAACATACCATGACATATTCAGCATAGATCTATTTCTCTATTTTACTGGTGTATTTAATGGCACCTTTTACTGCATACACTGAGGTCTTTTGGTTTTGGGAGATTTTCTTGTGCTATTTCTTTGATAGTTTCCTTCCCTCCATTCCACTCTTCTCTCTTTACAGAATTCTTATAAAGGAGGACAGGGTAGGTCTTTGACTCAAGCTGCAACTTACTTTTACCTCCAAGTCTCTTTTGCCTCGGTCTCATTTTCAGAAGAATTTCCCCATTTTCCTTTTAATATTTCTACTTTTATTTAATTCCTTGAAAATTTCCTCGATTGTAGTTTTAATTCTGAGGAATTCATAACTGTCTTCTGTTCCTTTTTATAACATCATGTCTTTTCAATAAATAGTTGTACCTCAACTATCCAAGAATAGTTGTTTTTTTTTTAAATTTCTCTGCTTTCCCACGTAACATTTGTTCCCTCTGATTTCTCCTGGTGTCTGTCTTACAGGTTAGAAGCTTTCTCAATCATCTGGTTATCCCTGGCTACTCCTCATGTTTGAGAGTGAGCCACTAAAAGGCTCACTGGAAGCCTGGTGTGCACAGGTGGGATTTGTTGGTGGGTGGGCTTCACGTCTGTTCCTGACAGGAAATGACCAGCTGGGCTCCTGACTTTTCATTGGGATAGTACCCTGAATCTCAGCATGTTTTATGTCTTTTCTCAGGAACCATTTAATCCTCTCACCTCTTGTTTGGGAAACATGCCTAGCTGAAGATCTATTAACCATGTGGAAAGGAGGAAGAAGGAAGGTCACACTGTCTGCTGTGGTGTCCCCTGCCTGGAGGCTCTCTGGTTCGGAATAAATCTGTCCTCATTCAGGGCAGAGGGCACTCACGTGAGCTACATGACACTCTGTAGGACTTAGGGGTTCTAGTTGATGCTTACACGCCTTCAGTCAACTCCTGCTGTTCAGCCCAGATTCATCCTAACCATTGGCCTCCACTGCTGGCCCTGCAGGATAAACCAAACTACTTCTAACTGATGCCCGTGCAACTGTCCACCTAGACTGTCCCACCATCCACTCCTCTAGTTCACTTGGCCCACTTCCATGTCCTAATGTTTCTATATCCTCTTTTTCGCCTCTCAGATTCTGTCTTTATTGGCTTTATGGGTTTTTTGTTTTTTCCTGTTTTTTACTCTAATTTTAGGGACCAATCCACTCTAACTAGAAGTCTACATGCTATAATTTTAACTGATTCAAGTGCAAAATTTCTGAGAACCTGAGGTTCAAGTGCAAAATTTCTGAGCACCTGCTGGTATAGTGTCTGGGCTTCCCTGGTGGCTCAGATGGTAAAGAATCACCTGCAATGCAGAAGACCCAGGTTCAATCCCTGGGTTGGGAAGATCCCCTGGAGAAGGGAATGGCAACCCACTCCAGTATTCTTGCCTGGAGAATCCCATGGACAGAGGAGCCTGGTGGGCTACAGTCCATGGGATCAAGAAGATTTGGACATGACTGAGCACTTTTTTTTTTCTGCATTTTTGCAGAATCTGATAGTTAGGGTTTGCCTCAACTCTGAAGGTTCAGAAAACGCTGAACTCCATGATTTGGGGGAGGCACACGTTTATGCAGCTGTTCTCCAGAGGTGATTAAACTAATGCCCAGGTGGGCAGCATCTCCCAGTGGCATTGTTTGTTCTCTACTTGTCAGATAGTCATTAAATAAATAAAATGGTTTCTTTCCAAGAAAAGGTCATTAAGGAAAACAAAAACTCTCAAACTGAAGAGATGATACATGCTTGTGTTATTCAGTCATAAAGAAGCAGCATCTGACTTTGAACAGAAATGTCATTGAGGGTTTAAAGGCAAAAGTCTGCATAAACATTTCTGTATTTGTAAATTTGAGGATTCTCAAAGGTCTCTGTGCATACACTTACCAATTGTCAAGACTGACTCTAAGTTTTTAAGATTTAAGGGACACACATATGCTCTATCAAGTCAATTAAGTTTCCCAGCTCATTAAGGTCTTGGCTAACTGTGGGGATAGCTCTTTGTCAAATAAAGGGAGGCTCTGAAGCCATTCTTTAGGTTCCTGAGTTTTCACCTCCATCAGCATAAATGCAGGAAGACTTTTTTTTCTTAAGGTAACCTTCATAAGATGCTTTGTTATGCACCATGCAAGATTAGTAAGAGATGTACTCTGTCCTGTGGGGACCATAATCAAAGGCCTCAGAATAAATGATTTGAATGATTTCTTAAAGACCAAATGCCACTTATCACATACTAAAAACTTGAAAATCTCATATTCATCAAATGACTTCATTTTCACTTCCTTATTGTTCAGAGTTTTGGAGACCAGTTTAAACTATTCAGTAGTATTTTCTTTTACCTTTTCTTCCTTCTTTCTTTTCGTTTTTTTGTAATTAATATATAACTTCTAAGAAACAGTATATACTTATTCTAGTAATTTACTCACTTGATCCCAAACCTATTATCTTAGATGTGTCTCTCTCTCCTTTTTCAAAGTAAAACAAATATCCTCTTAAAAACCCTCTAAGCTCTTCCACAGGAATTTCTTCCCATTTCACTAATATAGAATCTGCAGATGTATCCTCAACAGTAAAATTTGGAGCAACAACTGGAGCTGTAAAAGAAAAGAAGTCCACACTTAAAGGAGGATTTACTAATACAGAGCAAGACATTAAGGTTTAATGAGATTTCTAGCCTCAAAAATAGCTGAACCTGGAATTAGAACATTATTCTTTATTTAATCATAAACTTTCACATATATTATCACAGCACTTTTACTATGAAGATACAAAGGTAGAACTTACAACTCTCAGGTATAAAACATATCTGGGGGCGTTTGCAAAACCTATGCAAAATCTTTAAGTGGCTACTCCAATAGACTATTTCTATTTCCCCTTTTTAGTAATAGTCCTAAATAAACAGTTTTTATCATTTGTAAAAGTACATAGTTAAGTCTTTTTGACATCCAAAATAAGACTTAGTTTTCTCTATGACAAAAGTAAAACTGTGAAATGTAAACATTAAACAAATGAACAGTAAGTAACTATAAATAATTTTAGTTATCATATAACTTATTTTTCTTCCTTGAACTAATGAACATCTCAATTCAATCTATTTTTAGAATTCAATATTAAAATTGATGTTTACTTATAATTTCTCATGTTATCTTCAACTCTAAGAAAACTTACCCATTTAACTTACCCAATTCTTCTACATATCCAATTATAGAACGTAATAATTGATATCCTTGATTTCTGCACCCATACACTGAAAAATTGTATCTTACACCTGGTCGAAACTGATCTACAGGATGAACACAATCAGTAAACTTTCCTAAGTACATATGACTATGAATATCTATTTTAGAAATGTCAAACTGATAATAACTCACTTTGAAATTTCCAAAACTAATTTTACAAAGGTTACAGAAAATACATTTGCATTTCCAAAACTAGTAAATATTCAGAGTGAAAACTGACTTGACAAAAATTAAATTCACATCTGTAAAGTTTAGTATTATAACATGACATCATCTTGAAGGGAAAAAAATGGTAATCAAGGTTTTCATTTTGTTCCTTCAAATTAAGCAATGACTTCTTCCTAGATTTGGTCCTGGGTCAGTTTTTGAAATGGTCCCAGGTGTATCACACCTCTGAAAAGCCATTCTCTGACTAGGGTTATTTGTGGGTTGGAAAGAACCCATTGCTCTTCCCTTGTTCCAAGAAGCAGATACTAAAATTTCCACTCTACACGACACCTCGGGGTTAAAGGAAATGGGACTTAAGAATCTAATCCTCTTTACAGCATCAGCATTTAGTGCTATTAACTCCACAAGACAAACAAGAAAAACATTTTAACTTCGATCCAAGTTAATCACTTTCAAATGTCTCCTCAATACAATGCAGAGCGGGGTGGATGTAACAAGACCCCTGGCCTGGAGCAGCTGGCAGGACAGATGTGAAGGGCTAACAGAAAGATGCTATGTGGGGCCTCTACATCAAAGGTCCTCCTTCTCATCCTACAGGTTTCAACTTCATCTTATATTCCAGATATTCCAACTAGAGAGACATTTCTCACCTCTCTGCATCATTCCACCCTGCCCCAGTCCATTCTGATCATTCTTAAGGCCAAAGTGAGAAAGGAGGGAAGAGGGGTCATAATTTAT
Organism: Cervus canadensis; assembly: GCF_019320065.1. Classification (NCBI taxonomy): domain Eukaryota; kingdom Metazoa; phylum Chordata; class Mammalia; order Artiodactyla; family Cervidae; genus Cervus; species Cervus canadensis. The sequence goes on along the minus strand of NC_057401.1, from coordinate 34,213,881 downwards.
ACAGAGCACACTATGGCTGTGTAAGGTTGGGCTGTACTTCTCTGGTAAGGGACGGCGTACTCGGCAAGGAAAAAGAAAGGCAACCATTGAGGCCTTGGCCAATTATGCACATGAAAGAATCTGGCTGTATTCCAAGTAGAACTGGAAAAAAAAAAAATCTGAAGCTCCATGTAGGAATCCAATGCATGGGGCTCACCCTGACCATCTGACAGTGAACAGAGTAAACGAGCAGAAGGTGATTGCTGGGAGAGAAAGCTCAGCAGCTGCTCGCTCCCCTGAACTTCATTCACTCACACGTGAGGGAGAACGGGGTGGGGGAGGAGGGTGACGTCAGAAGCTTCACTACCAAGAGGTTCCACAGTTCCCACAGGCAGAGGCACACTCACTCATGCCAGGGACTCAGAAGGAACAGTGACAGCGCAGAGCCTAGAGCTCCCGAGGACAAGGCTGGCTCAGCCTGCAGGTAACCGCACCCCCCCCCCCCCGCCCCCGGCTGCATCATCTCAGGCTTGCAGCTCCTGAGCTGCACCCCGCCCCTCAATGCGCCCCTGACCTACAGCAGGGGAAGTGGTAATGGGTGCAAGTCCTTTGTGCTCAGTAACCTGGCTTGTGGGCAAACAGGGGCAAAAAGATGGCGAGTGAGGTCATTATAAACAATGCTGTGCTGAACATTCTTAGATGTACATCTGTGCTGCTCTTGGATTTTTTTTTTTCTTAGAATACATTCCTAGACAAGTAACGACGAGATCAAAGTCTATGAATTGTTTCACACACATACTGCCACAAACTGCTTTTCAAAAAAGTTAAACCAATCCGTATCCAGCCCAATGGTGAGGGGGAACAGTCACTGCACTGCAACCAGTCACTCCGTGTTGCTCTTTTTTAAAAAAATAAATTTTTTTTTTGGTGGTTAGCCGCTGTAGTGTATACAGAAATAGAAACATAATGGTGTACACATGAAACTTGCATGATGTTATTATAAACCAATGTCACCCCAATAAAAAGTAAATTTAAAAAATATCTTTAAAGAACTCTGAGAGACACCTACCAGATTCTATTACAGTTTCAGTGCTGTTTGAAGGGACTCTTTTCCAGTCCATGAGGCAGGGTTCAGACTGAGATGACTTACACCACTTAATTACATAGTCGCAGGTCATGTTGGGGTTGTAATTCCAAGTGAGAAGGATCCTATTTCCCATTCCAACAGCCTGCTCTATTTTGAGATCATCTTCAAGAAAGAAGGATTTTTACTAGTGTTAAAAATAATGTTTTAAGGTAAACCTCATGAAAATGAGCCAGAGTCACACAAATCATTTCATTGTACATACACTGCAAAATGGTGCTAAACTAGATAAACCTTCAGCCAAGTTTAGAAATGCTGCTCTATGGCAATTACTTGGTCATACAGATCAACTCTGCAGCTGGAAAAACAAAACAAAACAAAACAGAACCAAGGATCAGGTGGTGACATAGCTGGGCTGGGACATGAAGCTCAAAAGCCGTGACGAATGGGGCAGAGGGAATGAGCACTAAAGGGTCACGGCACAGCAGCAGAGGGATGGGAGGCTGGAGAAGAGCAGGCATGGGTGGTCAGAATCTCCTCTCTCATCGTCCACTATGGATGTGAGCTCCACAAGAGCAGATGGGGGCCTGCGCCTGCAGCTCCACTCTTGGCACAGACCACGCCAAGCAGGAGCACAACCCCATGCAGTGGGTGAATGAACTGGTGTGCCAGCCCCTCACTTCCCTTCAAGGGAGACTGCTGTCCCACAGGTGGGCGGAAGGGATTTTGGAGACAGGACAGGGAGAAAAGCTATGGGATGGGATGGCCAGTGTGGGCAGAGAGCAGTATGGATGCGTGAGGTGCAGAGGCTGACAGAGGGCGCTGGGGGCCATGGTGAGGTTTGACTTCCCCACCTGCCAGATCTCAGCCTCAGTGATAAGGGAGGCCCAAGGTTGGCAGCAAGTAATTAGTGTGGGTTAGGACAGCATGGCCAAGAGGGAAATTTTCCAGAGAAACAGGGGAAAGAAGTAATTTCTCTAACTGATGCATATTTAAGGGCTCAGTAAAAAGCCACGGAAAGGTTTTTTTGAACAAAATTTGCATTCATAAGCAACTACTACTGGACACAAGACAACAATCTGGCTTGGAATACAGGACTCTGGATACAACAGCTTCTTCGCTCAATGTGACGAAAAAATCCACACCGTCAGCCTGTGCTGAGGTTACAGTAGGGCCTCCCACTGGGGAAATCCTTTAGGAACCATGATTTGTTCTGAGTTGCAGTAACTTTCTGAAAGCTGATGGCCAGACCATTGTTAGTTCTGTAAATTACTCCTGAGAGACACACAGAAAAGGTAGGAATATAGCTCCTGAATTAAAAGATAACATAGGCATTGCCTATTATTGTGAGAGCCATGAAATACCTAACCTAAATCGGCAGCTTATCTTGCCACGGGCGTTCATACATCTTTCCCTTGTCTCGTTTCTGCCTCCACAGCACTGCCTGCAGACCTCTCCTCTCTAGCAAGCACTGCTACCTGGGCTCTGGCTGCTGCTCTGTGTCTTGAAACATACTGTGTGTCCCTATCTGACTGGAACAGAGGAACGGTTACGTAACAAGCAGTCAGACACCGCCCAGTGCCCTCAAGCAAGTACTGAAAAGGTCCTGGGGACCCAAGCTGGACCCATTTTTCTTCCTTCAGGAGTGGGTGCTCATAGAAACGTGACCCCATACTAGGGCGGGACAGCAAGGGGGGCGATCAGGAATGACTCAGAAGAGGCGCTAACTGGGCGAGGAGGCAGGAGTAGCTGCTGAGAACTTGTGACTTAAAAAGCTGTCAAGGCAGCTGAGGAAGAACGGACAGTCACTGTTCAGTTCAGTTGCTCAGTCACATCCGACTCTCTTCGACCCCATGGACTACAGCACACCAGGCTTCCATGTCCATCACCAACTCTGAGTTTACTCAAACTCATGTCCACTGAGTCAGCGATGCCATCCAACCATCTCATCTTCCCCTCCTTCTCCTGCCCTCAATCTTTCCCAGCATCAGGGTCTTTTCCAACGAGTCAACTCTTTGCATGAGGTGGCCAAAGTATTGGAGTTTCAGCTTCAGCATCAGTCCTTCCAATGAATATTCAGGACTGATTTCCTTTAGGATGGCCTGGCTGGATCTCCTTGCAGTCCAAGGGACTCTCAAGAGATTTCTCCAACACCACAGTTCAAAAGCATCAATTCTTGGGTGCTCAGCTTTCTTTATAGTCCAACTCTCACATCCATACATGACTACTGGAAAAACCATAGCTCTGACTAGACAAACCTTTGTTGGCAAAGTAATGTCTCTGTTTTTTAATATGCTATCTAGGTTGGTCACAGTTTTTCTTCCAAGGAGCAAGCGTCTTTTAATCTCATGGCTGCGGTCACCATCTGCAGTGATTTTGGAGCCCCCAAAAATAAAGTCTGCCACTGTTTCCATTGTTTCTCCATTTGCCATGAAGTGATGGAACTAGAAGCCATTATCCTAGTTTTCTGAATCTTGAGTTTTAAGCCAGCTTTTAAACTCTCCTCTTTCACTTTCATCACGAGGCTCTTTAGTTCTTTTTTGCTTTCTGTCATAAGGGTGGTGTTATCTGCGTATCTGAAGTTATTGACATTTCTCGCGGCAATCTTGATTCCAGCTTGTGCTTCATCCAGCCCAGCGTTTCTCATGATGCACTCTGCATATAAGTTAAATAAGCAGGGTGACAATATACAGCCTTGACGTACTCCTTTTCCTATTTGGAACCAGTCTGTTATTCCATGTCCAGTTCTAACTGTTGCTTCTTGACCTGCATACAGATTTCTCAGCAGGCAGATCAGGTGGTCTGGTATTCCCATCTCTTGAATTCTCCAGTTTGTTGTGATCCACACAGCCGAAGGCTTTGGCATAGTCAATAAAGCAGCAGTAGATGTTTTTCTGGAACTCTCTTGCTTTTTTGATGATCCAGCAGATATTGGCAATTTGATCTCTGGTTCCTCTGCCTTTTCTAAAACCAGCTTGAACATCTGGAAGTTCACAGTTCATGTATTGCTGAAGCCTGGCTTGGAGAAGTTTGAGCATTAGTTTGCTAGTGTGTGAGATGAGTGCAACTGTGCGGTAGTTTGAGCATTCTTTGGCATTGCCTTTCTCTGGGATTGGAATGAAAACTGACAGTCACTGTAACTCATTAAATTTAAAGGGGGTACTGAGGAATTTTAAAATTACATCAAAATTCTTTTCTAAAGCTTATACTGAAGATGCAATTTAGACTTCAAGAAAAAATTTTTATCAGTAAAGGATTCCTATTAATAAAGAATTATCTTATCAATGAAGCTGTCATTTAAAACGAGTATTTCTTCCTGTTTAAAAATAGCCTAGCTGATGTGTCAACTGTCATGGTCTTGGGGAGATGTCTGAAAGCAGTTATAAATAAACTGTTAAAATATTTCTTCCTAAGAGTAGTATCTACTGCCATAACTCTACAACATTATGTGTTAAAGTAATTGGGTTTTGTAATTATTTTATCTATCAGTGTAGATGCTTCCAGTCAATACTGAAGGCTACTGCCTCTCCACGAATATTTAAGAGTAATCTGCCTTACTCGTTACTCATTAGCAGCAGCAGAGGGTATGAGAAGAAAGATGACATTATGAGAGCAAGCAACACCATCAAAATGTTTCCCCTTGGTTTCCTATACTTATATACTACTTTTACCTTAAGTACTCACCATTGGGAATTTCCATACTAGCTATTTTAGAAGGTGGTGATAAGCCAGCAGAATTTTTTGCCACCACACTGATGATGTAGTCATTTTTATCAAGTTGTAATTCTGCCTTGTGTTGAGGATCAGCAATAGAAAGGGACTGTGTTTCCTCATCTGATGAATATGATACTTTATAAGAAAGTATTTTTCCATTAGCTTCATTAATGGGTAAAGGCTATTAAAAAAAGAAAAATAAATTCTGTTATAAAAACTGGCAAAGGTGATGTGACAAGGCAAGGCCATTGAGTCTAAACTGGATACTTCACTAATCCGAACAAAGTAATGTTAGGAAACATGAGTCATTAACAGTGCACAGCACAGACTTTAAATACAGTGAGATCTGGATAAATCAGGGAAGTGGTGCTGAAGAAAAACTACCCTTGCTGTAAGCAGTAGAGTACACAAAAATATAAAAATTAAGTAACAAAACAATATTTAGCTTCGTATTATTCAGAAGGAAACCAAAAGAAGAGATGAGAAGCAGTGCTCTACTTAAAACTAAATAAAATGTTAAAAAGTATGGCATCATGTTTTTAAAATAGTTATTGTTTTCTCATTTTAAAGTATTACTTGCTTATTACAGAAAATGTGGAAAATATTAAAAAGTTGGAAGAAAAATCTCCCATATTCCCATTTCTTAAATATTCTTACATTCTGGTATTTCCTTCAAGCTGTTTTTCTAGATGGAGACTTTTATTAAAATTGTTTCCATCATACTATACAATTGTCTATCTTTTTTTCACTTTTCTACAAGACACACTTTTTTTTTGATAATACAGTTATGTATATTTCTAACAGCTTTATATTTCATATAGCATTTTCATTAGTTTACCTGAATATTTCTTAAATAAGCAGAATTTAAATTGTCGCCATTTTTTTTTTTTTTTTTCACAATAAAACGAACCTTTTGGTGCCACAGTTTTTTCCCCAGTTAGGATTAATTCCTTAATGTGGGGTCCCAAATCTGGGCTTACGGGAAAGGAAATAATCATTCAAACGTCTTTATTTTTATGTCTACACTGCTTTTCAAAACAATCTCTCCAATTTATACAGTACTGCACAGGACCCTCTGATCCAGCCACTAGTGCTCTGCTGCAGACACAGAGGTAGCTCTCTGATGGCCTGGTCCAGGGAACACGCTACCATCCCAAGAACTGTGGGTTTCACTTGATACTGTCTATTCCTTCACATACCACCCCCATTCCCTTGGTTTCTGCACACTATTTTCTTCTGGTCTTCCTGCCCTTCTAACCTTCCCAATCTCCGCTGCTGGATCCTCCTCCTCTGCTGGGTCTTCAGATGCCGCCACTACCCACCATTCCACACTTGGCCTCCTTCTATGCTGTGTGCTCTGAGTGATCAATTTACATGCCACTCAAAGCTGTGTCTTTAGCTCAGACCTCTCCGGAGCTCCAGAGCCTTACACCAAACTACTGCCTACTGAACTATACTCGATCATCCTAGGGGCACATGTTTTAAATAATCAACATGTCCAAAACAACTTAATTTTCCACCCAAATGTGGCGGAACCATAAACTAGTCACTGAAGTTAGAATCTGAATTGCTTCAATATTTTTAATCCTTGGTTAAACATTCATCTAGTCTGAAAAATATCCTAAACTTTCTACATTGAAGTCATTTGTATAATCATTCCTGTATTACTGTACAATCTGACAGACAACTGACAGCAGCCAGGGGGTTTTTCCAATTAAGAATAAGAGGGGATGCAGAGTTATATACAGACGACCTCTAAGTGACGGAAGATGTACACAACGTGCTCATAGACTTCAAAGATTCACTTTAATCAAAGCCATACGATGTCAAGTTTTTGTTAAAGCTTACTTTAAATAACAAAATGCACTATTTAAAAGAATCTGGTTATAACTGTTCCTATGAAATCTGATGTAGAAAACAACTGTTTGTGGTTTTGATTTTCATAAATCAGCAATGAAAACATTTGCTCCAGTAAGGTTTATGCTCTAGTAAAACATAATGCAAATCATATTCTAGCTAAAATTTTAGAAAACTTTGTAAAACTTTGTAATTGCTATACTGTAACACAATTTATTTAGGGAACAACAAATTATGCTGACTGATAGATATAAAAAGTTGGTTTCCTATTCACTGAAGACAAAATACAACATAAACACTTAGGATTCTAAATTGTGGTTTCTGGCTGCACTTCTGACTAAAGTGAGATAGATGGAATTCATGAAATCCTCGGTCCTTTATAAGTCTCATAAAATCAAACTGAAGAATGCCTAGACCTGAGACAGAGATCCTCACTACAAGGACTGTGGTACGTCTGCAGTGATGAGGAATTTGGAAGTCTTAGAAGCCAGGCTACATTCTCAGCAATACTGTCAACTAAGCCAGTCTGGGAAATCCTGGCTCCCTAATAGCCCAAGAACCATATGTAATTTAAGTAGTTTAGCATACTAAAGTTACTTAAATATTCAAGGAAAAATAAGACATTTACCTTCCAATATATTATTAGATTTCTTCCATCAGAACTCCACTCCCTCCAAGTATCTGGTCCCTTTGAAGGAACTAGAAAAGAGATTTAAGAGTTAGTATTTGAAGATGCATACTATGTCAGTTGATAAGATCAGTAACTGGGATGGCAGGGTTTAAAACTGAAATTTTCAATAAAAATGTGAAGCAGTTAGTGCTTTTAAGTCATTTTCCACTTAGAAAATGAAGCAATGGAAAAGCTGAGCTCTGAACATCTGCAAAGCACAGGTCCCTTACAAGGGGTTAAAATCACCCTCACCTCCCTCAGAGGATTGGGGCTGCCTCTCCATCTCACATCCTCCAACCTCCCCTCATTCAAGCTGGCTCTGGCTACAGGCTGGCTTCCTGATTGCTCCTAAAACATGCAGAGGACACCCACTCCAGTCTTTCTGCACTTTCTGTATTCTCTCTTCCTCTACCTAGAACTTTCCTCCTCTGAATTAACTATGTAGCTTCCTTCCCCACCTCCTTTATATCTCAGATCAAGTGTTACCTTATTAGTGAAGTCTTTCCCAGCTACCTTATTTAAAATTGCACCCCCTCTCCCCAACCACTTGGCCTTCATTCCCTAGCCCTCTCTCTAGTTTTTATTTTTTTCCATGGTACTCATTGCCACCCAAAATACACTATTATACATGTAGTTTAAAAACTCATTTCTAACTCTATCCTCTACACTCCATGGGCAGAGAGTGCTGTTTTATTCACTGCTATATTCCTAGTAACTAGATGATTCCTGACACATGGCGGATACTTATAAGTATTTATTAAGTGAATTAATGCCTTTATTCAATGAGGTGTAAATAAAGTGCTTCCTCTAGGCAACAATAGCTCATCAACTAAGGGCAAAAGCTCCTATGGTAACTAGTTTCCAAAAGGACCAATGATGCTGGTCATGCCCCCTGACATTCACAGTGTCGTGGTCCCTCCTCTACTGTATCAGGGTTGGCCTGTGTGGCCAGTAGAGTACAGTAGATGTGATGTGTGTTCCTTCTAAGACTAGGACATAAAGACATTGTGGAAGCTGCCTTGTTTTCTCTTTGATCACTAAATCTGGGTGCTGCTGGCTGCCATTTGAGGATACTCCGGCAGCCCTATGGAGAGGCCTACACAGTGAGGAATGGAGACCTCATGCCAACAGCCATGTGAGTGAACCATCCTAAAAGCCAATCCTCTAGACCCAGTCAAGCCCACAGCCCCCACTCACATCCTGATTGTAGCCTCCTAAGAAACTCTAAGCCAGAGCCACTCAGCTAAGCTGCTCCTAAATTTCTGATCCAAAAACACTGTGAGATAACAAATGCTTGCAGTTTTAAGCCACTGGGCTCTGGGGTAATTTGTCACAGCAAGAAATAACTAGTGTACTCTCTCTCGGGACTCAAGCATGATCCAAATAATTCTTGGATGCGTTGTAAAGATCCTCTCATCTCTCTCGTCTTCATGTGAGGAGACAAAATCTGGGTTAATACCTATCAGTTTTTGTCTTACTGTTTCTCTGCTTATTGCTTCCCCTGTGGTTCAGACAATAAAAATCTGCCTGCCATGCCAGGGACCTGGTTCAACCCCTGGGTCAGGAAGATCCCCTGGAGAAGGGAATGACAACCCACTCCAGTATTCTTGCCTGGGAAATATATGGACAGAGGAGCCTGGCCAGCTACAGTCCATGGGGTTGCAAAGACTTGGACACGACTGAGCGACTAACACACATTACATTTTTTGGAAGAAGTTTGATATTCCCTATATTATATAGTGCAAATAAATCTTTTGCTATTCTTTTACTGAATAATTTCCGAAAATTACACCTATTTCTAAATTTTTGCTGTTTGAAAGTTGATATCTGGATTAATCAAGAGTAGAATCTCAATCTGTCTTTAGAAATTATCATACTCGGCAAACCAGTTACCTGATTTTTTAGATGTTTTGATCTGGGTGTACCACAGAAACTGAAGTTCAAGAACTTGTAGTCCCGACCATCCTCAGGCCTAAGTCACAATATTCTACCAAATTAGCTTTATTAATAATTGCTTTCAATAAAGAAACACTCTAAATATATTATAATAATTATAACACCAGGAATAGGAGGAAGAAGTGTGAGAAAAATCACCCCATAATCTTACTAAATTTCAAGTTTGGTTTCCTATGTATCATCCTAATATAGTTATAATCACATTGTGGATAAGGTAGCTTAGCAGTTTCACATAACATAAGCCAAGCATTTTTCCATGTTATCACGAAACTAAAACTCATTTAAAATCTTTGTATGGTATTTTACTGCTGCGGTATTAAATAATTACACAATTTATCTAAACATTCTCCTACTTTTAGTCACTCTGGTGATATTTTCGTTAAAAAAAAAAGGTATAAAATTTCAGGATCTATATAATAATTAGCCATAAATCATTCAGTTAACTTACTGGCTTCTTTGGTTAAATACTGTTTTTCTTTGCTCCATTTGCTCCATTTCCAGAAAGGGTCAGTAGAACAACGAATCCGAAAAGTGTATATGGTATATGGATTTAACTTGTCCACAGTAGTAAGATAATTTGAACTTTCTACCCCCCTCATTGTGACACTCCGCTATTAGAAAACAATCATATATATTACATATGTAATATCATGTGTATATGAATAAATATATATATACATATATTTTTTAGAAGAAAGCCTCCCAAGTTCGCAACATAAATTGACTGAATGTCCTAAGACTTTACCTCTATAAAACCAAAGACAGTTCATCCACTATATTTTAATTCTTATATAAAATTCAAAATCAGTGAAATTATGTTCTGCAATAGGAAAAAAATTAAGGTATATTTTTAATCCAAATGTTGAATCTAAGTAATAATGGTCAATTAAATTATACAGAGATGATGATATTCTGTCAATGGTTAATGGTGATGCAATATACCTTAATATAATTTAGTAATCTAAGATGACCTGGAGTATTAAATACATTATTCAGATATTTGGAAGCTTATTGGAGGCAGGCATCATTTATGCATTATTTTTTACATGGCACTTAGAGCCTCTAGTGCAGTGCTAAACATGTAGAATATTCAACAAATATTTAAACCAAATAAAATTAAGATGAAGCAATCTGAAACAAATTTGAGATCTGCATGCCTCCAGAAAGTCTCTGAGTTCCCAATTACTTCTGGCAAAGGAACTTTTTGTGTTACATTTTGCAGTTTGACTGATTTTCTAGAAATTATCAGTACATTTCCAAATAACTATTTAAGTAGAATGTCATTTATTTTAGATCTACCCCAGATTACAAGATGGTGCAGCATAAAATTCAACTTAAGTATTTAAAATGTATTAAAAAGTCATGTTTTGACTTATAATGACCAATTATAACTTGCTCCTATTGCTGCACTTAGCAGTTTTAAAAATCACATCTTCTCTCTGCTGCTGATTAGTCCATTAACTAACACAAAGGCTACAGCAAAAACTACTCATTCATTCACAAATTTACTGAGCGCCAGTTGCATGCCAGAGACTATACTAGACCTGGGCACGTTCTGAGTAGCAGAAGTCATACTTATATTCTATAACACCTAGTGCTACAATTGTTTTTAAGTGCTAAATGCAATACTGTTATGATGTGTGTATATATATACACACATATAATGGCTCTTAGGAAACCTCTATAATAAGTAATCTGAGAGCTTACACATGTAAATTTACTTCTTTCTGAAAACTACGTATTTTATCCAAAATAATGTCAAAGGAAGTTTAGAGGAGAATCTTACTCACCAATTCATGCTCTGAGTTAGTTTTATTAATTTTAATTTGACATAACAGTTTAATTTTTGTAAAGTTGCCCGGTAAATGCCAGGAAAGTGTCACAGCTGTTGAATTAATATCCTTCACTTTGACTGAAGTAGGAATACGGGGATGAACTGTAAATATAATTTTCAAAAATTACTTTAAAAGTTATTTTCTAATATGACAAATGAGAGCCAAAGAAAACAAAAAACAGGAGACGTGTTATTAGTGCTGATCAACAACGTTCCACCCAGTGTTTGTGGAAGGCAAACCTCACACTCATGGCCTGACACCAGGCCAGCATTGCTTAAGAACCATTCATGCTCAAGTTGCTCAGTTAGCACCAGAAATACTAAAAGGTAGTCTCTACCATTAAGGAACCCCTCCTTTACTTGAGGAATGACAAACAGAAAGAAAGAAAATCAACAAGAGTATTTACATTAAGTCCTAATGTGTGGTATAGATATTAACAGATACTGTAATTTGGCAAAACTATTGCAGAAAAGCGTTTCAGGCTGGAGTCCTGGCAAGAACAAAGGCAGAGGGAAGCAAACTACACACTATACTGGTTATACTGCATACACTAACTTGAGTGATAGGAAAGAATCATGGGAAAGACAGGGCTGAAATGGCAGAGGGCAGATAAACACATACAAAACTGCCACTCAAATATAAAATGTAGCCTTTCTGATCTTAGGGGGAAAAAAATCAACAAATAACGAAGATGAAGAGAAAGAATAATTGATATAAGTGACTTACATTTACAAGTAAGGCAACAGGACCATCCACTAATCACTTGAGGGCTGTCTTTAATGCAAATGGTTTAAGCCCTTAGCCCCTGACTGTCTCTAAGAGAAGGCTTCCATGCTACTGCTCTGTATATTGCAGAGCTGGTCTCAGTTGATACATGTGGAAACACCACAGGAATGAATGCCAAAAAGAACTGACCTCTTTTATTTCTATTTTGAGCTATATATTAATAGGGTTGGTAAAAATTCAGAAATCATCAGTAGTAAAATGGAACTATTTACTGATACATAAAACAACGTGGATGGATAGCAAACACATCATCCTTAGTAAAAATGCCAACTTCCTATGGCGCAGTGGTAAAGAATATGTTTGCCAATGCAGGAGATGCAAAAGACACAGTTGAATCCCTGGGTGGGGAAGATTGCCTGGAGGAAGAAATGGCAACCCACTCCAGTATTCTTGCTTGGAGAATCCCATGGACAGAGGAGCCTGGCAGGCTAGAGTTTATGGGGTTGCAGAGTCAGAAACAAGCACAAACAAACACACGAATGCCAAAGGTTACATAGTGTATGGCTCTATTTACACACATTCCCCATGTGACAAAACAACAGACATAAAGAACTGATTGGCTGTTTTCCAGGGACAGAGGTTCATGTGTGTGTGTGTGTGTGTGTGTGTGTGTGTGTTGACGGAGGGAGGTGGGGTTGCTAAAGTGACAGCAAAAGGAAGTTCCTTTGGGGTGTTGGACAGTTCTGTATCTTAACTGTACTGGTGGGTTACATGAATCTATACATGGATCTGATTGCACAAAGCTACACACACACCACACACAATTAAATGCATAAAAACTGGTGAAAACAGAGCAAGGTCAGTAGTCAGGTTCAGTATTGAACCAGGAGGGTCAATTGCCTAACTGAAGTACAGTTCCATAAGATGATACTACTGAGAAAGTCGGAAGGAGGACTCTATTATTTTTGCAACCACCCCTGAGTCTACAATTATTTCAATATAAAAAGTTTTTAAAAATTGGGCAAAAATATCTTCAGAAATCAAAATTATTAGATAAAGCCATTTACAGTCTCTATGAAACTAATTCAAATTTTTATTTGAATTCAATAAAATAGTGAAACTTGAAATTTAAATTTTAAAGATTTTTAAATGAAATTTTTAAAATGAATACTAAGTAACTATAAAGGAAATAATCAGTTAAAAAAAAAAATCCCTAGAAGCACTTTTCATTAACCTCAAGACATTTTACCACTTCTAAAGTTATTTTTTAGACACTGGTTTATGCAGCAATTTACCTTTTTCAGTTACGTTAATTAAAAGTGTTGATTCTGTCTGACCCAGAAGATTTTGAGCATTCAATGTAAAGTTGTATATTTCTTGGTTTGAAAGTATTTGAAAGAATAACTGGTAGCTTTCATTTGTGGACACTTTATTTCCGCTAAATCTAATATATTTTCCTGAAAAACTGAAAAAAAGAATATAAAGGAATATTAAAATAATTTCAAAATGTCAAGAGATATATTACAGGAAAAAATTGATGAGTAAATTTCAAGTAGTTTTTTCAAAACGGCTTATATTTCCAAGTGTAGATATATTACATACTCAGGGAAGAAAATATATACAATGCAAAAAAACAGAAGAAAATAATCAGTCATATTCCCACTACCCAGAGAGTCTCCGCTCATATTTGAGGGTTCTTCTTTCTAGGCCTTTTAAAAAAAGATGACAAGATATTGAGTCTGCACTGTGTTCAAATTACAGTGTTTATAATATATCCAATTTTCTACAGCATATTTTGTTTTATATCTTTTGTATAAATGAAATAGAACATCTCCTTATGTCATTTAACATCCTTCCAGCATGCAATACTGTCTGACAACCTTTCCCAGCGACCTTCACCTTTCAAATAAAGTGTAACTTGTACTGCGTGGGCCCTCCAAGGACGTCGGTCTTCCTGGATTCCAAGTGCAAATGATTTCTTTTAAATCATATGTCTCACAGTTCAGTTTCTGAGGAATGTCTGGTGGATCTAATTAAAAAATGAAAAAAAAGCAGTTACTTTGGTTACATATACCTTCCCAAAAAAATGCTGCCTTTTATAAATGTTAATTACATTTTGGACAATTTTCTTAAAAAATAAAATAATTTGCTTATTACATTTTGAATGATGCAGCTATTACCATTCTTTGTATAGCATGTTGTGTCAGAGTTCATATTACATTAGGAACGATGGATTAAAATATACCTAAGAGCGACTATTAGCTCATTCGGAAACTTCCTCCTAGCAACTTTAAGAGATCAACTATCATGTTTTTCCCTTAATCCTATTTTAGAGTCCATCAAATCTCTCAAAGGAACCTGTGTGCAACTAGTTCAATCAGAAAAATCTACAGGTTAAAAGTATTATCATCTATCATCTTTATATTGTGACTTGAAAAGAAGTACCAAATCATATTATAAGTCAATATAAGTCATGTTATAAGTTTCAGAGTTCTTAAATAAGTTACAAGGACTGTTATTTACAAAGTAATTCTTGGTAAAATTCTGCATCTCCCTATATTCAAAGTGACAACTGCTCTTTTGTTCCTTAATGAAACTATTCTGTTTTTGTAGGGGCAAGACAAGAAAAAGAAAAACAGTTGTCTTTGTTTTGACAGACCTTAGTGTGATAAATTAAAATTCTACAGTGTGACAATGATTACAGAAAGTGATCTTTTTTTTTTAGAAAGTGATATTTCTATAATCTTACCTAACCAAGCATACACAGAAACTGATATTTCCTGTCATTTTTTTTAAGAATTAAAAAAAAATTACTTATTTTCAGCTGCACTGGGTCTTTGTTGCTGCACGGGCTTTCTCTACCTGCGGCTGTGTTTGTTTGCGGTGCACAGGCTTCTCACGGTGATGGCCTCTCCGGTTGAGGAGCACAGGCTCCAGGCACATGGGCTTCAGCAGTCACAGCACAGGGGCTCAGGAGCCGTGGCCCACGGGGCCCAGCTGCTCCTTGGCATGTGGAATCTTCCCAGACCAGGGATCAAACCCGAGTCTCCTGAACTGGCAGACTGATTCTTATCCTCTTTATCTTATCCACCAGAGAAGTCCCTTACTGTCATATTTATCTAAACTATCTTCCAAGGTGGTTAAGTTTTTGTTAAACAATTATCACTTGTTGAAAAACTCTAAAAAAAGAATTTATTTTTAAAAACCTGTATTTTTAAAATAGTCCTTAGTTTATCAAACAAGATTTAGAAAATTTCACATACTTTCCCCAGAGATAAGCATTACATCCTTCAAAGTACTTGGGGTAACATTAAGAGAAGTAATGAGTATTTATATGAAAGTTTAACAACTGGTTAATAAAACTAACACTGACTTATTTATTTTGAAAACCATTTTAAACTTAAGGCCAAACTTTTAGTCATTTTATTTAACTCAAATACCCCCAAGTTTTGAGGATATTTAAAATGCTGATTATTTTAGGATTTGGCAGATTTTTTTAAGTTGAAATACTTAAAATCCAAAATAACAGGAGCAACTAGACAAAAGTGGAAGGAAAAATTGAAGGAGAAAAAAATATGGAAGGGCAGTATTTAAAATGTAATGCTTTTCAAAAAAACCAACTAAAGCTAGGTAAAAGATTAGTATAAATCAACTGTCTTTCTATATAGCAGTATACAGAAAATGCAATTTTAAAAAATCCATTTTTTATAGCACCAGAAAACATCAAACACCTAAAAATAAATTTACAAAAAGATATGAAAGACCTCATCTCACTAATATAAATGAAACAAAATCTAAATAAATGGAAGGCTATACCACGTTCATGGATTGGAAGACTCAATATTGTAACAATAAAAATCTTCCTAAATTGATAGATTTAATGTAATATCAATCAAAATCCTGGCAGGTTTGAATCTGTATGTGTGTGTAAGGGAAAATTAACAAGCTGGTTCTAAAACTCTTTTCAGCCTTTTCAGTAAATAATGAGTTAACAGGATCCCCTTAAGGCATAGAAAAGTGAATCTTGATCCCTAACTCACACCAGAGCCCTAGTTACAGGTTTCTAAAGACTCTCTGAAGTGAAGGTTACTGCTGCTCCTGAATTAACAAATATTGATCAATATTTCAACCTCCAAATATTAAAAACGAAAGCTAAATTATGAATTAAGTAGGTTTTCCCTAGCACTGTAATAAAAATTAGAAAATTGTTAGAAATACTAGTGAATATTATCATCTTTTAAGTTTTAATTTTTATCTCCTTCTTTTACGTGAATATTTCACTGTTTGGTATCACTTGTCAAGTAGTTTCCCTTCACTGGTTCTTAACTTTAGACTTCATGATTATTTATGAGGAATGTTGCAAATCATCTCCTAAAATTCCATTTAGGAAAGAAAATTTAATTTTTAAAATTTGTAAAATTTAAATTTGAATGTATCCTCACTCTCACTTGAATTCCAAAATGTTCACTGGGAAGGCAAGAAGTAATTAAGGTTACAGCCATCAATCTGAGAAGGGCACCTAATGCTGGTTATTCCCTCGGAAATCTATCAGCAACTGAATGTAATTCATCATTAAGTTTCTATGGAAGTGTAAAAAAAGGCTGAAAGCAGCTGATGTAGAGCACCACTGAGAATCATTTAAAAAAAAAAAGGGCATAAGAAAAATCATTCCGTGACACCAGGGAAGCCCAAGTGATCAAAAGAAAATCACAAAATCTGTTCACTACATTTTATACACTTTACTCATGAGATCCTCGGACCACTCAGAACTTTTAAGTTCAGAATGAGAGGTGAAAGAGAAGCACTGCTGGAGGCAAAGCCATCAGGGCTCCTAACATCACAGTTACCATAAGGGAGAGGAGAGAAAAACTCTACATATAAAATTATCTGTGCATGGGTAACACAAGCCATCTAGGTAGGGCAGTCCACCTACAACTTTCAGAAGCGTCATGGGACAGAGGTATAACCATGTTAAAAGATGCCCCTGCATTACAGAGCATCCACCGTACACAGTGAGGGGGGACTCTTCCTCCCACACGTCCTCCAGCCACCCTCCTCTCATCAGAGAAGTGCAGGTTATGCTTTTGCAAGATTTTGTGTAAAATCCTTACAATTTCTTTAATTTAGGTACTTAAAAAAAAGGCACACTTTAATCAGGTGGGAAATTAATTTATATGAAAAAATTCCTAAACAATGGAAGATTAAGACATACTAACTGCCCCTGACTCAACAAAGCTGTTAAATAAGAATTTAAACTAAAAATTAGCAGCTGAATGTCTCAAATCTTATTATAAAATCTACAAATTTTACATATATATATATATATATATATATATATATTTTCTTATGGGGCTTCCCTTGTAGTTCAGTCAGTAAAGAATCTGCCTACAATGCAGGAGACCTGGGTTCGATCCCTGGATCAGGAAGATCCACTGGAGAAGGAAATGGCAGCCCATTCCAGTATTCTTGCCTGGAGAATGCCATGGACAGAGGAGCCTGGCAGGCTATATAGTCCATGGGGTTGCAAGAATTGGACATGACTTAGCGACTAAACCAATACCTCATATATTCTTCTATGGGGCTTCCCTGGGGGCTCAGATGGTAAAGAATCCTCTTGCAATGTGGGAGACCTGGGTTCAATCCCTGGGTTGGGAAGATACTCTGGAGAAGGGAATGGCTACCCACTCCAGTATTCTTGCCTGTAGAATTCTATGGACAGAGAGGCCTAGCAGGCTACAATCCATGGGGTTGCAAAGAGTTGGATACAACTGAGCAACTTTCACTTTCACAAATTATACCGATACAATTATGTAAAAAAGCTTAGAACTCACCTGAACTTGCTTAAAAACATGCAAAAAATGCTGGTACCTTCTTATGTTATTTATCAAAGAATAAAAAAAACAAGAAAGAAAGAAAATCATCCCCCAGAAAAAACATTAAGGCTTTCCAAGAAGACCCAAAAAACATTAATAGGAACTCTTAAAAAAAAAAAAAAAAGTAATAGACTTACATCCCGCAAAAACAACTGTTCCAAATATGTTATCTTCTACTGAGAAAACCACATTTGTTCCACTACTTGCAGAAGCAGAAATATTGCGAATCTTGATTGCAACATTTTCCCCATCAAGATGGATAAGGGGACAATGTGTACTGCCAATCTGTGCCGATAACACTCTTTCTTCAGTCACACAACAGACTGTTATATCCGAGCCTGCAAGTACCACTCTGTCTTGAGGAAAAACCTCAGTCTGAGAATCAGGAGGCCCTAGAAAGAGCAAAAGGAATTATAAATACTTTAGAAGTCTTTTACATAAATTAGCCCAGTGTACATAAACCACAGTTAGGTACTTTGAAATAATGGTGACTTAAAAGAAAAAGTACACCCTCCAGGTTTCAAAGGAGCAAGACATACACAAGAAATAAAAATGTGTGTGGTTTTATTTACTTATGATGGGGTGATAGTGGGGGAGTGGAAGGGATTGCAGATCAATGTATAAGGTTACAGGTTAATATTAGTATCTAAGGAGTCTAAAGGTTGATATTAAGCAGGTTTATATCCACCATGTGAAAAATCCACACCAAAAAGAGGTGCACGTTAAATAATTCCACTTCTTTGAAATTACTCTATGTGCTCAGATCAGATGTCTTACTTTCCATTAGCCTACATATATGGTTAAGTATTCCACATCTTAAAAAGCACTTTAAAAAAAAAAAAAGCCCAACTCTCTATATGTTAATGGAAGCCACCCCTTTGTTTTTATTTTCCTAAGTACCCAATTTAAGAAAAGTATCTCTAGTCTCCTTTCTACCTACTCATTCTCTAATCTCCTGCAATCTGGCTTGTACTCTGATACTTACTAAAATGGTTCTGTGGCCCAGCTGCTCAATCAAATGGCCACTTTTTAGTAATCTTTCTTTCAACTTCCATTGCATCTGGTATGTTGCCTAAAGTCTTCCTTTTCAAAATTCCCCTCTCTCTTGGGGTGTAGACTACCGACTTTTGCTACTCTTAACCCTCTGGCTGCTACTTGCTTTGCTGGCCTCTTTCTTCCATCATCCCTCCTCATACCAGCTTCTAAGGGATCTATCCTTGGTCTTCACGCCCCTTTCCTTATGTTAGCCTCCAAGATTTAAAAAATTTCACATCATGTATATTAATGATTCTCAAATACATAGTTGACCCTTGAAGGATACAGGTTTGAACTGCCTGGGTTCACTTACACATGGATTTTTTTCAATAGTAAATATGACAGGATTTGTGGTTGGTTGAACCTTTGGGTGTGAAACCACAGATATGGGGGTTCCACGGGTGCAGAGGTCAACTATAAGTTATATATGGGCTATCCACTACACGGAGGGTCAGAGCCCCTAACCCCCAGTTGTTCAGGGATCAACTAGATAACTCCAGTTCCAACTAATCACCTGGATGCTGAACCTGTATTCCCAACCGACAATAAGAAATTGCTCCCAGACACTTCACAGCTACCTCAAACTCAACACTCAACACATTAAAATGAAATTTATCTATCCTGCCCAGTTTGTTCATATTGTTCTGTCTCATTGGACAGAATCACCAGATACCCAGATGCCCAAAGCAATAGCCTTTTTGGCTCTATTTCTCCCCTACCAAATACACAGTCACTAATCCTGTCTTTTCAGTGTTTTCATACCTCTCCCCCTTTTCATTTCTAAACCCAGGTGTCCCACTTTATGCTTGTCTCTTGCTGAACTAGAAGATGCTTATTAATCTGCTGCTCCTAGTCCCTCCTTCCTCTGGCCATCTCTCCACACTGTCACTGGAGTGAATAACGCACAATGATCACTAGCCTTCTTAAGGACTTCATTTTACTGTCAACAGTATTCCAGGCCCCTTCTCACACTGCCAACATTATACTTGCATATGAGTTTTGGTCAATGTACAGATGATTCGGGGTTATCTTGCAGATTCCCACGTTCTCTGCAATAACTCTGCAGCTCACAGGGGTCTGCTCTATGGGCAAGAAATTGGGAGCTAATTTTTAAAAATATGGACTTGATATCATTACATAAAAATCTTAAATGTTCTTTAATGCTGATTCAAACTGATTTTTAAACGTGGACATTTATCCAATCCCTCAGAATGTTCTATTAAAAAAACAAGATTTCTGAAGCCTCAGAGTTTTTTAATCAAATGTTCTGACATGGAAGATCCCTAGGTGACCCCTGTACATCCAAATGGGGTTCTGAGAACTAAAAGCTTAAACTCAGCCCTACCCTTAAACAAGACTAATCTAATTCATCTGAAACAAAAATTGTTTAATATGCACTTACAGGAGATGTTCTTCAGTAGGCTCCAGTCACTCCACTCTTTGCGACCAGAGAACTGAGGATCGTCAATGTAGCATCTAATCCCCACATAGTGAATGGCACACTCCAGGGGCATGTCTGAAGTCCAGTTCCAATGATGAACTGTATCTCTGCCATTCAGAGTTGTGCTGTAGGTCACCTACAAAGTAAACATAAACACAAAACTCTATTTTCAAGTAGTATGTTCTGCTTTCCTTTAGGGTTAAAAAACAGACTGTATACAATTTCCAGCAAAGTAAGTAAAACTGTATTACAAAGTAAGTAAAACTATAACATATTAAGGAGAGTTGGAGTAACAATAACTATGATTCACTTATGTTTACCTCTTCAACTTGAGGGCCTACTTCTTTTTATACTGATGTTAATATTAAAAAACACTCAATATACTTCATGAGAAGTACTAGGTTATCCTGGAAATGCACAGTGCAGGTAAGGTGCTAAACTGGTAGCCTGCCTAAAAGTTATTTGAAGATATATTAGGCACTCAAATCCCCTTCCACATTTTGTTCTACCAAAGGACTATTCTTCACCATGGCTGAAGAATGGAGACTAACCCTTTGTAAAAGTGAAACAGAATTCCTCTGAATTTAATAACCCTAGGAGGAACTAAGAATGCGGAATACCATACTAAAAACAGGGAGACTGCAAACTATGCATTCTAAAGGCCGGGACATTCCTCCCTTCCTCCTCTACTCAGCACCCAGAATACTGACAGCGAAGTACATATTCACTAGGTTAAGAGTCTAAACAAATTTTTCTAAGGAGCATATGAACAAGTCAAGATAAAAACCTAAAATAATATTAAGATTTTTACAGCTTGACAGCCCATCCTAAGCAAGTATATGAAGCACTAGTCAACAATTCCCACCCAGGCAAAAATAAGTTCCAGTTAGACTTGCTTTATTTTTTAAGATTCTCACTTAAATAAAAGCAGCAATCAGAATGATCAGAAAGTGAGAAAAAGTTATAATATGAAAGTCAAAGATCAAAATAAAGAAAAAAGCAGCTTGAAAAAACAGACTGCATAGAAAGAAAAATAAAAAATTGAAATCTGATATCCTCAAAGAAGACATACTGCATCTATAAAAGAACATGATAAAAATTTTTTTAAAAAGGACTAAGAATAAAAATGGGATATCTTGTATATTAAAAAGTATATTGATGAAAACTTCAAAAGCACCAGATAAAGTTTAGGAAAAATTGCTTATGCTAAGAATGCTAAGAAGTCTTAAAATACTGATGTAAGAATGCTAAGAGAATTAGACAAAAGGTTAGAAAGGTCCAGTCTCTAAAGAACAGAAATTCTAAGGAAAAAAAGAGAAAACAGGAAATCAAAGACAAAATATGAAAATGTCCCAAGTTCACAGGCATGTGTTTTCAGACTGAAAGGGGCCTAATGAATGTCCACTGCAGTAGATGAAGATAAATCCATAATAAGAAACAAATAGAACAATGGCTTCAAAATCTTGAGAAAACTTCCTAACCTAGAATTCTATACCCAGCTAATCTAGCAATCATGACTGAATGCATAAAAAGACATTGTTAGAAATGTCGAGTCTCAATGTTTTTACCAAGTAGCACTTTACATTCCTACCAGAAGGGTATGAAAATTTCAATTGTTCTGGATCTTTTCAATATTTGGAATTGACAGTCTTTTAAATTTTGTTGACAGCTAATTTAAATTTTTTTAATAAAATATATTTGCAAGCTACCTGCAGTTAGCAGGGCATCAACAATAAATAGCAAATAAATTTAAGCTTCCACCAAAATGAGAAAGTAAGATGAAGACAAGGAATTCAGGAAAAAGAGTCCATTGTAAGAAAAATAAAAAAGGAATCTTCTGGATGAGGATGAACCACAGCTTTCTAACAAATGTGTTGAAACACATAGAGGTTTGTCCTGAATGGGTTACAGGCACACTCAGGTATTAATCTCTTTGAACCAAGGGTTGGCTACTACAAGTGGAGGCTTCTGGAGCTTCTGAGAAACCCCTGGCCACAAGAATACTTAGCTATTTATCACATTCTGTGCTTTACAAATATTGGCAGCATCCATGTGAACTCTTATATGACAAAGGTTGGGAAGTAAGTTAGAAGGCCCTCAGAGAGATTTATTCACAAAGGCAAAACTGATAAAATATTAATATGCTTGAACATTTTGACAGACTTATACAACCTAGAAAGAATTCAGAATTGAATTAATGAAGCAGACAAGTAAAACTAAAAGCATAAGACAATATGAAAAGATGTACCCTCTCCAAAAATGGAAAAGTAAGAACAGTATACAGTACTTGGTTCAGTTATGAATAGTGTTTATATAATCATAACACAAATAATGATTACTGGCCTACCAAAAATTATAGTAGAATGATATTGGAAAAACAGGAAGTGGAAAGAGAACATGAGCACAGGTGTAAGTGCATATGCATGGGCGAGTGTGTCTGTGGCTGGGAAGTGAGACAGGATTCAATTCTTATCTTTCATTGTGGGAAGTTAATAAAACAGTGCTTAAAACTTAAAAAAAAGGAAGAGTAACATAAGTGTGCTAACTGGAAAAATGGAGACAAATAATAAATGAATCAGCTAAAAGAACTGAAATGCACTGTTTACAGGCGAGAAAACCAAGAGGAGGAAAGGGGGCTGCATAACTCCCAGGTGTCACGCACATTCTGGTCTGTGCAAAGCACAGCTTCCACAGCTGCTTGTGAGACTGTGGGCAGAAATCTTCAAGTTGTAAGTGAAACACTACAAAAGAAACTTATAAACGAAGCATTTGTATTAGTAGTGTTTTATGCTCTTTAGTGATCTTTAAACTATTACAAAATAATAGCATTATAATCTGTCATAAAATGA
The DNA here is from genome assembly GCF_019320065.1 of Cervus canadensis. NCBI lineage: Eukaryota > Metazoa > Chordata > Mammalia > Artiodactyla > Cervidae > Cervus > Cervus canadensis. The sequence goes on along the minus strand of NC_057401.1, from coordinate 34,190,862 downwards.
CTGATTACAAGCAATTCTGCCTTAAATACTAATCCTAACAATATAATTACAAATAAAAATGTCACATTTTACTATGCAAAGGAATAACGTTTTAAAATTAATTTGTTCTATTGCTATTTTTCTTGCTTCTTGCTATTCTTCTTCAAAGATCATATTCCCCAAAGTAGGGAATTCCTATTTTGACATTGCTATCTTGTTATGCATCTTGTGGTGGTGAGGTACACAACCTTAGAATAGTATCTCCATTCATTTCTGCCTGATTTCACTTACATATCAAACAGTATCCCTCTTATTCTAGCATCCCTAAGTTAGGGGAAAAAACACCTATTCCCCCAAAGGAAGTAATGACAATGAGGAGCTGCTAAGTAGCTTTATAAACATCATATCATTCACAGTAGCAAATATCAGCACTACTTTACAAATAAGAAAAAGGTTTTGAGAAGTCATCCTAAGCTGGTAATTAGTAACCCAGAATACAACTGTTAGGCCATAATAAAAAGCTACACAACACAATTTTAAAGAAGTCATAGTTCTAAGACAACAATGCTAGACGAAATCAAAGTTGGCTGCAAATCTGACATTAAAATTAAAGAAAAGAAAGAGCATTTTAGATCGAGGTAATTAGAATGGGCTTCAAAATAAGGATTTGACCTGGGTCATGAAATGTGTATTGAGTTTACACAGGTGAAAAGGAGAGGGAGGGCATCTTAGATGAAGATAACAATACTGATAATGTAATATAAACTTTACTGGTTAACGGAGAGCACAGACTCTGCAATCAACTGTCAGCTGGGGTCTGAGTTCTGGCTCCTTCACTTAATGTGTTCCTCAGACTCTATATCTGAATCTGTAAAATGGGGATGATACTGACAGTGCCTCCCCCAGAGGCCTGTTGTAAAGATGCAAATGATTAACATATAGAGAGCTTTCACATCAATGTCAGTAACACCAGAAGCACTGGATACATGATAACCACAATTATGGCTACTGTCGTTTCAAGGGTGTAATACATAGGTTGTCTACAAGGAAAAATAAGATCGTGACTGTGAAATACAGAATAATCTTATTTATTATCTGTACTATCTTACCTATAAACTTAGGCAAAAAAACTACAAAATCATGGTCTTCTAATTCTTAAGTCTATGCTGCTGCTAAGTCATGTCAGTCGTGTCCGACTCTGTGGGACCCCATAGAGGGCAGCCCAACAGGCTCCTCTGTCCCTGGGATTCTCCAGGCAAGAATACTGGAGTGGGTTGCCATTTCCTTCTCCAATGCATGAAAGTGAAAAGTGAAAGTGAAGTCGCTCAGTCACATCTGACTCTTAGGGACCCCATGGACTGTAGCCTACCAGGCTCCTCCGTCCATGGGATTCTCCAGGCAAGAGTACTGGAGTGGGGTGCCATTGCCTTCTCTTAAGTCTATAACTAGGCATATATCAAGTGCATTAAAGAGGAAAAGGATAAAGGGAATTCCCACATACTAGTTGTCAACTTGTTTTACTACTGTCTCACTATTCCTCAGACAAAGAACAAACTGAAGACAGACCATAAAGTAACTATTCATAACCAGTATTTAAAAAAAGCATGTACTACTAATATAAGAATGTCATTTTGGATTGAGATAAATTCAAACTTACAGATTTATGCAAAATTTCTCAACAATTACTATGTCTAAATATGTTTCAAAACATTTATGCTTATATTTATAATGTTAGATAATTTATAATAATAAGTAAATGAAATTATATGTATATTTTTATTCCATTTATGCAAAAACATGCATATAAAAAGGCTAGACAGGAATACACAAATATATTGTTTACTATATTCAAGTGGCAGAATCATGGATTAAACTTCCCTTAGTTTCCTAAACTTCCTATAATTGTTACACATTATTTCATTAATTTAGTGATTTTTTTTATAGTCATATCATACAGTCTTTAATGAACTCCAAAGGGATATCTGATCTACTTCTTTAATAATCAAAAGGTTCACTTCAAAATTCAAAAAATTATTCAGTTTCTTTAGTGTCATAGGAAAAAATCTATTTTTGTTTAAACTTACTAATTTTACAATTTCCATATTCTTTTTACGTAGAACTTTAATTTCCCAGATGACATTTGAGTCATGTGGAAAAACAGAACCTTTGTCATTCCACTTTAGGTGTAACGTAGAAGTTGAGAAATCAGCAGACAAATTCAAGATCTCTGGAGCTTCTGGAATTAAGGCTTAAAAAAGGAAACAAAAGATAAAATTTATTAAAAGAAGTAATGTTCTTCATATTGTAATTCCATTAATCAACTAATTTTAAACTCTATTCCTTCTTGATCCAAAAATAATTAAGGAGTAAAGCAAGTTCTTAGTACTGAAAAGAGAATAAATATATGTATTCATTTGTACAAGCAGCTCCCAATGATTCATCAGCCAAATCTGAGGAAATTATTTACCAGCCAGATGTTTCAAATCCATAACACAAACAGCAACTGGGTTCCCACAACACTCTGGTGTCACTGGGTCTGGGATCTCCAAACAGGCAACATCAGAGGGAAGTGAAAGAGCTTCCGCTGTATGGACTGTGTCAAGCTGGCCTTGGCAAAGCTCTCCATCTGCGCTCTCTGCTCCCTCCCCACTCATCTTCAATGCCACAGCCTCCACACTAGGGAAAGTCACCCACTTCTGGATGCAGTGAACTGGCACTGGCATATTGTTGTTGCTAAGTTGTGTCTGACTGTTAGTGACCCCAGAGCCCGCCAGGCTCCTCTGTCCATGGGATTTCCCAGGCAAGGATACAGGAGTGGGTTCCCATTTCCTTCTCCAGGCAATCTTCCCAACCCAGGGATCGAACCCAAGTCTCCTGCATTGGTAGGCAGATTCTTTACCACTGGGACACCAGAGAAGCCCACAATGGGCACAGGCAGCAGTAAATAGCAGCAAGATGGTGCTAATGAGATGAGGAAGCCAATGGGATTCCATGCAGATCTAAGAAGCACTCGGCAGGATGTGGGAAGTCTTTCAGAAAGGTTAGTTTGCAGTGGTGGGCAAAAGGCCTGTAGGGAGCTGAGAAAGAGATAAGGTGACCCAGTAGGAGACAGCCAGGCTATGGTAATAAGGATACGGCTCAGGATGTCATATATGGAAAAGAAAGGACAAATCTAATGGACATTTCAAAGAAATAAAGGATTAGTAAGACATGAAAACATCTAAAATTTCCTCAAGTCACCAGCCCAGAAAGCAAGAAAGGCAAAAGGAACCATGGACCATTGTGAAGAGAGGTGGGAGCCAGGCCATGGCTAAGTGTCAAGGAGGAAGAGACCATCACTGAAGCAGGGAGCAGACAGTAAGAACGGGGACCAGGGAGAGTATGCACACAGACTCAAGAGGAACTCAGTGAGTGCAGCTCAAGAAATGAACCTAACACACAGATACAAAGCCGCCAAAGCCGGAGAGCTAGTGACCCAGTCACACTTCCAAGAAACCAGAGAACCCAGCAAGAATCCTGAGAGCAACACATGTGGAAGCAGCAGAAGGCAGAGAAAATCTGGGATCGCTAGGATCAAAAGAAATGGGCTGTCTTCCGGGCCCAAGAAAACAGAGTTCAGAAGGTACAGAAGTTCAGAAGGTCTGAGAAAAGACCACTGATGGTGGTGAGGGTACCATCAATTCTAAGAAACAATGCTGGCAGGGCAACTGGCTCTGAACCTGCATTACAAAAGGTAAAGAGAAAAACCATGCTCAACGATAGGGCCTCTCATAGGGAGAAAACTGGTACACTAAAAAGAAAGAAAGAAAAAGCAGAAAGAATAAGGAATTCTTAAAAATCTTCAAGTCTTTGTACCTACAAGGGATGAGCATCATATGGAAAAACTTAGGGGGTCAGTGGAAAACACACACGGTATGAGCCTATTCTATAAAATTCAGGGTTTCTAGTAGGTAGGGCTCTTTCTTGCCTGTGCTCTCCTCAAATGACAGTTGAGGTGAAGGTAAGTTCAAAATCACTGCAGACGGTGACTGCAGCGATGAAATTAAAAGATGCTTGCTTGTTGGAAGAAAAGCTACGACAAACCTAGACAGCATATATATTAAAAAACAGAGACATCCCTTTGCTGACAAAGGTCTGTATGGTCAAAGCTATGGTTTTTCCAGTAGTCATGTACAGATGAGAGCCGGACCATTAGAAAGGCAAGTGCGGAAGAACTGACGCTTTCAAACCACAGTCCAGGAGAAGACTCTTGAAGAGTCCCTTGGACAGCAAGGAGAACAAACCAGTCAATCCTAAAGGAAATCAACCCTGAAAATTCATTGGAAGCACCAATGCTGAAGCTGAAGTTCCAACACTTTGACCACCTGATGTGAAAAGCTGACTCACTGGAAAAGACCCTGATGCTGGAAAAGATTGAGGGCAGGAAGAGAAAGGGGCAACAGAGGATGAGATGGTAGGATGGCATCACCGACTCAATGGACATGAACTTGAGTGAACCCTCAGACAGTAAAGGACAGGGAGGCCTGGCATGCTGCAGTCCATGGGGTCACAAAGAGTTAGACATAACTTAGCAACTGAACTACAACCGTTATATAGCTCCATAAGGACAGTGGAAGATTCTTTATAGAAGTTTAAGTGGGAAACCGCTTTTAAAAAGAAGGAGCAAATGAGGAGCAACAAGCTGATTCAGAGCCAGAAGGGGCAAGTTCAAGGTGGCAGGGCAACCACAGAAAGCAGAGGCTGCCAAGAACTTGGGTCTGTCAAATGTTTCAAGAAGTCACAATGTAGTAACTTAAAATTATGCAACATGAGAATATTTTATTAAGGCAACACTCATCTATTAAAATGCTTCACTCTCTGAAAAGTACACATAATTAACATTTTATCAAATAGCAGTAGCCTACTCTTCAAAACCTAAGTCATATCTAATATTTCAAGCTAAAAACAGAAGCAGTCATAATTACAAGTGAAAAGATTAAACACACTTCTTTTCATTTCATAGTAAATTCCTTCATCATGCACCTGGGAAGCTCCCCTAGGCGCCCATGAACTGTCATCTGCCTTTCTCTCCAGCTAAAATGCACTTGAGGACAATGTTAACTTGTTTTCTAGAAACTAGAAACTTTTCAGCTAGAAAAAAATATCATCAGTCTTATTTGTGATGCTGGCATATCTTTGCCCATAACCTCCATGTCCCTTCCACCTTAGGACATCAGACCTGGGAGCTTTCCCAGGTCTTTCTGAAAGGATCCACAGTATTTATTCGGCCTCAGACAGATCCAAATTTTTATTTTAAGAAGCTTAAGAGATTAAAAATCTTACAAAGACTTATTTTTGTCCTTGTCCTTGTCAATTAGAAGTATATTGTACGTGCTAAGTCACTTCAATTGTGTCCGACTCTTTGCGACCCTATGGACTGTAGACCGCCAGGCTCTCTGTCCATGGGGATTCTCCAGGCAAGAGTATTGGAGTGGGTTGCCATGCCCTCCTCCAGGGGATCTTCCTGACCCAGGGATCAAACACGCATCTCTTCTGTCTCCTGCATTGGCAGGCAGGCTCTTTACCACTGATGCCACTTGGGAAGCCCAGAAGTTTATTAGATGTATGTATATATGTTAAATTTCTTCTTGACTCTGTATGTATACTTTTGAAAGGATCTTAATATCTGGAGAAAACTTAATTTCTCATAGCTTTATTTAGTAGCAAATTGCCAAAGTACCCAAATCTTCTGATGTACAGCTCCACACCATTTCACAGCATCTCTTGCACATGATAGATGTTCAAAGGTTTACTGATGGACCCGTCTCCCTCTCTTATATTCATGTAATTTGCTATTTGTTTTCTTGAGTAGTGGTAGTAATAACTTAGCATTGGGATACTGTTTATCTAATATTCTAATCATGATCAGAACCATTATTATTAAAAATGCTATCTGGCTCAGTGGTAAAGAACACGCCAATGTAGGAGATGTGGGTTTGATCCCTGGGTCGGGAAGGTCCCCTGGAGGAGGAAATGGCAACCCATTCCAGTATAAATATAGCTTGGGAAATCCCAGGGACAGAGGAGCTGGCAGACTGCAGGGTACAAAGAGTCAGACATGACTGAAGTGTCTTTGCATGCACAATAAACTTCTAATTGACAAGGACAAGCACAAAAATAAGTCTTTGCGAGATTTTTAATCTCTTAATAACCCTTTGTAAGATTTGGTCTGTTAATCAAATGTTACCTAGGGTCCGTCCTGATTTGCCTTTCTAACACTGTTATCTTCAAGTAGTTTTCCAGATGGAATGCTCTTACTCCCTACTAAAAAAGCAGACAACACAAATTGGCTCTTTGACGGAGTCCTGGGGAAATTTTTTAAAATCTGGAATAAAATTAAGTTAGAGTCCTCATACCTCACTACAAAATAATTCCAGATGGAGGAAAGATTTAAGCATGATAACAAAACCAAAATCCCCCAAATATCATGAGATTCTATTATATAAAAATGAAAACTTGTGGTGTGAAAAACACCACAAAGTTTAAATTTGGGGAAATATTTATGGAAAAAGATTTTTAACAAATAGAACATAACTGATAATCATACTATATGGAGAGCTCTTGTGAACTGAGAAGGAAATATGAAATTTCAACATGAGAGAAAATTTACAAAGGACACAAATAGTTCAGAAAAAGAATAAAAATGACAGATAATTTTTTAAAAGTAAACACAGAAATATAAAAACAATAATGCTGTAATTTGGGGGGGTCATCAGAATGCAGTGGTCAAACTAAGGGAGAAGGACAATATGCGTAGTCCTGGCCAGGATGCAGACAAGCAGGTGTGCTCTAATATGATGTCTGTGAGAATGCAAAAAGATTCAAAATTTTGGAGGAACAACTGGTAATGGATATCAAGAGTCATAAAAAGGAAATGTTTCCAACACAGCATTCCCAATTCTACGAATTCAGCTTAGGAAAATCATCATACAAATTCAGCAACGTAGATGTGCAAAAAATGTTCATTAAAGCATTGGAAGTAATACTGAAAAGCTACAAGTAAAAATCTCAATGATAATAATCACTGACAATCCCAAACTCCCTAACTATCCCTTCCTACTACCCTTCCCACCTGGTCTGGAACTGGTATGCACACAGTACTATATTTCAAATGGATAACTAATAAGGACCTACTGTCCATATAATCAAAGCTATGGTTTTTCCAGTAGCCAGGTATGAATGTGAGAGTTGGACTATAAAGACGACTGAGTGCCAAAGAATTGATGCTTTTGAACTGTGGTGCCAGAGAAAACTCTTCAGAGTCCCTTGCACAGCAAGATCAAACCAGTCAATCCTAAAGGAAATCAACCCTGAATATTCATTCGAAGGACTGAGGCTGAAGTTGAAACTCCAATACTTTGGCCACCTGATGGGAAAAGCCGACTCACTGGAAAAGACCCTGATGCTAGGAAAGATTGAGGATGCAGGAGAAGGGGGTGGTAGAGGATGGGATGGCTGGATGGTACCACCAACTCAATGGACCTGAGTTTGAGCAAACTCTGGGAGATAGTGAAGGACAAGGAAGCCCGGAGTGCTGGAGTCCATGGGGTCATGAAGAGTTGGACAGGACTTAAGTGACTGAACAATAATAGTAACTGTATAGAACAGGGAACTCTGCTCAGTATTATGTAACAACCTAAATGGGAAAAGAATTTGAAAAGAACAGATACATGTTATGTATAAATTGGGGAAAAAAAGACACCAATCTAGTTCAGTTTTACAAGGCCTCTATTTAAAACAAGAAAATGAGGCTTCCCTAGTGGCTCAGATGGTAAAGAATCTGCCAGCAATACAGGGGATCTGGGTTCAATCTCTGGGTCAGGAAGATCCCCTGGAGAAGGGAATGTCTACCCATTCCAGTATCTTTGCCTAGAGAATTCCATGGACAGAGGATCTTGGTGGTCTTTAGTCCACGGGGTTGCAGAGTCAGACGCAACTGACTAACACACACACATACACATTTGATTACAATAAATAGTATAATAAGCTAAAAAATAAAATATAACTTGCTAAAAATAAAATACAATTTGCTAAAAATAAAATCAATAACCAAGTAATTACGGTACCTCCATTCAATGGAATACTATGCAACCTAAAAAAATGGAGATTTACATAATGTCTTGAAAATCTATATGTTCTGGTAAGCCTATTATAAAGTAATATAAACTTTACTGTATATATATATATATACACACACACACATACACACACACAGAGAAAATACATGTAGTTAATACTATTTAACAGAATACAAGTATTAACAATATTTCTCCGCAGGTACTGGCATCATGGCTGATCTATACAAAATAATCTCACATGGATCTCACGTACAACTACAGAAAGAAAATAACAAACACAGCTCTTCTCTCTTTTATTTTGAAGACAGCCTTAAATAGCACTTACCCCAGACCAGCCAGAAAATGAGAGAAAATGAGACAGGTTCTAAATTCCTGGACAGCATGCTTGTTATTATCCTTTAAAAATCTGTGCTATCTCAGACACAGACCACTCCAAACATGCATTCTGTCTGTAAATCTGGACAGATCACTTATATTTTCTTTCCCTTGCTTCAGCGTAAGTCATCCTTGTAAGACTCACTGTGGTATCATTATGATGCCATCCCATAATAGTTGTCATAAGGCAACACACCTGTTTAGCCAACCATTAAAAGAATCAAGACAACTAAGGTTTTTAAGATCTCACTGCAAAGAATAATTTCATTTCCATCAGCCTGGGTTTATTCATGCTTCCACCCAGCTTGTAGCATTATATCCAAGGTATTCGGTCAACACATCTGTAAAAGATACCGGCGAAGTGCAAGGCACTGAACTAGACCCTAGCAGTAGAAGACAGAGTCTCTGCCCTTGGGGAGCCTATTTTCTTGTAAGGGAAACACACACAGGGAGCACCTACTTACATAATAAATTATTTATGCAATTGTGAGAAATGCCACAAAAGAGAAAGACAGACTGCCAAAAGGAATGGGGTCTCCTCTGGGCAGGGATGGTCAATGACTAGTTCCTTGAGATGGCTGAAGAATTCTGAAAGGCGTGCAGGAATCAACAAAGTAGACGGGGAGGAGAAAAGCTTCCAACTGTGGGAAGGACCTTAACCTCTACAGCATCTATTTGCTTGACCAGAGGAAGAGTTTGCTTTCATCGTGATCTTGCCTGTGCTCCACAGTTGGAAGTGTGATCATTGGGTACATGGGAGTATTAGTATAACAACAGATATCAAAGAACGGTACATGTTTGTCAACAATAAAGCACTGAAATACTAACAAAGGCACCATTCTGAGATATTTTCAAATCAATTTTCTTTTCAAATACTTACAAACATTTTTTTCATTTAGTATGAATTTACTTTTGGAACTTCCAAACTCATATAAAGGGTTTACTGTTATTTCATAATCACCAGGTAAAAGAGGTGGGATTTTAATATCTTTCTCCAATTGATAACAAGAATGGGACCTGAAATATAAGAAATCAAAATTCAATTAGCAGATAAAATTGAGTTCAATTTTCATAAAAGTTGATTGACAAAAGATGCACTGAAAAACACTTTATGTTCTTTTGTATACAAAAACATGACAGGTCATGTTGCACTTCAAGACTGAAAAAAGAGAGTAAGTGGTAAGTCCATCAATGTAGAGGTGGTAAAACTAACCAGACTGGACCAGAAATAGAGAGAGTAAGCAGAGATGATTCTCTCCAGAAACTCAGGATTTCAGCGTGCCCTTCAAAGCCCCACCCCAACTTTCTCTGTGCAGGCTTGTGTCCCCCACCTCACACACCTGCCCCCCACTTGTGGACCACACCATCACAGGGTTCCCATCACTGGGACTTCAACTCAGCCTGTCTGCTCCTCTGTCTTGGCTCACGGTTCAGTCATACAAAACATTCTCATCAGCTCTGCTTTGAAAGAGCTTCTAGTTCCCACCCATTACCTCTCAGACAAAAGAGAGTTTTTCCTCTGTGGTTCCATGGGCTTTTGTATCTTTACAGGGCATGTTTACACACTCTGTTATTCACATACATTTCTAACTTCCCATAAAAATTTTAATTCAAGCAAAAGGACTTTGGGTGCCTTCTGCATCACCACCCTGTTCCGCACAGGCTTCCTCACATTACTCACTTAGGACTGAGGACTTGAAAGGGTCGGCTCGCCTCCTCTCAACCTCACCTGTGAGGTTTCTTTATGCGCCAGCAACACAAAACCACCTGAATTCTATAAATCAGGCTTTTCATACATTGATACCATTGTACCCAACATCCTCGCCGGCTGGAATGGCTTTCCGTCCTATTTCTGCTGAGCAAATTGAGTATTCCTGCTCCACAACCATGCTTCTGACAGCCTCTCTGGACCTCACACTGCTTAGTCAGCGCTCCCTCAGACCACCACAGACAACTCCCATCAGCACTTAATCCACGGCATCGTTATGACCTGCTTCTTGTGCACTCCTGGGGCCAGGATAACTTCCTCTCTGGGGGGCCTGCGGTGGTTATTAGTGCCGTTTACCAGATTTTTCGGATTCTCCCCTTCTGGGTTCAAACGAGGATGGCCCTTCCCTGCTCCTCTGAAGCAAGGCATGGCCATGTGACACTGTTCATGGAGAAACTGAGTGAAAGTCACATCTCTCACGTCAGGAAGGAAGCTCTGAAAGGCTGTGCTCCCCTTCTGCCTCGTTCCAGTGCATTAAAAGATGAGGGTCCCCTGGCCTGGGTCCCTGAGGGCAGGACAAGGGGCAGAGATGCCAGATGACCCCATGATAGACACAAGACACAAGCAAGAGTAATCCTTTATTTTCACTGCAGAAAACGACAATATAAAACCTGAGGGTTGTCTCTGCAACAAAGCCAAGCTCAACTTAGCTGATAAACGACCACAACACTTAGACTAAGGCCCGAAAAATCTACATGCACTGGGAAAAAACCTGAGTGTACTTAAACCCACATTTATGTCACTTTACAATAGGACCACTCGTCAGCACACTGGTGCTTGGAGCTCTGTACCGAACTTCTCTGGCATCGCTAAACAGCTCTGAGGCTTGCTGGGGTCAGGGAGGGGCACGCAGAGTGTTCGGGCTTGCAGACACCCTGAGGGCTTCCACTGCAGGCCCCGGGACTTGTAGCGACTACAGGATCACCTGAGAGGTGTGACAGAATCTGCCACTTGTCTCTTGGCACCCCCTCCCCCTCCTCTGAGTGACATTACCCCAGGTTTACTCAGGCACATTGCCATCAGCTCTGAGAACACATCACCCAGCCTCTCATGCAAATAGGTTTGGCCCTTGGATGAAGTTCTGCCAATGACAGACATCTCTTCAGGGAGTCTCTGAAGAAAATCACTTCTCCCTGAAGGAAATCATCCTTCCTGTCCTTCCTGCTTCCTGGAACGCAGACATGACAGTCACCCTGGAGCATCATCGTGAACCAGGAGATCACACACTCAGGATGGCAGAGTACTATGGGAAACAGGAAAATGGGTCTATCGTGGCCATGTGCACCCACGTCAGCCTTGAACTGCCCACTCCGGACCTTTTACGTGAGAGTAAATGCCTGTCTATCAAACTGCTACTACTGACATTTTCTATTGGAATCTAAACTTGAACCTCACTGATACAGGCAGGCATTGGTTTAGGACAGACCAGTAAAACTTCCCCACAGCTTATCAGAACCCACAGCCCATGAGAAGTGTGTCCCATACTCAAAATTCCCACAACAAAAGAATCAGTCATGGCCAAGAGAAGGGTTTGTTTCCACCCTGACTGAAGTTAAGAGTCACCTTTTTAGGAAATAGAGAGCTAGGATTTAAAATTTCTTTTAAAAATTTCCAGAATAAAATCTTTATATTCTAAAATGAAAGACAAGGAACCTTTAGGTTATAACTGTAAATTAACCAAAGTATTTCCGTTACCGGTTTTCAATGCAAACTTCATAAGCAGCACCATGACCTGCTCCAGAAGGTACTCTCCAAGAACAGTTCCACACTTGTAAATTGTTAGTTACACACTTCAAATCAGGAAGAGTCCCTGGAGAAGGAGAAACAACACACAACACACACACACATACTGCATATTAATTTAACTGCACTGTAAAGGTCAACAAGTCAAACCATCCCCAGGTGTAAGTACAAGCTATGCAGGGCCCAAGTTCTTTATGCAGAGGTGAACCTGCAGTCACAGGACGTTACTGCTTTTCTATTTCTTTTTTTGTAGCTTTGGTTTAAAGAAGCTAGCGAGTAAACTGATGAAAGCGGGCCAACCACTAGACCACTTAGGGGTTAGGCCTCTCTCAAAAATTCCACTTCCAGGCAACTAATATAAATAGAGGGAGTGACTGTACAGATTCGATGAAGGGACCGAGAAAGGGCCTGGGAGAATTTTAATCTACAGTGACCCCATTTGCAAAAAAACAAAAAAAAAAAATTTTTTTTAAGTAACTGTAAGACTCTAAGTAAAAATAAAAACTATGTATCTCTTATACCACAAACATAGCTTCTAAGCACTCCTAACTACTACTGCTTCACAGCTTGTTACAGACTGCCACCTATACAGAAATCCCACAGCCAATCTTTAGGTTTTTATGAAGCACATCATATACATGGTAATAAACTCACATGAGTCTCTGGAAAATAGATATTTTGTGTAGGCCTAAACAACTGAAAGGTGACAAGTAATTCAGAAGATTACAGTCCTAATAGTACTGACTGACGCAACACTGCTCACGAAGTACATCAACACTATACAATGAAAAACTGTCACTCTAAAAAGGCAAGGGAGACGAGAGAGAGCAGAGGACAGAAGGAGGGAAAGCGGGCGGAAAAATGGAAGGAGGGAGAAAAGGGAAGGAGGGAAAGCAAGCAGAGTGTGAAAAAAGGTATTCTATCTCAGACTCTCCATATAAACATCTATTAAAAAGGCTTCTTAATTTTTACATATTATTGGTATGATATTCACTATAGCAATAAATTATACACATATAAGCTAGAAAACAAAAACATCAGAAACACATTATAAATCATTAGTAATATAATAATGTTATTTAATAGTAATTTGGGGGGAAGAAAAGGTATGTTTAATTATGAAAATAATATAAAAACTAAGCTCAGAGACAGAGGATGAAAATGTTCTTTGTACAGTAAGCTAGGTAACACCTACAGACATTCTTAATGCTTTTAAATAAGATGAAAATGAATAATATAAAATTTAAAGTAGATATGAAAGGCAAAATTACAGACAGAAAATAGACCAGTGTTGGCTGGAGGTGGGGAAGGGAGGGGCTCACAGCAGAGGAGCAGGGTCATTTTCTGGAATGATGGATCTGCCCCGAATCTTGACTGCACAGGTGGTTACATGACTGTATGCATTTGTCAAAACTAATAGAAATTTATCCTAAAAGGGTGAATTTTATTTTATTCTAACAGGAAGTCACACGTTACTTTTTTAAAGGGGAAAGAAAACTTAAATCTATCTCTTTATGGGCCTTTTTAAAAGAAACCAAAAGTACGTTTTAAAACATGACAAAGAAATGAAGTTTAACCATAACCTAAAGGGTTCAATATAGACTCAAGATCACTTCCTAATGAAAACAGTAATGACACTGCAATCAGTTCATCTTCTCTGACTCTCATGCACTTACTTTTTTCCTGGCTGTTTACTTGATTTGTTAAATACAGAAGCAGAACTGTTAATAAGAGCCACTGGAAATCTGAAGTCATCCTCATTCTTTTGCTGTCCACCAGGAAGGATGGTCGTTTCAAACATAAAGAAATGTCCATCATCTGTGTACTGCAATCAGTTAAGGAGAAGAATTTCAAATGGTGTTCAAACTGGTTCAAGACACTCCTTATCCTGTGCACATCAACACTGAAAATGGATACCGACAAATACCAAAACCTGCTGCGCATTAAAGCCCTGGAGAGACAACGAGACTCAGCTGCCCTGGCTTTGGGGGGACGTGCCAGTTGGACACAGCTGCTGCTCCGGGAGCTGTTATAGGGTCAATTTTCAAATGATAGGCTTCAAGTTCAAGATTACAACAGAGCACATATTTATCAACCCTCAGTACTGCTAGAATAGAGAAAATCAGTGCCTAAAACCTAGGTCTTCACAATTTTAAGTGATACATGAAATGGCATTTTTAATTAGTATGTATTAACTTTTCCAGTTACTTATTTACGACAAGTAATACTGGTTTTCTTTTCCATGTACACTGCGATGTTAAGTTTCTATTTCATGTACTTTGAAACAGTTTTAAGAAAATAGTAGGGTCATTAGTTACATATGGGGGATTGCAGATGTGACAAAAACACCAAGTGACACACAAATGACTGAAATGTAACGAACACTCCAGCAGCTCCAGCGGGGAAGGGACCATTGGTAAACGAGATTTTAACCCATATCTGTTGAAAACCGAAAGCACAAGAACGAACAGCAACTGGCCCTGGTGGGCAGTAGGGAGGGGCTGCATCAGAGGGAGGCGCTGTTCAACCCGAGAGCTCCCAGAGGTACCTGTCAGCCTACCGAGCACCAGGTCCCCCTCTAGACACCAGAAACTGAGGCGGACAAAGTCCCTGCCATCAAGGGCCTTAGATGCTAGTTCTGGAGATACCTAAGTAAACAAGGAAGAAATTTAAGGTCCTGATACAAACTTTAAAAACCAGAGTAAGTCGATGTGCATGGAAGCGTGTGAGTGGTGGTCTATTATCTGGGCTGGGATGTGACTGACCAGAAGCCTGCCATGCTAAGATCAGGGAAAGAGTGGCAAGAGCAAATACAAGGACCCTAAGACGAGGACAGCTCACCAGGTTCAAAGGTCAGGAAGAGGGGCTGAGAGGACGTGGGCTGGTGAGGCCACAGAGAGCCTGAGGTCATCTAAAGGACACGAGCTTTTATGGGATTGAGATATAAGCCACTGGAGTGTTTTCATCAGGGGAGACCCACAATTCGATCTGTACTTTGGGAAGATTTCTCTCGCTTCTACATGGAGGACAGACTCTAGGGGAGAATGGAGGCTGGGGAACCAAGGTCCAAATAAGATAATCAGTGGTGAGGACTAGGGTTCTAAAAATGGAGGTGGTGAGAGGCCATCAGATTCAGGATCTGTTATAGAGATGGGGGACCTTACAAGCCATTATAGGCGGGGCAGGGTGGTGGTTAAAAACAGGTGCTGAATTGCAGCTTCTGTACTACTGTGTAACTTGAACCACTCTATGCTTCAGTTTCCCCATCGGTAAAGTAGGGATGATAACTGTATCTTTCTTGTAAGTCTGTTGTGAAGATTAAATTGTAAATATATGCAAATCACTTGGAATAGTGCCAACGACATGTAAGTGCTATAAGTGTATTTTGTATATTATGAAAGGTGAAGAGAGAAGTCAAAAGTGACTACTAGATTTGGTGGAAAAAATAACACTGGATGGATAGTGCACGCTCAGTCACTCAGTCATGTGTGATGCCCATGGACTGCAGCCTGCCTGACTCCTCCATCCATGGGACTTTCCAGGCAAGAATACTAGAGTGCGTTGCAATGTTCTACTCCAGGGGATCTTTCCAGCCCAGGGATCGAACCCATGCCTCCTGCACTGGCAGGCAGATTCTCTACCACTGAGCCACCTGGGAAGTCCCTGGATGGAGGTGCTGTGCTTGGTCGCTCAGGCATGTCTGACTCTTCATGACCCCATGACTGCAGCCTGCCAGGCTCCTCTGTCCATGGGGATTTTCCAAGCAAGAATACTGAAGTGGGTTACCATGTCCTACCCCAGGGGACCTCCGCGACTCAGGGATTGAACCCAGGTCTCCCACATTGAAGGCAGATTCTTCACCAACTGGGCTACCTAGGAAGCTCAAGAATACTGGAGTGGGTAGCCTATCCCTTCTCAAGGGAATCTTCCCAACCAAGGAATCGAACCAGGATCTCCTGTACTACAGGTGGATACTTTATCAGCTGAGATACCAGGGAAGCCCTATTGGATGGACAGTGGTACCATTTAAGTTCTCTCTGCATGCATGAAGATGGAGGCAGTGACTCATGGAGCCGAAGCTCAAGGATTACAAGATCTGTTACAGAAACCAACTTGGACATGCTCCTATGCCCCACTCCCAAAAGAAGTGTCCTCCCTGCAGAACACCAAAGAAATGTTGAGGACACAGAGCACTAGCAAAGACAAGGCTGTCAGAGGAAAGCTTTCACAACTGACCCTGATGCACTCCTCTGAGTAATGATGTTCCCGTCCACTGTTACTGAATGAAACTTGACAGCCAACAAGTCCTCAAAGTGTGCTGAAAATTCCTTGTCAGACCTAATATTACCTCATTTGTATATTGGAATAGACAACTAAGGATCATAAAACATATAAGCAAAGCCTAAATCATTAAAGAGAAATTCAGGATAAAAAGTATCACCAAAAGGAAAATAAAAATTACTCCCAGAGGAAATAGGGATCAGGAAAACTGGAAACACACACACATACACACACAAAACAGAAAACCACCTCTAAACAGTATTCTCTAAGGAGGCATGGCACAGTCATAAAAACAAGAGGAGGATGCAATAAAAAAGGAATAATAGAAACAGGAATAGCTCTTACATGTTACATACATTGGCTGATATTAAAAGACTTCTAATGAAAGATAAAACATTGAGCAATCTTTCAGAATAAACAAAAGACAGAAAAATGTGAGAAGAGAGATGAGCAACAGGAAATTGGGGGAAAAAACCAGTGATTGAACATCTGAAAAACTGGAACCTACTAACAAGAGAATTCAAGAAACACATGTCTTAGTGAAAGCAAACGACAGGATGGCTGCCTGTCAACTGCTGAGCACTGTCACATAGTCTTAACCAAACAAATACGAGGGACAAGCACACAATTCAAGTGTTCACCATTAGTTCTGGATGAATAACTTCTTAATCAATCACAGGGTTGCTGAGTTTACTTATTAGAATGAAAATACACTCATGGAATGTCTAAAATCCCAATTGCTAAAGTCAGGTGGCGTGTACAGCAATAGCCGAATAAAGAGACCAAACATGACCATGCCATGACCAAAACAATCACAACCCATACTCACAGATTGGCTATACGTTATCTTAAAGAAAACAATCCTGCACTATAAGATTTCATTTGTTATAGAAAAGAGGGGAGTGTCCCATGAAGTGGCAGGTGGGGGATGGTGGCGGCTGAGGAGAGCTCTGGATGGGGATGCTGTGGACTTAAGACTTTCATCCTGGCTCTGTTACTGATGATGGTGTGACTGAGTGCAATCACTCAATCCCTCCTGGCTTCAGCCTCAACTAGGGCAGCATGGAGGCAAGCTCTGCCCAGGGTCTTTATGAGAGAGAGATTCCTCTCCTGGCTTCAGCCTTAAACAGGGCGGCGTGGAGGCAGGCTCTGCCCAGGGTGTCTATGAAAGAGAGATTCCCCTCCTGGCTTCAGCCTTAACCAGGGCGGCGTGGAGGCAGGCTCTGCCCAGGGTCTCTATGAGAGATTCCCCGAGTTGGGCGGGGATATTCCGCCCCTGTGGGCAGGCACGAGCACACTGCCAGCAGCCCCATGAGGGGCTGCACTGAGCAGGTCTGTGAGGGGCAGGGTCGGGGTGCTCAGGAACAGAAGAATCAACGTCACTGTCACCAAGGCCAGCTTGACTGAAAATAGCCAAGATGATAAAAAGGACTTTCTTGTTACAACATTTACACAGAAAACCTTGAGTAAGACATTTAGGCCATACAGTATCAATGTGCTCATAAAATATCTGACTTCTCTACCAAAGGGACTGACTGGAGGCTGGAGCAACACACGAACAGAGCTTTCCAGTGAACAGGAAAATGAGGACACAGGACACTTTCTACTCCCTCCTGACACGTACACTGTCAGAACTTACTTTTTCCACCAATGCCTTATTCCTTAGAGGAAAGCATACCTTTTATTGAATTTCAGGAGCTAATTTTCAAAACTAGGCAAGCTGTCTCTCGACACATAGAAGAACACAAATGTAAACGCCAAGGGTAAGAGGGGAGAAATCACACAGGCAGGTGCCAACAAGAGCCCTGTGTCCTTGCATGGGGCAGAGCCACCTGCTTGAAAAATGGCAGCCAGATTTTCTTCTTTTTCAAGACTAGGTAGAAATCTGGGATTTTACATGAAATACTCAAATTTTTAAGCATAAGCAGCTCGTTCATATTTTTCAAACATCCTAAAGGCCAAACAGTGGACTCACAGAAAAGGCCCTGATGCAGGGAAAGATTGAGGGCAGCAGGAGAAGGGGGCGACAGAAGATGAGATGGCTGGATGGCATCACCGACTCAATGCACAAAGATCTGAGCAAACTCTGGGAGACAGTGAAGGACAGGGAAGCCTGGAGTGCTGCAGTCCATGGGGTTGCAAAGAGTCAGACACAACTTACTGACTGAACAATAACGAAAGGCCAAACGAGGTATGTCTACCAGTGTGTCTCTTGAGTGATGTAAATTAAAGGATTCCAAAATGTCGATAAATCCTTCTGTTCAGGAAAACTGATCACGCAGAATCAATTTATAAAACTGCTGAACTGAAAAAAAAAAAAAAAAGGATCTATCTTTTGCTTGTTTGTTCCCATGTCTTTGAATATATCAGCCCTGAGTGTGTATCCTGAGAGCCGGGGTGCAGAGCTCGGCCCCTCCCACAAAAGCTCCACACAGGTGCTGTTTTCGTTCTCCTAGGCTCTGAGAGCTCTGCCTCCAGGATGTGTGAGGTCCCAGAACTTTCTGCTGAGGACAGTTAGGAAAAAAAAGTGGAGAAAAGCAAAGCGAAAGGCAGAAAAGCACCAGAAACTGCAGTCCTGATAAACTCTGTTTAGTTGTGATAGCTTGTTGTTGTTGTTTTTCTTTTCAGGGGGTGAAGGGGAGACAGGAGGGCAGAGAGGGGGTAGGAATGTGACAGAGAGTGACTGAGCGTATTTGGCTGACGCAAGTCTATCCTACCCTGAAACAGGGCTTGAGAAACACCTGCTTAGGTGGGGGGAGGTGAGTAAAAATCCAAAGCATCTTTACCCTGAGCCCCATCCTTGTCGTCACAGTGAGATAACTCCCCTGTCATTAACTCATCAAAGGAATGAGATACTTGAAGGAGAAAGCTGCTTAACTCTAAGACAGCAAAACAATTGTGCAAGCAGGTGGCCAAGTCTGCAGGAGAGGAGATGTCTGGATGGTCACCCCGAGCAAGGTTCACTGGATGGAAAGCAGACAGTGTCCTACTGCTGGGTCCCAGCCTCCCAGTGTCCCTTTTCTTATTGTTTTCTATTAGGGAAGATAAAAATCATAAAAAAAAAAAACAAAAAAACAAAAAAAAACCAAACCCTGTGATCATCATCCACTTTCCTAATTCCACTTCTCACTCGGACCCCCTACTTACAAGATCTCAAGTTTCTCAAGCTCAGCCCTCTGGAGAAGACTCCCCAGGAACAGAAACTGCAGGTAGGTAGACTCTACTGTATTAGTATAGTCAAGTGCAGGGATCTAGGTAAAATGAGACGTACCCATGGAAAACGCCAACCTGGCTGAACTGGGAGCGGAGGAGCAGTGAGGAGAGGAAAACATAGACTTCTCAACCCTGGGAGCTTAAAGGTCGTCTTCCAAAAGTGGACTGAAAATTATTTCCACACTTGAATTCTATACTCAAACTACTAACTGAGAGAATAAAATACGTTTTAGAAAGACATACCAGATCTCAGAAGATACGTCTTCCTTGCGGCCATTCTTTGGAGGCTATTAGGGGATGCTGTCTGTTGTTGTTGTATAGTCACCAAGTCGTGTCTGACTCTTTGCCACCCTATGGATTGTAGCCCACCAGGCTCATCTGTCTATGGGATTCTCCAGGCAAGAATACTGCAGTGGGTTGCCATTCCCTTCTACAGGGGAATCTTCCCCTCCTAGGGATCAAACCAGTGTCTCCTGTATTAACAGGTGGGATTTACCCCTCTGATCTCTTTCCAGGTCACACTAAGATGGATTCCCTTCTCCTAGCTGCCCGAACCCCTCCATGACCCTGTCTATTTGTGCCTTTTCCCTTCTGCCTGGTGTCCCCTCTGTGCTCCTTTCTGCCACCCTCTGCTCAGTTCACCTGGGAGACTCCTGCTGGGCAGCAGGATGAGCTCACCATCACCTTCATGATCCCTCCCGGGATTCCCTGAAGGTCTGCTGCTCCTCCTTCTGCTTCCATGACACCGTGATTCCATCTCTACGACAGGGGCTGCACAAACTCTGGCCTCTGGACCATACAGGACCCACCTCGGCTTTTAGAAATAAAGTTTCACTAGACAGAGCCAAGCCCATTTGTGTACACAGTGCCCATCACATCACTGCACTGGGACTGAATGGCTCCCACAGAGACTGCGTGGCCAAGCCTAAAATACCGACCACCTGGTCCCTTCTAGAAAGTCTGCTGGCCCCTTCCCCATTCTGCAATTCTTCCCTCAGACTACAAGCTCCTTGAGAGAAAACACTGTCTCTCTCTTCACTGCAAGCCATGCCCCCCTACTCCCGCCTTGGATGAGCACAATGCCCGGCACTGAGCAGACACTCACAGTTCCAGCTGGCTGACTGGTGAAGGAACACCAAGAGGTACATGAATACGCGTACGTCTGCATACTATGCTTTGGCTGCTGGCTCCATACCAACTCATGTACTACCAACTGCGAACATAAACTGGGGATGTAGTTCCCATCCCATGTACTCAGGTGCCCCAAGGCACGTAAGGAAATGACCTCGGGTACGACATTACAGTTTAAATTTTTGGAGGTAACAAAGGGACATCTGTCCAACACCGTGAGGACCTTCAGTTCAGTGTGGTTCGGTCTGAACACTAGGTCATGCCACAGTCCTCTCCATGGCGTTCTATCTTTGTAAAGCAGGAGGGAAGGCTTGTTGGATGCTGTGATGAAGTGTAAGCACCACCCAAAGATCAATGGAGAGCTGTGGAAACGAGGCTGGCAGTGCCCGATCCATTCCCAAGTTTTGAAAAGTTATGCAGTACACAGCAGATTCATACATATGACTTTTAAAGAATAAAATAAAGATATTATTTCCTTTAGGTTGATATGCATTATTTTTTCAAACTGCTACTTGAAGTGTCAGGTCATACACACTTGCTAAGTTGTCAGGACCTAACAAATTCATAAAAAGAACTATAAGGTATTTCTTTTGACCTGGGGGCACTATAAAAACATCAATGAAACACTAAGGACACTATGGACCAAGAAAATTTGGAATTTACATTAGAGGACAGCTGAAGTGCTCAGGAAATTCCAGTATCTTATTTTAGCCTGCCTTCTGCGTGCAGGAGAGTGATGCTGAAATTCAAGCTTTGCTATGTTGTAAGAATCTAGCTGCTGTTTTTCTGAATTTCCTAGGAATTTTTTATACACTCTCATCCTGATGTTTCGTTTCTTGGGATCCTGACATTCCTGTCACTTTTGGTCATCTTCATTCCAGCAAGAACTTCCCTCTTAATTCAATAGCCTGTTCCTTATCAACTTCAGCATGTGACAATAAATTTGAGCACATCGTTCCAGTGCCTAAAATGCTTTGAAGGTTCCCACTGCTCCAACATCAGGGCCTTGTTCTGCCTGGCAGAATGAACCTCCACACTTCCACAGGCCTCAGGTCTCCTCCCAAACCACGACTCTAGGGAATGGCCCCTTCCACCCACCAACATTCTCCACCCCAACGCTTCCCAAGATTCAGAGGCCCCTGGAAGCTCCACCCTACTGAAGAGAGACATTCATCCACTCAAATCTCACCTCAGCCCAGCCATAACAGGAGTGACTTCAACAGCCTTCAAGAAATGTCAACAAGCATCTATCAGACAAATAAACTTGTTCTCCCCTGAAACACTCTACTACTACAGTAAAGGAACAACCTGAAGAACATTCCTTCTTATTCAAAAACATGTCAAGAGATCTTCAACATGCAAGAAAGCATGATATAAGCTCACCTTCAGAAAGAACCAGGAGCAGCTCCATTCCCCAGTCCATGCTTGCCCACACTCTTGCTGTATCAAAGGTTGTCTCTTCTTTTCTAAAAAATTCTAATCTCTTCCAACTGTTAGCCAAAAATCTCATTTCCTTGCTTATGTAATCAAAATACATTTTCATATGTTTACTGGTGATTTACAATGCTTTATTTGCAAACTGCTTGTTCTATCTTTTGCCTCTCTTTTAAATTAGGCATTATTCCTTACTGCTCAATTAGAAAGAAATATCACAATATGCACATGAACTCTATTATATACATTGCAAATATATATCCCAGTTTGCTTTCTTACTTTCCAGTGAAGTATCTGTTTGACTTTCAGACTTCTTAATTCTGTTCTTTATAGTTTTTGACTGTAAACTTCTTTCTCATGCAAAGATTCTATAAATTGTCACCTTTGAGGAATCTGTGAAATATCTAGTCTTTGTCACTGTCTTCAAGTACAATTAAGACTTTTAACATTTTAGACTTGAATCCATATGAAATTAAATGTGGTGAACAGTAAGGGCCAGGGACCGAGCTCTCCCCTCTCCCCATCAAGGTTAGCACGTGCCCCAATGTTGGTTATTAAATAACAGAATCCTTCCTCCACTGATTTGAGATGCAATTAGGACTCCATTTCTTCTCAACTTCCTTCATGGAAGTCCTTTAACCCTTCATCACACATTCTTTCACTGAACAGCATACTCTCTTCTTGTGGCTTTAACCATCACTCATAACTAATGTGCTAATGATAAAGAACCCGCCTGCCAGTGCAGGAGACGTGAGCGATGTGGGTTCTATCCCTGGGTCAGGAAGATCCCCTGAAGGAGGGCGTAACAACACACTCCAGTATTCTTGCCTGGGAAATGTCATGGACAGAAGGAGGCTGGTGGGCTAGGATCCATACAGTGGCAGAGATGGACACAAAGGAAGCAACCTGGCATGGCATGGCGTAACTAATGACTTTTAAATATGTATTTCCAGAATTGTCATCCTCCCGGTTACAGACTAAGCATCGACTGGGCAACTCCTCATCTGCAGAAACCCATGCAAATGAGGTCCGTGAGGAAAGACAAAATATTCTGATGCTACATACCCACTAAGATATTTCACAGATTCCTCAAAAACTCCACATGTGCAGAATTAAAGTCACTTCCCCTTCCAAACCTACCCCTTGCCAAGTCCGATTCCCATGCACCGCACCAGCCTCTCCTGGGTCACTCAACTTCTCCCACTCCTTCTACCTATTCACCAGTTCTACCTCCAAAACATGCCTTGACTCTTTGCCCTGGAACGTACCCCTACTTCCACCCGCACTGCTCTGGTAGACCCTCATCAGAATCTCTGTCACAGGTCACTCACATCACTACCTGATTAACCCCATTGCCTTGGGCATGGGCCTCCCACACCCCACTGCCTTGGGCATGGGATTCCCACACAGTGGGAATCTTCCACATCTTCCACAGTGACTCACCTAGCTCTGAAGACCATCTAAGTTTCATCATTCATCCAAACTCTAGGCTGAATGCCGGGAGGCTTCACATCTACCGCCCTTCTACTCCTGTTCCTGGGGCATCTGTGCCTCCTGGCTCTTTCCAAGACCCTCATGTCCAGATACTGATGGTCTCCTATTGTTCCTGCTGCATCCTGTTGCATTTCTACTTTGGTCATTTATCACATCATACCAGGCATCTCAAAGATTATTCTTGCCCTCCTTCCCACCCCCATTAAAAGTACCCTAAGAGCAGAGATTTGTTTTAACAACACTCCTGAGTCTAAGAGAGCTTTATATGCAAAACATGTTTATTTAGTGAAGTGAACAAATCCACCCAAATGGCATCTTGGGCAAGGACTTACGATATTTTGATGACACCCAATTATTTCTTTACATTCTGAAGAGAAAGCTGAATGCTATGCTTTTGAATGCACCTATCCGCTATAGATAAATTTATGAATTAAAAGAACAGTATTGGCTCACACTGCTAGAGGATTTTTAAAAAAAACAGATGAAATGAAACTATCCTTAAAGCTCTTTCTAAACTCTAAAATGAAAAAATTGATTATTATGTCATAGTTCTGAGCTGCTGAAATGGTGGGTTTAGCTGCGTCAACCTCAATACGTAATTCATAACTACTATTTTTCAGATACCATGCATTGTTTATGTATTATTTATAATAGGCAAGGCACTATTTTAAGTTCTTCAAATCCAAGAGTGGATTTAATGCCCATAACAACATTATGGAGGTCGTATCATGATTGCCCTTCTTTGTATAACAAGAAAAAAGAGGCACAGAGAGGTTTCTGACATTTGCTTGAGGTCACACAGCTAGTCAGGAGTGGAACCTGGATTTAGATCCAGGTCTGGCTACAAATCTCATCTCTAGGCCATTACACTAAATGTGGAGCAGAAGTCACTGAAGTGGGGCAGTGGGTCCAGGGCTCCAGTCCCCATTCCACTCACTAGGTAGCAGGCATGGGGCCTTGGACAAAGCCCCTCATATCTCTAAAATCACACAGCTATGACCCAGGACCCTATAGCTGTTCTCCTCATGGGATACCTTATCTGTCATGTCTGTGAACTGGGAGATCTAGAATGTGAGCAGGAATGCTGCTCCCCAACCCTGGCCAGCTGAGCACTGTTCCTGGTGGAAATACCCCTCACTCTACCAAGCCCTTCCAACCATCACAGCAGGCCAAAGGTCAGGCAGTCAGTGTCAGGGGGCAACACGGCCAACAGCTACCATCTTACTATTCTCCTTACAGCTCAAAGTACATTTCCAATTGGTCAGCTATGACTCAGCAGGTGCTGAGACATACCACAAGGGCCAGGCTGATGAAGGGGGCGACGCTGGCCCCAGGAGTGCAGTGAGGTGGGAGAGCTGTGGTGGGCAGCCCCCAGTTAGCACCTTACTTCCATATTACCAACAGGCAGGAGAGTCTGGTAGTCACAGATCTTCAAGATTTTCACAAAGAGGCAGAAACGCAGGGTTTTTTTCCCCTTTAATGTGAAATCTTTATTTTTAAATGTTGGCAACTAATTCCTTCTTCAAAAATCAGTAGGTAAGCCAAACAAAACACATTTGCAGGCCAACTACAATTCTTAAGGCACCAGTTAGCAACCTGTTTCAGAATGCATCAGCATGAAAAAAATTCTTGTCTTGCTGTTGAAATAACCCTAAAATATAAACTGTTTGAAGACATATATTTCAGGGCACAGATATTGACCAAAATGTGCCTATATGTTTTCTTAACATTCTTTAGGATTGGAATTTGAAGATTCCCTTCTCCAAAAGAAGTCAAATACCTTTTCAATTGGTTGTATTCTTTAATTCCAGATTGTAATATCCTAGGCATCATTCTAGAATATGAATGCTTATCAAAAAAGCAAATGAAAACTGAAATAAAACCTTGAGCATCTGACCAGAGTTATAAGGTCTTCTAAGTATGAGGAAGCATAGCACTTACCTAATGTTATACTTGAGTCTTCAACATAAAGTGGAACAGAGTATGTCAAAACAGAACCTGAAATAATTGGCATTTGTCAAAACTATCCTGGAAAGGGCATTCAATCAGGACAGCAGATACTATCGACTAGAGACACGTAAGCTTGACGTTGATCCTAGACAAGATTATAAAATGTGTTAGGCAAGGAGCCCTAATTTAACGTAACCCAGTCCCACCTAATCCCTTACTTGACGACGCCAATGAGCTGGAAAAGCCGGTGTCAGCATCAGACACAAAGGGTTTGGCTCTGAAAAGACGTTTCCTGACATCTGAAAGGTGTTCATAAGCAAGATGGAGGGACACGGGTTGTATTAAAAGGGACGAGGGCTCTTTCCCCAAGTGATCAATCCTACCCAAGGGGTGCTAATTAATCTATGATGCCAAGCTAGATGAAGATTATGAAAAGATGTAGCAGAGTTCTGTTTTCCTTGACATTTTCATTAATGAAATGGAAGATGATATAGGAATCATATTCACCAAATTTGTGGACCAAAAAGTGTGTAAATAACAAATATACTGGATGTAATAATGAAGATTCTTACAATTAATTTAACAAACTAATTCAATAAGATAAATTTAGCATTAATAATTTCAGGGTCTCAAATAAAATGATGGTGATGATAACAATAACACATAAAAAATTGTATAGTTTGGAGGAGGTGTGACTTAACAGCAACATGTGGAAAAAAAAAAGTACTGGTTGATGAAGTGGGCCAATAATGTAATAGAACTGCCAAAATAACAAGAAGAGGGACAACTCTACTGTCTACTTATTTTATCATAATGTCTGAAATCTTGTCCTCTTGCGGTATTAAAATTGAGGGATTCATTTCTGGTCTAAAAAATTACTAAGTAGATAACCTAACATTAAAGTAATACTAATATAAAACATAAGCTATTACTGTTATCTTTATTACTGTCCAAATTATTATAAATTCTTACTTCAATATAAACAAATCTTTTCTCTCCACTGGTGCAATCTACTCCCTAATTTTTCCCCAGCTTTACTGGGATATAATTTGACAAACAAAACTGTATGGTTGTGAAGTACACAACGTGACGATTTGATATGTATGTGTACACTGTGGGATGATTCTCACAGCCAAGCTCATGTCACCTCACAGAGGCCTTCTCTTCTGGGTGCAGTAAAAATGCTTAGGATTTACTCTCGTAACACTTTTCAGGCATATAATACTGTACAGTAGTACCACCTATCAATTCCCAGACTTTATTGATCTTATAACTGAAAATTTTTGCCTTCTGACCAACATCTTTAGCTTAAGTGGCTACCTCCTCACTTCCACTTCACCTACTCCGTTTTATAACCACCCACACTGAGGATCACTTGAGCTTTTAAACTTTTAAGGGTAAGGCATCAGCAGACCTCTGTTTGAGAGCTTTATTATTTTGTTGTTGTTGTTGTTGTTTTCATTTATTAGTTGGAGACTAATTACAATATTGTAGTGGTTTTTGCCATACATTGATATGAATCAGCCATGGATTTACATGTGTTCCCCATCCTGAACCCCCCTCCCACCTCCCTCCTTTAAACACACTGAACGCCTTCACCGACCAGCAAACTCTGGGAGAGAGCAAAGGACAGGGAAACCTGGCGTGCTGCACTCCCTGGGGTCGCTTAGAGTCAGACACAACTTAGTCACCCGACAGAAGTTTAAGAAAAAGGTGTGAGGGATTGAGCATGGTAAGAGCAGAGTCATTACTGCTGTTCATGTCATTATTAGGAAATACTGCCTCAATGTTATTAGGAAAATAAAGACAAATTTCTAGGGCCAGGCCTGGCTGGGGCCCTGGGGGGCATTTTCCCTTTGGTCTACACTCCTGCCAGGTTGCTGGCTTCTTGGATTCCAGGTTGTTGGATTCCCAGGCCTCCCTGACACAACACGGAGTCACCCTCTGAACCACTGGTCTCACATGCCTGAAACTTCCCCTGGCTTTCCCTGGCCTATGGAGAAGGCGCCAGCTGTCGTCACGGCAGGAGGCTCTCTGCTGTTCCAGGCCATCTAACTTCAGGCCTTTGCCCGCACTGGCCCTGTATTCAAGTTCCAACAAAAGCACCAGGCTCTGCTGTCCTCTGCATCACTGCACACCTTACCCTCTACCCAGAATGTCTTTCCCACCCCACTCTTCCTTATCCACTTAACCAGCACCAACTTGTCCTTCAAAACTCAGCTCATGCTGCTCCTGATCCAACCCTCCTCAGTGTTCTTCCCTATGGATTTCCCCAAACTGAGACAAATTTCAGTTGCCATGCATCCAGTGTGGTCTACCATGCAGCAGAATTAAGAAGCAAGTAAAAATATCAAATATTTCTTATGGCTTTTATCAAAAGCATAAAGACAAAAGGCAGATTACACCCACTCAGCAACATCTGTGGCCTCTTCTGTCGCTGTAAGCGTTTGAGTTTTTGATCCCAGCAATGCAGCCCATGGAATGCATGAATAGAGCAATCACAACTTTGACGATTTGTGAACTGAAAAGTTCCAAAACACAGTTGTCTGTAATTTTACTGAAGCTGGCATTTGAGAAAACACTGAGTTGGCTAAACTCTACACCTAGCCAACAGAGCCAACAGTCTAATGTCTACAGGTCAACACAGCTTTGTTGCTCTCCATTTACTATTACATACTCAGTATATCTCAAGACAGGTAAAGAGTATTCATGACAAGGGAGCCCCCCCACCCGAATAAAAAGAAGAAAGCCAATTGCTGGTTCCAGCAGAGGCCAGGGGAGCAGAGTGGGCCATGGGAAGCAGTGTTATAGATGGAAAAAATGTGAGATAAAGAAGGAATAAAATGTTGGCTTTGCTAGTGGCTCCAATCTGTGACATGACTTCTACATGCATTCTCCACAGGAATAACAAAAAAATGATATATGATACCATCTTATTAGGCTATATGAGAAAAATAAAATGCAAGGTCAGTATTTGTCATAAAGGTCCTAAGACATTTTTCATGAACACTGAGGGTTTCTTTTATATAAAAATATTTAAAGCTGCTACCAACTTTAAAAGATCTGACTCAAAAAAATTAATGTGTTTTGATATACTGTCAAATGGAAACCTCACTTTAAAATGCAGGTTTTATTGCCTCATGCTCAGTAAGACCATGTGCTGGAATTTTTCAAATGGTATATCCATGGATATCCATCCATCCTAAATTCATGAGTACGAACCTACTTCAGTAATTTTACATAAAATAATCTCAAAAAGGCATGTCCTTCACAGAAGATACATAGTAGCAATTTTAAGACTGTTAGCCCAGGATATTCTAACAGATGTGTAACAAGTGTCATCACTAAATCATGAGAGAATGTCAAGGTGAAATAACCTGGTCAGCACCTCATGTCCTTGGTGGAACAAGCAGGAGGCAATGTCTGTGTTCACTGAAAAGTAACATCACAACAGTTTCTTTCAAAATTGTAGGAGAGGAAATGAGGCCCACTTGATTGTCAGCCGTGGTAACATAGCTTTGCTGAGTAGGTGTGCCTCCTGGCCTTGGACTGCCCTGGGCACTTTCCATGTCATTCAGCAGTGAGCATGTGTCTGCCCTGGGCACTGCTGCCTATTTGATGCCTACCCACTGACTGGGGGAAAAAAGCCCTCAATAGTTGTTGAATGAATGAATCACATGTCATTTTAACAACTCTATGAGTAAAAAAGATTGTATCCTGACATTCAAGAACTTATCATACAGGACTGTTAAAGACGATAACAAAAGGGGGAAAAAAGCTTTTGATTCAAAATAAAATCTCTTGGCAATGGAAAGGACTGCAGTTTTAAAGTAAATAATAACTTATTTCCCAGTGACCAGAAGCAATGAAATATTTCATCAGAATGCCCTAAAATGCTTCTTACAAGAGTTGATATAAGTTATTCGGCTAAGAAATTTGTCTTTGTAGGACTATTGGCCTTAATCGTAACAGAATTGTGAGGTCAAGGTAGTATTTACATACTAGCTATGGGCACCATGAGCTGGATATTATTATTCCCTTAACAGATAAGAAATCAGACACAGAACGTACCCAAGTTCACACAACCAATAGATCAAAAAGGGAATCTGGTCTCATTCCCTTCACTACAAAATATGCTTTAAATGTTGGAAATCCAGGAAACCAAAAATGGTTGTTGTTTAGTTGTTAAGTCTTGTCTGACTCTTTGGCGACCCCTATGGACTGTAACCCGGTAGACTCTAAAAATAGTAGTCACCTGTACTTTCAACACAAAACACATAGCATTTGGAGCATAGCCTTCCTGGCATTTTCCTACATAAAAGGTAGAAAACTGAGGCTCTGACTCACTTGAGCTTGCTTGAGCTCTCTCTCTGCCTCTTTCTCCAAGAACAAAAAAAACCACTCCTAGATCAACTTACACATACTGTTTTGCAGTTTGCTTTTTCAGTTTACAAACTTGGAATATCTTTCTACATCAATAAATACTTCCCTACCTCAGTGTCAATGAAGAAAGGGTTTTCCATTACATATGTATGCCACAATTTATGTAATCAATATCCCTATTATTGAGCATTTAAGTTATTTCTAGTTTATAACTATCATAAGCAAAGCTGCAAAAATAATTTTTGCAAATTAGAGGTTGGGTTTTTTGGTGTACTTTTCATGGAGGTCACCAGAATTTGGAGATGAGGTTTTTCCTAATTTGGGAGAGAACTCCCCCGGACAATTTTGAGACACCCCACTATGTGGGCTTCCCATCAAGGGACGAATCACTGTGCCAGGAGAAAGCAACTGACAGGAACATGGGCCCACATGCCTATGTAGGCGAGAACCACTGCTATAGATTGGTCTCCATACACAGGCTTAATTTTTTTTTCCCCTTAGCTTAAATTCCTAGTGGTGGAAATGCCTGACTAAGGGACATGGCACATTTTTGAGGCTTTCTATGAGTAATGCAAAATTACCCTCCTGGAAAGTTGTAACAATTGAAAATACCCACCAGCAGCATTCGAAAGTGACAATCCCCCAAACCTAATAGTTAGCAAGATTTGTTTTTGAACAGTCAAATCCCTATATGGCTCTAAGTTTTAAAAACAGTGAAACTCTTGATAAAACGTATCAAGAAAAAGAGCAGACAATGTGGACAATAAATGCTGGATTTTATAGTACACATGTTTTCAAATACAAAATATAGAACTTTGACAGCACATCCCAGCAGAATGAACAGAATGAATGTTAAAAAAATCTAGTGACACTGGGCTCTGAAAAGTGCCAAGCCAGTAAGACTCCACATCTTTGTCTGCCCACCTGGTTAATATCAGGCTTCACGGTTGGGCTCTAATAGTTAACATGCTCTATTGTTTACAAGAAAACAAACTCACAAAATTGGATATTCTCTCAAATTTTATAAGTACTATCTTATAGCTAAGGTGCAATCTTAAGTTCTCAAAATTCTTACATATTCACTTAGTCAATAAATATCTGAATGTCTACTGTGGGCTAGGCACTGTTCTATGGAGACACAGCAGTGAACCCCACAGATCCCCTGCTGTTCCAGAGTGGAGCGCAGAGCCCTGCAGTTAGGAATTAGCAAATCATAGTTACAATGGCAGTCTGGAACTACTGGATTCTTAGGCAAATGAGAACACCTCTGGGGCTTGGTTTCTTTAGCAGTAAACTTAAAGTTGACCAGAAGATCTAAGGCCCTTTCTGGCTCTTAAATTCTATACCTTCTTTGGTTTTGTTTGAATGCTTAAGCTCCTACCGCTCTTAAGTACTTTGCATTTTAAGCTATATATAGGACTACATATAGTCCTTCCTTAGAAATCAGAACCAGGCTCTCAGCCCCTTCCTCCCAGATTTTACATTTAGAGTGAAACTCTGGTGATCCAGATAATTTCAAGGGATAATACAGGATCAGGTTTCACGTGGATGAAGATTTATGCTCCCAATTTAACTGTTTCTTTGAAAAGGATCCTAAAATGTTCTTGTTCCTTCGCTTTTGCACTGCACTATAAACACTACAGCCAACATGAAACAGGACCAGTGGTGTGGCGGCTGGTCTCCAAGCCTGCGGCTGGGAGGCTGGCTCCCAGCTTTAAGGTGGCGTGCTGGCAGCTGCAGCACTGGGGTTGTGGTAGCCGAGTCTCAGCTCGCTCCAGCTTACCCACACCCCCAATTCACAGGCACATTCTGTCTACAGAATGTCTACAACTCACTGCCCCACCAGCATTTCTAACAGGAGATATGGGGGCATGCCTTCTGCCACCACTTGTTATGTTCCACATGTTCCCACCACCACCATTTCAACTATCCTCTGATCCAGGGTCTCCTTGGAGAAGCCTGCTTCTGCAAGCTGAGAGAGGAAGGCAAGGGGCCTCAGTATCCCAAGTCACCCTTAGGGAAGAACCACACACTGTCTACAAGCACTAGCACCTTTCTGGGGTCTTCCAGGATACTACCACTTAATAATACAGGTGCAGATTCTCAGCTCTGGGTATGTGATTTCAAGTCCTCCTCTGTACCTGCCCTACAAACCAGAAGAATGTGTAGAGGCAAGGTGTTCTCACATTTCTGCAAAAGTACGTGAAAAATTCACCTACTAAAAGGTTTTCTTCAACTTCCAACATAAAAGCATAAAACAGTAACTGATATACACAACCTCTGCCCACAGAAGCGAAAAGGAGCAGCCAGTACCAGTAAGAATGTATGTGTTGTCAATTGTAGACAATGGAAAGTCAACCTGGAAGTCCCGCATCTCTACAGTTCACAAAGGAAATGTAAAGGGAGCAGTACCGGTACTTTTGACTCAAGCGCCTCGGCCTGTACATGTTCCAGTGACCTATAAAACAGATGCTTACGGGCTTCAGCTAGTTTCCCTGGAGGGTTTTTGCTGCAAGGAGACTGACAAAAGACAAAAGGAACTTGATCTAAGATTTCAGAGTCCATCCTTTACCTAGCATGTGCATACAGCTCATGAGAGAATGCTGAAAGATAAAATCATCTTACATGGGAGCAACTTTTTGGGTTCAGGCATCAACCAATTAGAATAGGAAATAAAAATATCAAATCCCCTCATTCTGCAAGATCACAGCTCCTGATGTTGGACAGGACCCCAAAAGTCACAGTTAAGAAAAAGACAACAGATTCTAATTAGGCATCTACAACAATTGCTTGGCACAACACTCATTTCCCAAGATTTCAGTTAATCTAAAGGAACATATATTTAGAATGACAAACAAGTTAGAAGTTGGGAAGAGGAAATACCACAGTTCCTGATACACCCTAAAATAGAACAGGCACACATTCTTCCTGTGAGAATAAAAGTACCTGCATAAAGTACATATATTTTATGGGCTCATTAGTCTGTAATCTGCCCCCAAAGAATTCAAACATTCACTATACTAAAAAAGGCCTCCCAAAGTTTTACACTTAAGCAAAGGGCTAATACACTGAAATCAAAGATGGAACTTCTGACTGAATTACTCAGAAATCACTATAATGTCCTGGAAAATTAGGCACATTTTTAAGGCTTCATAGTTTAATTTCAGGGTACAAAAACAAAATGCAACTCACTTAAAGCAACAATGTGAGAAGATGCTTTAACAGTGGGATGGATCTGGTAACGTCAAGGGCCACAGCCAAGATGGAGAAAACTCAGTTCAAAGACTCCCAAATCTAAGTATTTTGAGAAAAACCAGACAAGATTATTTTTTAAATTCTCTAATTATTAGTTAATTCTCTAAATATTCACAGCCCATCATGACCCAGGCTAAGCAATGAAGAAGCAGCAGATCCACACCTGCCCTCCTGGAGCTTCCAGGTGGAGGAACCCCACCATCCAAGGTCTCTCTCCCACGTCACTGAAACTTCCTTGCCATTTGCAAATGCCCAAGACACCCATCCCAGCGCCTTTCTGATCAGAAACTCCAGCCACACTGGCGGCCGTCTGTTCCCCTGGTGTGTGAGGCTCGGTCCCACCGCCTGGCCCTTGCACAAGCCATGCCCTCCGCGTATGTCATGCCCTCTGCCTCAGCCACCACTCCTCCAGATCTCCAAGAACACACTCAACTCTCGGTTTAAATTTCTTCACCTCAGAGAGGCTTCCAGAACTGCTCAGTCTAAAACAGCGGCCCCACCCTGCCCCTCTTTATCCCAGCAACCCTATTTTATCACTTCCCTAGCACGTCTCACTCTCTGACCTTATTGTCTTTATTGCTTCTCAGCTTTTTATCCATCTCCCTCACTAAGAGGTGAACTCATTAGAATGGGGTCTCTGTCCTGTGCATTGCTACCTTCTCAGTCTCTAGAAAGTTGCCTGGGATGTAACGATGCTCAGAAAATACTTATTTAAGAAGAGCAAACACAGCCAATGTTAGCAGTTTTGTACCACAATGACAGGTATTAAATAACAAAGAAAAAACAAAACACCTTAAACATGAAAAGGTTTCCCTGGTCATTTAAAAAAAGGATTATTATAGTTTCTTACATTAGCTATAAAAACACTTTCAAAAATAAACATAATGGAAATATAAAGCTCAACAATGAATAATACTCAAATTTTATAATGTATTTGGCTCAACTGCTAGCATTAGTCTTACTTCTACAATTTATTGCTTTAAGAGCACTCTAAGAGACCTCAATTTTTAATTTAGAAAGGCCAAATATTTTCTAAAAGCACACTCCTCCTTAAGAGTTACGTGTAACCTTCTCCCAAAGTGTACAATTTATAAACATATAGCAACATTAAAATATGAGATACCAGTGATCATTTGCAGAAGGCAGGGGTGTCGGTGCCTAATGGCAAACAAGTTTTATAAAACACAACCTGCCTTTACCTCCAACCTAACCAAAAATATGAACCTCTTCTCTATGTTCAAAATATTTAAACTCCTAAGAATTTTTCTTACAGATTACTCTTAAAATTTTATATCTGTTCTATTTCTTTTGTTGAGACAAAGAGCTAAGGTGTTAATCAAGGAATGCCACCTTAGTAACTGGCCCTGGTGTCTCCCACTTCACCACAAAGACACCAGAGACCCTTATGGATCACTTTGAAATTATATAAAAGGAAAGAGTGTACACTGGAGACAAGGGGCATTTATTTCCTGGAACATGATGCAAAGAAATGTTACCATTGCCTTTGGGAATAATTGAAATTCACTTAAAAACCTCAGAAACTAATGTTTTACAACAGTTCTACAACAAAATAGTAGAAACAATCTACTACACATACCTCAATAAAGAAGAGGTTAAATAAATGATGGCTCATCCTTAATGGAGTACTCCGCAGCTGTTGGAGAATGAGACAGCTCTTAGGTACCGATGTAGAGACTGCCAAGATTTAGTACTCTGCGGGGAGGGAAAGGGAGGGCGGGGAGCTGGTGCAGAACAGAGTACACAATGTGTCCTCAATTGTGGAAAGACAAATAAAAAGAACACATACAAAATGTTTATACTAGCATAGGCTTTATCTGGAAAGATATACACAGGGTCCTGGGGAGAACCGGGTGCAGTGGAGGGGCGGGGGGTGGGGAGAGGAGATACGCTTTTCACTCCATAGCTTTTTATACATGCTGAATCTTCTAGAGGGCGCATAGGCAGCTGGTCCCACAAATAATGGTGATAAATTTTAATGTTATAATAATTTATATCATTGCCAACATATTATTGAACAATGACCATCAATAGGCGGAAGGTTTCAAAAATCACAGAAGTTCGTTCTCTTTGACAGCAAAGTTCCTGATCCTTATTCCCCAGAAAAGAATCCAACTCTCCAGTAATTAGAGGTGAGCTTGTGATCTCACCTATTACAAAGAAAATAAACCTCAATTCAATGCTTGTAAGGGAAATTTAAATCGAGCTTGTAACTACCTAATGAAGTCTCCAAATCAACAGTTTCCCCTTGGCTATAAAACAGAAAGTCAACCTATGAAACAAGTAAGAGGACAGTGTTTTTAAAAACATACTCTATACTTAGGTTTCCTTTCCCCTGCCAGGCTAAGACAAGGAAGCCTCTGATATTAGTGAAATGTGATTTCAGATCTGTGGCAAAATCAGCATTTAAGGGAAGGGACAAGCATCATTTGCACTAAGCAAACGCTTTCACTTTTCTAGGAAGGGGAATTTGCTTTAAATTTAATTTAGGCATCATTTTTGGACCTCTGACTAAATGATAGTACTAAGTCACTTCACTTTACTC
This sequence comes from Cervus canadensis, assembly GCF_019320065.1. Classification (NCBI taxonomy): domain Eukaryota; kingdom Metazoa; phylum Chordata; class Mammalia; order Artiodactyla; family Cervidae; genus Cervus; species Cervus canadensis. The sequence goes on along the minus strand of NC_057401.1, from coordinate 34,155,176 downwards.
CAAAACACATTTTTTTAAAGTTAAATATAAATCTAAAACTGAAAACAAATCAGAAGGCAAACTTTAAACTGAAACCTTTCTGTCAGAAAATGTACCTTAAATGAACACATTAAAACATGCAGAGAAATTCATTTCCATACAAATGCTATTGAGTAGCAGCATATATGCTCTATCAATATTTGAGTGCAATAACACAGCCATACAAAAAGGAGCACAGAGGTACCCAACCGCAAATAAAACACCTCATATATTTTTGGAAGCCAAAGGTGGGGATGAGGAAGGTGGAGACTAGAATCACATTATTCAAGGCGTAAATTCACAACATGTGAAATGCAGAATTTTCTGTCGGTCAGAACTTAGGATTCCAGCTGTCTTTTGAAACGATGCATTTAAAATTGGAATCTATTATGAAGCCTAAGTTTGACGGTCAACTCCTTAAACTCTGGATTCAATCAGTATAGCACCTTCGGATACAAGCACATAAAATAAAGGTAAATCAAAATACACCATGAATACAGAAGGGACAGCGAACTAGCTTTAATGCAGAGATGAGGCACGGGGGTCACTCGGTTGATTACATCACTTAAGAAAAATAAAATTAAAGCTCCTTCCCATCCCCCAGGTAGCCTGTGGCCTCAGAACTTCTGACCTACGAGCGGCAGAAGTTCGCGGCCGGGGAGTCGGCGTCCTCCGGGAGCCCGGGTGGCCCAAGGGCGCGGAGAGCGGCGAGAGCTGGTGCGCCCCATCCCCCGCCCCGGTCACTCCTCTCGGGCGCTCCCGGACCGCGGAGCCGAAGCCGCCCGCAGCGCTGCCCCCGGCCCCGCGCCGGCCGCCCGGCGCCCGCGACGATGCGCCCAGGGGACCCGGCTCCGGGGTCTGCGGCTCCCACTCCCCACGCCTCGCGCCGCGCCCACCCGCTCACAGTACTCACGGGCCGCTCGCGCGCCGCTATCTAGCCATCCTCGGCCGCCGCCCGGGGGCTGCCCGGAGTTCGCAGTCGCCCGTGGGCTGGAAGCGTAGAGGAGGGGGGCCGAACACCACCCGCCGCCTCCGCCGTCTCGCCTCCCCCAGTCCCAGCGCAGGGCTGCAGCAGGCGACCGCGGGCGAGGGGTGGCCCGCTGCCCTCCGCGAGCCCCAGGAGACGCCGCCGCCGCCACAGACGCGCGGAGGCAACAGTAACGGCCACCGCCACTGGCGAGACACTCCAGCCCCGACTGCGGCGCGCGGGGGCGGTGCCTGCACGCCGCTCGGCGGGGGGCGCCGCTACCCGGGTCCCGGCCCCGCCCCCGGCCCCGCCCCGCGCACCCCCGCCGGAAGCCGCCCGCGCGCCCCCGCCGTCGCCCCTCGGCGGGGCCGCGCGCGTCCGGCGCTCGTCGCGGGGCCGCCCCCGGGAGCCGGAGAGGAGCGGCCGTGCTCGGGGCTCCAGCGCCGAGGGTGGTGCTTCCGCGGAGAGTCCCGTCGCGAGGCCCATCTTGGAAGGTCACGGAAGAGTCGCGGAGAGGAGCGGCCTGGCCTGTGCAAATGGTCGGGAAGGCAGGCCTAGCGCGCGGCGGCCCTGCGAGGAGAGCGGCTCTCGAGACCGTGTCAAAGCGCATTGCAAACATTGCCTGGAGGAGAGGACGACCTGCGGCCGTGTTTTAGCTTCCTCTGTAAATACACTCGAAAACTAGCCTCTACGCGGGGGCGCGGATGGTTGGGGGCGGGGGGGAAGGACAAGGGGAGCGATTGCTTAGATTTTATGAATAACTTAAAATGCTCCCAGGGCTGGGGCGCTGCAGCTCCGGGCACTTTCCTCCTGCCCACGCAGGGCTCGCTCGGCCGGAGAGGGCCTGCGGGGGCATTCGGAGTCATCTAGTCTTGCCTGCAAGGCGTGGTGGGCTTATTTGTGCGGAGAAAAAACGGATCTCTTAATGGGGTGAGATTTTTCCTCCTTGCATTGTTCCCATTTCCGCAGTTTCACTTGGCCTCGGTTTTCGTCCAGAGTAATGCACCAAATGTAATTAGCTGGAGAGTGTTTGATGGCGCAGAATCATGGTTTGAAGATGTTTACCCTCTATGCCGGACGCGTTTGATGATGTTCTCTTCAGCACAATTAATTTTGCAAAGTTCAGAAATGTGCCAGATGGAGCCCCTGGCACGCAGAGTCACAGAGCTCTGCAGACACACCTTCAATAGGAAGCCAACTTGTTTGTTTCATTTGTGATTTATTTGATGCACCAGCACACGGGCCAACGTGTTTTTATAAGAGACCTTTGGATGAAATTCCAAAGCAATTTCTAAATTGGCAAAACGAACCTTATTTTCTGAGGCAATATTTCCCTGTTGATAATGTAACTAAAAATGGGCAAGAAAACACCATCAGGTACACTGAAAAATAGTCTCCCTAAATGAAAGTGTGTGTTTCACAGTAAGACATGGACCCCACTTGTGTTCTAACGGCCAGCTTTATCCATATGCGTATTTTAAACGCCAAAACTAATGCTTCCTATTATCTCTGAGACCTTGTTTACAAAACAGATTTCCAGTATGTGTACCTGAACCCCTGTTTAAGATGCTGTTTTTTGTGTTACCTTGGTTCTTGAGTCCTTGGTGGTTTGGGACATTTATCTCATTTTAAAAGATTTTAATGGATGAAGGGGTTCAACAAAGCGTCACAGGTGCCTAGAGTCTAAGAAAATTGTGATGTAGCCCCTACATGAGGTGGAGAAATTCCTTTTGTGGGGAAAAATCATAGTTAGTTTTTAAGCATATTACATAGAATGCTTACTTCTGTGACTTAGACATAGAAACTCTTGGGGGAATAATAATGCCTAGCAACGATTGGATACACTCTGTACCTGGCACCATCCATCAGCTCTTTTAACCTGCACAACTTACTTGTAAAACAGGTACTGTTATCACACCTAGGGGTGCGTTGATGCAGATTTTATGAGAAATTTATGCAATTTGGGTGGTCCTTCCAAAGAAAAAGGAAAAACAAAACAATACAGCACACCCAGGCTGCTCCAGCACCACCCAACCCGAGGGAAAGTGACAAAGGGAAAACTGAAAGGGAAAGAAATCTCAGTCTCAGCTGATGGTGGTTAAAATATCTTACTTTTGCCAATTGTACAAAAACACAACCATGTGAATGTATTGCCTTGTCTCCTGCCAGGGACTTGGATGTGGGGCTGGAACAATGCCTTAAAGCTTATGCTTTAATTAAATTCAGAAAACCTGCCTCTAGTGCACACCCCCATATCACAAGTCAGGGAACTCAGGAACTTGACACAGTTTTCAAGGAGCACTCCAGACCCACATCATACCGAGGTCTGGTTTGAAGAGCCATGTTACACACACGTTTCATGAGAAAAAGTAGATTTTATATTTCCAGAAGAAAGCAAGGGCTTTAAAAATATGTTAGCAATTTTCTGATTACAACCAGAAACTCAGTTTTTGCAGCACTTCATATGGTCCTGCTGAGTTGATAGTAGGAAATTTTCCTTAATGATTGTATAAAAGATGGATTAACCACTTTGGATTCTTAAAGGAATTTCAACTTAATTTCAAGTGCCACGGATTGACACTGTTATCTCCCTTGTCATAGACAAGTCTGTTTTGTAAATACTATTTTATATAATAATTAAGTTTGTAAACAAAAGACATATTGCAAATAAATATCAAAACATGTTTGTGTTTGATGCTTATATTGTATAATATGAAGAGTCTGATAGTAGTTCTTATTCAGTGTTTGTGTTGAACAAATAAAGAAGGAAATGGAAATGACTACATAATTAGAAGCAAGAAGCTAAGTTGTATAATAAGCTAAAATTGAATGGGAATAAAGAAGCAAAATGTTGAACATAAAGTACTTGTTGGGTAGCTCAAATTGATTTCCTTGTTAACTATTTTACGCCCAAGATTTGTGTTCTTCCTTCTAGCTATTCCCCCTGCTTTTCTATTTTGTTCATTTCTTTCTTTTTTTTCGTAAATAAGATTTCGTTTGAAATGTTTAAACATAAAGATAATCTTTAAGTGAAACAAAAATCATCACCACACCTGTAATGAAAATTTGGGAAATGAAAGGCTTTGTTATTTGAAAGGATCCATCACTCACAAAAGCAGCAAATGTGAGATGATGGGGTTTTGTTATTAAATTACTCATATCTTGGCTCCCGTGCAGGCTTCTTGGGCTGTGTGATCTAACACGTGTGCTGTTATCAATCAGTGGGACAAGATATGGCTTTCTTCCTGGAAGAAATTTTGGAACCAAATAAAACTACAAATTAAACATAATTATTACCCAGACAATAGGTGAAATGAGTGATGCCATTCTTCATTTTAAGCCTGACTGATAAATGTAGACTTAAATTGGTTTATTTTAGAAAGTAGTTTTGGGCAAGGTACAAAACTTTAGATATATGACAAGATACATGAGAAAAATCAGCTAATTTTCTGTCCGTGTTATGTTCTGAGTAACCAAAGTAGTTTGAAATGTGGTGTGAAGGGCATGAAAAATGCAATAAACACCATGAAAGATATCTTCCTGGGATTCTGTTTAAAATATTCTCTTTCAAATAGAAAGATTTTGGGGGTGTTATGTAAACTGTTTTGGTTTATATCCTCAGCATGGCCCCAACAAGATTGTATTTTGTCTTTTGCTTATTTTTACCAAAGCCTTCTCCCAAGGAGACTTCAGGTGATTTACAATGAAAAACAAATATATTTTTTTTTTTAAAAAAAAGGAAAAAAACTTCTGGCTAAGACAAACAATAGCATTTGAGCACAAAACTTAGCTCCAGGCTTCCTCACAGCCAAATGAAGTAGGGGGAAATGAAGATTTTTGTAACTCTTATTGTTAAGTGCAAGGAATGGCAAAGTGGAGTTTATTTTGAAGAAAGTCTTTCCTGGCTCACACTGGGAGAGAAATTTGTCATAAGGGTCCTTATATGATGGATATTCCAGAGTCTTAAGATACAACAGGACACTACAATCCACATCAATGGTTTCAGCCATTCTTTGATGGCAGGCAGAGCCGACATTTTTTTTTTCTCCATGGTGGAAACCTTTGAAATTGCTATTGTCGTAAGTGGAGAGACTCATACAGGGTTATTTTCTTTCTTTTAATACTGCGCCATTGTAAAGTAATTAGCCTCCAACTAATAATAAGTGGAAAAAAAAAATACTGCCCTGTGAAGGCAAACCAAGGACATCAAATCTTGGTTTCCCCAGTTTCTTTATGAAAAGAGCTTATTTAAAATACCTATCAAGGTGGCAGAGAAGACAAATCAATTAATTTCTATAAAGCCTCTTATTGCACTGTGTTGAACATGCTACAGTTTTCCTCAGACAAGGTGTGTGTGTATCATTTTTCCTCTTCTCTTATAATGTCTATCATGGTAAATCACCTCAGATCCCTTTTGGAAGACTGCATGGAGTATATGCCTGACACTAAGCAATAAATATTAACTACAAATTGTATCCTTATTACCACTTCTACTATCACTTCTAAATCAATCAAAGCAGGTAGATGAGTCTCTTTGGGACTACCTGTGGTAGTTAGGTGGTTATAAATGCTGTTATCCTCAGTGGGTAAAGCTTAGAGATTGATTTGAGGAGCACTGGGTGAGGAGGGTCCTTTCCCCCAACAGACTAACACTTAGTTAATTTCCTGGTAGAGCCAGGCTTCCCAGTGGCTCAGTGGTAAAGATTCTGCCTGTAGTGCAGGAGCCACAGGTTCAATCCCTACCTAGGGATGATCCCCCGGAGGAGGGCATGGCACCCCACTCCAGTATTACTGCCTGGAGAATCCCATGGACAGAGAAGCCTGGTGGGCCCCAGTCCATGGGGATGCAAAGAGTCGGACACCGCTAAAGCGACTGAGCACAAGATCTGTCACCCCAAGAATCCTATTAACATTAATCTTACAAAAAAAATGTTAATCTTACACGTCTGAGAGGTTAAACATCTTAAGCTGTTGAGGTTACCTATGAACCAGAGCCTAGGGTGGGGGTGCCAGGGATGTAGAAGGAGCCTCTGAAGACCAGCAGCAAACCCTCACCTGGAATGAACCCTGCCCCACTGCTCTGCTCTGCTGCAATCTCCTTCCCTCCAGCCGGATACCAATAAATTACTGTCTTGAGTGAAACTTCACTTCAAAGCCTTGCCTTCCTCTCCCTCATTTTCTTGTTTTTCTTCCTGCCTCTTCCGTCTTCTCATTTCTGCTTCTGTTTCCACTCACACCACACATCTTATCTTTTGATCCTCCATCCCTTCAACTTGTAGCTCTTCTTTTTGACTTACCAAGTTCTCTCTTCTGTTCTTGCTTGTCTCTTTCTTTCCCTATATTCTTTATCTGTTGTCTAGAGTCATTGAGGGGCAAAGCAAGACATTCAAATTGACGCAATGCTATTCCATATAGTCCATCATAGACCCAGAATCCTGTGCGGTTACTCTCAGTTGAGCTAATGGATCCTGCAGAAGAGCTATTTACTCCAATCTTGGTGGTGATATTAAGCCCATTATTTAATTTGTTCCTACAGTTACTGCACTCAGTGTGTTGCCAGAGGCATCTTGCACAGATGGAGAGAGAAGCCAGAAGATTAAGGAATTGAGCTGAGGTCAAGCCAGAGGTAGTGGAGTGGTTCGAAATTGGACCCAAATTCCTTAAATCCTTGAATATATTATTCTAACTAATGCACTTAATCCACAGCCTTCGATGTTCTGTACAAGACCAAAAAAAATCTAAAACCGAAAGAGAGTTTTTGTTTCCAGTTTCTGACTGTGGAGAGTTTTTAATGGTTACATATTTGCCAGCAGAGCTAACTCAAGGTCTCTAACGCATCAGGTAGCTGAAAAATAATGAGTCAGTTATATAATTAATTTTAATAACTGCAGTGTCCCTGGGGTTTCCTCTGGGCACCTCACCTGGTACACTGCCTGGGTCTCACATCGGAAAACAAAAGTGGCCATCACTATGGAAGCTCCAGCCAATAGGGACGTTGCTGTTAATGATTTCCGTGCTGGAACTTAAGGTAACTGAGGACAACACTCTCAAAAGAGAAGTCCACAGCTCTCAGATTCTCTTCTGCGACATGCCCAAGAAATCTGAGGTTTCTGACTATTTTGTCTCATTACAGAATCTTACATTTAAAGAGCTGACAGAAACCTTAACACTGCCGAAATTAAGATATCATCCAAATCAAACTCAAGTGCATTTAGAATTGTGTTCTACCCACCTCAATAGGCCTAACATGGACTACATCAATTAATCTAGTCTCAACAGATGTTTTTCTCTTAACTCTAGGAAAGAGAAACAGGTGTACATGTGACCCTCAGGTTGGGAGATGAGTATTAATTGATTATTAGCATGAAAAGTCTCAGCGCAGGGCACTTTCTTTGTGTCATATGTATTAATCCCACTGACAAATGACGAAACCAAAGCTCAATAGCAAAAGAAGGAAAATAACAAAGGTCTGAATTCCAGGCTAATTCAAAAGCTTCATTATTCTAAGTTAAAAGACATTAACTAAAAGTAGGGTTCAGAACACTTACTTGCTAGATACCAGCAACGAACATTTATTGAGCACTTACAGGGTTCCAGGTTATACCAAGTTGCTCCATGCTCCCTGCAACCTAGTGAGTTTCAAGGAGGGCTGTCATTTACATTTACAAACAGGGCTGCATGGATGTTGACAACAGTTTATTTCAAACCACTGCAGTGTGCCTCCAACACCCACACTCCCGATTACTGGGCTCTGTGTTCCGCTATCAGTGCCAGCCTGGCTGCTCACCCCTGCACTGCTTCCGGTTTCACCCAGTGCTTTGCAAAGACCTTCTCAGTCCAAAGCCACACTCGGAATGTTCTCCCAGCTCTCCTGAGTCCAGTTTGCTCCTCTCCTTTGCCTCTGTCGGCACGAACCTCTTTCTCTCATATACCCCTGTTTCAGATTTTCTTACTCATTGAGAGAGATGAATTGCTATTTTTTCTGGGTACTGTTTGCATTCTGCCATCTCATGTAGGACTGTGTCTACAGGGCCCGGCCCATCCCACCATCCCCAAGTTTCTCCTCTCTGCATTGAGACCTCATGATCAGATTTTCACACTAGTATTTACCTCTGTGGGGTTACTACTTCCTCAAAGTGAAAGTATCTCTATACTCAGAACCCCAACAGCCAGGAGCACCCCAGATACTTCCAATGGATTTAGAGAGAGTGTTGCTTTTGCCTATGCCTTCCAACAGTATTTTTACTTCACATAGAACAGTTTTGTTAGGAGTTTCTTAGAATTACCATATAATTAAATTTGTTGAATCCTGAATTTTCAATACATGTTTCCATCTTTAGAAAATAAGAAATTTCAGTTAAAAAACAAAGAAGATCAGTAATTCACAGATACAGTTTTAAGCATAATAGACATCCATGAAGAGAGGATGAGATGCTTGGATGGCATCACTGACTTGATGGACATCAGTTTGAGCAGGCTCCGGGAGTTGGTGATGGACAGGGAAGCCTGGCATGCTGCAGTCCATGGGGTAGCAAAATTCGGACACAACTGAACAATTGAACTGAACTGATTGTCATTTTTAGATTTTTAAAGTCAATATTCAACACTTACTCATTGAACGCTTAGTACATACAAATGTGTAGGTTACAACAGTGAGCGAAATAAAGCCCTTATCCTCATGAAATTTGCATTGTAAGACTCTTTCAAAACACAGAATGTAATTAACTTTCTATTAGTTAAGTATTAACTAATAGAAATTATGTTGCTGGTAGCTCAGCTGGTTAAGAATCCACCTGCATTGCAGGAGCTAAGTTCAATTCCTGGGTTGGGAAGATCTGCTGGAGAAGGGATAGGCTACCCACTCCAGTATTCTTGGGCTTTCCTGGTGGCTCAGCTAGTAAAGAATCTACCCACAATGTGGGAGATCTGGGTTTGGTCCCTGGGTTGGGATGATCTGCTAGAGGAGCCTGGAGGGCTATAGTCCATGGGGTTGCAAAGAGTCGGACATGACTGAGCAACTAAGCACCGCAGTTTTCTATTGCTCTGTTTGGGCTTTCCAGGTGATGCTAGTGACAAAGAACCCGCCTACCAATGCAGGAGATGTAAGACAAGTGGGTTCTATCCCTGGGTCGGGAAGATCCCCTAGAAGAAGTTATGGCAGCCCACTCTAGTATTCTTGCCTGGGAAATCCCGTGGACAGAGGAGCCTGGTGGGCTACAGTCCAAGGGTTGAAAAGAGTGACAACTGAAAACCTGAGCCCAGAGTACATTACGTAACTAGACTGAGTTTCACATCTAAATGCTTAAAGGCTTAACATTTGATTTCTCAAAGGCCCAAGGTTAATTACACCTCATAAAAGTACTAGAAATTAACATATACTATCTAGCCTAAAAATATAGGGAATTTGTTATTCCTTTGATTTTAAACCTTTTTTTTAATTGGCTAAAAGTCCAAATAGGCATACATCTCAGTTGGCTTAAAGTCAACACTTTCTTCACTTTAGACATTTTCTAGTTTCTCTTCAAGAGCCAGTGAACCAGAAAATAACTGTGGGCTTTTCCCCCCAGCCACTAACACGCAATAGGTCTACATATTATTTTTCTTCTTAGTTCTCTTATATTCTGTCTCTAAAGTCTGGTTCACTAGTTTCCAAAGATGTTAGAAAGTTAATTAGAGCTTCATGAAAATAAGGGACTCCTGAATCAAAGAAGTTTGGGTGACAAGGAGTTATATAATGTGATATGATGCGATGTGATAATACAATATAATATAATATACAGTGTAAAGGACACTGCCCAACATTCGTTCTCCCATCTTTCAGCAACAGTACCCTGATTTCTGGTTAGGGAGCCACTCCCCCTCCGTTCTTACTCTTTCAGTTCTGGCGGGTCCATTCTCCATTCTTTGGCTTTACAAGTGATCATAAGACAAGTGAGGTGTTCCTGGGTATTTAACAACTCATTCTCCAAAGGAAAAGAGCCGTGATTTACAGCACTTGCCAGTTTCCATGATGTAAATACTCCCACCATGGCCAATGTCAGGCTACCAAGTGAAATCACTGAATGTGGAGTTGGAAAGAGAGGCATGCAGTTGAGTTGTGGAAGCCTCTAGCACACCATATCAGATACACCCAGACTCAGAATCAGAACACTTAGCCCACAGGGCACATGACTCGAGCCAGACCAACTCCTTAGGCCCAATTCCTTGAAATTTTTTGGTGGGAGAAAATTGTTGTGAAAGGCGTAGTATCTTTAGCTAGGTTTGCTGACTGAAGGACCTGGAACTGATTCTGGGGTGGGTCTCCTGCACTGCAAACAGATGCTTGACCATCTGAGCCACCAGGGAAGCCAATCTGCTTGCCATGTGGTCCATTTCGAAGGAGGCTAGCTGAGAGTGCAGTCAATGTAGAGAAGAGCAGGGCAGAGGGGTGAAGAGAGACCAAGTTCTGGTATCATCACTCTTTGAGTCCCTGGATCTGTACCAGTCTGGACTTTGCAGTCACATGAGTCAACAAATCCCTTTTACTGGCCTTCCTTTCTTTCTCTGTCTCTCTGTCTCTCTCTATCTCTCTCTTCGCTTATTTTTTCTTTTAATACATCTGTTTGCATTGGGCTTCCCATGTGGCTCAGCAGGTAAAGAATCTGCCTGCAATGTGGGAGACCTGGGTTCAGTACCTGGGTTGGGAAGATCCCCTGGAGAAGGGAAAGGCTACCCACTCCAGTATCCTGGCCTGGAGAATTCCATGGACTGTATAGTCCATAGGGTCTCAAAGAGTCGGACAGGACTAAGCGGCTTTCACTTTCACTTTTCTGAATTGGGTGAATTCTGAATTCTGAATTCTCTCTCTTATTTTCAAAGAGAGACTCATTAGTCTCTCCTGAGATTAACATTTCCCAGAGCAACCTGGGAACTGCTCTTCAGGTTCATCCTCTGCTCCACCCCCATTCACTTTACAGGGTACTGGACACTCTGAGGAAATTCCTCGGCTCTGTCTTTACCTAGAAACTTAAATTGGTAACTGTCTTCCAAACTTCTGATGTAACTGTTCTAAAGACAGTTCAGACTCAACATATTCAAAATGAAACTCATGTTTTCTACTGAAAGTACACTCCTTGTATGTCCCTGATTTTCATTAACTTCTGCACAAATTATGTTCCTGACTAGGGATACAACAGAAAAGAACAGTGTTCTTGTCCTTACAGAGTTCTTGTCCTTACAGAGTTCTTGTCCTTACAGAGCACTTGTCCTTATAGAGCACTCATGCTAGAGAGAGAAAAGCACAGCAACAAACAGGTTAAATAATACAAAGTCGATGTCAACTTGAAACAACTGCTTTGGGGAAAAAAAAAGAATGCGTTTCAGGGATAGAAAATGACAGAGGTTGATATTCTAAATAGGGTAATTGGGCTGCCTTCCAGAGAAGGAGTTTTTGAGGAAAGAGGTATAAATGAGGAATAAATGAGAGGTGTAACCTTGGGAATATCTGGGGACAGTGGGATATGGTTGCCATGTTCCAGAAATGAACAGAGGCCAGTGTGGTGGAGCATGGAGCAGTTGGAGATGCATCGGGGGTCAGATTAGGTAGAACATTGTAGGAAGGATAAGGAGTTTTTATTTTCTTCTGTATATGATCCCTCTGGTGTACGTGTGAAGAGGGGATCATTTCTATGATGATCAGGAAAAGAAATAAGGAGGTCATTAAGAGGTCTTTTTACAGTTACCCAAGAAAGGCATCAGGCTTCCCAGGTGGCCCTAGTGGTAAAGAATCCCATGGACAGAAGAGCCTGGCAGGCTACAGTTCATAGGGTCACAAAGAGTCTATATGACTGAAGTGACTTAGCACACAGAGGGGACAGCATGCTAGCTAAGACCGTCAAGCTTCTAGCTACCTTGTTTGGGCATCTTCCTTGACTTGCCTTCTCTTTCACTTGCTACATGCCCAACTGTGGGTTTTATTCCTACAGAGCACCAGCAGTCATGGAAGCAGGTGTAGTTTCCCAGAATGCAGACTTTAAGGTATGAAGGAGGAGGTGAATTAGGGAGAGCTCTTAGGATAATGGCCTTTCAAAGAGAAAAGGAAGGGGGTGAGACTGGGCAGAGAAAGAATTTCAACAGCAGAGTAGGGAGTTCTGAAGCTGGGATGATCCTTCAGAGCTGTTCCCAGCTGGAGTGAGAGATGAGGGCCTTTATACCCCCGCAATACTTAGTCATTGGATGCCAGTCATTCCAGGAGGAAGGCATGACTCTAGGTAAAGGGGCTTCACAGCTGAGGGCTCTCTGATGGCATCATTCCCAGTGACTAGGAGAGTAAGACTTTTGTATACCATATCACAATATCCACCAACCCATCCCTTTTTACATTTGTTGCTAAAACTTCCCTGAATTAATTCCTCATTCCTCCTGCTTAGGATAGAGCCCACCATGCTATCTCCAGAATTATACTCCAAGGAAAAGTCACATTGGGCTTCCCCGGTGGCTCAGCAGTAAAGAATCCACCTGCTATGCAGGAGACTTGTGGGAGATGCTGGCAATTAAACAAGAACAAAATCCACCTAGGTGACTCAGTGGTAAAGAATCTGCCTGCCAATGGAGGAGATGTGTGTTCAATTCCTGGGTCAGAAAGATCCCCTGGAGGAGGAAATGGCAACCCTGCTTGGGTATTCTTGCTTGGGAAATCCCATGGACAGAGGAGCCTGGGGGCTACAGTCCATGGGGTCACAAAAGAGTTGGGCAGGACTTAATGACTAAACAACACAACAACAACAACAAAATCCTCACGGGATTGTTGCTTGAACCTGCAATGCTCTCCTCCCACTTTATCTGTTAAAATCCATCCCTCAGGGTTCCCTCAAATTCACCAGAATTTCTAATCTAGTCATCATTCCATTTGGCTGGGAGTGAGTTGCTTGTTTTTTAGCTGGGTAAGCAGAGCAATGATGTCCTCATCATTTCACCCCTCCTCCATCCCCAGCAGCAGCAGCAGCACAGGGGGCTCCTCATAAATGTGGGGTGACTTGTCTATTTCAGCTTCCATCAGTGGCTAAATGATACCCTGCGTGGCAGCAGAACAGAGGATCAAGCAGAACTTCTGGATCTCTACCACTTAGGTTCAAATTTACCTCCATCACTTACTAGGTCCATAATCCTGGGCAAATTGAACCTTTTATGCCCCAGTTTGGGCTTCCCTGGTGGCTCAGAGGCAAAGAACCTGCCTGTAACACAGGAGATAAGGGTTCAATCCCTGGGTCGGGAAGATCCCCTGGAGGAGGGCATGGCAACCACTCCAATATTCTTGCCTGGAGAATCCCATGGACAGAGGAGCCTGATGGGCTATAGTCGTACATGACTGAGCATGCATGAACACCCCAGGTTATCCATCAGTGAAATCCTCATTTTTATAATCATAACACCTACTGCATATGATTATTGTCAGGAATAAACTAGTATAACCAGAGCATTTAGAACAGCGGCTCCTACTTAATAAGCACATGTAAGTGTTGGCCCCTGTTAGGGCCTATGCCGCACCAGTCCCCTTGTTGACCCATGCTCACCCGTGCTCATCAAGATGGCCACAGAGGAGACCACTGCCTTCTCTAAGCAATGTATGCTCACTGAAAGGGCCTTCACACAGCTCTTCTGCAGGGAAATCTGTTAACAGAGCTCTTGTTTTTCTCTTATGAACATTTCTTTAATAAGTGAAGAAATTCTTGCAAAATGTCCTGGAATTCTCTGCTTTCCTGGGGCCCTTTCAGTCTGGACTCTGACCTGGTTTTATAATGAAGATTATGCACTTTTCCAATGTTGCAAGGGAAAAAAAAAAAAGCAACAAAGCATCACATTTATAAGTGAATAGATTCAGACACTTCTGACCTGAGAAGAACTTTAGAGATCACCTAGTCCTGGAATCAAGAAAACAAGGAAATTATGTGACTTGTCTACTTCATACAAACTTATCCAAGTTATTAAAGGACAAAGTTACTCAATAACATTATCCAGTTTCTGCCCAAAGATGCTATTTTCTTTAGTATATATAATTCAAACAAATGTAGATCTAACTTGCTAATTCTCCATAGGACAAAAAAAGAAATCTCGTTTATTTCTCAGACTTACTGTTTAATTAAAATTTTCTCCTTGATTTGGTACAATGCCTAGTGGTTTCATAATTAGTTTTTCTTGTGAGAACAAATAGTAACCATTATCGTTCTTTCAGTTATGTATTCATTCATTTACTCAAAAGTTATTTGTGAAGTGTCTTTTATGTACCAAGCAGTCAACTGAAAGTTGGAAACTTTTAAAATGAATGAGCCCTAGTGTTCTGTGACTGGCCCACATCTGTGGGATCTGCGTGTCTGCTGGGTCATTCAGATTCAAGCAATTTCAGAACACGAGTTCAGGCTCGGAATTGATTGTCATCAGTCAAAGGTTAACGATCGTCAGTCACAAAGCCAGTGTTTGGATTCAGAGCAATGTTGCCGTATATACAACCAGTTCTCATTAAGTAAGAATTGTTCTCTAAAAAATAAAAAATACTATGGACAGGTCTCTGCCTACCTCTCTCTCTCTTTTTCTTGCTGATGAAGCTCCACAAACACCAGGACCAAAAAAGATGACATTCTAAATTCTGTAGTACAGCATCATGTTATTACAACACAATTATCAATGCAGATATTATCACGTTCCTATGATAATAATGTTAGGGTAAAAAAATTCCATGGTCACCTCAACTTGGAAAATTCTGGGTGCATACCATTAAAGAGGTTTCTTGTAGTGTGCTTTTATTTCCTGAACCTTTAACATGCTGACATGCGTTATGGATTTCTATGATGAAAATAAAGGATTTGACCTAAGTCAAACTAACTTGCCCGCGGAACCCAGTGTTGGGTTCCCATGTACATTGTCTATGAATATGTCCACGCCCAAGGTCAGTTTAGTAAGTTTCTACAATCCACCATCCATCAGGTAATTGCTTTTTTCTAATTGAAAATATCCTTGTACAGTTTAAGCCTACTTTTATATTCTATATTTCATGTTACATTTTAATATTTTTATAGAGAAAAATAACTCAAAGTCATCTGTGTGAGAATCTTATCTGTACTTGAAGATCATTATGAAAGCACCCCTGGGCATTGTGCTACTAGCTGCTGCTCCAATCCATCACAGAACTCTTCACCCAAGTGAAGTTCCACTCCGGTCTGAAAGGAGGCTCAGAATCCTTCTCAAAGCCTTGCTTTCGACAACAGTTTCCAGTCCATGAAATTTAGGCTGCTGGATTGAATTGATCTTGCCTTCTTTGTTAATAATATCCACTCATTACAAGGTACCTACTATGTGTCAAGTATTTTGCAAGTTCTCCTACTGAGAATCTCTCACTTCACCTCCACATGGACTGGTAGCATCTCACACCCAAACTATTTCAATCACCTCCTAACCAATCATACAGCTTCCTTCTGCACTAAGAGGATGATCTGAACTACTTCCATGGTCTTCAAGGCCTGCAGGATTTGAATCCTGCCTCGACGTCCTTGGCGGTCCAGTGGTTAAGACTTCTGCGCTTTCAATGCAGTGGATGTGGGTTCCATCCGTGGTCAGGGAACTATGATCCAACATGCCATGAAGGACTTCCCTGGTGGCTCAGATGGTAAAGTGTCTGTCTACAATGCGGGAGACCTGGGTTCGATCCCTGGGTCAGGAAGATCCCCTGGAGAAGAAAATGGCAACCCACTCCAGTACTATTGCCTGGAAAATCCCATGGACAGAGGTTCCTGGTAGGCTACAGTCCATGGGGTTGCAAGTTGGACATGACTGAGCGACTCCACTTTACTGCCCCCAACCCCTGTCTCTACTTCTATCACTCGCCTGAGATGTAGTCATGGAACCACAGCTGGATTGGCAGGTCTGGAAGCTCAGCCATCTCAGTACACTATTAGGAAATTGAATCATGCTAAGCCACTCACTAGAGGTGAATGTGCACCACACACGCTAATTCATTAATTTACAGTGAGAAGTGGAGCAACCCAACCAACCGGAAGTTTGTGTTGGCATATTTGTCACCTCTTTATGGAGGCTATAAAGAGTAGTCATTGAGAGCTTGTGGGCTGGAATCAGACTGCCTGAGAGTGAATCCTGCCTCTGTGCTTACTAATAGTGATTTCAGGCAAGCGGGTCAGTGTGTCTTCATTGTCTATTTCCCTATCAGTAAAATGAGCATAATAATAAAAATGTATCTGCCTGGATTGTTATGATGAGGATTAAATGAGATTATATACTTGTTGGGCTTCCCAGGTGGTGCAGTGGTAAAGAATCTGCCTACCAGTGCAGAGATGCAGGTTGGATCCTTGGGTCAGAAGAGCCCTCTGGAGGAGAAAATGACAACCTGTTCCAGTATTCTTGCCTGGAGAATCCCATGGACAGAGGACCCTGGTGAACTACAGTCCCTGGGGTTGCAAACAGTCAGACAAGGTGAGCACACACACACACACACACACACACGCACACACACACACACACGCACACACACACACACACGCACACTTGTTACATTCCGTTTAGAACAGAGTTTGGAGCATGAAAGTGAAAGTGAAGTGTCTCAGTCGTGTCTGACTCTGCAACCCGGTGGACTGTACTCTACCAGGCTCCTCGGTTCATGGGATTCTCCAGGCAAGAATATTGGAGTGGGTTGCCATTTCCTTCTCCAGGGTATCTTCTCGACCTAGGGATCGAACCCAGGGACCGAACCCGGGTCTCCCGCATTGGAGGCAGATGCTTTAACCTCTGAGCCACCAGGAAGTTTGGAGCATAGTAACATAATAAATACTTGTTGTTCCTAGAGTGGAGATCTAGCTAAATTAAGTTAATATCATAGCAAAAGGAATGAAATAATGTTAAACAGATTTGTTTCAAGTTGCATTAACCTTGTATTTTACTATTTCTGTATTCATCCATTTAATAGTTATTGATACCTAAGTAATTTCAGATACTACCAGATTCACTGGGTAGTCCCACATCCCATAAATGTAAATAAATTCTTTGATAGATATGGAAATGCAAGCACACAAATTAATCTATATTTTTGCACTTAACTAATTTTGTCCATTTCCTGACCCCAAACTCTCCTTACCTTCTGTTTAAAATTTTTAAAAATCAACTGATGTCAGTTTCATCATTTAAAAACCCTGTCTGCCCCTTCACCCATCTTCCCCCTCCTTCACGTGCCTTCTGTCTGCACACTCGCTGTCCCTTTTCCTCACACGTGCCAAGCTCCTTCCCTCCTTAGAATTCCCTCATGCTGTTTCATCTGCCTGGAATTTCTCACCTCCAACTCTTGTCCTGGCTCATGTCTGCTTGGCCCCAGAAAAGCCTCCCTGGTGCCCAGACTAGATTAGAGCCCTTCATTGCATTTAACCATGATTGTAATTAACTATCATTGTTTACTGTATTATTCCCAGTAAAATCAATGTGGACAGGACCGTTTTCTAGTGTTCACCACCGAGTCCCCAATACCCTGAACAGAGGTAGATATTCAGTCAACAGGTCAGTTGAATGAATGAATTTAGTCTTCTCAACAATCTATATTTCCTGCAATGGAAAAGTCAAAGATTGGAGCTGCCAAGTGATACACCCAAGTCACACAGTCAGGTCTTTCTGACTCCGATCCAAGCCCCTTATTACCCCACAGACTGCCACTTGATTTCTGCACACTACATGCCTATCTGCAGGCAATTATTCTCCATAGGTTTAACTACACTCTACTTTGCATCCTTGCTGTCGCAGTGTTTTCCATTCTGGGGTCTGGACTTTTTCTTTCATCCTTGAACCAATTCAGTTCTTCCCTGTCATATTTATACAACTTACTGCTCTAGCATATGCTACATTTCATTTTACTCAGACTTCTTTTCTCTCCGACAACCTTGCAATTCCACTCTTAGATGTATACCAACCAGAAATGTGTCACCAAAAGTCATGCACTGTAATTTTCATAAAGCAGTACTCATAATAATCCCAAACAAGAAGTTATCCAAATGCCCATCCAAGTAGCATAGACTGACTCTTTCATATCCACACAATGGCATATAATATAATGTCATATAATGTGACAATGAGAAAGAATGATTTACAACTTTACATGGCAACATGGGTGAATCTTACAAACGTAATGTTGAAGGGAAAAATGTCAAGTACATGTTATTAATATATAATTCTATTTATAAAAAGTTCAAAGGCTTCCCGGGCAGTTCAGTGGTAAAGAGTCTACCTCCCAACTCAGGAGACATGAGTTCGATCCCTGGTCTGGACAGATCCCACATGCTGCAGAGCAACTGAGTCTGGGCGCCACAACTATTGAACCTGTGCTCTAGAGGCTGGGAGCCACAACTGCTGAGCCTTTGTGCCACAACTAGTGGAGGCCATGCTCCCTAGAGCCTGTGCTCTCTAATAAGAGAAGCCACTGCAATGAGAAGTCCGTGCACCGCAATTAGAGTGTAGCTGCTGCTTGCCGCAATTAGAGAAAAGCCCACATAGCAATGAAGGCCCAGGACCGCCAAAAATAAGTAAATAAATTCAATACTTAAAAAGTTCAAAAATCGGCAAACTATAATATTACAAGTCAGGATAGTGGCTACTCTTGGAAGAATAGCAAGTAGAGGAGAGGATGAAGATGTTCAGGGCACCGATGATGTTCTGTTTCTTGACCTATGTGCTACTTAGGTATCAGTGTTTTGCTTGCAAAGATATATCAATATGTGCATTCATAGTGTGCATACTGTTCTTTATGTATATTAGACTTTAATAATAGGTTTTATGAAATGACTTCGTATCTGTTTGTTTCTGACAACTTCAAATTACAGAGGTCAGTTTGAAATCTAACACTACTGTCCAACATGCTTCCTGCTTTTTTCCCAAGTGGGAGCTTCCTGTGCATGCAAAGAGCCTCCTTTGAATTGCTCAAAATCTCACTTGGAAAAAAAAGCTGCTAATGGTGACAACAAAAATGTTCCCAGGAAACAAACTGACCCCAGTTGAGAACCACTGGCCTAATAGGGCTTAAATGATTTCCCCACCTGTATCTCTTGCCAGCTTCCTCTCTCACCCTCTTTCTGCCCCTGACCTGTCAAATCCAGTCACCTGGCCTCCTTGGTGTCCTCTGAATACACCAGACATGTTCTCACCTCACTTCTGCACCAGCTGTTTCCTCTGCCTGTAACATTCCCTTCCAGGTATCTGGGGTCTCACCCCCTCACCTCCTTCAAGGATGTGCCCAGAGGTCACTTTCTCAGTGAGGCTTTCCTTATGTAAAATTTGAATCCTCTATACCCTCTGTCTGTCTAGCTTGCTTTATTTCTATCCAGAGCATTTATAACCTGATCATCTAGCATAAAACTTATTTCATTTGCTACCTGTCTCCCTTAAGAAAATATAAGATCCAAAGGGGCAAGAATTTTGTTTTCTTCACTGCTCTGTCCCCTGTGCCTAGACAGTGCTTGACACATAGTAGATGCTCAATTTAAATTTGTTGACTAAAATGAATGAATACAGTTGAGAGCCCAGTTCAGTGTCTGACATGCATATGACCTCCAGATTAATTTAGGATTCAACCACTGTCTTACTGTTCTTCTTGTAACCTCCATCCCCCCAAGATTAGGGTCTACCCTTTACTTCCACATGGCGCCGTGACTTTGGTTGACTAGCACTCTTGATTGTGACTACTTCTTTCCTTCTCACCTCCTCTGGTCATGCTTAGCCTACCTGCCAGGATGTTCACCTGTCCCTCCCTCATCTCCACCTTCCTAGTGCAGGCTACCTGTCTGGATCACCACTTTCCTGTCCCTAGAGTCTCCCAGTGCTGTGATCCTCCGGTTTCTCTCCTTCTCTGTCCTGCGCACTATCCCCATCCCTCCTCTTGTCCCAGCAAACCCTCACCCTGGTACCACCTTCCCAGAGGTGGATGTGGTTCTGATCTCCAGTTCTAACATGACCTACTTATGTCCCCAACTGTATAACTTCCATGTGCCAAAATCTTGGAAAAGTCAAGATATGACGTCTCTCTTTTTCCTCTGTTCATTTACCATGAAACCTGAAATTGTGGCAGGCCTGTCTTTCCATGAAAGGCTGCCTGAGTTTTCTTGCTTCCACTTGACTGTAATATGAGCCAGTGTTCAGAGCCATAGAAACCTGACACTGTTCAATAAGCAAGCAACTGTAAATGCCAAGAGTCAAGATGCCTCAAGTGAAGGGGAACTTGGAGCCAAGGTTGGTCATCATTTTTGTTGCATAATGTGACAATAGGCAGTTTCAATAGCAGACATCACAATAATGTCAGCAGGGACTTCTCTAGATATGGTAGTTAGTTGCCTGTGATAAGTAAGAATCAAATAACCAGACACATGATCTTTCTATATAAGGTTTGTTTGTACACCTATTGTGGGAAGGCATTTGGGCCAAAATCCAGATACACCCAAAGCACAAACCTAGAAAAATTGGCAAACAACACTTAAAATTTTTACCTAGAAATAGATCTGTGGACCTAATCCCAAAGTTCTCAATAAACAAAACAACTGATTGAACCATAATGCATTTGCCTGTGCTAAAACTGAAGATCATTTATCAAACTGCCCACAGAATCCGTGATTTGAACTGACACTGATGACATAAACAGATAATCAAGATTTTGAGAATTTCATGGCTAGCTCAAGGAATTCAAGGACACTAGTTGAAAAGATGATTAGGATTTGGTTTCTGGACATCTGGCCATGGGATCCAGCCAACCCTCCTCTCTCCTCCCTCCTCTCTCTTCCCATGCTGACCTCTAACAGTTTTCCAATGAGCTACCAAGGAAGGAGCTGACAGATAAGTCCTCCATGCCCTTGAACTTTCCAGTGCCTGAGTGCTATGTGGGAAGACAGCCATTTATCACCTTCACAATGGCCAGGAGGCTGCAGGGGCAGGACAGGAGTCTGGTTTCCTGGTTGTTTCTCTGTTTTCTGCAATGGTCTGAAAATGATAAAAGAACTTGTTATCATATCAGCCCTGTGGAGGAAGAAATGTGACATGGGAAAGGGCAGAAATAGCTCAATCTGCATGATCACACAAGTTATGTATGGGTTATATGTATCAGATCTATTTCTGTACAGTCAGATGTTGAAATATTGAGTGCCAAGGTTGTCAAGGTCTGCATAGAGTTTAATAGTCTTCCTAAATATACCTCATTTTATTAATTGCACTCCCTTTACATTTGAACTTTAAGAAATAAAAGTGACAGTTACGTTTTTCTTTTTAAAAAAAAAGGAAGCCATATCTTAAAAAAAATCTCATGTTTGGAATTTCCCAAGTCTCTGGTAAAATGCCCAAATATCTAGATCTTGGCAAAGTTCCAAGTCATCTCAGAAATGACTCCACAGTGCTTCAGTGAATGGTGGCTTAATGCAAAACATGTTGAGCCTGTGTTGAGTCATTAATTAGTAACATTTATTGAACACTCATTGTATACAAGGCATCATATTAATGCAACATACAAACAAAAATACAAGAAAGGGAGTCTAATTATACTAAGGCAATAAGTAAAGGATGCCTTTTTTAGATAAAAGGAATAGGGTAATGGAGAAACAACTTTATTTATGAACGTCCTTACCTTAACATTGTTCCCTGATAATAAATAAGTGAAAATATGAACTATAAATAGAGAGACACACCAAACTCCAAACCTGTTTTTGTCAAGAAACTTGATGTGAAGCATCTTGGTTAACACTCATAAGTGAGTCAATAAAGGTCATAATGAAGACCGAATTGCTTTTCTCTGTGATATTTTGAGAACTCTGTAGCAAACAGCTCTGATTTCAGCCTTTTAATAATTGACTTAAGGGACAAAAGGTTGCCAGAACTTCTTTCCCCTTAACTTTATGCATCTATAGAAAATCTGGCCCCCATGGAAACTAAATAATTATGAATTTCAAGCAAGATTAATAGGTATTCAGGCTCAACATATCTAGTGGGAAAAAAAATTCATGCAACCTTGAAGTAGAAAACACAGGTTCCTGTAATTGCAATTAGACCTAACTGATATCTATAACATTGGGTTCCTTGCAGATATTTTCCAAGAAGGAATAGGCAGTTTGCTTAATTCAAACACTTTGGAATAAAATTGCTAGCTTTATTCATTTTAGAAAAAAAAAAAATCCTCTTTTCGGGAAAGGAGAATCCAATGTATGAGTTTCCTTCCCTGTCAGATTGCTGATCCAGAGCAAAAGTATCATCAACTACAGTAGACTGAATTTTCCCTGCCCTGTCTTCATTGCCCCTTCTTGCTGGGAATAACACGAACCTTTTTCCTTTTGGGAAACCTTTGTGATTCAGTAGCTGTAACCCATTCCTGTCTCCAGAGATGAACACAGGGCTCCAAAGGTCAATCTCTGGCCTCAGTAATTGAGTCAAAGATTGGCCTTGACCCAAGCCAGACCGATGATGCCCAGTTTGGGGATACCTAAATTGGTGGCCGCCATCTTCCTTCTCATGGGAGAATCTTCCTGAGAGTGAAGCTAACACAGAAGAAAGCAGAGCTGAGAGATGGAAAAAAAACCAAAATATACTTGAAACCATCTTTTAAAAAATATTTTGGCCATGACATGTGACATGTGGGATATTATTTCCCAGACCAGAGATTGAACCCACACCCCCTGCATTGGAAGCCTGGACTTTTAACTCCTGGACCACCAGGGAAGTCCCTTGAAGTTGTCTTCTGAGCATCTCAATCCAGCTATAGGTGAAACCTTGATTTTGGCTGACTGACATTCTTAACTCTGTTCCTTACCTGCTCAGGTTTGGGACTTCTACTTGATCACATCCTGCCAAACTTCTTTGGTACAAATTACCTGCCTAGACTCCACTCCCAGCCTTCCAGCCCCCAGTACTCCAGGTAGTACCCTGGAGAACCCCCTCCAGAGTCTTCCTCCCATGAGAACCTGCACAGCACCCTCATTTTGCCCTCTTACGTACAACCTCCCCCACTCCCAACCATCCCATAGGTAGGTCTGGCCTCCAGTTTTAACATGTCCAGCTTGTTCAACCAGCAACTAAACTTCATTCTCTCAAAACCATGCACATTTAGTTCTGTAACCAATAAATCTGTTTTGCTTCCGGTGGTTCAAATTCACTTTCTGTCACTTGCAACTGAACGCCCTTTTAGTCATCATAGATGGCAGATAATTTTTTCAAGCATGTTGATTATTTTGGAAGAGTCAAGGGTCAACCAGAATCAGGTTTTTTGAATATGATAGGCATTCAAGCAGAGAGTACCATTGTGTGCAGGAAATATTTTGTGGTCAAATAAAATGAAATATAATTAATATGAACTAAAATGTGAAACTAATTATACATGCTTCTAGTAATTCCAAAGAGGAGTCTCCATGGTGCCTCTTTAAATTGAAATGGCATTTAAATACATGTTATCATAAGATTGGTAGATAAGTGAATAGCTTCAGAGTAACACACTCAAGTATGACTGACAGGCTACCTGCACTGGTAATTTCTTGGGAGGATGGTTTAAAATTCAGATTCCTTGGACCCATTCCAAGCTCGTTGAATCAGCATCTCTGGGAATTGGACGTGAGAATGTTCATTTTGGATAAAATTCCAGGGTATTTTCTAGGCATACAAGAGTTTGAGCACAATTTGCTTCTAAGTCCTGCTTCATATATATATTTTTAGTAAACCTTCAAGTGTCACTGTCTGAATCTAATGAATAATTCTAAGAACATCTCATTATTGATAAGAGTGAAACTGAATGGGCACACCTATAAAAAGCAGTAAGGTTCAGGTAATTTATAAAGGCTTAGAGGCAGGATGTAGTCAGCTCAGGCTAAGTTCTCTGTGGTAGTTCAGTTCAGTTCAGTCGCTCAGTCTTGTCCGACTCTGCGACCCAATGAACCACA